>NC_052308.1:65131835-65811835 GCF_016432855.1 Salvelinus namaycush | reverse complement strand
CGGATGAAACTCTTTTGAAACAATCAAATTGTTACACTTCATCAACATTAGAGTACAGTGACAAGTTCTAGAATCTGGCCTAGAACAGCCACATTCAATTGGTACAACTAGTATTGTCACAGATACAGTGCCTTCAGAAAGTATTCACACCCCTTGACCTATTCCACTTTGTGTTACAGCGTGGATTCAAAATTGATGAAGTATTCTTTTTACCCATCTACACACAATAACCCATAATGACAAAGTGATTTTTTTTTAAAACAAATTATTTACACCTTTATTGAAAATTAAGTACAGAAATATCTCATTTACATAAGTATTCACACACCTGAGTCAATACTTTGTAGAACATCTTTGGTGGCGATTACAACTTTAAGTCGTCTTGGGTATGTATGCATCAGCTTTGCACATCTGGATTTGGGGATGTTGCTCATTCTTCCTTAAATATTTTTTCAAGCTCTGTTAAATTAGATGGGGAGTGACAGTGAACAGCAATCTTCAAGTCTTTCCACAGATGTTCAATGGTATTCAAGTAAGGCCTTTGTCTGGGCCACTCAAGGACTTTCATAAACTTGTTCTGAAGTCATTCCAGCATTGCTTTAGCTGTATGCTTGGGGTCATTGTCCTGTAGGAACATAAATCTTTTCCCTGGTCTACGGTCATTTGCACTCTGAAGCAGGTTCTCATCAAGGATTTTCCTGTATTTGGCTCCATTTGTTGTTCCCTCTATCCTTACCAGTCTACTTGTCCCTGCCACTGAAAAAGCATCCCCATAGCATGATTCTGCCACCACCATGCTTCACGGTAGGGATGGTGTTAGACGGGTGATGAGCTGTGCCTGGTTTTCTCCAGACGTAGCACTTTGCGTATTGGCCAAATAGTTCAATTTTTGTCTCATCAGACCACAGAATCTTTTGCCTCTTTTACATGCCTTTTTGCCAAATCTAGGGGTGCTGTCATGTGCCTTTTTCTCAGGAATGGCTTCCATCTGGCCAATGTCCCATAAAGCCCAGATTGGTAAAATGCTGTAGAGACTGTTGTCCTTCTGGCAGGTTCTCCCATCTCAGCCATAGCACTCTGTAGTTCTGTTAGAGTGGTCATTGGGTTCTTGGTCACCTCTCTGAACTAGGTCCTTCTTGCCCAGTTGCTCAGTTTGTTTGGACGGCCAGCTCTTGGCAGCGTCTGGGTAGTTCCATATTTTTTCTATTTTTTCCAATACTTGTGTAAAGGAGACTTCTGTATTTCAAACATTGAAAACATTCTAAAAACATGTTTTCACTTTGTCATTATGGGGTATTGTGTGTAGATGGGTGAGAAACAGATCTATCCATTTTTAATTATTCAGGCTGTAAATTTGGAATAAGTCAAGAAGTATGAATACTTTCTGAAGGCACTGTAGATAGGCATTTCAGATTCTACATGTTAGAGACGTGTGTTTGTTATACATACTATATTTCTATCAGAATGTTCCACAATGTTGTGCCCTGGTGAACGCAGCCCATAAAAGGTCAGTAAGAATCAAGTTGTAATTATCTTAAATGTGTCACACTCTGATCTGTTTCACCTGTCTTTGTGATTGTCTTCACCCCCCACCAGGTGTCGCTCATCTTCCCCATTATCCACGGTGTATTTATACCTGTGTTCTCTGTTTGTCTGTTGCCAGTTCGTTTTCTTTCATCAAGCCTACCAGCGTTTTTCCCTCTGTTCCTGTCTCTCAATTGTTCCTGTTTTCCCGGTGTTGACCTTTTCTGCCTGCCCTGACCCTGAGCCTGCCTGCCATCCTGTACCTTTGCCCCACCTATCTGGATTACTGACCTCTGCCTACCCTGACACTGAGCCTGTCTGCCGTCCTGTACCTTTGCCCCACCTATCTGGATTACTGACCTCTGCCTGCCCTTGACCTGTCTTTTGCCTGCCCCTGTTGGATTAATAAACTGTTGTTACTTCGACGTTGTCTGCATCTGGGTCTTACCTGAAACGTGATAAAGTGCATATTGATAAAAATGTAGTTCTCTTCAATTCATAAATCTGAGTAACTTCATATCATAATAATTATAAATATTATTAACCAATCCACAGTAATCTTAAAATCCACACAAAGAAAAACTAGGAGAAGCGATGCACAGGCTTCATTTTCTCCATTTCACATGCTAACTGCAACCGCAACACCATGCTCGTATCCAGCTGCAAAAACCTAGAGACAAAGGAAAAGCAATGAATTAACCAATAGCAATGTCAGTTTTGTGAAAGTAGGACTCAATGGAACTAGGTTTCTTGCTAATGCACGCAAATAATATTACTCAACATTGCTGTAAAGCAGGGGTGAAAAACTAATTTTCCTCCTTGGGCCACATTGAGTCTTTAACGAAGTCTGAGGGCCACATTGAAATAGTCCTATGTTTTTGGAATTTTCGATGCTCCCTGACTGTCTAGCTTTTGTTTCTGTGATAGTGAGCTGGACAGAGTGAAGAGACTGTATACATGTAGGTCCATTGTCATTACCCCGCATCTGCTTCCGGGACTTTTTGAAACCCTATATAAGTGGCAGTTTGAGGGCAAAAGCATTTAACTTATTTTTTTAACCTTTTTCTGTCTCCTTTACAGGTGGCTCCAGGAGTCCCATCTTCTCCAAAGGTGGCTCCAGAGTCTCTATCTCCCCCACGAGGTAAAAGGCTTTCTCCAGGATTCTCTGACTCCTTCTGAACCTCCAGATGCCTCGGCACAGTGAGTCATGGATCCTATGACATGAGTTGATTTCTGTGCGTGTCACGCCCTGACCGTAGATTGCTTTGTATGTTTCTATTTTTAGTTTGGTCAGGGTGTGATGTGGGTGGGTATTCTATGTTGTAGGTCTAGGTTTTCATTTTCTATGTGTTTGGCCTGGTATGGTTCTCAATCAGAGGCAGCTGTCTCTGATTGAGAGCCATACTTAGGTAGCCTGTTTTCCCATTTTGAGTTGTGGGTGATTATTTTCTGTTTAGTGTTTTTCGTCACCTTACAGGACTGTTCGTTTGTCGTTTTTTGTTGTTTTGATCAGTGTTCATTTGTGTTATTAAAAATATGAACACTTACCACGCTGCACCTTGGTCCTCCTCTCCTTCTCCCAACGACAATCGTGACAGTGCGCCACAATGCTGCTCTGGCTCGGATGAGCTGGGATCTCTTGCTGCCTTTGGCGAGGCTGACACTGTCTTTACAGATATTGATGATGTCCAGGCCAATGAATAGGGCATTTGAGGCCACGTTACATCGCCTTAATGTCTTAGATAGGGCGAGTGGAGTGCCTTGTGCCAACATCCCAATGTCAGGTAAATCTGCAGCAAGTTTTTTGCCCTCTTGGAGTCCCACCTTGCCTGCACCCATGACCACACCTTTTCCCTTTAAGGTCTCTATTGCAGAGGTATTTTTCACTATGGCATTAATGTTCTTTCCTAAACTCGCACCACCTTTTCCCATAATCACCGCAACCATTAATGCCTGCCTGTTATGCCGCACAACAGGAAGAATTCTGCTGGCCACCTTCTCCATACTCCCCCAGAGTATTTGCATGTCCTCTATGAAATGTTGAAAGACTGTATTGGCTTTCTTACTGTGGTATCTGTTAAACATGATCTCTGTGACACCGGTGGTTAGACTGTTGACACCACTGGTCACACCTATTCCAAGCCCTGCGATGGTGAGTCCCAGTGACAGCCCAGCAGTCACAGGGGCAAGACAAAGGCCTGCTATGGTCAGAGTCCCTCCTGTTGCCCCCACTGCACTGCCTGCCACACTGGAGATATCAGACCCAAACTTAATCTCTTCTAGTTTGACAGCTCTCTTTTCCAGCTCTATTAGAAAGTCCAGCATTCTGGAGTGGCGCTGACTGAACAGACCAATGAAGCGCAGGGCAGACTCCTGGAACAGGAACGTCAGTCTGAGGTGCTGGTCCATCCTAGCAGGGGGAACATATTCCACTTTTTCATGAGAGACATTGAAACATGTAGCTGGAATTGATGAATGATCAGAAATGTGTGCCCTCAGTGTTAGTAAGCTAGTATTTGCAAATGTAACATAAAACAGAACTGGAAAGGTTTACCTGATATCACTCAAATGGCACAAATGGTTAAACATGTTCTGCATGGACCTTTCATTCACGTCAGTGTCAATCATCAAGTTGTCATTCTTCTCTCTGCAAAATGTTTTTCTAATGATGATTTTGTCAGACTTCTCTCCACAAAATGATTTTCTAATGAGAAATAGATATAAAAAGTGTTGTTTATAAAATATTTATTCAGCAACAATAGAGGGAGCATACATGTAACATGGTTCAATCTCTTTCAGAGCACTTACGTTATATATATTTTTATTTTTTTTATTTCACCTTTATTTAACCAGGTAAGCTAGTTGAGAACAAGTTCTCATTTGCAACTGCGACCTGGCCAAGATAAAGCATAGCAATTCGACACATACAACAACACAGAGTTACACATGGAATAAACAAAACATACAGTCAATAATACAGTAGAAAAATATTATCTATATACAATGTGAGCAAATGAGGTGAGATAAGGGAGGTAAAGGCAAAAAAAGGCCATGGTGGCGAGGTAAATACAATATAGCAAGTAAAACACTGGAATGGTAGATTTGCAGTGGAAGAATGTGCAAAGTAGAAATAGAAATAATGGGGTACAAAGGAGCAAAATAAATAAATAAATACAGTAGGGGAAGAGGTAGTTGTTTGGGCTAAATTATACATAGGCTATGTACAGGTGCAGTAATCTGTGAGCTGCTCTGGCAGCTGGTGCTTAAGCTAGTGAGGGAGATAAGTGTTTCCAGCTTCAGAGATTTTTGCAGTTCGTTCCAGTCATTGGCAGCAGAGAACTGGAAGGAGAGGCGGCCAAAGGAGGAATTGGTTTTGGGGGTGACCAGAGAGATATACCTGCTGGAGGTGGGTGCTGCTATGGTGACCAGTCAGCTGAGATAAGGCTTAAGGCTAAGTGCCACAAACAAAGTTAACTTCCCACAAAGACAGGTGGGAAAAAGGGATACCTAAGTATGGTTCTCAATCAGAGACAACGCTAGACAGCTGTCCCTGATTGAGAACCCTACCCGGCCAAAACATAGAAATACAAATAATAGAACATAAAATACCCACCCCAAATCACACCCTGACCAAACCAAATAGAGACATAAAATGATCTCTAAGGTCAGGGCGTGACAGCACTTTAGGACTTTACAAAGTTTGACACCGGTAGTGGTGTAGAGACTTTAGGAATTTGGTATATTAAAAGACAGCTTTGTAGTACCATCATCTGATTAATTCACACAATAAGGGTGATACTTTCCTTTAGCTTTGTCTTTACTCTGATAGATTGTAAATGACTGTTTTATATTACTGTTTAATATCATTAAATCCTTAGTATGAATATATTGTTTTTATGTCCTTAGAGACTGAAAGTAGTGTTAGGTTCAAGCTCTTTGTCTATTTGAAGAGTGTAATTATTTAGTGGACTGTAGGAATGTGTACTCCCAATAACTCAAGGCCTCTCTTGACTGATGAGTGTAACGGTCGTCATATTTTCCCTCCTCCTCGGATGAGGAGAGGCGAGAAGGATTGGACCAAAATGCAGCGTAGGTGGAATACATGATGATTTTAATAATAATAACGAAGACGAAAATATACTTGAACAAACTACAAAACAATAAACGAAGTCAACAGACCTGAACAAACGAACTTACATAATAACACAAAGAACGCACGAACAGGAACAGACTACATACACGAACGAAAATGAAACAGTCCCGTGTGGTGCGACATACACAGACACGGAAGACAATCACCCACAAACAAACAGTGAGAACAGCCTACCTTAATATGGTTCTCAATCAGAGGAAACGTCAAACACCTGCCTCTAATTGAGAACCATATCAGGCAACACATTTAACCCAACATAGAAACACATAACATAGAATGCCCACCCCAACTCACGCCCTGACCAACTAAACACATACAAAAACAATGGAAAACAGGTCAGGAACGTGACAGAACCCCCCCCTCAAGGTGCGAACTCCGGGCGCACAACCAAAGTCTAGGGGAGGGTCTGGGTGGGCATCTGTCCACGGTGGCGGCTCCGGCTCCGGACGTGGTCCCCACCCCACCATAGTCAATCCCCGCTTCCGTAGCCTCCTCCCAATGGCCACCCTCCAAATTAACCCCACTGGATTAAGGGGCAGCACCGGACTAAGGGGCAACACCGGAATGAGGGGCAACACCGGAATGAGGGGCAACACCGGAATGAGGGGCAGCTCCGGACTGAGGGACAGCTCCGGACTGAGTGGCAGCTCCGGACTGAGTGGCAGCTCCGGACTGAGTGGCAGCTCCGGACTGGCTGGCGGATCCTGGCTGGCTGGCTCTGGCGGATCCTGGCTGGCTGGCTCTGGCGGATCCTGGCTGGCTGGCTCTGGCGGATCCTGGCTGGCTGGCTGGCTCTGGCGGATCCTGGCTGGCTGGCTGGCTCTGGCGGATCCTGGCTGGCTGGCTGGCTCTGGCGGATCCTGGCTGGCTGGCTGGCTCTGGCGGATCCTGGCTGGCTGGCTCTGGCGGATCCTGGCTGGCTGGCTCTGGCGGATCCTGGCTGGCTGGCTCTGGCGGATCCTGGCTGGCTGGCTCTGGCGGATCCTGGCTGGCTGGCTCTGGCGGATCCTGGCTGGCTGGCGGCTCTTGCTGCTCATGGCTGGCTGGCGGCTCTTGCTGCTCATGGCTGGCTGGCGGCTCTTGCTGCTCATGGCTGGCTGGCGGCTCTTGCTGCTCATGGCTGGCTGGCGGCTCTGGCTGCTCATGGCTGGCTGGCGGCTCTGGCTGCTCATGGCTGGCTGTCGGCTCTGGCTGCTCATGGCTGGCTGTCGGCTCTGGCTGCTCATGGCTGGCTGTCGGCTCTGGCTGCTCATGGCTGGCGGAAGGCTCTGGCTGCTCATGGCTGGCGGAAGGCTCTGGCTGCTCATGGCTGGCGGAAGGCTCTGGCTGCTCATGGCTGGCGGAAGGCTCTGGCTGCTCCTGTCTGGCGGAGGGCTCTGGCTGCTCCTGTCTGGCGGAAGGCTCTGGCTGCTCCTGTCTGGCGGAAGGCTCTGGCTGCTCCTGTCTGGCGGAAGGCTCTTCTGGCTGCTCCTGTCTGGCGGACGGCTCTAGCGGCTCCTGTCTGGCGGACGGCTCTAGCGGCTCCTGTCTGGCGGACGGCTCTAGCGGCTCCTGTCTGACGGATGGCTCTGAAGGCTCATGACAGACGGGCGGCTTTGAAGGCTCAGTACAGACGGGCGGCTTTGAAGGCTCAGTACAGACGGGCAGTTCATGCGGCGCTTGGCAGACGGACAGTTCAGACGGCGTTGGGCAGACGGGCAGTTCAGACGGCGTTGGGCAGACGGGCAGTTCAGACGGCGTTGGGCAGACGGGCAGTTCAGGCGCCGCTGGGCAGACGGCAGACTCTGGCCGGCTGAGACGCACTGTAGGCCTGGTGCGTGGTGCCGGAACTGGAGGTACCGGGCTAAGGACATGCACCTTCAGGCTAGTGCGGGGAGCAGCAACAGGACGCACAAGACTCTGGAGGCGCACAGGATGCTTGGTGCGTGGTGTAGGCACTGGTGGTAATGGGCTGGAGACACGCACCATAGGGCTAGTGCGTGGAGGAGGAACAGGGCTCTGGAGACGCACAGGAGGCTTGGTGCGTGGTGCCGGCACTGGTGGTAATGGGCTGGAGACACGCACCACAGGGCTAGTGCGTGGAGGAGGAACAGGGCTCTGGAGACGCACAGGAAGCCTGGTGCGTGGTGTAAGCACTGGTGGTACTGGGCTGGGGTGGGGAGGTGGCGCCGGATATACCGGACCATGCAGGCGTACTGGCTCCCCTGAGCACTGAGCCTGCCCAACCTTACCTGGTTGTATGCTCCCCGTAGCCCGACCAGTGCGGGGAGGTGGAATAACCCGCACTGGGCTATGTAGGCGAACCGGGGACACCATGCGTAAGGCTGGTGCCATGTATGCCGGCCCGAGGAGACGCACTGGTGGCCAGATGCGTTGGGCCGGCTTCATGACATCCGGCTCAATACTCAATCTAGCCCTGCCAGTGCGGGGAGGTGGAATAACCCGCACCGGGCTAAGCACACGTACAGGAGACACCGTGCGCTCTACCGCATAACACGGTGTCTGCCCGTACTCTCGCTCTCCACGGTAAGATCGGGAAGTTGGCGCAGGTCTCCTACCTGACTTCGCCACACTACCCTTTAGCCCCCCCCAAGAAATGTTTGGGCTTGACTAACAGGCTTCCTACCGCGTCGTCGTGCTGCCTCCATTCGCCGGTATCCCTCCTCACACTGTGCCAGAGAATCCCAGGCGGGCTCCGGCACTCTCCTTGGGTCGATCGCCCACCTGTCGATCTCCTCCCACGTAGTGTAGCCCAGATCCTTCTCCTGCTTCCGTGCTGCCTCCTCATACCGCCGCCTCTCGGCTTTATCTGCCTCCAGCTCTTCACGAGGGCGGCGATATTCTCCAGGTTGAGCCCATGGACCTTTACCGTCCAGTATTTCCTCCCATGTCCAGAAATCCTGCGATCGCTGCTGTTGCTTTTCACGCTGCTTGGTACTTGTTTGGTGGGTGATTCTGTAACGGTCGTCATATTTTCCCTCCTCCTCGGATGAGGAGAGGCGAGGATTGGACCAAAATGCAGCGTAGGTGGAATACATGATGATTTTAATAATAATAACGAAGACGAAAATATACTTGAACAAACTACAAAACAATAAACGAAGTCAACAGACCTGAACAAACGAACTTACATAATAACACGAAGAACGCACGAACAGGAACAGACTACATACACGAACGAAAACGAAACAGTCCCGTGTGGTGCGACATACACAGACACGGAAGACAATCACCCACAAACAAACAGTGAGAACAGCCTACCTTAATATGGTTCTCAATCAGAGGAAACGTCAAACACCTGCCTCTAATTGAGAACCATATCAGGCAACACATTTAACCCAACATAGAAACACATAACATAGAATGCCCACCCCAACTCACGCCCTGACCAACTAAACACATACAAAAACAATGGAAAACAGGTCAGGAACGTGACAATGAGAAGTCCTGTAATATGCACAGAGTAGCATGGAGAAATCCTGGGTGATGGAAAACTACTGATGTTTATTCAGATGAAACTCACAAAAACAATAAACAGCACACGAAACGTGCAGCAAATGCCGTGCTCACAGGCAACTAAACAAAAACAAGATCCCACAAAAACCAGTGGGGAAATGGCTGCCTAAATATGATCCCCAATCAAAGACAACGATAAACAGCTGCCTCTGATTGGGAACCATACCAGGCCAACATAGAAATACTTAACCTAGATAGGAACACCACCGTAGTCACACCCCGACCTAACCAAAAGAGAGAATAACAAGGCTCTCTATGGTCAGGGCGACACTTATCAATAACTTTAAAATGATGTTCTGGAAAAACTGTGGAAAATAATATAAAATTGGCTTTTAGGATGGGATAATATTATATTAAATCTGGACTTACTACATTTTATTGCCGTTTCTGTCGCCACTGTTGTGATTTAAAAGGGATTAAATTGTTGATTGGTTCAATAATAGGCATTAATGACATTCTCAGAAATAATCATTATTTGTCTTCTTGTCATGCAAATCTATAAGGGGAGGAAGGTTTAATACTGTACTGTAATGTAGGGCCAGTTGTTTTAGACCCAGCTCTGTAATTACACCTGTAACATACACTTACTGGCCAGTTTTTTAGATCCAGCTCTGTAATTACACCTGTAACATACACTTACTGGACAGTTTTTTAGACCCAGCTCTGTAATTACACCTGTAACATACACTTACTGGACAGTTTTTTAGACCCAGCTCTGTAATTACACCTGTAACATACACTTACTGGACAGTTTTTAGGTACACCGAGGTTCAAGAAAAAAAGATTGTGCCTACAGACAGTAACTCATGTGGCCGTGGCTTGCTATATAAAGCAGACAGACAGGCATTGAGGCATTCAGTTACTGTTTGATTGAACGTTAGAAATGGTAAAACAAGTGACCTAAGTGACTTTGAGTGTGGTATGATCGTCAGTGCCAGGCACGCCAGATCGAGTATTTCAGAAATGGCCGCCCTTCTCTGCTTTTCACGCAAGACAGTGTCTAGGGTTTACTGAGAATGGTGCGACAAACAAAAAACATCCAGTCAGCGGCAGTCCTGTGGGCGAAAGCAGCTTGAATCGTGCAAGCTAACAGGCTGGCCACAAACAGGCAAATAACGGCGCAGTGGTGTGCAGAACTGCATCTTGGGACGCACAACTCATCGATCCTTGTCACAAAGCACTTAGGCTATGAAAATGACACCATATTGAAAAGATCGATCTGGTTAATAGATTTCTGCACAAGTTAATCTGCTAAATCATAGCAGGTGTATTGCAGCTATTTTACCGTTTTCATATTATAAAGTTGTGAATCAAAATAGTTGTAGGGCTACATTAATCTTCTGTAAGCGGTGAGGGTATCACTGTTTCTGAAAATCTCTGGAGTTCTGCAGTTCAACTCTGTATGGATATTTAAACATTGCTAAAGTAGAAAATAATGCACTTTTATCTGCACATATCTTAACTGAAGTGAGTAACAATCAATAACAGCAAGACATGTCACATGAGTAAAAGACACTGAAAGACACTAGAGGGCAGTATATGCCTATACAATTCAGAAGTAGAATAACCATGTTGAAATAACTATGTAGGCCTATTAGATTTTCACAACAATGTAATGTGGATGTAACTCTTTTGAAACTATTTTTTAAATTGTTACACTACATCAATGTACAGTGTGACAAGTTCTAGAATCTGACGTAGAACAGCTACGCTCAGTTGGTACAAGTACTAATGTTGCTGAATGTTCATTATTTGACATGTCAGAGAGGCCTGTTTCTTCTATATAATACATTTAGAATATTTAGATCTGACTATTCGACAACATGAACACCGCTCAGATAAAGGGGTGGTTTGAATAAAAATGGTAATAATCATAAATACATTTAAGAAAAAAATATGTTCTCTTCTATTCTCAAGTCCAAGTAACTTTAAAACCATGCACAGTAATCATTTCAAATCTACATGTTAAGCAATTAGGTCGTACAGGAAGTGATGCACAGGAAACAATGCAGTCCAAATGGCAGGTGTCTTGGCTTCGTAATTTTCTCAATTTCTACTTATAAATGTTCTCAGCCCATACATATGCTAACAGCAACAGCAACAACACCATGCCGAAATGCCACATCCAGTCGCAAAAACCTAGAGACAGGGATTTTTAATGGAAAGGCAATTAATTAACCAATGGCAATGCCCGCTTTGTGAAATTCAAAGACTTAGAAGCTTGAGTATTTTTGCTGATACATGCACATAATATCATTCAACATCTGCTGTGTACAGTATGTGACATGTTTAAGGGCAAATAAATGTAACGACTTTTGTACCTTTTTCTATCTCCTCCATAGGCTGCCCCAGGAGTCTCGTCTCCTCCATAGGCTGCCCCAGGAGTCTCGTCTCCTCCATAGGCTTCACCAGAGTTTCTATATCATCTTCAGGCTGCTCCATTAGTCCCATCTGCACAAGCGGCTCTAGACTTTCAAACTCCTTCACAAGGTAAAAGGGTTTCTCCAGGATTCGCTGACTCTTTCTGAACCTCCAGATGCCTCGGCACAGTGAGTCATGGATCCTCTGACATGAGTCGATCTCTGTGCGCCACAGTGCTGCTCTGGCTCGGATGAGCTGGGATCTCTTGCTCTTGCTGCCTTTGGCGAGGCTGACACTGTCTTTACAGATAGTGATGATGTCCAGGCCAATGAATAGGGCATTTGAGGCCACGGCGCATCGCCTTAATGTCCTAGAGAGGGCGAGTGGAGTGCCTTGGGCCAACATCCCAATGTCAGGTAAATCTGCAGCAAATGTTTTGCCCTCTTGGAGTCCCACCTTGCCTGCACCTATAACCACGCCTTTTCCCATTAAGGCCTCTATTGCAGAGGTATTTTTTACTATGCCATTGATCTTCTTTCCTAAACTCGCACCACCTTTGCCTATATTCTTCCCAACCACTAATGCCACCACCTTCGGCTCCAAAGGGCAAATGTTGCTGGCCACCTTCTCCAGACTACCATGGAGTCTTTGCATGTCCTCCATGAAACATTGAAAGATTGTATTGGCTTTATTGTTTTGGTAGCTTTTAAACACCACCTTTGTAACACCGGTGGTTAGACTGTTGACCCCACTGGTCACACCCATTCCAATCCCTGCAATGGTGAGCCCCAGTGACAGCCCAGCAGTAACAGGGGCAAGACAAAGGCCTGCGATGGTCAGAGCCCCTCCTGTTGCCCCCACTGCACTGCCTACCACACTGGAGATATAACCCCCTTTCTTCATCTTATCTAGTTTGCCAGCTCTCCTTTCCAGCTCTTTTATAAAGTCCAGCATTCTGGAGTGGCACTGACTGAACAGACCAATGAAGCGCAGGGCAGACTCCTGGAACAGGAACGTCAGTCTGAGGTGCTGGTCCATCCTAGCAGGGGGAACATATTCCACTTTTTCATGAGAGACATTGAAACATGTAGCTGGAATCGATGAATGATCAGAAATGTGTGCCCTCAGTGTTATAGTAAGCTAGTATTTGCAAATGTAACATAAAACAGAACTGGAAAGGTTTACCTGATATCACTCAAATGCCGCAAATGGTTAAACATGTTCTGCATGGACTTTTCATTCACTTCAGGGCTGGTGTCACTCATCAAGTTGTCATTCTTCTCTCTGCAAAATGTTTTTCTAATAAGGATAATAAAAAACAATATAAAGAACTTTTCAGCTGCAGCAAAAGTTGCTATAATGTTACATAATAATATAAAGTATCTTACTGGTATGTCTGAAACCATACAGAGAGAAAAAAAGGATAGATCATTTGATTTGAATATTGTGTTAAATAATTTCAACTGATAAATGACTTACGTTTTTCCCAATCCCATTCTCTCACACAGCTGCTCAGAGATGTTCATGTAATTTTCCAAGTATACGTGCAGCACCTCCACATTGAGGAGGCATGGGGAAAAGAAGGCCGATGCGTCCCTCTTAAAGTGGATGAGGAGAGGACAGGCCATTCTAGCGGAGGTGATGACAGCTCGGACACTTGCTTGTTCCCTCCCCTGAGGCAGAGGACACAACCGGTTTTCATCAGCAAATACAAACAGAGAGGTGACCACCAGCCTCTCCACAGCATCCATGAAGCAGTCCAGCTCCTCCAGCCCATTGAGAGTGTCCTTCAGTACAGCTTCCAGCTCCTTCTCCAGCTCCTTAAGCCTACGGTTTGCAGTCACCTGGGTCAGATAGTCTTTTGTGAACTCTCCTAATGCCTTGGTCTTGTCTTCTGCATTCAAGACTCGGCTGAATTTAAGATGGATTCTGTCTGACATTTCCTTGATGTTCTTCATCTTGGATTGTTCCTCCTTTCTCTGCAGGATCCACCTTGGATGCCTGTCACAGAATTCCTTCACTGTGTAGACATAGCTGAGGGTGTCTGAGATGTATTGGCCCAATAACTCTCTCATTTCCTCTGAGAAATAAGAAGATGCAGTTTAGGAAGGCTTTCTGTCTCAAAGTACTTTACAGGTTCTCTATTAAGTACAGTAAAACTACTTTACTAATCACCTACTACACAGATCTGGTCCCAGAATATCAATGATCAACTAATATATACCTTAATGCACTGAATCTTGCAGATGGATTTCAGTCAACTTAGGCTAACCATTTAAAATGAAACAGTATAAATGAGTCTGAGATGTGTTCCGCCTTCATTCCTTTTTATATCCCTCAAGCCAATGTTTCTTACTACCAAGACTTTGTGATCTTCAGCCATTTTGATTTTGCTCCCTGCTAAGGGCTAAGGCACTGTTGCTCGGGTCAAATCTCAGCCAATAGGGATGCTGTTGAGATCAGGGGGCGAGGTGCTCAGATGCTCATAGCTACCACAAGCAATAGTAATTGTGTTATCATTGTTATTATGTTAATACAAATATTTCTAGCAGTGTAAGTTAAAGCTAGAATCCTTAGTTGCTACATACATTTTTGGACTTCTAAATTAATGATATATACCCATTGATTCTTCAAGAATACAACTTATACACTGATTATACTAAACATTAAGAACACCTGCTCTTTCCATGACATCGCCTGAACAGGTGAATCAAGGTGAAAGCTATGATCCCTTATTGATGTCACTTGTTAAATCCACTTCGATTAGTGTAGATAAAGGGGAGGAGACAGGTTAAAGAAGGATTTTTAAGCCTTGAGACAATTGAGATATGGATTGTGTATGTGTGCCATTCAGAGAGTGAAAGGGCAAGACAAAAAAATGTAAGTGCATTTGAACTGGGTATGGTAATAGTTGCTAGGCGCACCGTTTTGTGTCAAGAACTGCAACACTGATCGTTTTTTCACGCTCAACAGCTTCCCATGTATATCAAGAATGGTCCACCACCGAAAGGACATCCAGCCAACTTGACACAACTGTGGGAAGTATTGGAGTCAACTCAGTACTAGGTGTTTCTAATGTTTGGTATACTCAGTGTATATGCCTGATGAGCTTTGATTAACTGTTGTACCCCACCAGAACCCCAAATATTATCTTGTTTTATGCCAATGTTTATAAACAACATAAATGTAAACAAACACTGTACAGCCTCAAAAGATGGTTATAACTATTATTTTGATATCATGGATGGTCAGTCCTTGCATCCATAGCTCTATGAATTTGAGTGGTAACATTTCTCCAGGCCCAACCCTCAGCTTTTGCCAAAACATAGGCGAGGCAACCGCTTTGTTATTGTTACAATTAAGGATTCTAGCTTCAAATCATGACAGCCAACATTGTTCAGATAAATTCAAAGTCTCCTATGCAGGTCTCAGCTCAGGTGTCAAATAATGACATTGTATATTATAAAATGTAGCTTTTTAAGGAACATTCTGATCTACAGTTTATTGTATGGAGGTTGATTTACATCATGATCTGGGTAATTGTTCAATGTGCTGCAGACCCAGATTAAGTATATTCATTTACTAATAAAGTACTTTCAAATGAGATCTGCCTTGACAATGCTTTTTAGTCCAGGAGTAGGTTTGTCCCATAATTCACTGCACTTGCACTATAACTTTAACTCTAAAACCCATCAAAAAGTTGGCAACTCCTGGGTTAAAAAAACACTTCTGAAAATCGCACCATATTTAAAATGACTGTAGATTTTGCACATGGGCGCTTGAAAGTTTATCTGCTAAATCATATCAGGTGTAATTCCAGCTATTTTATTTTAGCATTTTCAAAATAGAAAGATGTCGATCAAAATAGTTGTAGGGCTATAGTAGTCCACT
Source organism: Salvelinus namaycush (assembly GCF_016432855.1). Taxonomy (NCBI): domain Eukaryota; kingdom Metazoa; phylum Chordata; class Actinopteri; order Salmoniformes; family Salmonidae; genus Salvelinus; species Salvelinus namaycush. Next base: position 65,796,390 of record NC_052308.1, on the reverse strand, counting down.
TACTGTAAACGGTGAGGGTATCACTGTTTCTGAACTTAATCTCTGGTTAAAAATAGCTGCTGGCAAGTGTTTGGTCCTGGGTGGGAGGCAATCTTGAGAACCCTAAAAAGGTCTCATAAGCGTAACAGTGTTAATATCACACAGGAAATAAATCACGTCAAATTCAACTACTGTTGCAGATAATGACAGTTAAGGGTGTCAGTTTGTAGAGAGAAAATCATTATTAGGAAATTGGTCAAACTAATTGAAGTGGGAGTGAGCAAATCTTAGTGGGAGTGAGAAAATCACCTTCAAGAGACCTCTCCATTCCACTTTTAAATTCGGTAGTCTTCTCGAAAACAAAAAATAGGCTAAAACACATTTTTATATGCCTATTACATTATTGACAAAATAAAAAATCACTAATCTTTTGCTAGGAAAAACAGTCTATCCAACAAATAACCTGTTGAAAAATCCTACAATAATATCGACGAAACTGAAGCAAATATTTGTGTTAAATATTTGACAATTTCAACAGCCACCTGCCCACGTCAACTTTGACTGAAAGTGTTGAATGGGTCAGAAAATGTTGGTAAACGCTATATATAGTCATAAGTGCATCCATACATGGGGTGGTCGTGGAAAGCCATTCCTTGAGTGAGAGTGTAATATTTTTGTTACCATCAGCAAGTGCTTCCCAAGCGGCATCAGGCTCGTCTGCTACCGCTTTGCGCTGTTTTAATCTCAAGGGGTGAGTCGCGTTTCTTTATGTTATTTTTTCATAATTACATTGAGCGGGTCGATATAAATCCGACATTTTTATTTCAGGGGTACCTTATATTTCCAGTACATTGACGTTGATAATGGTCATATATGGGGTCATACATTTAAGCTAAGTGAAAGAGTGACAGATGTACATGTCTGGAGTTGTTTTGGGGATTGATCATTTGTCTCCAGTGAGGGATAAAGGGTTGTGTTGGAATTTATCTGTAGGCTGTTATACTTTCACTGTGCACTAATTGCATGCCTTTGAATGAAGAGGTCGCTGAACCTATTTTCTTGGGTGCGTAATTTTGGTTCATAGTAGATGATGTAGGCTACCTAACTAATGATTGTGCATACCTAAGACACATCCTGGAAATCTGGATAGAGTACTGTATAGGGAGGGTACATAAAAAGTTGAGTATTGAATTTATTTAGGGGCAGTTGAATAATGAATTTATTGATTGATCAGGATGCTTATGTTAGGCCAATTTATTTTCCAATTAGTATTGTCATACATTCAGCCAAAGGTGCAGAGTACTAATTTTCTTCTGTAGCTTTTGACTATATTTCTCCAGTGCATTAGCCTTCAGACTTCTTTCAGCTATTCATAGATGAGCTGTGCTCCCTGTAAGGTGAAACATTTGAGGGGCTGACCCCTGCTGATATGGTGGTATGTGGAGGCAACATTCATGGCCGCTCTTAAACCATAAAGTTATGCCTGAACATGTCATTTGTGGGATACATATTATAGAACTAGTATGCAAGGCAGAAAATGTGAAAGATATATTCTCTAGCAAAGTATTTGGAGTTTATTGGAGAAATAATAACCATTGCATATCAGTCCTTTGACAGCCATTTTGTGAGGCCTTCAAAGAAAGCATGTGTGCCTATAAGTACGCCCACTGCAGTTAGGCTATGTTGTCATTAATTATGTGAAAAGATGATAATAAAAGGGAATATTCATGTCCTGAATTGCCTTCTACATGGATAGGACCAAGGCTTTGCAGATTCTCATCAACTGTAGACAGTTGACAACTATAGTTGACAATAGCAGCGTGAAAGCGCTCAATGGGAAGTCATTATTGTGTCTGATAATGCTAAAACATTGATGTTAATGTTGAAAACCTCATTAACATAGCAAACAATACCAGTTGCATGTGAAGTAAAAGTAAACAAATCCGTTTCCCTCCTCCCCCTCCTACCTGGTATTGTGACCAGGTTTCTATTGAAGTGTTCCAGCCATGGCTACCAAGGTCATGCATTTTAATCAGAAGAAGCATGTGAGCCACGTCAGCCATCACAGCTCTCACACTACTAAGCATGTTGTCAAGGAGCACTCTTCAAGGTAGGGGATTAGTGTTATTGCTCACATGCAGCACTATAGAAAGCAGCTTTTTTGGCAATACAGTAGCTGGAGCACAATAGTGTGGATGTACATAGTGCTGGTGTAGAGGGAATTGGAGTGGACAAGAGATGGTCTCCAGCATCAAATGTCCACCACCCCATGCTGATGCTTTGCGGCTTGCGACAATGGATGTTTCCTTGTTTTAGGGTCGTAGGGTCATAGCAGGCCACTAGATGTTGCTTTAGCGCTCCTTAGTAGCACTGCATCCTTAACCTCAGACCACCACAACCCTTTGGTGGTTGCGCCATCTGCTGTGCTTAAAACTGCAATTCCAAGGATATAGGAGTCTGTGGTGTGCTAAAGTGGGGGCGGGCAAATGGAACTGTACCCAATGAAGCCTCAAACTGCAAGCAGAAGCCAAAGTGTTGGGACCTATTGACCGGGTCATAGCAGGTCGTGACGTTGATGTTGTTATGCAACCCATGTCTAGTGTGCATGCCACTGCTTCACTGTGCCTGAAACATATGCTGAACCCTGTTCTAGAACCCAACCCACCAAGAAAAAACTATCTAGGTTCTGGACTCTTTACTAGTTATATTTGATAAGAAATTAAAGGGCAATTCTGTAACTTTTCAACCTCCTATTCATCATATCCAGCACCAAACTAGTGTCCATATATGTGAAAACAGCACATTTCTATGATCTGTGGTTAAAAAGACAAGAAGAAAGGTACAAAAAACAATGGTTCTCTGTGACACCACATGGTAGGATTCAAAGTAAAAAACAGTGATTTTCTAAACCTGCAACGAGTTTCTAGCCCAAGGGAGGGTATTTTCTTGTTCCTCACATCACCACGAGTATCATATATCATAGTGTTTTAAAATCCCTGTTTTTAAAATGTTTAACTTTGATATCATCGGATAGACATTTTTTTACTTAATATTATTTTCTACAAAACGTAGAAATGCGCCATTTTCACATATGTTAAAACTGGTATTGTGCTGGAGATATTGAAAATGAGGCTAAAAAGTGAACTTTTGTCCAATACCAATGACCTCACTATCTAGGTGAAAACCACTAAATGAATTGCTTTATTAGCTTTTATGTCCCTTTTGGTTTTTGATATGAAATATATTCCGCAATTGTTTTTACATTTTAAAACCACAGTACCACCACAACAGTGCTGGCACTAAGTGTTTGTTTATCTTCCTGTCTACCTGTTCTAATGACTCTAATGACTGCTCTCTCTCCACAGGAAATCAAGCTCCAAGTCAGTGAACCAGGTGCAGCACACCCACGCCACAGAGGCTATGGCTGAACCAGCCTATACAGTGCCTGCGTTCAGGCAGAGGTGGGTCCAATAGGACAGTGTCTCCCAGCTACATTGGCCCAGTACAGAAACAACCCCTAGCCCTTACCCCTAGACACTTGTGTAGATCTGAAAGGATTAGATAGGTGTAAGCAATTTGGCAAAATCTACACCCAACTAAGATGGAACTACTACCATACCTATTAAATTCTTTCAGGTTTACGTAAAGTGCATAGGGGAAGGGGCTAGGGGTTGTTTCTGGACAGGGCCGATATGTCATGCTGTTTTAGGTGTAAGGTAATATGAACCACAGTCAGAGCTGACTGCAGGCAAAAACTACCAGGAGCTACCATGGTGACTGAAAAACACAGCAAATATACCAAATTGTGTCCTGGTGCATGTGTTGTGTTTCATTATACAGCAGGGATCATCAACTAGATTCAGCTGCGGGACGATTTTTATACAATGAAGAAAAAAACAATGAAATAAAACAAGCCCCCAGTTGTGGAACCCTGTTATACAGGATGTGTTGGTTAGATGTTAATAACGGACCTATCTGACCTAACACTGGACAACATGTTGAAGTGTTCATCTGTATATTGTATATTCATGTATATTGTACCGGTAAATCAATTCTTATATTTCCTGCTGTGGAATATGTATGTAGGAGCGCCGATGAGATAGAGGAGTACCAGCGAGTGTCTAGTCATGTTGGGAAAGGACTTGCTTCAATTCAGAAGGAGCTCCACAGGATGAGAGTGGCCACAAAGACCCAAGTGGAGAATATTGCGATTAAGAGAGAGGTAATACACTGGATTGTGGAAGGATCATGTTATATACAGTGCTGCTGACAAAGGGTCATATATCAGATACCCTGTGGTTTGCAAATACCACAGTTAACAGATATGTAATATTTGATAGCTTTTTGCCTATAGTTTCTATTATCCTATTTCTAACTGTACTAACCTTATCACTGCTGGAGGAAAGGTTCCCCCTCATTTGCTAATGCAACCTATACTGTCTCTCCTCAGGTGCAGGAGATGATGCACAAGAAGATGACGTTGAGTACAGAGACGGACAAGGCCCCTGACTTCATGATGGCTCTGAGGCCCCACACCGTCTGGGAGAAGACTCCTGTCAAGCTGTTCTGCACCGTAGGCGGTCACCCCAGGCCTATTGTCAAATGGTTAGAAGTGCTCGCCTCTTATTGAACCACTGTTGTACTTCATTATGTATCAGTTTCCATATTGTGTATGCATCTAGTAACTACTGTGATTAGCCATATAGTCTTTGAGATGTGACATGTTTTGTCAACAGCTTAGCAACTGCTTAATTTATAGAAGGACAGTTTAGCAACATTTACCGACGATGGATTAGAATACACTTTTAATGAGCATTTACCTGCAGTTGTGGTTGTAAACTGGTTATAATTACATTTCAACCAGATTTTCCTCTGGGACAGTACTTGGCTGGCTTTCATTATGGTGTCTATTGGAGCTTTTTAGTGAGGTTTCCTCACTTTATGGCTCATTAGCACCATGTTAATAATCACATTAGCACCAATTACACCGTCCAACAGCCAGCACCTTGGTCTTGTCTAATGCTATAAATGTCTCTGCACATTTAACTTTTTATTGGAGGGACTTCACAGATATTTCGTCTATATTTTGTTTATGTTTATTGTCAACGGCCTCCCGAGTGGCGCAGTGGTCTAAGCTGTGCCATTAGAGATTCTGGGTTCGAGTCCACGCTCTGTCGCAGCCAGCCGTGACCGGGAGACCCATGTGCCGGCGCACAATTGGCCCAGCGTCGTCCAGGTTAAGGGAGGGTTTGGCCACCAGGGATGTCCTTGTCCCATCGTGCATTAGTGACTCCTGTGGCGTGCCGGGGGCAGTGCACGCTGACACGGTCACCAGGTGTACGGTGTTTCTCCGACACATTGGTGCGGCTGGCTTCCGAGTTAAGTGGGCATTGTGTCAAGAAGCAGTGCAGCTTGGTTGGGTTGTGTTTCGGAGGACGACCTTCGCCTCTCCCGAGTCCGTACGGGAGTTGCAGCGATGAGAGAAGACTGTAACTACCAATTGGATACCACGAAAACGGGGAGAAAAATAAATAAAAATGTTTCCTGTCTACACGGTCTCATTAGAAATGTTCAAAATAGTGATGTTTAACCATTGAAGTAAAGTCAAATATGCGACCATATTAGTTATGTCAATATTATGCCATATTAGTTACATGTCACATAGCAGACGTATTACAAACACGTCAGTACAGAGAATTCCATCAATACTGAGGTGTAAAAGAACCCACTTACTAACTTGATGCCTTGTATTTTCAGGTATAAGGGAGGAAAACCTGTTGACCCACTGAGTGCACCAGGAAAGTACAAGATTGAGAGCAAGTATGGAGTACACAGTCTGATTATTAGCAGGTACTGTACCTCACTCTAATTCACTGTCTCTTTTCATGTTAATTGGTTTAATTTGACCAAGGTCAAGTTCGGGTTCATTTCAACTTGATTAAGGACATTAACCGAAATTCAATTCACATACTGTAGTATTTGAAATCATTATTACACACATTAAATTGTGTTTAATTTCTTGAACTTACTGACGTCAAATGAAATTGTCACTTGCCTTGTTCTACTCTATGAAAAGGTGTTGTTTTTCCACTTGTTGTCAGGCAGTACCCATTGTCCCCCTTTGGTTGTTCCCTGTTGCCAGTGGAAGTGAATGGCAACCCAGTGAACCTGAAGGGTGGACAGGGTTGTTGCATTTCCTATTTAGTCTAAAGCCAGCTCCGCCTCTAAAGACAGCCTGCGTGTCGCTGGCCCGCCCGGCCCTCGTCTTCAAGACGCCTCAGCTGTTCACACCGAAGTGCTGACCTCCGTGTCATTCGATCCATTCATTCCTCCTCCCCCCTCTCTCTCGCTCTCTGCACTGAAGCTCTCCTACGTCGTCATTACGTTACTGGGTCAAAAAGGAGACCGCAGTTTAAGTTAGCCCTTCCCCCCTCCTCCGCCCCAACACGCTCTCTTTCATACCCCTTTCTTTTCCTCTGTTAATCAGTTAGTTGTCTTTGATAATATTTGAAGAGAAAGAGAGTAACAGTGGGAATAAAATGGCCGGAGATCCATATCACCCCAGCTGGGAAAATGGAAAACGGATCGTCTTTAAAATAGTACTTCCAGAGGGGAAGGTCACATTTCTCCTCTTCTATTCTCACCCTCGGTTTCTCCTTGGGAATGTCTGTCCTCACGATGTGCCGCCTTCTTAACGCCTTCTGCTGCTTCAGAACGTCGCCTTCTGTTCGACGGCGCTCTCAAGCCATGAGATCACTTTCCAAAATGCAATGTCTCCTTCTCACTCATGTCGTCAAACATTTGACTGGGATTAAAAGTCGTCCTTTAAAAGGCATGAAGGTGAAGGGGAGGATGTTATGAACTACATACATTTCTTGGATGTTACACAGTCCTGAAGTCATTTAACACAATGCCAATAACACCCTATGACATTAACAGTTTTTAACCAATCAGCATTCAGGATTAGACCCACCTGTTGTATAAACAGTGATAATGAACAACACAATACACATGTACCATTTATTTGAACCAATGAAATCATAATATACTAATATCTGATTTCCTTCACTTTAGGTGTGTGGTGAGTGATACTGCTGAGTACAGCGCCGTGGCAACGAACTCCCATGGCTCAACTACCAGCAAGGCCTCTGTCACTGTCAAGAGTGAGTCTCTCTCTCTCTCTCTCTCTCTCTCTCTTTGAAGTATTTGCACTGAAGGATTTGAACTGCTATTAAAAGTTCCCTCAAGTGTCACTCTCCAACACAACAAACACCCATAGCATATGAATCTGAATGAAGTTTTTCATTTTTGAATATAATGTTCCTTCCGTTTCTAAAAATGATTTGTATTCCTCTTAGGACCAGCAGGAGGAGCCTATGGGTCCTGCCAGCTTTTTGGTCAAGGTGAGAGGAAAGAGTGGATTGAGGAGGAGGGTGGGTGGTGAACCAGCCCAGTGCTGCTGGAGTGGTGCCCAGACATGGCAGGCTTTGCTTGAGATCAGAGGCCACAAATAACAGTGTCTATCTAAGTGGCCTGATAAGCACTGGAAACTATTGTGAGCGTGACTTTGTGTTGTTCTGGCCCTGAGACAGTCAGCGAATGAAAACAAGGGGTTACTTATATTCAACACATACTGAAGGACCTTACAATGTCACAATAGAACAAACATTTACTAACACATCAACCATGATAATATTGGATTGTGCTAATATGGTTTGTTTACATATCACACTGACATTTCTTCATCCACAGATACATAATATCTGTATCTATTATATACTGATATCGGTATATGTTGTTTAAGTGTTTGGTTAACACAGATCATAGTAAGTACTATAGGGCATTATTGGTATACTTGAAATTTACTAATACATTAGCATGTGTTGTCCTTGTCTTCTCCTCAGTGCCCCACCTGACTGTGATCCACCACAGTAAGCTGGAGATCACCATGCTGGATAGGTTTGGAGTGTCGTTCGGAACAGAGGGAGGTTCCATTAGTCTGGTGTGTACCATGGTGGTGGTCCCTGATCTGCCCAACGTACCACCACTGGCCCAGTGGTACAGAGACGGTGAGCGAGTGAACATTACTCAATGATACATCATCACAATACAGCACAACACAGGAGAGCCATACAGTACACTGTGTAAAAAGCACATCTTAATTCACAGCACATGTCCGTACAGCACAACCCAGCATATTACAGTATGACATAGAATGAAGGAACAGTTTTTGAAAACATTCTACAGATGCTATCCATGTTCTTACGGTCAACTCTCAACAACCACGAAGTACTAGATAAAGTGTTGTTATTCCGTCTCTGTTGTTGATCAGATAAACTGCTGAAGGCAGGGAAGTTGGCTGAGATTAATGTTGGTGGGGGCGCTGCCACTTTGACTTTGCCCCACCTGGCAAAGGATGATGAGGGTCTGTACACCCTCCGCATGTGGACGAAGGACGGCACCACCGAGCACAGCGCCTACCTCTTTGTGAAAGGTAAAGTCATATGGTCTTATAATAATTAAGTGCTAATATTATAATTTGACAATAAAGTAGCATACACTCTTAGAAAAAAATATGCTATCTAGAGCCTTAAAGGGTTCTTCGGCTGTCTCCATAGGAGAACCCTTTGAAGAGTCCTTTTTGGTTGCAGATAGAACCATTTTGGTTGTAGGTAGAACCCTTTTGGGTTCCATGTAGAGCCCTTTGTACAGAAGGTTCTACATGAAACCCAAAACGAAAATGGTTCTACCTGGAACAAAAAAAACGGTTCTCGTATGGGGAAGAACCCTTTTGGAACCCTTTTTTCTAAGAGTATAGAAACAACATATTTATATTTGAGAAATAAAATTTTATGTTATACATTAGAAAGGAAAGGATGTTTACTAGAATGCTATACATTAGAAACAATACCAGGTTTGAGGTTTATTGTTAAGAAACATTTAGTGATAAATGACAGTTCCTAGGGGCCCTTTAAACTTCAGGCCTGACTCAACACAAAGATATGCTCTAGGCATTTTACATACTGTATTCAGTTTGTAATCCCATACATATTTGCATGTGTTAACCCAAGTGACTTATACAGTATTGCTACTTTGTCTCCTTATTCTCTACATTCCCACCTCCTTATTCTCTTCCTTATTCCCCAGATGCTGCTCCCTCTGTGGCCGGAGCACCCGGTGCACCAATCAGCGTCAAGGCATTTGACATCAACTCAGACTACGTCCTGGTTGCCTGGAAACCCCCCAACACCACCAACGAGGCTGCCATCACCGGATACTTTGTGGACAAGTCAGTTTTAGTCATTTAGGACCTTACGTTAGACTCTCCCATCCAGAATCTCCAACAATAGTCAATAAAAGCAGATTTGATTGTAGTTGTTAGAAGATGTAGAAGACATAAAGGATGGCCATTGAGAGTGTAAGACAGTGGAATGATTGTGAGAAACTTCACGGTCACATGATGTTTCAGACCTAATCTGGTAGAGCAATTGATTTTGTGAAGCTATCGGATCTTACAGAGCCAAACAAAGACTTGTGACGAAGGCATGCGAATTAGATTAGTAGATAAATGACTGATGGAATTACAAACATCTGCAGTATCATTGTTGACGTCCATTCAGACCAGCACTATCACATATCAATGCATTCAATGGTTTATGATGTAATTCCTTCTCCTCCTGTACAGACGTGAGTCTGGTAGTGCTACCTGGTCCCAGTGTAACGACGCCCCAGTGCAGATCTGTAAGTACCCCGTGCACGGCCTGAACGTGGGTCACGCCTACCACTTCCGGGTCAGGGCTGTTAACAGTGCCGGGATCAGCAGACCATCCCGCGAGTCTGACAAGGTGACTGCCCTGGACCCAGCTGAGCGAGAGAGACTGCAAGGTACATAACCACACACACACTCATGATGTCTACTTGAATGCATACTCAAAGGACATATTTGTATTCATATTTTTGGGTGAAATATCAGCCAGCAGATTGTGTCATACATTACTTTTCTGTTTTTTTCTCTTTTGTAACAGTGATTAAACTGGATGGGAAACATGAAGTAGTGATTAAAGATGATGACCTGGAAGGTAGAGTATGCCAACAATAGTAACGGTCCAAAATATTGTGTGTCCTCTCATCTATTAAACAAAAACACTGGATAACAAATTAACCTTCCACACAGCATTAAAATCAACATATCCACAATATTTCCAGAACTGACCAATATCCATCAAAGCAAATACCTGTTGAATATATTGTATCGGCAAAAGCCCTTACAATATACAATACTATACACATGAATATATGGACACATAAATACTTGTGTTCTCAGTACCTTAAAGGAGAAGTTGAAGGATTTCTCCCCTTATTGTCTCATCATTATTAATCAATAAACCCTCGCGCTTCCTGCTCACCTCCTGCTTTTAGATTGGACTTTGGTATTGCCATAGTAACAACTCTAATGATAGTAGTCATATTAATATCAAAACTTCATAATAAGAATGAATAAAAACTTTTCTAAGAAACTTAATTGACAACACTGGACTAACGGTAAGATGAACACCATAATAACTAAGAAACTAACAAGCCAGCTCTTTGAACTTAGATTTAACATGGGTAGATTACATTTACAGTTGAAGTCGGAAATTTAAATACACCTTAGCCAAATACATTTAAACTCAGTTTTTCACAATTCCTGACATTTAATCCTAGTAAAAATTCCCTGTCTTAGGTCAGTTAGGATAACCGCTTTATTTTAAGAATGTGAAATGTCAGAATAATAGTAGAGAGAATGATTTATTTCAGCTTTTATTTCTTTCATCACATTCCTAGTGGGCCAGAAGTTTACTTACACTCAATCAGTATTTGGTAGCATTGTCTTTAAATTGTTTAACTTGGGTCAAACGTTTCAGGTAGCCTTCCACAAGCTTCCCACAATGAGTTGGGTGAATTTTAGCCCATTCCTCCTGACAGAGCTGGTGTAACTGAGTCAGGTTTGTAGGCCTCCTTGCTCGCATATTTTCAGTTCTGCCCACAAATTTTCAGGGTGATGGCCACGCCAATACCTTGACTTTGTTGTCCTTAAGCCATTTTTCCACAACTTCAGAAGAATGCTTTGGGTCATTGTCCATTTGGAAGACCCATTTGCGACCAAGCTTTAACTTCCTGACTGATGTCTTGAAATGTTGCTTCAATATATCCACATAATTTTCCCTCCTCATGATGCCATCTATTTTGTGAAGTGCAACTGTCCCTCCTGCAGCAAAGCACCCCCACAACATGATGCTGCCACCCCCGTGCTTAACGGTTGGGATGGTGTTCTTTGGCTTGCAAGCCTCCCCCTTTTTCCTCCTAACATAACATTTCATCAGACCATGGGACATTTCTCCAAAAAGTACGATCTTTGTCCCCATGTGCAGTTGTAAACCGTAGTCTGGCTTTTTTATGGCTGTTTTGGAGCAGTGGCTTCTTCCTTGCTGAGCGGCCTTTCAGGTTATGTCGATATAGATACTTTTGTACCTGTTTCCTCCAGCATCTTCACAAGGTCCTTTGCTGTTGTTCTGGGATTAATTTGCACTTTTCGCACCAAAGTACGTTCATCTCTAGGAGACAGAACGCATCTCCTTCCTGAGCGGTATGACGGCTGCGTGGTCCCATGGTGTTTATACTTGCGTACTATTGTTTGTACAGATGAACGTGGTACCTTCAGGCATTTGGAAATTGCTCCCAAGGATGGAGGTCTACAATTTTTTTCTGAGGTCTTGGGTGATTTCTTTTGATTTTCCCATGATGTCAAGCAAAGATGCAGTGAATTGGAAGGTAGGCCTTGAAGTACATCCACAGGTACACCTCCAATTGACTCAAATTATGACAATTCGCCTATCAGAAGCTTCTAAAGCCATGACATAATTTTCTGGAATTTTCCAAGCTGTTTAAAGGCACAGTCAACTTAGTGTATGTAATCTTTTGACCCACTGGAATTGTGATACAGTGAATTATAAGTGAAATAATCTTTCTGTAAACAATTGTTGGAAAAATGACTTGTGTCATGCACAAAATAGATGTCCTAACCGACTTGCCAAAACTATAGTTTGTTAACAGGAAATTTGTGGAGTGGTTGAAAATGAGTTTTAATGACTCCAACCTAAGTGTATGTAAACTTCTGACTTCAACTGTATTTTCCTTATAACTTATATCCTTCATTTTTCATATCCAAAAGTCATCCTTTATCTTAACCCATTATCTACCTCTTGATGCTAATATTGTAACTAAAGCGATCTAAACTAACCCCTAATGTAATTCCATAATAATTAATACTAAATGAACCTCAAATATACTTTAAAGTTGATGTAATTATTATTGATCAAATAATAAGTGTTATGAAGTATTGTTCAATGCCATTCAATCCCAATATAGGTTATGTTACATTGCCGGGGGAGCCTACAGATATGCATGCCTCAGAGATATTCAAATCATATATCGTGCTGAGCTGGAAACCCCCCAGCCCTCGTGGACGGGCACCACTGTGGTACATCATTGAGAAGGTGTGTGGCTGCTCCTTTCCCCTTCCCATCTATGTAGATTTCTCAGTACACGAACTGTAATAGATTAGACAGTCCATTAATCTTTTCACAACTTTCAATCTGTCTAAAGTGCAGAAATATTTTAGCAAAATGGCAGAAATAACAGCTGGCAGGTATGTAGCTAAAGGCATTTTACTAATGAGATTAGTGATTCAATGACGTTGTAGAAGGCTTTACCTTTCATTTGCCCTCCCGTCCCAAATATCCACTAGTCCATGTCAGGCACTGGGGCTTGGCAGAGGATCAACACAGCAGTGAAACTGCAGTCCCCTCGCTACCCCGTTTTTGATTTGGAAGCCGGGAAAAAGTACCAGTTCCGTGTGTATTCTGAGAACTTGTACGGCGCCAGCGAGGCCTCTAAGCCTACAGATCCCATCGAAAAGGTGGATGAGCATGGTAAGAGTGGGGTTTAGCACACACATACACACACACACACACACACACACAGACGGGTACACACACACAGACAGGTACACACATACACACACAAAATGTATGATACATGCATTTACAAACAGCGACAGTCAAGGAGTCCTTCCAATTCTACTTTGATAAATGAGACTCTGTTTAACATATGTTTCAGGTAGTGAGCGGCCTGTTGGTATGTACAATATAAAGCCCAACATTTATCTCTTATTTTAAACGCACTGAGATTTATGTCATGTGACTATCACATTCCTGTAATGTCACAATCACAAATCGGTCTTTCACCCCATTAGTATTTTGGAGAAACTAACTACCAATGATGGGCATGATGAAGTCACATCAAATCCTACAGTATCCTCACCCTAACATCACAATCCCAAAATACGTTTCTTCCCCACAATATTCATGATTGATAATAGTACACTCTTGTCTGACACGAACTCCCTAAATGAAAGATGCATGACATCATGTATCATCATAACTGAAAAGAATGCCTCTGTCATCCCTTGCCGAAGGTATGTTTTGTGGAATATAGTCCACAGGTTTACAGAATGGTTATTGTGTTCATTGTTCTTTATATTTCTGTATCTCCTCATAACATTGTACCAAGATATCGCGTCACATCGGGTATGTTTTGCATTATGAGAAATGCCAAATTTATCCCATCTTGAATGAAGGTGTTTATAAATGATGACGATCATTTATTTGAAGATTAAATTGAAGATGTGTGTATTTCTAACTCCTAAGCTCGTATACTCTGTTACTGTGTAGTAATGATACATCAATTCAATATATCCAGTCCCCAACATGCATGTGTTTTGCCTGTGTAGGTGTTCCCTCCGCTCCTGGTCAGGTGGTTGCCACCAGGAACACCAAGTCCTCCGTGTTTGTGCAGTGGGACCCCCCCAAACACCCCAACCACCTCATGGGGTACTACATAGATGCCTCTTTGGTGGGATCAAAGACCTGGGCCCCATGCAACCATAAGCCCTACAAGCACACCAGGTAGCCATTTAAACATATATGTTTGTCTACTAGTTATCTATTCAAACTACTGCAGTGATTTAATATCAGATATGTTATTAAAGGAGACGGGACAGTGAATGTAGTGTGACAGCCCTCTGGCTTGAGAATAATCCAGAAAAAAAATCTTTGCAAACGAGACACTGATTTGGAAAAATCCTGTCACCTACAGTGCCTTCGGAAAGTATTCAGACCCCTTGACTTTTTCCACATTTTGTTACATTACAGCCTTATTCTAAAATGTATTCAATAAAAACAAATCCTCAGCAATCTACACACAATACCCCATAATGACAAAGCAAAAACAGGTTTTTAGAAATTTTTGCAAATGCATTAACAATATAGAAACACATCTTATTTACATAAGTACTCAGACCCTTTGCTATGAGACTGGAAATTGAGCTCAGGTGCATCCTGTTTCCAATGATCATCCTTGAGATGTTTCTACAACTTGATTGGCGTTCACCTGTGGTAAATTCAATTGGGGCAACTGTCTATAAAAGGTCCCACAGTTGACAGTGCATGTCACTGCAAAAAACAAGCCATGAGGTTGAAGGATTGTCCGTAGAGCTCCGAGATAGGATTGTGTCGAGGCACAGATCTGGGGAACGGTACCAAAAATTATCTGCAGCATTGAAGGTCCCCAAGAATACAGTGCCCTCCATCATTCTTAAATGGAAGAAGTTTGGAGCCACCAAGACTCTTCCTAAAGCTGGCTGCCCGGCCAAACTGAGCAATCGGTGGAGAAGGGCCTTGGTCAGGGAGGTGACCAAGAACCAGATGGTCACTCTGACAGACCTCTAGAGTTCCTCTGTGGATATGGGAGAACCTTCCAGAAGGACAACCATCTCTGCAGCACTCCACCAATCAGGCCTTTATGGTAGAGTGGCCAAACAGAAGCCACTCCTCAGTAAAAGGCACATGACAGCCCACTTGGAGTTTGCCAAAAGGCACCTAAATACTCTCAGACCATTCTCTGGTTGGATGAAACCAAGATTGAACACTTTGGCCTGAATGCCAAGCGTCACGTCTGGAGGAAACCTGGCACCATCCCTACAGTGAAGCATGGTGGTGGCAGCATCATGCTGTGGGAATGTTTTTCAGTGGCAGGGACTGGGAGACTAGTCAGGATCGACGGAAAGATGAACGGAGCAAAGTACAGAGAGATCCTAGATGAAAACCTGCTCCAGAGCGCTCAGGACCTCAGACTGGGGCGAAGGTTCACCTTCCAACAGGACAACGACCCAAAGCACACAGCCAAGACAATGCAGGAGTGGCTTCGGGACAAGTCTCTGAATGTCCTTGAGTGTCCCAGCCAGAGCCCGGACTTGAACCCAATCAAACATGTGCAGCGACACTCCCCATCCAACCTGATAGAGCTTTGGGGGATCTGCAGAGAAGAATGTGATAAACTCCCCAAGTACAGGTGTGCCAAGCTTGTAGCGTCATACCCAAGAAGACTCAAGACTGTAATCGCTGCCAAATGTGCTTCAACAAGGTACTGGGTAAAGGGTCTGAATACTTATGCAAATGTAATATTTCAGTTTTGTACTTTTTATATATTTGCAAAATTCTAAAAACCTGTTTTTGCTTTGTCATTATGGGGTAGATTGATAAGGGGGGGAAGGAATTCATCAATTTTAGAATAAGGTTGTAACGTAGATGATCATGTTAAATTTCACTGTTTTAGGTTTGTGGTCCATGGACTGACCCCGGGGGAGACCTATGTGTTCCGTGTCCAGGCTGTCAACATCTATGGCCTCAGTGATGAGTCCCAGGAGTCTTCTCCTATTGCTGTGGAGCCCGCCCTCAGTGAGTATCAATAGAATGTTGCCATATAAGAAATGCAGGATTGCAATCAATTAATACGATTCTATTTATAAAACCCTTTATACACCAACAGTGTAAAGTGCTTCACAGTAACCTTAACTAGACCCCCAAAGAGCAAGCAGTATTGCCTTACTATCAATACTTAACTTTGACTATTTTCCTTTGTCCAATGCTAAATATGAATGATTTTATTGTTTCATCTAGAGAGGGGAGTGGAGTATGGTATGTATTAAGTTGTTCTGTTATCTAGGGGTGTTTTAATGCACAGTTTTGCTCCTGAACAGGTTCACCACCAGACTTATTCACTGTCCCTTCCCCCAACTTTTGCTGTATCTGTGCTCTGAACTCTTGTTAGAGTATCACAGTATTATCGTGTGCTTCCTTTCAAATAACCCACCATATTGTACATACAGTTTAACCACTATCACTGTATAACAAAAAAAACTCATGCAACTGTATGACAAATCCCATATAAACAAATGTCAGTTTGAAATGAAAAATTGGTCAATTTTACACGATGGAAAGGTATTCTGAATTTACCTGTGTGCCACAGCGACGCCCAGTGCACCTCATGGCATCACCATGCTGAGCTGTGACGGAGCCTCTATGATCATTGCCTGGAACAGTCCCAAGCACTGCGGTGGCTCCAAGATCAACGCCTACTACGTCGACAAGCGTGATGCAGACAGCCTGGCCTGGAAGGAGGTCAACTCTGCCCCTACCAAGACCAGGACCTACACGGTACGTCACGTAGTGTCAGAAGTGGCATCTGGTTAGGATAAATAGGTTTGGTTCTTCATACATAATGGTTTAATAACTGCAGTGTTGATAGTGTGAACAGTATGTACTCTTCCCTCTGCATCTAAATAATAGATTAGATCTATAATACAACTTTGCCATTCAAAATCAATAGCAAATATGTAGCTACTTTTAGCAACACTGTTGAAAATACTGGATATATTTGTGTCCCTGTCTCATTATTGTCCCCTTCTCTTCAGGTTGATGGGCTGACGGAGGGAACCTTCTATGAGTTTAAGGTCCAGGCTGGGAACCTGGCAGGTGTGGGCGTGCCCTCTGCTCCCAGCACACCTCTGAAGTGTGAGGCCTGGACTTCCGCAGTACCTGGTAAAGTAACCATCTTAATGAGTATTTTTTATCATTAGTATTGTGGTACTGTATAATGTCCCTGTTACTTATTTAATTTTAAATTAAGTTATTTAATTGGAAATATGTTCCAGCAGTGAGATTGTGCAAGGTTACTGTTTGACCTTTGACCTTTAGGTCCAGCCTATGACTTGGCCTTCAGAGAGGTCAGAGGTGACTCCCTGGTCATCCTGTGGAAGGCCCCTGTCTACACCGGCGCCAGTGCCGTCACTGGATACATCGTGGAGATGGCCAAGAAGGGCCATCACTACCACCCCCTGAATGAAGAGGCTATTGGCCACCGTTACCTGCAGGTAAACAAGCAGCTACAGCATGTAGACCTGCAGACATGATGATTCACATCATCTCTGCAGAGTTTGATTATTGAATCTTGTAATATGTGTGCGTCAAACTCAAAAATGTAGTTTGAATCATGTATTGATATAGAAAGGTTCATTAAACTTCATGTTGTGCTCATGTAACTCAAGTTAGGATTCGGTTTACAATGAACAATGAAATGTTTAATGGATGTAATGATTTGTTGGCGCTGTATAGGTGACTGGTCTGGAGGCAGGAGCAGAGTATACGTTCAAAGTGAAGGCTGTCAATGCTGAGGGAGTAGGAAAGGCCTCCCAGACATCTGAGCCAGTGTTTGCCAAGGCTCTGCCAGGTAATATCAGTTAAAGGACAGCTATATGACAACTGTATTTACTGTTTGACAACTTCAGTCTGATATAGCCTGTTGGATTTGTGTTTGAAAGGTTTTGTTGTAGGAACATATGACACACACACCTCCATTGGTTTTGAGCAGGGTTTTCATTAGCTTTTGGTTTGAACAGTTTTGCTGATGCATAATATGTAACATTTCCTCTCCACCACTCAGCAATAAAGGTTATTTTTTTGTCTGTTTTCATGTGTTAAGGCACCCAGGAGATCCAGTGTGGAGTGGATGAGGACACTGGTGATATTTTCCTGTCATTCGAGGCCTGTGAGATTTCTGAGACCTCCAACTTTGCTTGGTCTAAGAACTACAAAGAAATCAGTGACTCAACAAGAGTCGCCATAGAAACTAAGGGCAAACAGTAAGTGGGTTTTTTACGTCTTTATTGACCACACAACCACACTAAAGATTTTTGTCAACATAATTTGTTTCAACATTCATTTCTTTTCCAGCTCTAAGCTGACTTTCGTCAACCCAGGCGTAAGTGATTTGGGTGCCTTCTCTGTGCATGTGACTGACACTGATGGAGTTTCTGCTAGCCACACCGTGACAGAGGATGGTAGGTTTGGATACACCCCTAGACTCAGATTTAAAAATATAGATATGTTTCTTGTCAAAGTTTATACCGATATTCTTCATTCTTGAATTTATCTTGCAGCCCTGAACACCATGCTGGAACTCAGCTACAACATCAGACATCCAAGTGAGTATTATGCTTCAATATGCATCTTTGTCAGGGGTGAAGTGTCACATAGGAATCTTTTCACAGTACCACAACAAATATCCCTTGAGAATTGATCATTTCTTTGTTGGTTTCTTCATCCAGTTGTCCCACTGAAGCACCAACTGAACTATGAGGTTCTAGAGAAGGGCCACGTGCGTTTCTGGCTGCAGTGCCTCAAGATGTCACCCGCCGTCACCTATAGGTTCATTGTCAATGACAAGGAGGTCACCAGCAGTGATGTAGGTGCCAAACCGACAACCTCAAACATTGCTTATTAATCAAGGAAAATAAAGGTGTACTAGATGGCACAGTTAACAAAGCAACATATATATTTTTTTAAATGCATGTAAACATGATGCCTTTTTCTGTACTCTGAATTTCACTGATGAATTGAATTCAGTAATATTTTATTCATCCCACAAGGGGCAATTATGCAGTGTGAATATAAATAACAAATAACATGAGACATAATCATATGAAACATATAAACAGTGAAACATAAAGGTAATAGTTATTAAGAAACATGCCTGATATAATGATGATATGTGTTTTGTATGTGCCACAGAGCCACAAGATCAGCCATGACGTGAACACCGGGGTGATCCAGATGACTGTGGATCACTTCTCCAAGGCCAGCGAGGCCACCTACACCGTCCAGATCCACGACGGCAGAGCCAAGAACCAGAGCTCTCTGGTCCTGGTGGGAGATGGTGAGAGGGGATTTAATATACAGTACGTTAGACCTGGGTTCAAATACTATTTGAAATGATTTCAAATACTTTATCTGGGCTTGATCCAGTGTCCTGGCGCAATAGAACCAATAGAATAGTCAATAAAAACACAAACTCAGCCCATCTGGCAATCCAGGTAGACTAAAGCAAACACTAAAATGATTTGATAGATTTCAAATAGTGTTTGAACCAAAGTCTGATATACACATATGATAATAGTAAGCATTTTCTTTTTTACTATAAGGCTATGGTGTAAGAGGTTGGGTATTAGGTTAAGTACCGACATTGTTGTGTTCTGTTCTCAGTGTTCAAGGCTGCCTTGAAGGAGGCTGAGTTCCAGAGGTCAGAGCACATCAGGAAACAAGGTATTCTATCCTAGTACACAGATGATTGATGGCACATATTTGATCTATAGTATGAAAGTTTGTGTAATTTTTCAAGACTTTGTTGTCTTGATATCATACATTAGTAATCAGCTGGTCTGTTAGTTTGATTTTCAACATTTCAGATTGCGCTGTAGATTAAGTTTGTACTGGTCCCAGGTGGTTCAGTTGGTAGAGCATGGTGCTTGCAACGCCAGGGTTGTGGGTTCGATTCCCACAGGGGACCAGTATGAAAAATGTATGCACTCAATACTGTAAGTCACTCTGAATAAGAGCATCTGCTAAATTACGTAAATTTAAAAATGTACTGTATATTGTGATAATAGTTGAAAAAAATAAAATATTTTTTATCATGTTTAGGTCCCCACTTTGCTGAGTACCTTTCCTACCATGTGGATGACGATTGTACTGTTCTGCTCGTCTGCAAGGTAACAAACACGTTTTCTAGGACTTGTTATTGTGGTTACAGATATATATTTACTTCAGGTTGAAACTGTGTACACATTTATAATCATTGGGGCTTTGCTGTTTACCCATTCAATTGTTGGGAGCATATATAGTTTCTGGGACTTCATTTTTCTACGGTTTACTCTCTGTTAGTCAGCACCTCTACAGACATGTTTGGGTGTGCTTCAGCTCATGCTTTTTACTAGGCTTTGCAGTGATTTAAAAGTGGCAGGACAGATTGTATTCTGTATGTGTTCGTGTCTCAGGTTGCCAATGTGAAGAAAGAGACTGTGTTCCACTGGTTCAAGGATGAGGAGGAGATTGTTCTGGAGACCCCTCCTAACGTGATGTCTGGATCCGTTGCTCTCCCCATCTCCTTGGTAACTACTGCTGTGAACCTTGAAAGCAATGACCGCACAAGGAATACAACTGCTCAAGGGAACTCTTTTTTTATTTTTATTTTAGACATTTTCTTATATTAATATTGACCCTATTTTTCAATTTCCCACAGTATCGCTTTTTGTTCCAAGATCACGATACTATCTAAAATATTGCAAAATTTTTCTGAATTGATAATATAATCTCTGTAAATAGTACCTTTTTTCTTCAGTTCTCCAGAAAAGACCAGGGCCATTACAAAGCTAAACTCAGTGATGACAGAGGGAAAGACACTTCTGTCTTTGACATTTCTGGCCAAGGTACACTCCTGCTCCATGATCTATAATCTGATTATTGATACAATATCATTTCCTTTATCAGGACATATTGAAAATGAATACCTCTTTCTACAAATATTCTGTTTTTGATTTGCAGTGTTTGACGATATTATCAACGCCATTGCCCACATTGCTGGTATGTACTTTGTATCAAAACACCTGCTAGGAAAAATATTGATGTTCTCCTTTGCATTGTTGTGGTTGTGAAGGTACTTAGTGTTGATGTACTTGTGAAGGTTCTTAGTGTTGGTGTGGTTGTGAAGGTACTTAGTTTGGTGTGGTTGTGAAGGTACTTAGTGTTGGTGTGCCTGTGAAGGTACTTAGTGTTGGTGTGCTTGTGAAGGTACCTAGTGTTGGTGTCCTTGTGAAGGTACTTAGTGTTGGTGTGCTTGTGAAGGTACTTAGTGTTGGTGTGCTTGTGAAGGTACTTAGTGTTGGTGTGCTTGTGAAGGTACTTAGTGTTGGTGTGCCAGTGAAGGTACTTAGTGTTGGTGTGCTTGTGAAGGTACTTAGTGTTGGTGTGCTTGTGAAGGTACTTAGTGTTGGTGTGCTTGTGAAGGTACTTAGTGTTGGTGTGCCTGTGAAGGTACTTAGTGTTGGTGTGCCTGTGAAGGTACTTAGTGTTGGTGTGCTTGTGAAGGTACTTAATGTTGGTGTGGTTGTGAAGTCTCTGCCTCTCCTTTTCCTCTCAGGGTCTTCTGCCTCTGAGCTGGTTCTTCAGTGTACCCCAGAAGGCATCAGGCTCCAGTGCTACATGAAGTACTACACAGAGGAGATCAGGACTGCCTGGTTGCACAAGTACGCACATCTCATCCTCTACATCACACTCAGCAAGGCCGGTTACACAGTATGCAGCCATTTTGGAGATGAGATTTGAAGGCATACTTTAACATATGTCAATCAATGGATGTTTCTAGATACTATTTTTATTTATTTAAGTTTAGACTGTAGGGTAGATTTGTCTGTTGGTCTTACCTCAACTTAAAGTATCCATCCTTTAAATATAACTGTGGAAAGACAGCAATGCAGGGGTTTCATTTAGACAAATAAACCTGACCATATCCGTTTAGGGATAGCAAGATCTCGTCGTCTGAGAAGATGAGGATCGCCGGCACAGCTGAGATGGCCTGGATGCAGATCAGGGAGCCATCAGAGAAGGAGAAGGGACACTACTCTATCCAGATTATGGATGCCACCAAGTCCCACACTCGCACATTCGACCTCTCCGGACAAGGTTAGCATCGTGAGAGAAAAAATCCCAGCGGGCAAAACAATGTCACAATGTTGAAATTATGTCATTACAACCAGAAGTTTTGACCACTAGGATTGTTTAAATTGCACTTAGCTTGTCTTTGTAGATTATGTCTTATCATGTCAATTTGTCTTTTTGTAGCATATACCGATGCCTATGAGGAGTACCTGAGACTCAAGTAAGATACTTATTGCTGTGCTTTTCTTCTTATGGTTTTTCGTTCAAAGTTGTTGTTTTTTTGCAAAATGCAACACATTTAACAATCAAAGTATTAAAAGTTCAACAGGGTTTATAAGACAAGAATTTGTCCTCATCGTATACACACTGCCAAATGTTTTGGTAATACACCAAGTCCTTGATTTATAACAAAATAATGACATTGTTATCTTTCAGGGCTGCAGCCTTCGCTGAGAAGAGTGAGTAGACTATATTTACACAATACATATTATCCTAGTAACGTGTACGTGTAATCCTAGTACGTGACAACAAGTACTAATTGACTGTTCTAATCCTCAGACCGTGGTAGAGTGGTTGGTGGTCTGCCAGATGTGGTCACCATTATGGAGCAGAAGGTGGGATATACTATGCACTCTAAACAAACTTTATATCATGATGTCATATGCTTGTATAAGATTGTGACTGTATTGAAAATACATGGTCTCACGTTGAGAATTGCGTGCATATTTAAGAGATCTTTCTCTCTGACCTCTGTCTCTCTGTCTCTCTGACGTCTGACCTCTCACTCCCTGACCTCTCCTCTCCACCGTCCTCTGTCCACCTTCAGACCCTGAGCCTGACCTGCACAGTCTGGGGTGACCCCAGTCCAGAGGTCACCTGGTTCAAGAATGAAAATGAGGTAGTCTCCACTGAGCATGCCAAGATAACACTTGAGGCCAATAAGTTCGCCAGCCTCACCATCACCGCCGTCACGTCCGAGGATTCCGGCAAGTACAGCATCAACGTACGGAACAAATATGGCGGGGAGTTCGTGGAGATCACCGTGAGCGTCTACAAGCAAGGCGAGAGCCCCCCCGAGCCCAAAATGGGAGGGAGAGGAGCAACACCTGCACCCCTGGCCTCCAAGACCCCTGCCCAAACCCCTACTCCTGCCCAAACCCCCACCCCGTCCCTTAAGTCCCCCACCCCATCCCTAAGGTCCCCCACCCCAACCGCCAAATCCCCAACCCCGACTCCTAAGTCCCCAACCCCCCCTAGGCGTGTTAAGTCGCCCAGCCCTGCCAGATCTCTCAAGTCACCAACCCCCACTAGAAAGTAACCAGGGATGTTGATGCCTGAGAAGGCTTGAGGCGTTTCCTGCTACTGTTTTATAGCATGAGTTGAGTGAAACCAGAAGCTGTTACATGAAGGTATCCATTTTAGATGTCATATGTCATATAGCTTGGTCACTGAGCTTTAACAGGCAAGAAATGTTGAAAAAATAAATGAACAGAGTAGATGTTAATCATAAGTGTTAATCATAGAAAAAGCTGCACCTTCCACTATACTGTACTATATAATGGAATGTCTGAAGACCTGGGATCAGCCTGCCTAAAGTGCCAGGTGGGCGGAATTTTCCATTGCAACAGGCCAGCTCAATCAAGCACAGCTAAATTATTTGAAGTGAATTCAAATGGTATTTGAGCCCAGGTCTGAATGTCTGTGTCCATTTCTCTGTGGATGGTGAATAGATGTCAGAGAGTGCAGACGGAAGACACACAGCCAGTGCCGTCCGCACTGCAGTCACTATGCCAGAGAAGTTACGTTTGTCTGCACCGTGTTGCATTTCCCCCTTTGCTTTGTGTTAGAAATAAAACCTCACTTATCACCTCTGTTGTCTTTTCCTGTCATTCTTTCTTTTTATGTCCCTCACTTGTCTCCTCTCATCTCCTAATTGTCTTTCTTTTAAGGAGGGACCTGTTAGTCATTTACCAATAACTTTAGACGATACGGACTTCTGTATGGCACAATATCCTTTTGGTATTCTCCTCAAAGATGTATTAAGGACATGTTAAATATTATACATTAATACAAATGTACACTCCACAGAAGAGGTCACATTTGGGGAAACAACTCTACCTATAAAGAATACTACTACTGTGTTCCCTTTCACCCAAACAAGATACTACTAGCCTGACTTCTTCCAAACCTCTGAAGGGAGAGGCAGGGACTGTCATGTGATGTGTTTAGTCAAAACTGTGAATGGGGTGAAGATTGCAGTAGGTTTGATCTATTAACATTAAAAAAACTAAAATCCACAGCCATCATTGACTGCTCACTTTTTTACTTCAGTCATACGACAGCGATGCCGGTCAGGGTTGACTTGCTGGCTGTGATTCTCAATGTTCAACTTATTGGACAATTTAACACATTCAATGGGATTTTAAAAGCTGAAAGAGCTAGCTATCATTGCTGACCATGAAGTAAGTCTAGTTTGTTGACATTATGACATTCAATTGAGTGCAAGGCCTCTTTTCTTTCTCCCCTGAAATTTTCAGTAAGATTTGAAAAGATCCTTTGTGGTGTACTGTCTGTACTTGAATTTCCACACAGGTGGAGTGTATTTTCCACAAATGTACTGAATGAAGAATGTCTACAAAAATATGGTAAAATCAAACAGTTATTGGAAGTTTCACCTGTGGTAGTTTGTGAGTCAACTGTTTCACTTAAATAGCTTTGGCATTAGGTTGTGGCATTATACATAGTGAAGATGAAAATAGTACAAGTCACAATTGAATCAGTTCTGTCATAACACATAATATATTGTATATATTTTTTAAGGTAATATCCCCATTCCACATAAATCAGAGATCCTCTCGGGGAAATCGTACAATGGAATCCAAGCTCTCCTATCTGTTGTCATTCAAAGAAGACGTGATTCCAACGGAATACATCCAGCCACACTACAAGGAGTCATACCGGCTTGCCATCTACGCTCTGGTCAGTGGGGGTAGAGATGCCTACCAGGAGTACCTCAAAGCTGAACAACTCAGTAACTTTCTCTCTGAAGAGGAGGTCATCTTCATTTTGGACAATGCAGAGTTGCCAGTCCCGGAGGATGAGGATTATGAAGCAGGGAAACGTGAAAGTGAAGAAAATGTCAGAGCTCCCTCGACTTACTTCCCCACTGAGTCAGATGAGGAGGTTCCTGACCTTGACCTCGGCTGGCCAGAGGTCACCAATGAGAACGTGGAGACAAACATCAGCCTGCTTTTCCACCCTCCCAGACACAACACACCGACCATCAAAGAGATGATACGTAAACAAATCCAAGACGCAAGACAGGTAACGAGGCACAATAATATAATTTCCCATCAATCATTTGCAGTGTCTGGTATTTACTGTTATGGTTTGTACAAATACACATTCCAGGTTTGAATTGTCTTTCTCACAGAGTAGCATTTCCCACAGGTACACATGTTGAGAAAAAATTTATGTTCAGTTAAATGTCTGTGGCATATCAACCACCTAAGCCTGTCTCAACTTGAACCGGTTTCAACGTAGGCCGACTGAAATTTTAGCATCACACGTCATGACTGCTTGCCAGGCTTATTGTTTTCTGAAATGTTTCCACTCATCTTCCTTACAATTGGATATGTAATTCCAGAAGGTTATGAAAGAGTGTGTGCGGATAACAAAAGTAATTGTTACTTCTCAAAACGCACATACTGTGCTGTACAGACAGTGCACTTTTGAATACCACAATTACTCAATGTTGGGGAAGCTACTCTGAAAATATAGTTTACCAAGCTACCAATTACTTCACACTGGAAGAAGTTAAGCTACACTGAAGCAATCCTTAAGAAAAATATAGTTTACTTACCTAAAGTTACTTTGAAAAAGTAGTTCACTACCTTCACTACGATCATATATACATCTGAAATGTTGTTGACCCCAAATTGCAAGAACAGATTACTCTGGAGTCAGATGTGTAATTAAGCCTATTTAACACAAAAAGTGAGAATAAGGCACATGAAAAAAAATTCGGGAGAATTAGGCAGGGCTGATGCAGAAAAATAAATGTAATTCTTGCCTACTTCACCCATGTTTTATTTTTGAAAAAAAGTAGTGTGTAGTTCCAGTAGGTAGCTACACCACTATATTGCAAAACAAGTAATTAACTACTGAAAATATTTGAATTTAGTTAATCTACCACCAAGCTACTGAAAAATTTAATTAAATTACTAGTTGAACTACATGTAGTTCACTACTCCCCAACACAGCAATTACTACACAGAAAAAGACATGAGGCACCTTTTCAGATTTGGTGACCAAGTTCTGAGACTTCTACTTTCAATAAACCTCTGCAGTTCACAAAACTGATCATTAAGCGTGTTCTTAATCCCTTTCCATTATAGGTTATTGCTATAGCGATGGATGTCTTCACTGACGTTGATATTTTTAAGGAGATTGTCAATGCGACTACAAGGGGAGTGATGGTCTACATACTTCTTGATGACTTCCAATTCAAAAGCTTTCTGAATATGGCTAAGAGCGCAGGTGTCCAAATACAAGATCTCAAGGTAAGGAATTATATTTGAAATACTTTGCAAAATGCCTAGTGGTTAGAGAGTTAGGCCAGTAACCGAAAGGTTGCTAGAATCGAATCCCCGAGCTGACAAGGTAAAAATCTGTCGTTCTGCCCCTGAACAAGGCAGTTAACCCACTATTCCTAGGCCGTCTTTCTAAACGAGAATTTGTTCTTAACTGACTTAAAAATGAATACAAAATAACAAAAACTTCTGCTTTGTCCAATGAAATACCACAATTTTCTACACATAATGTGTGTAGAAAAAAATAGGAAGACCTTCCTAATATTGAGTTGCACACACTTTTGCATTCAGAACAGCCTCAATTAGTCAGGGCATGGCCTCTACAAGGTGTCGAAAGTGTACCAACAGGGATGTTGGCCCATGTTGACTCCAATGCTTCCCACAGTTAAAGTCAAGTTGGTTGGATGTCCTTTGGGTGGTGGACCATTCTTGATACGCATGGGAAGCGGTTGAGCTTTAAAAAAATCCAGCAGCGTTGCAGTTCTTGACACACTTAAACCAGTGCGCCTGACAACTACTACCATACCCTTTCAAAGGCACTTAAATCGTTTGTCTTGCCTATTCATCCTCTGAATGGCACAAATACACAATCAATGTCTCAATTGTCCCAAAAGCTTAAAAATCCTTCTTTAACCTGTCTCCTCCCCTTCATCTACACTGATTGAAGTGGATTTAACAAGCGGCATCAATAAGAGATCATAGCTTTAACTTGGATTCCCCTTGTCAGTCTATGTCATGGAAAGGGCAGGTGTTCCTAATGTTTTGTACACTCAGTGTATATTCACAAATGAACTGTAAGAGCTTAAAGTCCTTATTAAATTGTATTTCTTTTGTTTATTTAACCTTTATTTTATCAGGGCGTCATACTGAGACCAAGGTCTCTTTTAAATGCATAGCAGGGGTTTGTCAGGCATGACCTTTTCACTATTGACAGGAGTTTTCGCGGATTAGCAATGACATTTGCTCCACACCCTTGGTGGAAATGCAGTAGTCATTTACCGGTGTGTCTATTTCCCTTGAAGCATAATCAGTGTATTAACATGCTGGATGTCATCAGCAGGTTTATTTCATGAGGTTTATAGCACAGTGCCAGGCTTGTTCCTGTTACAAAGTGTCTTTACCCTTTGTCTCTATTGGATAGATCGAGAACTTGTTTTTGAGCAAAAACAAAGTTTCCCAATGAAAGGTGAAATGTCTTTGTTGTCTTGCTGTAACTCTTAATCATTCCAAACCAATTTTCTGGTTGGCCTCCTGTCTATGGTTTTGGGGATGGTTGTCAAGTTTGATAAGGTTAGAGTTGTAGTAGTAGTAGTAGTAGTAGTAGTAGTAGTAGTGGTGTGTGTGTGTGTGTGTGTGTGTGTGTGTGTGTGTGTGTGTGTGTGTGTGTGTGTGTGTGTGTGTGTGTGTGTGTGTGTGTGTGTGTGTGTGTGTGTGTGTGTGTGTGTGTGTGTGTGTGTGTGTGTGTGTGCGAAAAAATAAATGGTGAGAGATTTTCTCTTGTCTTGTCTTGTTCAGAACTTGCGAGTTCGGACAGTGAAAGGACAGCAGTACATGTGTCGATCTGGAGCAAAGTTCCATGGATCTTTGGAGCAGAGGTCTCTATTGGTGGACTGCAAAACAGTGTTGTACGGTACATACAGGTATGTCTAACCAACAATGTCCCCTCTATTGCATTTAAAACATAAATATGTTCCCACACTCTTCCTTATACTTGTTAAATACAGTATATTAAATATAATATTATACATTATATAGCATACTAACATTTTATAAAGTATTCATGGAGTTTTATATATAAGTAACCGAATGACTGCATTTATTTATTATAACACCTTTCTTTTGGTCTCCCTTTTCTCCAGCTTCATGTGGTCCTTTGAGAAGATCAACCTCAGCATGGTCCTGGTGGTCACAGGGCAGCTGGTGGGCTCCTACGACGAGGAGTTCAGACATCTGTTTGCCCGAACCACTCTGCCTGTCACTCTCTCTCAGACTTCCGGAAAGAGCCGGCAACAGCCACGTACAACCCTTATTCCGGTCTTCTCTTTGAGAGCAGACTCTCTCTCGACCAGATTCACATGAGATCCTGTGGGAGACAGCTTTGGCTTGATGAGTTCTACTGGTCAACAGAAGGACGATCGATACAACAATGGACAGATGGTCACAAGAAGACTGAGCTTTCAGGACAGACTGAATCAATCTCACTGCAGCGATATGGGGAAACGTGTGAGGGGACACAGCTACGCCGGAGAGCTGCCGCAGAGAGGGAATTCCACAACTCCCTTGACGAATGTAAGAGATGACGCTGGCGGCGCTCACGGTGCCCCTGAGAGAGGCAGACGCATCGAGGACACACTGTTACCAGGCAGGATTAATCATTACATGCAGAAGAAGAAGTATGGCATTGACCAACAGCATCTACTCCCTTTCAGCAGTGAGAACTCTCTTAGCAGGTGGAAGATCGACTCGTACCTCAATAACAGTGATGCGACCCTAGGGGAGCCAGTTGAGAATCTGCATCTGCCTGACAGTACGCAGAACCCAACCACATCATCCCAGATGAGAACATCAGTCCTCTTCAACAGCCGTCTGGCAGAGCAGTCTGAAACTCCTAACTATATGTCTGAGCACTCTGTGACATCTCAACAAGTCAGTCTATGGATGCTATCTCCACAGGGCAGTCTAAGAGTGACATCTCCACAGGGCAGTCTAGGAGTGACATCTCCACAGGGCAGTCTAGGAGTGACATCTCCACAGGGCAGTCTAGGAGTGACATCTCCACAGGGCAGTCTAGGTGGCCTAAGCAACTTCCAACCCCAACTGACCCCTGCTAGATTGAGGGAGAGTCAGACGAGATTGGAAGAGATCAGACGGAAAAGGCTCAGTTTACATGAGTATGAGGAACCTGTCAGCAACTTAAGGCCAGGGCAGAGCCAGGATTCTCTCAGGCTGTCTATTTTCTCTACTCTCGAAAGAGCTAAAGGAAGGTCGTCAGAGAGAGGCCTGGATAAAAGGCACAGTGCGGCAGAGCTAGCAGGCAGCTCCGAACACAGTTCTAATCAGGGACCATCCAGCCACAGAGAGGAACTCACCCCAGGAGGTCAACAGGAAGAGGGAAACAGAGTTGAATGACAAAAATATAAACTAACCAACTTCAGTGATGCACAAAGGTCTGTCTCACAATACGATATCACGACCAAGACAGAGAGGAATCCTCTTGATGACTGGCAAGAGCCTCTCTCCAGGACGATGTCGGCAGCCCAACTAGGAATACAACTAAAGGAACCTCTGCTCAAGCCCTCCAACTTCAGACCAACTGGACTTAATGTGGAGAGCTCTAAAGGGCTAACATCTTTGATTGGAATACCAGAGGAGAAGGAGGGCCCCACCAGGAAGAGCCATGAATCCACTGACCAGCTGGCCAACAGCTCTGACTTGGTGTTCTCCGCAGATTAAGAGAAAACACGCCAAAGTGTGAATCCATTGAAACCCAGAACTTCTGTGACATCAATAAAGAATATAGTGCATGCCGATGTTTCAGTGGAGAAAATGATGGAGAAAACGCCACACAAGGTAGAAGGAGCAGAACTCCAAAGGCAGAATTCATTCAGATCCACACTTCAAAGGACAGGTTCAGTGAGATCAAAGCATTTAGTGCAGGCTGACATTTCAACAGAGCAGAGAACCATCTCAGATCCTCCTGGAAAACCGTCAGCTGTGGGACTTACTACATCACCCAAGGGTCATTCTCCAAGCCCTTCCAGGTCATCACACAATGCGGCTGGCACTGAAACCGAAAAGGAACAACAACATAATTCTCCCAGCCCAGCAGGTAAATCCTCATCTCCTGGGTTAACTACTAGCTGGGTTAGAAAGAGCTTTAGAAAGAAATGTGAACCGCACCAGGACTCCCTGAGCTCCACAAACACTGTGGCGAGTCGAGCAGCAATTCATTCAGACACCAGGCGGAAACGAGCACATAGCCGGTTTGAGAGTTTTGTTTCATTTGACAACAAGCCTTCTGATAAACCGACATCAACTACTACAAACAGATATGACTCAGACAAACACAGGAGTTTGTTTGTGAGACATCCCTCTGTTAGTTCCATACACAGCTTTCAGACTGAAACTACGCCTAATGAAAATAAGCTTGGCCGATTCATACAACGGGTGGGGAATCTCATCAGCAAGAAGTGAATGTGTAAATGTTGTCTATGATCAAGGCAATAACAGCACTGTTCTATGACAGGGTTTGTATTGTAAATTAGACTGTTAAGTCTTTAGGGAATTTGCATGTATTTTTTGCACTGGTTATGAGATACATTTTATTGGAAAATAAATGTACATATTGGAATGTTCTAATATGGCAAGTGTGCGGATTCTGATAAAGCAATATAATTGTTATTCCTTACTTGTGAAATGGTCATTTAGATTGTCCCTTAGTTGTCAATCGAATACCCCAAACGTGAGTATATTACTGTCCTTTGGTTTGAGTTCAAAGTGCATACATGCATAGGACAATAATTGCTTCAATATAAGGTACCCTGTGTTCTGTGTTCAGCTATACATGTAATATAAGTTTCAATGTCAGTATTCAGTGTAAAGTGGCCAGTTTCCTTTCATACATTTTCCCATAGCACTGTAATGGGTTGAGAATGTTATTTATGTTTGTGTACCATGCTGACAGCTATCTACTGTAATGCATCATCATTCACGACCCAAACACCAGATGTTTCCTACTCTCTTTTAAATGTGATAATTCATTTTCAATTCATTTGGGCCCTACACACAGATGTTGATATTTCAATCATGTTTTTATTGTTTTCTGTCAAATATGGAAAAAAATATATATATATAATGAAAGAAAGAAAGCATTGTCTGAATTCAATCAATCCATTTGTTTAACAGGAATCTGACTGTACAATATTGAGTACTTCTATATGAAATATTCCAGACATTTGTTTCTCTCTGTATCCAATTCTTCAGTCTCAATCTCAAATTGCTTCAGAGCAATAAAATACTGCACAAATGGTTCTCCCAGCGCTCCGCGAATCACATGGTCTTCGCTCAAAGCCACCAGAGCGTCCTCCAGCTTCACAGGGATGGCAAACTGCTGTTTCCCCAGCTGGGTGTGGGTGGAGGCCCTGGTCAGACCTGTCTCAGCCGCCAGGTTGCGTTTGATACCGTCCAGTCCTGCCGCCACGGTGGCCGCCAGCACCACGTATGGGTTAGCCATGGCCGAGCCCAGCTTGTTGTCGATATGCGTCTCCCGCCCGCCGTGGCATTTTACATTGAAGGCGCTGCTGTTGTCGTTGTAGCCATAGGTGGCGTAAAGCACGTTGTGCTTGGGGTCTTTAACCTTCTTGGCGATGTGGCTGCGGCAGCCCAGCCCAGGGGAGAGCAAGCAGCTCAGGGCGGCCGAGTGGCTCAAGAGCCCCGCAAGCCACTTCCTGCCAATCTCCGACAGCTCCCCTGTGCCGTGGTCCCCGGTGTGGAAGAGACTACGGTGGCCGTTGGCGTCCCAGAGAGAGTGGGAAAGCACCCCGGCGTTGTACAGGCTGTCGTCGGTGAAGAAGCTGGCGATGTAGCTGTATTTCCTCGCCATCTCTTTGATGCCGGTACGAAACGTGAAGGCGGTGTCGGCGGCCGCGATGCCGAACTCCGGCCTCAAGTTGATCTCCATCTGACCGGGCACCATGGCTGAGGCCAAACTGTCCACGTCGGCCCCCATGCAGTACATCCCATTCACCAGCTGCTGGAAGAAGGGCAGGTCGTGGTTGCTGGCCAGGGTGGTGGCAGGGAACAGCATGGTCTTGGGGCCCACCCTGTCGGGCGCGCCCAGGACACAGCACTCGTAGGTGAAGGAGGAGTACAGGGAGAAACCCATGCTCTGGAGCTGCCCCATCAACTGCTTGGCGATGAGACGGGGTGCGGTGCGCAGGGGGCTGCCGGTTATCATGCAGGGGTCACAGATGACCCGGGCCGTCTGCTCTGCCCAGGGCAGCACCCTGAAGGTCGACAGGTCTGGGATAAGCAGCACGTCGCTACTGAAGTTGGCAGGGTTGTTGGCGTGGTCCACCTCACAGCTCTTAGGGCTCAGGGTCAGCTCTAGGTAGCTTCTTGGCATCGGCACCCCGTATACTGCTTTCTCCTGTAAAGATAAAAAAAGGTTTGCATCATGGGACTTTTCCTATAGGCAAGCATAACCATTGAGCAACCATTTAAACAAATAGCATTATAACATTGTGTGTTGTCTCAATACACTATAGCTAGTACGTTTCAGGATGTTTGTGTACTGTGTGTGAGATGATTACATGAAAGAAGCGGACTGGCACTGTCTTAGACCTGGACACCCCATGGAGATCTGTGGCCTCGAAGCGGACAAAGTTGATATTCTCCCGGGCAATCTGCTGCTTGATGTGCTCCATGGCGGAGACAAAGCTCCGAGTCCCAGACTTATCCATGTTGTCTTTACTGTTATCTATGAGAAAAAGAGCCAAAAGCAACTATCATGTCTGTAAAAAAAGATAGTCGCTTGTGATGGAACTACTTTACTAGCTACAAGTTTATACAAAATAAGAATATAAGCTTTTTGATAAATCTAATCCAAAACCAGACTAACCTCCACAGTTGGCACTGCTGCTCTCAAACGTGGACGACCGTACTTCGGATTGCCTGTTTGCTCCAGTCACATCTGACCTGTGTGAGGTTGACGAGTCCATACCGGAGCCAAGCTGGATGGAGCTGCTGTCCCTGGACCTGGTGGACACCCTCCTGGAAGCATCAGTGTGGGGCTTGAAAGTGGTGAAGGAGGACTGGGACTCCGGCCGTCCATCTCCCCTGTTGGTCCCATGCAGGTAGGTGTAAGGGGCTGGGCTCCCAGGACGCCCCCCCTCCTCCTTCCCCCGGGCACCAAGCATGGAACTATCCTTCAGGATACTCTTCAACTCATCCATGGTCTGTCTGGAGACCCCCACCTCGCCCTTTGGGCTGTAGGTGCAACCCTCTCTGGACCACTCCACCCTGGAGGGGGGGCCCTCATCCTGCCTGGGCCGAGCCCTCTCTGGAGACACAGGGGGCCTGTGGGAGTGGGGAGAGGGGCCGATAGAGATGATGGTGGGGTTGCTTTCTGAGGGTCTGGGGCTGCTCACGTAGTCGGAGTGGTGGACTATGGACGGCCCCCCTCTGTCCCAGTCCACTGGGGCCACATGTTTCCCACTCACCTTCACCCCCTTCTTCTTGCCCAGGCTCATTCCACTGCCATCTACCTGGTCTCTGAGCCTACTTGAGCCCTCCTGGAAACACCACACAAACACCAAAAATATACAGTATTTTAAAGTACTTTTCATATATTTATTATATAGTTATTAATAAACATATACATTTATTAATATATATATACATTTTAATACTTACAACAAATAGATTACAGTTAAATTAACAATGCATTTGTTACACCATATTAAAACAAAAGGGATGGAAAATGTTTTTGTTTTTTTTACCATTTTCTTTTTCAGATTATGGAATAGTGATGTCTTTTAAAGTTTCTTCAATTCAGTTACCATTCACGGGTAAAAAGAAACAACAACAACGTCGTGTCCAAATCCAAAACACCATACTGGGATTTACAGGCCTAAAAAATGTAAAAGAGCTAGAGATGTTACCTCGAGAACGAGATCCTCTGAGTCATGCATTCCTTTTATACTCATTTGTGAGTTTTGACCTGAGATTTGAGTGCCTTCATTTGAAACCAGAGCTATGCTCGCACATTTCTTTTATGGACAATTGGCACAATGGTGATGGATTGGAAAATTCTCTCAACGCACCCATGGGCACTCCTGTTGGACACTGGTATCCACTGACAACTGGTAGAGACTGAAACACTTCTGCTTTCACCCCACTGGCTATTAACATCCACGATTCAATATCCCCCGTTGTGTCAATGCAAAGGGAGGTGGAGACAAAAACACACAGCTCAGCTATTTTGTTTGTGCCTCCAATCATGACATTCAGGCAGTTTCTAGAAAGATGCATTTAGTTCAAAAGTACTGAGAAACATTAACATGTTTATCAGGCATCTACAATAGATGTTGTAACGCTAACTTTTTGCTGATATAAACTATTTTATGGTAAAGAACTAGGCTACTGTCTGTATGAAATAAAACTAGATTTGATATGGCTTTACAAAACCTTTATATCAAGACTAGGACCAAATATGCTCTCTTTTCTATAATAAATATATTTTTTCTATAGTGAGATTAATTTATATTTAGATTAACTTGTGCAACATTGGCATAGGACCTAGATTGAATTTAGTGCTCATCCAGGACACTGTAACAACTTGATAACAACTTTATTACAATATTATTAAGAACAACTATACAACTATATTATATCATAAAATACTTTTCACTGAAATACCTAATAAGATTTTTTTTTAAAAAGTAATATAGACTGCAATACAGCATAGCCTAGCTATAGCCTACTTATAAATACCTAAAAAATAGTGCATTTTACCTGCTAAGATGTGTGCATCATGATGTGTAGAATTCCGGTCACTCAACTTTTGAAAGAATAGCCTATTTGTTGCCACATATGCCTAATAGGGCCTAAACGATGTTCGTCACTAGCTTCTATGAGAAGGGTGCTATTCCAGCCCGCAAATCGGGGTGTTCCTGCATGTAGGCATTCCTGCATCTGCAGGAAACCCTCTTTATACTTCTATTCGTTAATTTTTAAGCTTTTGTCTCAGTCGGCATTCAAGTAATAATAAGGAATTCCCCTCGACCACGCCCACAAATTGGGGAAAACCAACATTATTTCCTATTGACCGCCATTTTAAAAGAGGCAACATCCCCCCCAAAAAATGCACTGTCATGTTAACAAGCAACATATCCCAAAAACAGGACATGTCAAAGTAAATTGGACAATATGGAATGGACAATCACAACTGTCATCCTGGAGTTTCAACCTATTGTCATGATCAGAGGTTTCAAGTTTCTATCCGTAAATTGTCCGGACCGGACGTCTTTTTTTGGTGTTTTACAAACGGTAGGCTTACCACATAGATGAGCATACATAAACATTTGATTTCTGGCAACACTGTAGGCTACATCTCATGTAAGCTCGGACTGATGCCGATGCCTTTTGGCCGTTTTCTTTGGTGCAGTCCTGACCGGCCTTGATTTCCACATCCACGGACATTGGTTTTTGGTCCGGTGTGGACCAAATCTGAACCAATCATAGGCGTCTATGTTTGGTTCCGATTTGGTGCGGTCGAGACCGACCTTAATTTCAATGTCTACGGACATAGATTTTTGGTCCGGTCCAGACCAAATTTGGTCCAATCATAGACGTCTATGTTTGCTTCAGATTTTGTCCAGTCTGGACCGGCCCAAGCGCCGAGTGGCACAGAGCTCTAAGGCACTGCATCTCAGTGTTTGAGGCGTCACTACGGACACCCTGGTTCGAATCCAGGCTGTATCACAACTGACAGTGATTGGGAGTCCCATAGGGCAGCGCACAAATGGGTGTAGGCCGTCATTGTAAATAAGAATTTTTCTTAACGGACTTGCCTAGTTAAATAAAGGTTAAATCAAATATAAACTAAATATTTTCAACTTTCATTCAAAACCAATATTGAGGCTGATTTCAACATCGGGAAAATACATATTTTCAATGTCTGGAAAATGTGTATTGTCAACTTTCATTCAGAACTGAAAATACGTATTTTTTCAACGTCCGCAAAAGATGCCTTTCAATGTCCCGGAAAATATGTATTTTAAATGTATAGAAAATATGTATCTTCACCTCTCATTAAGAGCCTAAATTAAACCAAACCTTAACGTCTGGAAAATACATATTTTACACGTCTTTTCAACGTAATTTTGCTTAGTTAGGACTATTCTAGTTTTTTTTGGGGGGGGGGGGTCTCTTCGTAACATATTGTACGTTTTTGCAAATTCGTAACATATCATACGAATTGTAATTCGTAACATATCATACTAAATGGATGATGGACATCCACAAATTAATACATACCATACGAAATGTAACATTTCATACTAAAAGGAGTGTCCCGGATTCATGTTCAAAGTAATAAGAAATGCTCTGAGGCCAGGTTGTAGCTACGGTAGATAGTGTCCTTCGCCCCCACTTGTGAGGCACGGGTTTCTCCGGAACACAGCAGGCGGGAGGCGGGGGCGACCGGTAGACAGTGTCTTTCACCCGCGTGTTGGGCACTGTTTAAAAAAATAATAATTAAGGGGTGGATCAGCTTAATATTGCGGAAAGATTGTTGCTTCCATCAATGTAATTGTCTGCATCATTTCCAATCCCCCATATATTTTTGGGATAAATATATATATCCATATACATACACATATGCATACATATACACATATATACATACACATACCTATATAGACATTTATACTTTTTTAAGAATATACCTTTATTATTCCCCGCAAACCCTACCACCCTTCCCCCAATTGGAGTAAACTAATAAACACTTAGGCTTCTACCTTCAGTTTATACATCTTATACACATTTTACAGACACAATCTATTTTACAATAGTTATATTTTTTGTTTTTAGTCCTTCCTCTATTTCTGATGTCCATCCAGTTTGGTTTCTATTTGTAACTGTGCTATTTCACAACATTTCTGAACCTATATACATTTTACAGACCCCGTATGTTTTACATTGGTTATCTTGATATTAGTCCCACCCTTCAGCTCCATTCAACCCTTCCCATATATCTCTCAACATCATCCATTTTGGATTTCTATTTGCCATATATTTTTCAACTGTGCTTTGATGCTTCACAAAAGTACTGAACCTTTCTATTCTCATAGCTTCTACAGATTGTAACTTAAAAATAACATTTTTTGCTAAAATAATTATTATATTATTGATTGATTGACTATGGCTTTTCAAATCACCCAGTATTGCTATCTGCAGCGTTAGTTCTAGGCAAATGTTGCAATTCTTCAGCCATTCCTGGACCTGTGACCAAAAACGAGCTACATATGGACAATACCAAAATAAATGATCTAATGACTCTGCCTCCTCACAGCAAAATCTGCAGAGCTGGGAAGATTGTATCCCCCATATATATAACATTCTATTGGTTGCAAGAAGTTTGTATAGTAATTTAAATTGAAAAATTGGACATTTTGAATCCGGCGTAGTTTTGCGTATCAATTCATAAACCATGTGCCATGGAATGGGTACATCGAAAATCTCTTCCCAACTATTTTGCAATTTATATGGCACAGCTGTCAGTTTTTTGGTCCTTAAATGAAATTCGTATATGTTTTTATTTATCACACTTTTCTTTAACCATTTATGTTCTTTAAAACCTCTTATGGCTGAGATCGGCTAAGATCCCGTTAACGGGATCGATTTGACAACAGCCAGTGAAAGTGCAGGGCGCCAAATTCAAACAACAGAAATCTCATAATTAAAATTCCTCAAACATACAAGTATTTCACACCATTTTAAAGATAAACTTGTTGTTAATCCCACCACAGTGTCCGATTTCAAAAAGGCTTTACGACAAAAGCACACCAAACGATTATGTTAGGTCAGTACCTAGTCACAGAAAAACACAGCCATTTGTCCAGCCAAAGAGAGTCACAAAAAGCAGAAATAGAGATAAAATTAATTTGATGATCTTCATTAGATGACACTCATAGGACTTCATGTTACACAATACATGTATGTTTTGTTCGATAAAGTTCATATTTATATCCAAAAATCTCAGTTTACATTGGCGTTCAGTAGTTCCAAAACATCCGGTGATTGCGCAGAGAGCCACATCAATTTACAGAAATACTCATAATAAACATTGATAAAAGATACAACTGTTATGCATGGAATTTTAGATCCACTTCTCCTTAATGCAACCGCTGTGTCAGATTTCAAAAAAACTTTACGGAAAAAGCACACCATGCAATAATCTGAGTACAGTGCTCAGACAACAAAACACACCATACAGATATCCGCCATGTTGTGGAGTCAACAGAAGTCAGAAATAACATTATAAATATTCACTTACCTTTGATGATCTTCATCAGAATGCACTCCCAGGAATCACAGTTCCACAATAAATGTTTGATTTGTTCGATAAAGTCCATCATTTATGTCCAAATACCTCCTTTTTGTTCGCGCGTTTAGTACACAATCCAAACTCACGACGCGCGGGCAAGTCCAGGCGAAGGTTCAGACGAAAAGTCATATTACAGTTCGTAGAAACATGTCAAACGAAGTATAGAATCAATCTTTAGGATGTTTTTATCATAAATCTTCAATAATGTTTCAACCGGAGAATTCCTTTGTCGGTAGAAATGCAATGGAACAGAGCTAACTCTCACGTGAGCGCGCGTGATCAGCTCATGCCACTCTGGCAGAGCCCTGACTCATTCAGCTCTCATTCCCCCATCCTTCACAGTAGAAGCATCAAACAAGGTTCTAAAGACTGTTGACATCTAGTGGAAGCCTTAGGAAGTGCAATATGACCCCATAGACACTGTATATTGGATAGGCAAACCTACAAACCTCAGATTTTCCACTTCCTGGTTGGATTTTTTCTCTGGTTTTTGCCTGCCATATGAGTTCTGTTATACTCACAGACATCATTCAAACAGTTTTAGAAACTTCAGAGTGTTTTCTATCCAAATCTACTAATTATATGCATATATTAGCAACTGGGCCTGAGTAGCAGGCAGTTTACTCTGGGCACCTTATTCATCCAAGCTACTCAATACTGCCCCCAGCCATAAGAAGTTAATACAGGACCGACATACAAGTTTCTTACTTTTTTCTCCTTCTACTTGCCTCTTCCATTTTTGCGGTAATGCTGCAATTAATTGGTTGTAATTTTGGGTAGAGCAGACATTTCCATATGTTTGTGTTAGCTGCATGTGTGACATAACTCCACCAGTCCTATTTATGATATCATTCACTAAAAGGATACCTTTTTTTCTTTTCTTCGAAAATTACGTTTTTTTGATCAATTAGTATATTTGAGTTTAACCACAATATTTGTTGTATTATTTGTTCTGTCTTTTCAGGTGGATTAAACTGAAATTGCAACCAACTTTCTAAGGCTTGTTTAAAAAATAACGATATTTTGGAAATGATTTCCTTTTAAACAACCGAAAGTGAGCAGGTGTAATCTGAATAAAGGGGAAAAGGCCATTCTTGAACATAGGATGAGACATTCCTACTAATTTACTAGAGAACCAGTTTGGATTTAAGTATAACTTTTGTATAACTGATGCCTTTAGTGAGAGGTCTAATGCTTTAATATTTATTAATTTCTGCCCTCCGAATTCATATTCGTTTAGGCCCTTTTAATTTTGTCTGGCTTGCCGTTCCAAATAAAATGGAATATCTTTTGTTCATATAATTTAAAAAGCAGGTCACTAGGTGTAGGCAAAACCATAAGCAAATAGGTAAACTGTGATATGACTAAAGAGTTAATCAGGGTGATTTTTCCACAAATAGACAGGTATTTTCCTTTCCATGGTAGCAAGATCTTATCTATTTTTGCTAACTTTCTATAAAAAAATGTATTGGAGGGAGATCATTTCTTTCTTTTGGGATTTGTATACCGAGTATGTCCACATCTCCGTCAGACCATTTAATTGGTAAACTACATAGTAATGTAAAATGTAAAATTTTTTGTGATCCAATAGTAATATCATAATTTGGTTTATATCCAGAGAGGATAGCAAAAGTATCTAGATCCTCTATGAGGCCGTGGAGAGATTCTAATTGTGGTTTTAAAAGAAAATATGAATCATCAGCGTACAATGACACCTTAGTTTTTAAGCCACGGATTTCTAATCCCTTAATATTATTTTTTGATCTAATTTTAACAGCTAACATTTCGATGGCAATAATAAATAGATATGCCGATAGTGGACAACCTTGTTTTACTCCTCTAGTTAGTTTAAAACTTTCTGAGATGTAGCCATTATTTACTATTTTACACCTAGGGTTACTATACATAACTTCAACCCATTTTATAAGAGATTTCCCAAAATTGAAATATTCTAGGCATTTATATATGAACTCCAGAAGTACTTTATCAAAAGCCTTTTCAAAATCAGCTATGAAAACCAGGCCTGGTGTCCCCGATATTTCATAGTATTCTATTGTTTCCAGTACTTGTCTTATATTATCTCCAATGTATCGTCCATGTAAAAAACCTGTCTGATTAGGATGAATAATATCTGACAATACATTTTTTATTCTATGCGTCAAGCATTTTGCTAGGATTTTTGCATCACAACACTGAAGTGTAAGAGGTCTCCATTTTTTTTTTAAATGTACTGGATCTTTATACACTGCTCCAAAAAATAAAGGGAACACTTAAACAACACAATGTAACTCCAAGTCAATCACACTTCTGTGAAATCAAACTGTCCACTTAGGAAGCAACACTGATTGACAATACATTTCACATGCTGTTGTGCAAATGGAATAGACAAAAGGTGGAAATTATAGGCAAGACACCCCCAATAAAGGAGTGGTTCTGCAGGTGGTGACCACAGACCACTTCTCAGTTCCTATGCTTCCTGGCTGATGTTTTGGTCACTTTTGAATGCTGGCGATGCTTTCACTCTAGTGGTAGCATGAGACGGTGTCTACAACCCACACAAGTGGCTCAGGTAGTGCAGCTCATCCAGGATGGCACATCAATGCGAGCTGTGGCAAGAAGGTTTGCTGTGTCTGTCAGCGTAGTGTCCAGAGCATGGAGGCGCTACCAGGAGACAGGCCAGTACATCAGGAGACATGGAGGAGGCCGTAGGAGGGCAACAACCCAGCAGCAGGACCGCTACCTCTGCCTTTGTGCAAGGAGGAGCAGGTGGAGCACTGCCAGAGCCCTGCAAAATGACCTCCAGCAGGCCACAAATGTGCATGTGGCTGCTCAAACGGTCAGAAACAGACTCCATGAGGGTGGTATGAGGGCCCGACGTCCACAGGTGGGGGTTGTGCTTACAGCCCAACACCGTGCAGGACGTTTGGCATTTGCCAGAGAACACCAAGATTGGCAAATTCGCCACTGGCGCCCTGTGCTCTTCACAGATGAAAGCAGGTTCACACTGAGCACATGAGCACATGTGACAGACGTGACAGAGTCTGGAGACGCCGTGGAGAACGTTCTGCTGCCTGCAACATTCTCCAGCATGACCGGTTTGGCGGTGGGTCAGTCATGGTGTGGGGTGGCATTTCTTTGGGGGGCCGCACAGCCCTCCATGTGCTCGCCAGAGGTAGCCTGACTGCCATTAGGTACCGAGATGAGATCCTCAGACCCCTTGTGAGACCATATGCTGGTGCGGTTGGCCCTGGGTTCCTCCTAATGCAAGACAATGCTAGACCTTATGTGGCTGGAGTGTGTCAGCAGTTCCTGCAAGAGGAAGGCATTGATGCTATGGACTGGCCCGCCCGTTCCCCAGACCTGAATCCAATTGAGCACATCTGGGACATCATGTCTCGCTCCATCCACCAACGCCACGTTGCACCACAGACTGTCCAGGAGTTGGCGGATGCTTTAGTCCAGGTCTGGGAGGAGATCCCTCAGGAGACCATCCGCCACCTCATTAGGAGCATGCCCAGGCGTTGCAGGGAGGTCATACAGGCACGTGGAGGCCACACACACTACTGAGCCTCATTTTGACTTGTTTTAAGGACATTACATCAAAGTTGGATCAGCCTGTAGTGTGGTTTTCCACTTTAATTTTGAGTGTGACTCCAAATCCAGACCTCCATGGGTTGATAAATTTGATTTCCATTGATCATTTTTGTGTGATTTTGTTGTCAGCACATTCAACTATGTAAAGAAAAAAGTATTTAATAAGAATATTTCATTCATTCAGATCTAGGATGTGTTATTTTAGTGTTCCCTTTATTTTTTTGAGCAGTGTATATATATATATAGGTGGAAATTATATTTTAGATGGGTGTCAGCATCATTAAAAAATAATAATAATAATATATATATATATATACACACTTTTGATCTAAATTGCTTATTTTATAGATGAGTACTGAATTGCATGGCCTCTATAGGCACATTTAAAAGTGTCCCATACAATAAGGGGATCTGCTGTACCTATGTTATGTCTGGAAAAAGTAAGTTATAAACTTTTCTGTCCTAGTTCTAAACAATGTATCATCTAGTAGGCTTTGATTCAATTTCCAATATCCTCGCCCACGTGGAAATTCTGTAAGAGTAATATATATGCCAATTATGTGATGATCCGACCGCATTCTGTCCCCTATCAACACTTTTTTAACTTTTAGTGCCAGATAGAATGGCATAAGAAAGTAGTCAAGACGACTAGCTTGATTAAGCCTCCGCCATGTATATCTCACTAGGTCAGGGTATTTAAGTCTCCATATATCCACTAATTCCAATATATCCATGACATTCATGATTTCCTTAAGTGCCTGAGGGTGATAGTTTGTAGTGTGATTTCCTTTCCGGTCCATAGAGGTATTTAAGACCGTATTAAAATCTCCCACCCTAATAATAGAGTCTAGTATTGCTTGTAGAGTTGATCAATTCTTTGATATATTATTTGGACCATATAGGTTAATAAGCCTTATCTGTTTATTGTCCAATAACATATTTTTAAAAATCCATCTACCTTGATGACCTGTTTGGACAATTTGCACATTTGGATCAAAATTACTGTTAATTAAAACCATCACCCCTTTTGAATTTCTTTGCCCATGGGAGAAATATTCCTTCTCTTTTAGCCAGGTAAATACTGATCGTCTTTTCTTATTATCTGCTAGGCCATTACAATTGTAACTGGCTATACTTATTTCACCACTTACCATAATGAGACACAACTTTCAATTCTATTTATCAAAATATATGTTTGTAAACGTACCATTAAAAAGTAACATGATGATTGAGTGTCTATATAGCTGTACCATGATATTTGCATTGCTAATAAGTAAACCTCCAATTGGTCCCCACTATTCCACCCGCTAAAAGCCCTCCTCGCCCCGAGTTGGGTTGTCATCCCAATGCCCGGCAGACCAACCCGATCCCCCGTATCCCATAGACCTGAAAAAGCTGGGATCCATCCTTCGAAAAGAGCACACAGTGCCATTTACAGAACAGAAGTAGATCAACTGCCAAATGCATTTCCATTGTTGGGCACTGTTTTACCGCAGTTCTGTTAATGACGGTGAGGGCAGGTGTTCGGCATTCAGGAGCGAAGATCACTCTACCGGTGTCGCCCTGCGTCCCGCTAGCTAGCAAGGAGAACTCCGGGAGGCAGGGGCGAAAAACCTTTATGACCCTTTTGACCCACATTCAGAAGGGTCACACAAGCATAAAGACAAAAGACAGTACAGTATGAAGATACCCAGAAACTGCTTCTCCAATAGACATTTTCCCTTCTCTCATTGACTTCTCAAACTCCGGCCTGGTCTGCTTCGCAAGTGTTCCCAGAAGTCTTGCGATGTTGCGCCTCTGGGTTGAGGGTGAGGGTGAGGGTTGTTCAAAACTCTGACGCAGCTGTCAAGTCAAGACATCCGTCAGTGCTGCTGTGAACCGCATCACAAGAGACATGCCAAATGGGATAATATAAATGGATATCTCCGATGCATTTCAGCATTGTTGCAATTTCAATGTTGTTGATTTGTGTAT
This sequence comes from Salvelinus namaycush, assembly GCF_016432855.1. Classification (NCBI taxonomy): domain Eukaryota; kingdom Metazoa; phylum Chordata; class Actinopteri; order Salmoniformes; family Salmonidae; genus Salvelinus; species Salvelinus namaycush. Next base: position 65,752,213 of record NC_052308.1, on the reverse strand, counting down.
CACCAAATTTGCTTGAGATGATTTTACTGCAACACTGCTCAATTCATCCAAGTTGCTTGATATTGGCGTTTCAAAGAGTTGTCAGTCCAGGCGAGCTCATGAATATAACCCCCCCACTCAGCCTGTCTTTTCAAACTTACTGGTAGTTAGCCTTGAGATAAAAAGTACTTTTCAGAATGACTGTTCAGGACCTTACCTTATCCCTCAAATCCTTAAACTGAGACCAAGAAGCAACAAAAAAATAGCTTATTTTGACTTTGTGGCTGTGAAAGCTAGTGGAAACCCTAAATGATAAGCACTTTATAGTCAATAATCAGCAATCCTTAAGTATTCAAACAGAGGTGAATAAAACGGAATAAAGAGTTGGCTTCTTTTGCGCAGGACTACAATTTGATCCCAGAGAACATGCCCAGTTTGTAGGCTTTCTAGGGTGGGGTTTCAAGAGAGCTCGAGCTCTGAATAGTGATTGCCCGTTTGCCTTGCGTCGTACTAGTCGAGTAGACGCCGACTCCGCACGGAGGAATTGCCTAGACTGCATGGTGCAAAACCATTTAATATATTTACTTATTTTTAGGGACCGGCTGTATGATTAAGCTACAATCTTCAATGAGTAAGCATATCCCAGTAAGTGTCAATTTTCATATAACAATATTTTGTTACATTGTAGCTACTCGTGTTGTAATTCTGTATCAACTGGTCTTCAATTTTTCAAATGTTAAATCTCGGGCCTCTTCGACACATGCTTTGTTGTCTTTGTGAAATTGATACATGTGAGTTTTTCCTGTGATTAACGGTATGTTAAAGGTGTATGCGAAATTAAATAGGCTTTGCCGTTAGCTTGACATTTTATTCGAGTTCAACGAGGTGGTGGGTTGCCTTTGGAGCGCCTTTGAGAAGCATTTGACGTAGCTATTACCGTCGTATAAAATTTACGCATTTTTCTTATGAACTTATCAGCAATATCATTGACAGTTTCTATAATCATTCTTACCTTAATTAACTGTAGTTTACTTAAACGAGGCGCTAAATATCTCACTATTCAAAATTTTGTTTCTCTATCTCAATGGACATTTACAAGTGCTCGGCTATGAGGCCTCTATACCGGTGATGGCGCCGAGTCTGCCCTCACAAAGGACAGTTTTATAGAAATCCTCTTTCATCATACTTATGTAAATTTCGGTTTGTTTGGGTTTTGTCGTTGGACAGACGTCTAGGTTTGACGTCATTGTATTGTCTCTTAATTAAAGGTCCAATTTGGCTCTAATGTTCAGAACAAAACATTATTTTCCAGCCGGAAAATATCGGATTAACTATCCATACTTCAAGCTTCTTAGACAGTATTTGGAGCACCAGCCAGAGAAAAACATATACAATGCTTAGGGCTAAGGGAATTATACATGGCTTGTGTCAAAAATAGCTTTGCTGAAATTCTAACAAATCTTTCCTTCTGTCAACGAAGCATATAGTATGCCTAATATGTAGATATTACTGCTTTTTGTATGCAATTATAAAGAAAAAGAATATGTAGAGAGTTGAGCTGTGACCTACGTAGGCCTTAGTAAGCTACATCCATCCTTCATACATTGGCAGTCGTGTTAGACCCATAAAATTAGACCTATGGTTAGACCAGATCTGGACTGAAAGAGAGCAGCAGTTATGTGTTAACATAACCTTTTCTTTTTCAATTGTTTTAGCCAGTTCCCCCTTGAGTTTAGAGGCCTTATATCTTACTCCCTTCTCCTCCCCGTCTTGTCTCTTGCAGCAGTTCTGTGGTGTTCTGGGTCACACATTTATGGAGTTTCTGAAGGGCAGTGGGGACTACTGCCAGGCACAGCACGCAGCTGCCTATGCAGACGAGTGAACAGCAGAACTCACCTCCTCTCTGAATACATTGGACCCACAGGAGGAGGATCTGAAACGTTGGCAGGATCGAGGACACCTCCTAACCTACCAGCAGAACGAGCCTGGATGGGGTAACTCTACCTGCTGCACACTGCCCTCGTTGGCTTCTGCCTGGTCAGAATCAAGGGGGAACCTGTCTTGTTTCCCAAAGGAGAAGGGGTTTGATTTTGGTTGTCCACACCCTTTTTTCTGCCAAATCTGACCTCCTTTCGCCCCATAGCCTTCTTTAGCCCACTGGTCACGGTGTATTTTTATTGCGGGAATATAGTTTGACATTTTGTTGATATTCCCTCTCCCTCTAAATAAGTGTTTTTGTTAGATTGTTTTGTGGAAGATCTCGTTTTTTCGTCTGTCACCATGGCGCGTATGAACCGACCTGCCCCTGTGGAGATCACCTACAAAAACATGAGGTTCCTCATTACCCACAATCCAACCAATGCCACCTTGAATAAATTCATTGAGGTGAGCCCTCACATCATTAACACAGTGATGATATCAGAAATTAATTCTGTTATAAAACATAATGAATGTTCTGGATTCTCATAGGTAGTCCCTCTCTTCCATAGTATAAAGGGTCTGTTTAGAAAATATAAATGTTTCCCTGTGTAGTATGTCAAATGTACAATGGAATATGTTGCAGATCATATGAAAATAAAAGTACATTCTTCTACAGGAACTGAAGAAGTATGGCGTGACCACCGTTGTGAGAGTATGTGAGGCCACCTATGATTCCACCTTGGTGGGGAAAGAGGAAATACAGGTTCTGGTAAGCTTCAACATCACTGTTTACATCTCCAATGCAGAACTTATTTACTACCATGTTACTACCATCTTTGTTTTGGTTTCTGAGAAAGAGGGCAGATCAACTAATTTCCCCCTCCACCAATAGGATTGGGCTTTTGATGATGGAGCTCCTCCCTCTAACCAGATTGTTGATGATTGGTTGAACCTCCTGAAGACTAAGTTTAGGGAGGAGCCTGGTTGCTGCATTGCTGTCCACTGTGTAGCTGGCCTGGGGAGGTAAACTAGTGTTCTTATTTCCCCTCTTAGTATAGAAACATGTATAATCATGTAACAAGGATTTTAAACATGTAATAAGTATTTATATTCAGAATTGTGTTAGATTGATGATGCTAGTTCTTTGGTAAGAATGCCCAAAATCAATTAGCCATAATACACAGTATTAAAAAGTCCCATAGTACCCTAACCCTAACTGCCTTTTGTCAACTTTTCTTCTGAGTATTTACCAATGTTTTTTTTGTGTTGTACTCCTAGAGCCCCTGTCATGGTTGCCCTGGCTTTGATTGAATGTGGGATGAAGTACGAAGATGCTGTCCAGTTCATCCGGCAGTAAGTCTGATGCAAATACACCTTCATGTAGATCTTTATATACTGTAGCTGCAGCATCTTAAAATGGGGGCTAAAACGCATTGTTTTGAAATAATCGGACTGAGCTGCAATTGAGAAGTTGAAATTGCATTATGTGTACCTTAACCCTTAGTACAGTGTAAGTACATTGTAACAGTGGGTAATATTTCATTCAAAAGGGGAGGCTAGTCTATACAACCCACTGTTTTGAATTAATATCACTGACCTGCAATTTAGATGATGTGAAATGACAATGTATTTTCTCTCGTAACAGGAAGCGTCGCGGAGCGTTCAACAGCAAGCAGCTTTTCTACCTGGAGAAGTATCGTCCAAAGATGCGCCTGCGCTTCAAAGACTCCAACGGCCACCGCAACAACTGCTGCATCCAGTAGTAAAGCCAACTAACTCATAGTCCATGCCAACAATGCCCCTATAAAATACATTCATTTCTTTATCTTATCTACCTGGCAGGCTTGTTTTTTTCTTAGTAAATCCATTGTGTTGAAGTATTTCCATTGGAAATTCATTCTCAAATAATTCAAGTTTTCCCTTCTCAATTAAAAAATGTCAAGTGTCAAAAAAGAGGTTAGTTTGTGAACAAGTGACAGTGAGTGAGTGTTCTCTATGTGTGTCCTTAGAATTGGAAAGGAGCACAGCTAGTGAAGTAATTTTGTGAACCCCCAGATGTTGGTTTATACATGTTGAACACATCCCAAGGTTTTAATTGGCAAGGGTGCTTATTACTTAAAAAAAATATTTTAAAAAGTACTGTAACGATGATTTAACATGAGTAGTTAGGTATCCCTTTAAATTTTATGATTCAGTTCAATACTGAATAGAAAGATGTATGCCTTCCTCCACATGGTTAAAACTTGAAATGCCTTACAATTAAAATGGAACAAAAAGGCAATCGAGTGGGTTTGTCATCCACTACATTAGAAAAGGTGTTTCATTTTTTTTACTTGGAACAAAAGAATGTTGCCTTTGTCTTGTGCAGGACGTCTACACACTTAAGTCCTTTCAGTAACTATTTTTAATATGAAATGCTTAATTGTTGCAATATTTGTTTATTGAAAGTCTGGGACCTTTTATTTTTTTATTTTCTCTTTGTTGATTAATTACTGCCATGTCCGAAATGTGATTTGTGTTTTTCGCTTTGAAACTGGACTTCAACGTCTGCGATATTTTGTATGCCTTTTTATTTTGATGTGCGTAACTTAATACTTGGATACTTGATGATTTATGTATTTGAAAATGTGTATTATTAGGTTGGCTATTTATACTATCAATGGATGTGTGTTTTAGTACCGTGAGCGACAAATTGTAACTGTTCACCAACTTGTGAGAGTACATTAAAATGATACACTGAAAACTTGGTTTTGAATGGCATTTAATGCACTTTAATATCCTATTGTACTCCCATTAGTGAAGGCCTATAATGCCTTACTTGTTTTACATTGGCCTTGTTTAGTTTAATGGATTGTCCCAGTGGGCTTGTTCTGCCTGTAGTACCAGCATTGGCACTAACAAAGAGTCAGATCTGTCTATGGGACTGCTGACTGGTACCGTGGCAGAGAAAGAGGAAGATTACATACTGTTTCATAGAAGATCATGAGAAACCAATTCAGCTAATGAAATAATTATGCCAGAATATCCCCAAAAAACAAGCATTGCGGAGTCACGGGAGAGGTTTTCCCACAGGAAACGGCTTGAAACTGATAATGTAAGTTTAATACATTTAGTGACACATAACATGCCATAATTAAGGTATACTTAACTGCATTTGGTTTAAATGAGAAGCATGGGCTCAATTACAGGTGAGTAATTTATTGATTCAACCCTCCCCTACCCTGTTACATGTCCCTCAAGGCATACTTAATAACAAAAATATTATTCTGCATAGGAAAACTACAGTCTAATGCACAAAGACATACAGCATTTTCAGCAAATGAGAAGTCCTTTTGTGGAGATATTTTTTAAATGGCTGTTGGTTACACCCTGGATCTGGTGACAGTCAAGCTTGCTAGTGTCCCCTTGTGGCTATATTTGTACCCACAGGCCATCCAGTCTGTAGAACTCTGCATGCCTCAGAAAATGTCTCTATAAGGCCTACTGAAGATGTGTGAAATTAGCCGAAAAACATGTTGCTGGATTTTCGTTGTAGTCTTTCATACAAAACATGCAAGACTTTATCAAAATGTGTTTATTTTCTCTTTTGTACAACCTTTGAAGTCACCTCCTCTGACCTTTATAATAAATAAGAATGGCATATACAATTTCTACATATGTCTTCAAACAACACTGCCCTCCTAGTTCTCCCATCACAAAAACAGTCATCATGACAAAGAAAATCCTACATCAGGAAGACGATAAAGCATAGGGGTTGGTGAGTGGCTATGCAACAAAGATACTCGCAAACAAATGAAAGTCATTGAACCAAAAGTATACCGGTAATTTGTATGAAAGTTCGGTATTGACACAAATACATAAACATACAGAATCCTGTGAATTAAAAATGGTTGGCACATTGTCGCTTAAAGCACAGTTAGTCTGGTCTGTTTTGGTTTTAACTTGGTTCATATTTAACAAAACACAAAGCCTACAGTACCCAATAAAATCACAATTAGTTTGCCCCAAAAATGTAATGGTCTTTTTATTTTACAGTGCTAAGATGGCAAAAGCTAGAGCTGAGGTAAAAAAAAAAAAAAGCTAAACTTTGTCAGCGGGATATGGGTTGTTCCAAGAGCTAAGGAGTACTGAAATGTGTTTTAGAAGGGTATAACAAAACAATTAAACAAAATACAAACAAACAGTCAAAACACATCAAACAAAGTAATGTTTCTTCCACAGGGTTGGGGGTACATTTTCATCTCATTTCAATTTGAATTCATTCAAATCAGGAAGTTACCTGAAATTCCAATTCTATTCAATTTTCCTGCTTTTCAATGAGAAACATTTTTGAATTAGAATTTCAGTTTACTTCCTGAATTGACTGAAATGAAATGGAACTGACCCCAACACTGATCTTCCGTGGCGCGTTAGTTAGTTCCTCCATTAGTCTCTCAATAGTTTGGCCCCTGTGGCCCCTCAGTTCAGGGACCCGTTGGGTCTCCGACTCACATCTTATTCCTCATTTGGCCCTTTCATGCCGGAATCTTTTGCCGATATCGGTGACGCCACCATAGGAAGGATGCACTGTGACGACTCGCAGTAGCCGTTGAGGCCAGGACGACCAGGAGGCCCTGGAACGCCGGGAATACCGGGAACGCCGCGTGGCCCTCTCTCGCCGTCGCGGCCTTCTGTGCCATAGGCGGCTCTACCGTGATCACCTGTGGATAGAGTGGTCGGTTGAGATTTGTACATGAATGTGGAACTGCTAAATAGCTAGCTAACCATGTTATAGCAGAGCATATAGAGACTTGGGGCATATTGGGTTAGCACAGTGGTTATGGCTATAGCCTTCATTATTATGGTGTGGGCATGTAGCCTTATAATACTCTTGTGACTGGTATCTTTACCTGGTAGACCGGGTGCTCCAGGTGCTCCTTTAACCCCTCTCGCTGTGGGTCCTCTGTCTCCTCTGTCGCCTGTGTCACCTAAGCAGAACATATACATTATCATCAATTCAAGTAACGTTTAGCGATGCAGGATGGCTGTAGTGAACTTCACTTGTGATGGCACAAACAATCCTAATTATTCAAATGGAGATCACTTATACTACTGCTACCAGCCTGCTTCAGCCAACTTGTAATTGTCTTAACAAACTAGGCCATAATATTACATTTAGGATATATTTAGAGACCCAGGACCTCACCTTTGGGCCCTTTGCGACCCAGTAGCCCTGGAGGTCCTTTGAGACCTGGCAGTCCTCTGGCCCCGTCCAGTCCTGGGTAGCCGTTCTCTCCGGAGGGGCCTGCAGGACCAGGGGGGCCAGGGGGACCTGGCAGTCCAGAGATGCCTGCCTCAGGCCTCCTCAGGCTGGCTGCTAGCTGGGCTAGCTGCTCTGTGGCACAGGAAGGGAAAAGGATGGTCAGTTCAATGAAACCTATGGACATGCCTTGTCAAATGTGATGGGTTCAGTAATGGTCAATATCAAATGGATAAGAGTTTGATATGAAAATGATCATGACTTACCTTGCATTACCCTCATGCAAACTCCTGTGATGTGTGTATCGCTTGGTTTTTTCCCCTGAGAAAACAGGTGGTTGTTGAGAAAATTGTGGTGTTATCCGATAACTAATGCTATTCATAGCTAGCTACACAGGCTTTTTTTCGTGAAATGTCTTAGCACATGGAAATACTTAAAGAGATTCACTGGTAAACTCTTTCGCCAGTAGTTCTGAATGTGGCGCTCATGAGCCAAAAGTGGTCCACGAAAATTGCCTACTGTGTCACATATGTGCAGATATGTGCAACACGTCAATGATCTCTCTCTCGATCTGCTGTGTGTGCCTCTTGCTAGCTGTCACTCAAATGGCGAGGGGCTGAAGCTCATTGGCTAGAACTCGAATTGCTAGGGCCCTGGCCCACATGGGGGAATATGTAGGGAAAATGGCGCAGCACAGCTTCAAGAAAAACAGTTGCTTTCAAACGGGGGATTTCGTGACTAATTGAGGTAAGAGAGTCATTCTCATAGATGATGCATGTATAAACTACACATTGACACATACAGCCCAAAACAGGAGGTTTAAAAAATACTTAGTAGACACCAAAGTTGGGGAGCATGTCTTTAACACAGGGCAAAGTCATCATGTGAATTCTGCTGTCTCCTCCAGTCTACTCTATATGAGTGCAGTGCTAGGAAACAGCTCTTTTTGACTCCTGCTCTGTTTCAGGCCCTCAGATCTGGTTAATTGTTAAAGGGCCTACCGCTGGCCCCTGTGTCCCTGGCAGTCCTGGCACCCCTCTGTCCCCCTGCATGCCACGTGGTCCAGGTTGGCCCGGCTTGCCCTCTGGGCCTGGTATGCCCCGGCCGCCCTCCGGCCCTTTGTTTCCAGTCTCTCCTGGTCTGCCCGTCTGAAAACAGCGACAGAGCGCGACACAATGGCATTCAGCATTCATTCAAAACAAAAGGTAAAATTGGATTACACAGACTGCACCATTGGGAGGATAGACAATGCTGTCTGTCTAGGTCTAGGATCATGTGTTTCAGGCATGTAGTCCTACAGTGTGCAAGGCTTTCTTTTGGCATGGCGCAAACACTGTGAAGTGATTCAGTAATGAGAAATGATGATGCTCACTTGTACGTGACCTCTAGTATTAGACAGCTGTATAAAGTTGTGGCATCTAATCATGATGAGTCCCCCATGATTTTGGGACAAACCGGTATCACATTATGTGTACTGGACATAATTGGGCTAGTCAATGTCAACAGAGAGCTGTAGCAGTAAGCGATGCTATAAACTGGACTCACCGATCCTTTCTCTCCTGGCTCCCCTTCGTCACCCTATAGTAAATCAGAATCAGTACTCTTTTATTTAAAAAAACAAAATGTTGGGCACAGCAACGTTTTTTCTTTATGTATTTACTCACAAAGTCTCCTCTGTCTCCCGCTGTGCCCTCTGAACCTGCTTCTCCCTAAATCAATGAGTAGAAATGTCTTTGTTAGAGAAAATACATGTCTTACGGGATCGTTAACACGTATCCATCCCAAGTAGGCCTTGGTGGGGCCTTCTGTACTCTTCTGGTAGCTCCTAGTGCTTGATGCTACTCATCTGAATTCACTCCATTCATCTTCTTCCATCATTTGATGACTACATAGAATATGGTCACCTCCCTTATGTAGGAATGTACTCTTCGGTCGGTTGAGATGGTATTGATAGAACTTACTTGTTCTCCTTGAGCACCGGTCAAACCGACTGCACCCTGGAGAGATAGGAATAGGAAAATTATATTTTGCTTTTACACATGTATTTCTGCTCCTGCTTTTGTGGTACCTTTTATATTCCTTACCCTGTCTCCATTCTGTCCAACCAGGCCGGCAGGGCCAGGCAAACCAGGAAGCCCGAGATCCCCTTTACCTCCCTGTAAAAAAGAAATAAATATATATACACACACACACACTTAAAAAACTCGAACACAGTGGATTGCCTGTGCAACGCTCCAACCTCCCCCCTCGCCTTCAGCTGACTACATTTGCACCCAAAAATATTTTTAGCTGGAAAAAAACGTGTCTAAACGGGTGAGCTGGAAAAGGTATTTGGGACACACTCCATGAGTTGTTTTGGAAGTGTGGGTACTAATTGTGGCATACCCTCAGGCCGACTGGTTTAAGGAATTCCTGGGAAACAGAGGATTCTTTCAGGCCTTTTCAGCTTATTTTCCTGGCCTGAATCCTCCTCTCTGAAGAAATACCCCTGGGCCCATGGACCAGTGTAACAGGACTCCATTCATGCCCCCTCATCGGCGGATTATAGTATTACTGCAGTCTGGAGGCTTATAAAGGGCTGCCACTCTCAATATGAGAGAGCATACGGCTCCACTTGCTTGGAGTGGGTTTGCGCTTAGTCACTGGTATTCAGCTTGGTTGAGCTGAATGGTTACTATGGTAACGATGCCAATGTTAAATTGTATATGTATGGAATGATAGCAGATAATACCAATATACACTGAGCGTACAAAACATTAAGAACACCTTCCTACTATTGAGTTGCACCCCCTGTTTTGCCTTAAGTGGATTTAACAAAGGACATCAAGGGATCATAGCTTCCACTTGGATTCACCTGGTCAGTCTATGTCATGGAAAGAGAAACTGTTTCTAATGTTTTGTACACTCAGTGCATTGTTTATACTGATGTTATGTCATATATAAATAGCAAAAGACTTGGTATGGATGGGGGCGGCTTGTGTTATTTGCACAGTGGTGTCGTAGCTCCAGGAAAGGTAGGGCAGGAAAGGCATTGTATTGAAAATAGGAAAGTAAGCATAAATAATTACATATACAATTATTTCAACATCATTTTAATGGCCACCCTAGTAAATGTTGAGAGACCAGCATCGACTTTGATCTTGCCACACAGCACTTGATCCTAAAAAGGTCATTTATTTCATACTCTTTGTTTTCTTCTTCCTCCTCTTTCACACCGTCTTCATCATGTTCTTGTCTTCCTCATCACAGTAGCATCATAATCCATCACATTGCAAACCACAAAATCCTGTTCTGTATTCCGAATTGAACTGGCTTCACTCCGATATTTCCTTGTCTGCATCTTACCTTACCAATCCTTGCATTTTCTCACAACAAAGTCTGATGACTGGAGCACCACAGGGTTCTGTGCTTGGTCACTTGGTCATCACTTCCCATGGCTTTTCCCATCATTCTTGTGCAGAAGATGCTCAACTCCCTCTATTCTTCCACCTGTTTTACTACCCAGGTTACAGATTTCACCAGCATCTTAGCCTAGTTCATTTGTATGTTTCAAGTTCATTGGTCAGTTTGATAATCATGGTTGATACCGTGGTACTTGTATGGATGTTTACGAGAAATTGTCAAATGCTTTATCCATTGTGGTTCAGGATACATATAATGGGCTTGTTTTGGGGCTATGAGTATGTCAGTTATAATGGTCTGTTGGGCTGTTGACTTACCCTGGGTCCTGGTGCCCCTGCATGTCCGTCTGGGCCACGCACTCCTCTTTCACCCTACAGTGAAATAAGAGAAGAAGAATAGGAAGTTATAGAGAAGAAATTGTGGCGCAGGTGCAGATTTATTATAGTCCTGTAGTCCAAGACCTTCCCAAATGAATCACATGAAGTTCTGAGCTTGTTGAACAATGCTTATAGTACAATAGAGCAAAGGTTGTGCGTGGCAATAGAGTTCAAATGTTTTGTGCTGATCTTGTTTATTCTATTGTTCAGTTATTTAGCTCACACCTTTATCCCTAATTCCCTAACCCTAAGATCACGAGGTTCCAGATCATTTATTCAAACTGCTGAAGTTCATACGAGACCTTGAAAAGATGAATCTAACTTGATAGTGTTTTATGGCTTTCTCACAGTGAATCACATATACTATAGAACATACTCACTGGTCCACCTCTTGCTCCGACAGGTCCTACTTCTCCCTGCTCGCCACGTTCCCCCTGTCAACAAAGCAAGTCACCATGAGATCTCTCATGCTACTGGTGCAAGTACGAAAGGGATATTATGTATACTGTATCAAAGTATTTTGTTTCATCACTGTCATTTAATGTGATTTAATTTTCATCAATAGACTTTCTCTTGACTTACTGATTTCCCAGGAGACCCCATTAGTCCTACGGAACCTGGGTCGCCAGAGTTACCCTAGTAACAAAGAGAGGAAAACATAAGATTCCATATAATAGAGATTCATATACTGTATGGTCAATAACTGATTTAATTCATACATTTAAAATATTCCCCTACCATCTCGCCACTTTGTCCTTTTGGACCATAAGTGCCTGGCAAACCCTATGGCGAGAATCACATCAAAACAAATGAACAACCAAACAAACCCAAACAAATACAAATGTAGAATGGATATGATGAATCAGAGATGCTAGGGGTCAGAGGTCACACTTACAGGAAGTCCTTGGAGCCCAGCATCACCTGGACTGCCAACTTTCCCAGTAATACCCTTAAAATGATAGAGAAAAAAACAACAGCTTGTCAATCTTACTTATTCCCTGTGTGTACATCCCTATGTATATCCTCTGTCTTTGAACAGCAGTTTGAGCTGTACCTTAGATGCTGGCAATCCGGGAATTCCTTCACGTCCATCGGGCCCAGCAAGACCCTGTCCATGGGAGAAAGAACAGGGAAGTTGAGCGTTAAAAAAGAAGATTAGCTTCATGGCATGTGTATTGAGTCAGCTGTATGGAGTCCATGAACATAAGCTCATGCTGTGTGTAACGTCATAGATGTCATAGATGAGATGTTAGTCAATAATAAATCAGATTTAGTAAGGCTGTGGTGTGTACAATACTTACAGGCTCCCCTTTCCCCCCTGGAAGGCCCCTTATTCCTTGTGGCCCTCGGGCCCCCTGCAAAACAACACACAGTGAGTAAAAGTCTTTACACTGTACATTATTTGATAGATAGAGTGCACCTGTATGAGTTGGCGGTAGTTTTTTGCTTTTGAAAGTGAATGACCATGTGCTCTGTTGTTCTGCAGTGATAATATAACAGTAATAATAATAATGATGATATAACAGTGATAATATATTTGTATGATGGTGTGATGTTTTAGTACTTACTTGACCACCGTTTGGTCCAGTCTCGCCCACTACTCCTCTTTGGCCCACGTCACCCTAAAAAAGAAAAACACATTTCTTAAACCAAAATAGTAGAATATAAGTTGAGATGTTACTGTAATGTGAGGGGTGGCAAAGAGGTCATGGTGAAAAAGAGGTGAATGTCACAGTGTTAAAAATAAGACAGGCACTTACTGAGCCACCCTGAATTCCCTGGGGACCGAGATCTCCAAACGTTCCACGTGGTCCCTGTTATCAAACACATTTCAGATGTCAAATATACGTTTTTTTTAATGCATTTACTAGTGTGCTCAAACATAAGTTGTGGGATGTTGAGGTTTGGCAGTACTGAAACAGGCCAAGCTGAAGTCATTTTTACAACAATATTGCACCCGCTGAGGATGGCAGTAATATACAGTACATCGCTCATCTTGGGCATTCATCCTATCATGTCAAGCAATGTGTGACCTCATGACACTTACCTTGTCACCTTTGAGGCCCATCATGCCTGTTATTCCCCTGGGTCCCCCTTGGCCCTAAAATCACTCAGCAGAGAGAGAGAGAGAGAGAGAGAGAGAGAGAGAGAGAGAGAGAGAGAGAGAGAGAGAGAGAGAGAGAGAGAGAGAGAGAGAGAGAGAGAGAGAGAGAGAGAGAGAGAGAGAGAGAGAGAGAGAGAGAGAGAGAGAGAGAGAGAGAGAGAGAGAGAGAGAGAGAGAGAGAGAGAGAGAGAGAGAGAGAGAGAGAGAGAGAGAGAGAGAGAGAGAGAGAGAGAGAGAGAGAGAGAGAGAGAGAGAGAGAGAGAGAGAGAGAGAGAGAGAGAGAGAGAGAGAGAGAGAGAGAGAGAGAGAGAGAGAGAGAGAGAGAGAGAGAGAGAGAGAGAGACCAATTTCAATAAAAAATATATGTATCATAGCCACATTGTGAATGACACATTCATATTGATACAGATTTGTGAGAGAAATATTAAAATATTTTACTGGTAGCCCTTGAGCTCCCATCTCGCCCTCTCCTGCCTGGTCTCCTTCTTCTCCCTGTAGAAAACATCAAACAAATGTCGCAATCATTATTATTGACCTTATTGTAGTTGTTGATAATTTATCTAGGTAAAAAGAGGGAAACGTTACCTTGTGTCCTTGCTTTCCAGGCTCACCAGACTCTCCTTTTACCCCTTTGTGGCCCTAAAGAGAAACCATATAATGTTACAGCTATATGCAAGCCAGTTTCACTGACAAGATACAGCATCAACATCTATAGCATATTAGTATCAATGAGAAACCATAGTATAGTATGAGTATTTGTTATATAGTCACCTTCATGCCTGGGAGGCCAGAATATCCGTTAAGACCAGAAGGACAGGTATTGGGACACTGAAAAGCACAAGTAAAGCCTATTTGAGGTCATCTAAGAGCCCTGCCACAGGGGGGCTCTGCTGAAAAGTTCCCCATCGTCAGCATCAGGGTACACATACATAGCTGTGATGCCCTTAAAGGAAACTTGTGAACGCCTTACCAGGTCTTCCCCCTTATACACGCCAGGAAGACCCTGGGGAGAAAAAGAGAAAAACACAATTTTAATTACATTTCTGTTTTTGAAGTTATTGTCGGCGAAACGGGCTGTTTGTCATACAGGCTGGTTGTTGCAGTGCTCTTAAAAATGTACAGGATGCTGTAAATGGTCTGTCTCCCCTTTGATACTTTTCATGGCACACAGAACTATGCAGCTATTACATCACATGGTACTCACGTGGGTTGTACTACTGTACTAAGGATGACAACACTAATATGGAACTAATTCATCATGAAAATAAATATATTTACCCTGGGTCCTGCAGGCCCGAGAAGTCCCACTGGCCCCTTCCTGCCCTGTGATCCCTGTAAATAATAATAATATGTTTACAGGTGAATGAACGCAATAATTTAACAAGTAGAAGTCAATATCTCCGTATTAACTGCAATATAATAAGATATTGGAACAGTTGGAAGCCCTGTGTACCTAGCCATCATTTTCTAAATGTTAAAAAGGCAGTACTCACCGGGGTTCCGACTTTGCCAAGCTCGCCCACCAACCCTTGTGCACCAGCTGCTCCCTGTCAGTGAAACAAAAAGGACATGACACAGTGCTAATGTACTGAATTCTCTTGTATTTAAATACATTATTCCTTATTCAGGTGTGGGGAAAATGGTAAAGTACTCACATCAGTCCCATCAAGTCCCTCGCCCTGTGGTAGACAAAAGAGAATTCAAATCAAATCAAATTTTGCGCCGAATACAACAGGTGTAAACCTTAGAGTGAAATGCTTACTTACAAGCACTTGACCAACAATGCAGTTTTAAGAAAAAAATTATAAAATAAAAATATAACAAATAATGAAGGAGCAACAATAAAATAACAGTAGCGAGGCTATATACAGGGGGTTCCAGTACAGAGTCAATGTGCGGGGGCACCGGTTAGTTGAGGTAATTGAGGTAATATGTACATGTAGATAGAGGTAAAGTGACTATACATAGATATTAAACAGAGAGTAGCAGCAACGTAAAAATGGGGGGTGGGATGGGGACAGTGCAAATAGTCCGGGTAGCCATTTGATTAGCTGTTCAAGAGTCTTATGGCTTGGGGGTAGAAGCTGTTAAGAAGCCTTTTTGACCTAGACTTGGAGCTCCGGTACCGCTTGCTGTGTTGTAGCAGAGGAAGCGATACCGGAGCGCCAAGTCTAGGTCAAAAAGTCTTCTTAACAGCTTCTACCCCCATTCATGGAGAGGCTTGAAGGTGTAAAATGTAGGTAAAGTTGCATTTTTCTGTATAAACAAGTTAATCAATGCAGTAACAAGGGTACAGTAATTAAATGTACAATTTTACAGTCCTTACAGTATGTCATACCCTTAAATAGATATTGTATCCTTATAAGTGTCATATCCTAGGTGGGCGTATTTATGTCATATATGATTTCAGGTCAACCAATGGGTGTCTGTGTACAATACTTAGAAAGGTGTGTTATGCCGAGTTCACAACATCTCATAATTCCGTAAATACCAGCATATAACTGTGAAAAATCCACTGGTAATTACTAGTGGGAAACTCATCTATCATCCCCGTGCTCCGAGTTTGTCACTTGCACCTCTCTGCTGTCATTTGTCAAGAAAAAAGACAGTAAGCATGGTGGCATCTTCAGCAGTTGTTGTTTATGGTAAGAGAAAATGCAAATTGTTGATAGAAAATGTATTCTGTTCATCTTCCTTTTAATTTAGAAAGTGAACGCAGCTCTTGATATACTTGTTATGGGCAAGAAAGAGCAAAACAATCACAAGCCTTCTAATGAGCCCCATGTTTGATGGTATTTCCCAAAACGTGAATGCACCCAACTCGTATTTATAAATCCACAACTGGTAATTACCACCTTCCCACTTGATTATGAACGAAGCATTAGACAATTTTATGGGTGTGTCCTTTCGTTACATGGTCCTTGAAAGGGAGTAGCCTATTCCAGATTTCCAGTCATTTCAGTGGATGGGTAAGACAAGTCCTTGGAGGGGATGGTCCCATCCTTATGTTAATGTAATAATCCATTGAAACAAGTGAGGACGATCCCTTTCCAGATGATGTTTGGTCATTTCTGCATGATTGCCATAGGCTATGTCATAACGGACAATACCCCTACTACATCCCTATTATACGTACATTATATTAATACATTTAGATAACCATGCTTACTTACAATCTCCCCGACTTCCCCAGCCTCTCCGGATTCACCCTGATAGAGAAGCACACAAGATGGTTGGTGATGACAATAACATGGCAGCGAAACAATCTCAACCTTTCATTGCTTTGGAGCATACTGATATTTTCTCATTCATACTCTTCAGACCAGCCTCCACACACTGAGTACTTGTCACGTTCCTGACCTGTTTTCCTTTGTCTTGTATTTATTTAGTTGGTCAGGGCGTGAGTTGGGTGGGTTTGTCTATGTGTGATTTTCTATGTTGGGATTTTGTGTTCGGCCTGGTATGATTCTCAATCAGAGGCAGCTGTCAATCGTTGTCCCTGATTGAGAATCATACTAAGGCAGCCGGGGTTTTGTGGGTGTTTGTTTCCGTGTTAGTGTTTTCACCACACGGTACTGTATAGGTTTCTGCACTTCGTTTATTTGTTTTGTATTTCAGTGTTCGTTATAATAAATCATCATGAGCACTAACCCCTCCGCATATTGGTCCGATCCTTCTCGCCTCTCCTCGTCCGAGGAGGAGGAAGAATATGACAGCCGTTACAGAAACACCCACCATACCAGGACCAAGCAGCGTGGTAAACGGCATGAGAAGCAGCAGCAGCAGCAGCAGCATCAGGAGAGGCTGCAGCAGCAGCAGCAGGAGAGGCTGCACTATTTGGAGGAATGGACATGGGAGGACGAATTAGACGGCAAAGGACCCTGGGCAGAGCCAGGGGAATATCGCCGCCCCAAAGAAGAGCTGGAGGCAGCGAAGGCGGAGAGCCGCTATTATGAGGCGCTAGCACGGCAGAGCGGCTGGAGGCCCGAGAGGCAGCCCCAAAAATTTCTTGGGGGGGGGGGGCACACGGGGAGTGTGGCAGAGTCAGGAGTCAGACCTGAGCCAACTCCTCCTGCTTACCGTAAGGAGCCGGTCAGGGCGGAATTGGAGGTGAGCGACGCAGAGACAGTGAAGGAGTTAATGGGGAAATTGGAGGAAAGAGTTATGAGGGAGGTGCTGGTTTGGTGCATGAGGCACGACATCCGCCCGACTGAACGTGTCGAGGAGTTGATGTCACCGGGGACAGCTCTCCATACTCGTCCTGAGGTGCGTGCTAGCCGTCTGGTTAAGACTGTGCCAGCCTCACGCACCAGGCCTCCTGTGCGCCTTCCTAGCCCTGCACGTCGTCTGCCAGCTCGGTGCTACAGCTCTCCCAGCCGTGCTTCCAGTGGAGAGAGGGGGCGTCGTACCGGGCAGGCACCGTGTTATGCGGTGGAGCGTACGGTGTTCCCGGTGCGTGTGCTTAGCCCGGTGCGCAACATCCCAGCTCCCCACATCTGCCGGGCTAGGGTGAAGATCCAGCCAGGGCGGATGGTGCCAGCCCTGCTCTCAAGATCTCCAGTGGGCTTTCACGGTCCGGTCTACCCAGTGCCATCTCCACGCACCAGCCCTCCGGTGGCAGCCCCCCGCACCAGGCTGTCTCTCCGTCTCATCGCTACAGAGTCTCCCGCCTGTCCAGCGCTGCCAGAGCCTTCCTCCTCTCCAGCGCTGCCGGAGTCTCCCGCCTGTCCGGCACTGCCAGAGATTCTGCCCCTCAGTCCAGAGGCGCCAGAGCCAATCTGCCCAGAGCTGCCCGTCTGCCCAGAGCCGTCAGAGCTGCACGTCTGCCCAGAGCCGTCAGAGCTGCCCGTCTGCCCAGAGCCGTCAGAGCTGCCCGTCTGTCCCGAGCCGTCAGAGCTGCCCGTCTGTCCCGAGCCGTCAGAGCTGCCCGTCTGTCCCGAGCCGTCAGAGCTGCCCGTCTGTCCCGAGCCGTCAGAGCTGCCCGTCTGTCCCGAGCCGTCAAAGCTGCCCGTCTGTCCCGAGCCGCTAGAGCCGTCCGCCAGACAGGAGCAGCCAGTGCCGTCCGCCAGACAGGAGCAGCCAGTGCCGTCCGCCAGACAGGAGCAGCCAGTGCCGTCCGCCAGACAGGAGCAGCCAGTGCCGTCCGCCAGACAGGAGCAGCCAGTGCCGTCCGCCAGACAGGAGCAGCCAGAGCCAGCCAGCCAGGATCTGCCAGAGCCAGCCAGCCAGGATCCGCCAGAGCCAGCCAGCCAGGATCCGCCAGAGCCAGCCAGCCAGGATCCGCCAGAGCCAGCCAGCCAGGATCCGCCAGGGCCGCCAGCCAGCCAGGATCCGCCAGGGTCACCAGCCAGCCAGGATCCGCCAGGGCCGCCAGCCAGCCAGGATCCGCCAGGGCCGCCAGCCAGCCAGGATCCGCCAGAGCCAGCCAGCCAGGAGCTGCCAGAACCATCTGTCAGTCCGGTGCTGCCCCTCAGTCCGGTGCTGCCCCTCAGTCCGGGGCTGCCCCTCAGTCCGGGGCTGCCCCTCAGTCCGGAGCTGCCCCTCAGTCCGGAGCTGCCCCTTAGTCCGGTGCTGCCCTTTAATCCAATGGGGTTTATATGGAGGGTGGCCATTGGGAGGAGGCCACGGAAGCGGGGATTGACTATGGTGGGGTGGGGACCACGACCAGCGCCAGAGCCGCCACCGTGGACAGACGCCCACCCAGACCCTCCCCTAGAGTTTATGGTGGTGCGCCCGGAGTTCGCACCTTAAGGGGGGGAGTTCTGTCACGTTCCTGACCTGTTTTCCTTTGTCTTGTATTTATTTAGTTGGTCAGGGCGTGAGTTGGGTGGGTTTGTCTATGTGTGATTTTCTATGTTGGGATTTTGTGTTCGGCCTGGTATGATTCTCAATCAGAGGCAGCTGTCAATCGTTGTCCCTGATTGAGAATCATACTAAGGCAGCCGGGGTTTCACGTGTGTTTTGTGTGTTTGTTTCCGTGTTAGTGTTTTCACCACACGGTACTGTATAGGTTTCTGCACTTCGTTTATTTGTTTTGTATTTCAGTGTTCGTTATAATAAATCATCATGAGCACTAACCACTCCGCATATTGGTCTGATCCTTCTCGCCTCTCCTCATCCGAGGAGGAGGAAGAATATGACAGCCGTTACAGTACTGAGAGTGTATATGCATTATATTTCAGCAATATAGATATTAGACAGATAGGAAGGTTATGGATACATTTGATTTCAAATAAAGAAAACTTACTTTTGGTCCAGGAGGCCCATCTGGGCCGAGATCTCCAACAGGTCCAGTGGCACCCTATAGAGAATACAAAGCTTAAATCAACCATACAGGAATATGAATGTCCATGAGTAAACAATATAAAACTTCAATACGTGTCTTATGCCCTCCAGTTAAAGAACTAATTTCATGCTCTGTTACCCATTCTTAGTGTGATATTTTATATTTTATTCTTTACAAGTATTCAATGGGACTCCTGGGAAATTATAAAAGGACATGATTGTGAAAATATTCCTTAGAAACAATAGGCAATCCATCCATTCCTCCATTCCTGAAATGAATTGATTTGAAATAGAACTGTTCCAACACTGAGTTGCTGACACAGTACTCTCTGAGATCACCATTAGTAACAGGGTTTCCTTACTTCAAGGCAATATTACTGTAAATCTGATTTCCTTAATGAAATTTGTGTTTGATAAACACAAAGGAAGGTTTGTAATCCAAATCTATAATCTAGAAACAAGATTTCGACAAATTATGAAAGGCATCTCAATTGAGACAGCTCTTATATTCCACCTTTGTATCTTGACGATAATATATTACACAGTGTGTGATCAATGCTCTAACTAAACAATGTACTAACTAAACCATTGCATATTTTCATCATTGACATTTCATGGATTACATGTTTCCTGTACAGTAATTTAGCAATTATAAGACTAAAATGGGTGTGTGTCTTCTCTCACACTGTTTAGCCCCTCCCCTCTTCCACCACCTACATAAACCATAGGTAATTTAATTAGTCTAACTAGTCCTCCGCCAAGCTTGAATCAATGGATTGAAAAGAGAAGACGCTCTGAACTATCCTCTCAAAATCAAGGAACTACTACTACTCTCGAACTAGTCAATAGCTTTGGCAGGCAACAAACAACAGAAATCCGGAATCATTCAAATCAGGACTCCAGTTATGGACAGAGAAACAGAAAAAATGGATGATAGTTGACTACTTGAAGTCAGTGTTATCAAGGTATTTGCTGTTCCTAAAAATATGATCACTATTCACTAAACAAAACAGGGAGCTACCCAGCCAAAACTAGTGCATTCCTCAACACACCTGGACACTACCAACTCTGCCAGACACACAGCAGTCAGCAGTTCATCTGATAAGCCATTCTGTATTCAGCATTATCGCCAAAATGGACAGCACACACACTGTGGCCCTTCTGTTCCACCTTTCCCAGCATACAGTTCTTTCCTGTCAGCCATCACTGGGCGGCCGAATCCCCTGCACCCCCCGACTCACACAAAAAGACCTCTGTTTCTCTGTTTCAGTTAGGAAGCTATTTGAAGCATTCTCCTCTCTCCCCTAAATACCCAGGTTGATGTATCCCACTGATCCCCCCCTCCAAACCTTTTGCTCAGGAGCCAATATAAATGACTCACACAGCAGTAGTACCACAGATTTTCAGCCCCTTGAGTTTCAGAAGTTACAGATGTTCAATAGACTCAGTGGAGTCTGTTATCTGATTTTGTACTAAGGTTTCCTGCTTGGGGAGTATGAATAATAAACTGGTTGTAAATGTGTGTATTCTGTGTAACTTACGTCTGCCCCTGGTAGGCCGGCTGTTCCGGGAGTTCCTGGTTTGCCGTCTTCCCCATCAGGACCCTGGGAACAGAGTGACAATTTCAATACCATGCTAAAATGTATTAACCATTTATTGGTAGGTTATGGCAAAGGAAATGATAGTCCACTCACAGGGCCGCCTTCTATGAAGTTATCGTCCCCTCTGTCTCCCTGAAATTAAATAGAAAAAGGGAATGTTTATTTAATAACCATGTAAAACTCCACTATAGGTTGAAAATGACAGAATAACACAATTAATGTTGGTCTGTACCAGGTGAGGTGCTGTACAACAGATACGTCTGAAGCCTGAAATGACACAAATAAACAATAAAATATGAAATCAAAAGATATCTCACATCAATGCCGTCGACTCCAGGCACGCCTGCTATACCAGGGGGTCCTGCGGGGCCTCTGGGACCGACAGAGCCCCTCTGTAGATAAATACACAAAATCATTTATAGAGCCTCTACTGAAATGTATCTCCAAATCATGGCTGATGGCAGTGCTTTGGTCACTACACACAAAGAGCTCCATTGTGTGAAATTAGTCGTTTTGTGGGTAGAAAGGTCAAGAAAAGAAAACCACAAGCCTTTATCCACTATACAAGGGACCACTCTATGTAATGACATATGTTGAGAATATCTTTGTTGAGATTCCAACCTATTGGATCCATATGTCAGCACATGTTATGTTATTTGCCCTACACACACCTCTAAATCATGCAGCTATTTACAAAAGAAAGAAATAGTCCACTAATCAATAGGCATATTATGGTAGGTCTAATGTATTTGTAAACTATATGGTTCAACGAATCTGTAAATGCATAGAAGATGTGTTTGAAAACATTTGGGAGTCTGAGCATCCCATCCCAGCCTATCCCATCCATGGGAAATTCTATCCCAATAACACAGGACAATATAATCTCAAGAAAAGCAGTCATACATGCCTGTCATACAAACCAGTTATACATTGTGGCTGGCAAACAACTCGGTGTGAACCATTGGAGAAGAAAATAACCGTAATTTGTGATTTACCTGAGCGGAGCAAATAAGGACGATTTGCAATAAAATCACCAGCAATAACTCCCGATATATCCTGGCGCGAGCCATGGTCTTCCCAAAGACACAGAAGACGCAAAACGTCCCTTTTACCGGATTAGTTGGGATTTACGGACCACCTGTCAATATTCCCCAACTGAACCTCACAGTAGACTGAAAGGTACCATGTACTATTAAAATTCATGTTTATTCATGATGGACTGAAGAGCTGGTAAGTGGTTGGAGGAGATGGAAGGTGCGCGCAAGGGGAGGGTTTCTCTGGGTGGGAGACAGTGGGTGGGATTTGGAATGTTCTTTCAATATGTATAAATACCTGCAACTTTCGCTGACTTGTAGGTTGTGAACTAAACGCTTGTATTCCAACAGTTTATTACAAATTGTAAAAAAAAACTAAAACAAATCCAACCTTTCCCCAAATAGCATAGGACAAAACCTAGCCTACTTCTGCACAGGTATAACATACAGCATAAATTATGTTGTTGTTGCAATCATCAATGCAATATTTCTTCAACATAGAGTTTGTAAATGAGAGAGCAAAATTAATTTAAATCTGTCAGCCTGATTTGATTTTGGACATTGTGGGAACATCACGTAGGCGTCGGCCTACAATAGATAAACGTGAGTGAGATCTATTATTCAAAAAACACATATCCCCACTGATTAAATTGTCGATTTTGATTGACTTGCTTTAATGCTTATTTTTATATAGCTATCTCAAAGAGAGAAATACAGTATATAATGGCGTATTTTATGAATGTACTATCTCCGCCATGGTTCGTGAGGAAAATGAATGGCGTTTTTGTAGGGTTTTTGGATAAACGCCTAAAATAAGGTCTGTGATAAACAGGTATAAGAAAGTTTATACGTTTTGTTCTATGAGATAATCTTCATAAACGACCATCACTTTTTGTGAATTTTGAATAATTTATGCAATAATGTAAAAAAAATCATAATGGTCATGCTATTATCTCATAGAACAAAATGTATTAGATCTCCTAATCCGCTTGTTTATTCCATGTGTAACTCTGTGTTGTTGTTTCTGTCGCACTGCTTTGTTTTATCTTGGCCAGGTCGCAGTTGTAAATGAGAACTTGTTCTCAACTAGCTTACCTGGTTAAATAAAGGTGAAATTAAAAAAATATATTAAATGTAAAAATCCTGTGTTAACTTCAGAATTTATTTTGGCCGTTTTTTCCAAAACCCAATTCTTTCCCCATTCATTTTTCCATAGGGATGACTAAGGACTGCAAACTGGCGAGCACACAAACATTTCAGACAAAATCTTGTAATGGCATCATCTTCATAGGCACTGCATCATCATCATCATAGGCACTGACTGCATTGCCAGGGTATCCCCACGGTCTTCCTTGCACAAGGCGGCGATATTTCTGGGCCAAGTCAAATCCACCGAAGAAAATTCAGAAAGGGCGTCGTTTTTAAAGCACGTTGTTTTTTTCGAACAACGGCTGTGTTGTTGTCTTGGTACTGAAAATACAAGCAGTAACTAGCTAGCTGGTTCAGTTCAATACTTTTTTTCCAGTTCAATAACGTTACCTGTGTTGCAAAACAGACGTGGCTAACGTTACGCATTTATACTAAGAAGCTCACACTGTATAGGTAAAACACATTTTATCAATCAATGTTAGCATTGGCAAAATGGCCTGTTGTGTTGAACGGCTGTCTTTGTTATCCTGCTAAGTTAGCTAGCTAGTTATATTATAACTTAGCTAGTTAACGTTAGCTGGCCATTGGCTCATTTAACATGTATTAGAAGCTAACGTCAGCTGCTAGATTGCATACAAAATTAGAAGCATGCGTCCTTTTGGTTGATTTTGGCTAGCTAGATAAGGAAGAGATCATGAACGTTTGATTGATTGTAGCTAGAGTTTGGTTGGTGGTTGTCTAGCCTGATGGTAGCTAACAACTTGTTGCTGATTTTAGTCAATCGCTTCCATCATTATTCTCTGCTATCCATAATTGATCACGTAGTTATCTATCTAACAGTAACGTTATCTAGCAATCCATCTAACTGTCCAACTGCTTACTTTTGCTTATATTACATTTAAGGGACAATTCTTTTTCAGGAAATGGAAAACTTGGATTTCTCGGAAGATGAAATTCAACAACAATTGGAGGCACTTGGTTACAACAAAATACCAAGACACAGACTACGTGAATTCAAAAGAGGTGGGTTGATAAAATTAGCGAATATAGGTCTACATTTTGATGACCAAATGCTGACTAAATCTGAAATAACTGGGATGTCTTGTGACTTTCACTCTGCAAGTTAGCTGTCAGATTGGTGGAGAAGCAACTTTGTGTGTACGTGTGTGTATGTGTGTGTGTGTGTGTGTGTGTGTGTACGTGTGTGTGTGTACGTGTGTGTACATATATAGATCTAGATGAACTGATCCGACATGAAAAATCTAAGAGCCACTCATCCAGTGAATTGAACTCGACAAGATCTCAAAGCACCATCTTTAAAAGTCCTCCTGCAGTCACCAACGTTAAAGGTAAGATCACTGTACGTGTTCTCATGTCCACTACATAATCAAATATAACTGGGCCCGGTTTCCCAAAAGCATCTTAAGGCTAAGTTCCTCTTAGAGCCATGGGATCCCATGGTTCCTATGGTTTTAATGATGAACTTAGCCTTAAGATGCTTTTGGGAAAGTGGGCCCTGGTCAGTAAGTGTTGGTTGCACCGTTTGATGAGCAGTGAGGTTCCTCTTGAGTCTCGATTGAATTTCCTTGTTTCCCCCCCCCCTTGTTTCCCCCCCTAACAGTACAGGATAACACTGCAGCCTTCAGAAATGTGTTTGCCCAGGATGGTCCATCACACCATGAAAGACGGGTACATATTCTTGTCCCAAATCATTCAGTCCCCCTTCATCCAGCAGATAAGCTAGCTGTATTGTATTTATAAAAATTATTAGAATGGCATGTTACTTTGTTCTGTGCTCCACCCAGGTGCTAACCTCCACATACAGCAGAGATAACAGTAACTATGGTGCCAGACAGGAGTATGACTCCTACACTCAGCACTCTGTTGCCCCCAAGTACCAGCGCCCCTCAACAGCCCCTAATAGGCTGGAAGTGGATCCAGACCTAACTGACCTCCAGCAGTTATCGTTCTCTGTCAGTCAGTCATCCACACCAGACCGAGACACAGGAGCGCATGGGAGACCCTTTATCAAGAGGAAAGTCCTTAGGTGCGGTAAGTTTACATCAGGCGGCTTTGTAAAGACTATAATAATCACGTGTGTGGCTTTGTAAAGACTACAATGATCACGTGTGTGGCTTTGTAAAGACTACAATGATCACGTGTGCGGCTTTGTAAAGACTACAATAATCACGTGTGCGTGCGGCTTTGTAAAGACTATAATGATCACGTGTGTGGCTTTGTAAAGACTATAATGATCACGTGTGCGGCTTTGTAAAGACTATAATGATCACGTGTGTGGCTTTGTAAAGACTATAATGATCACGTGTGCGTGCGGCTTTGTAAAGACTATAATGATCACGTGTGTGGCTTTGTAAAGACTATAATGATCACGTGTGCGGCTTTGTAAAGACTATAATGATCACGTGTGTGGCTTTGTAAAGACTATAATTATCACGTGTGCGTGTGGCTTTGTAAAGACTATAATGATCACGTGTGCGTGCGGCTTTGTGAAGACTATAATGATCACGTGTGTGGCTTTGTAAAGACTATAATGATCACGTGTGCGGCTTTGTAAAGACTATAATGATCACGTGTGCGTGCGGCTTTGTAAAGACTATAATGATCACGTGTGCGTGCGGCTTTGTAAAGACTATAATGATCACGTGTGCGTGCGGCTTTGTAAAGACTATAATGATCACGTGTGTGGCTTAGTAAAGACTATAATGATCACGTGTGCATGCGGCTTTGTAAAGACTATAATTATCACGTGTGTTGCTTTGTAAAGACTATAATGATCACGTGTGTTGCTTTGTAAAGACTATAATGATCACGTGTGTTGCTTTGTAAAGACTATAATGATCACGTGTGTGGCTTTGTAAAGACTATAATAATCACGTGTGTTGCTTTGTAAAGACTATAATGATCACGTGTGTTGCTTTGTAAAGACTATAATAATCACGTGTGGCTTTGTAAAGACTATAATGATCACGTGTGTGGCTTTGTAAAGACTATAATGATCACGTGTGTGGCTTTGTAAAGACTATAATGATCACGTGTGCGGCTTTGTAAAGACTGCAATGATCACGAGTGCGGCTTTGTAAAGATTATAATGATCACGTGTGTGGTTTTGTAAAGACTAATGATCACGTGTGCTATTGAGGATACTTGAATCAACCTCACTCTGTTTCTTCCTAAAGGAAACATCAAGGCCAAGTTCACGTCTGCGATGAATCAACACATAGTGAAGATTCAGGTAATTCAATGTTATGCATGATATTATTTATGCAAAAAGGCTTAGGAGTACTATATTTAAAATGAGGCCCGAGGGGGTGTGGTATGTTGGCCATTATACACTGGGCAGTTGGGGTCCTGGATGCTGATTGGCTGAAACTAAATTCTAGCAATGTAAACTCAGCAAAAAAAGAAACATCCCTTTTTCAGGACCCTGTCTTTCAAAGATAATTCGTAAGAATCCAAATAACTTCACAGATCTTCATTGTAATGGGTTTAAACACTGTTTCCCATGCTTGTTCAATGAACCATAAACAATTAATGAACATGCACCTGTGGAACGGTCGTTAAGACACTAACAGCTTACAGACAGTAGGCGATTAAGGTCACAGTTATGAAAACTTAGGACACTAAAGAGGCCTTTCTACTGACTCTGAAAAACACCAAAAAGAAAGATGCCCAGGGTCCCTGCTCATCTGCGTGAACGTGCCTTAGGCATGCTGCAAGGAGGCATGAGGACTGCAGATGTGGCCAGGGCAATAAATCGCAATGTCCGTACTGTGAGACGCCTAAGACAGTGCTACAGGGAGGCAGGACGGACAGCTGATCGTCCTCGCAGTGGCAGACCACGTGTAACAACACCTGCACAGGATCGGTACATCCGAACATCACACCTGCGGGACAGGTACAGGATGGCAACAACAACTGCCTGAGTTACACCAGGAACGCACAATCCCTCCATCAGTGCTCAGACTGTCCGCAATAGGCTGAGAGAGGCTGGACTGAGGGCTTGTAGGCCTGTTGTAAGGCAGGTCCTCACCAGACATCACCGGCAACAACGTCGCCTATGGGCACAAACCGACCGTCGCTGGACTAGACAGGACTGGCAAAAAGTGCTCTTCACTGACGAGTCGCGGTTTTGTCTCACCAGGGGTGATGGTCCGATTCGCGTTTATCGTCAAAGGAATAAGCGGGATCGATTTGGAGGTGGAGGGTCCGTCATGGTCTGGGGCGGTGTCACAGCATCATTGGACTGAGCTTGTTGTCATTGCAGGCAATCTCAACGCTGTGCATTACAGGGAAGACATCCTCCTCCCTCATGTGGTACACTTCCTGCAGGCTCATCCTGACATGACCCTCCAGCATGACAATGCCACCAGCCATACTGCTTGTTCTGTGCGTGATTTCCTGCAAGACAGGAATGTCAGTGTTCTGCCATGGCCAGCGAAGAGCCCGGATCTCAATCCCATTGAGCACGTCTGGAACCTGTTGGATCGGAGGGTGAGGGTTTGGGCCATTCCCCCCAGAAGTGTCCGGGAACTTGCAGGTGCCTTGGTGGCAGAGTGGGCTAACATCTCATGGCAAGATATGGCAAATCTGGTGCACTGACTTACTTTTGATTTTGACCTCCGCCCCCTTTGTTCAAGGACATATTATTCAATTTCTGTTAGTCACATGTCTGTGGAACTTGTTCAGCTAATGTCTCAGTTGTTGAATCTTATGTTCATACAAATATTTACACATTAAGTTAAGTTTGCTGAAAATAAACGCAGTTGACAGTGAGAGGATGTTTCTTTTTTGCTGAGTTTATATCATACATTATAAACTGGGTGGTTCAAGCCCTGAATGCTGATTTGCTGAAGCTGTGTTCTATCAGACCTTATACCACGGGTATGACAAAACAATTATTTTTACTGCTCTAATTATGTTGGTAACCATTTTATAGTAGCAGTAAGGCACCTCGGGGATTTGTGATATATAGCCAAAATACCATGCTTACAGGCTGTGTCCAGGCATGTTGCGTTGTGCCTAAGAACAGCACTTAGCAGTGGTGTATTGGCCATATTCCACACCCCCTCGGGCCTTATTGCTTAAATATACCACGGGTATGACACAACTACTTGTTTACTGTTATATTTATGTTGGAAACCGGTTCTTGTCGTGCCTAAGAACAACCCTTATGGGTGGTATATTGGCCACAACTCCTTATTGCTTAAATATACCATGACTAAAGGCTGCTCTTAGGCACGACGTGGAGTGCCTGGATACAGCCCTTAGCCATGGTGTATTGGCCATATACCACAAACCCCCAAGGTATATTATTGCTATTATAAACTGGTTACCAACATAAATAGAACAGTAAACAAGTATATTGTCTGATATACACAGCATTTCAGCCAATCAGCACCCAGGATCCAAACTACAGGGTATATAATTGTATTTAGTTTTCAGATGCCTGTTGTTGGAGACAGTTTCTATTTCTTTGGTTATGCAAATATTTGTTTTAGGTCATATTGTTCCATTTAGAATAACTTCATTTAATTTCTATATAAGGTGTGTGTATATTAATTTGGTTATGTGGTCTTATGATTTGAATGAGAATAGGTCAATTACACCCTCTAGCCAGAATTAAACTATGGGCGGGCCCGCACAGATATGTTAATTGGGTATTTTGCGACGAGAAGTAGGGCCTGCTAGTCATGGCAAACGTTTGGGTTACTGGGACCCACATACGTCTTACCTTGATCTTTTAATTTAAATTGAATATTGGAACCTTTGTTTACCTTGCACTTATCATTTTGGATTCTACATATAAAACATTTAAAGTTTTATTCATCAAGGCTTTGGATTCTTGACTTTCTATGGATTTGCGTCTCAAATCTTTCAACTGGTGTTCCCATGGCTATTTGAAAGCCACTACATTTAAGTAAAAAGTTCCACACGTTATGGATTAATCAAGACACCTGGAGCAAAGCAGCTCTGCTGACAAAAGAGACCATGAGTACAATACTGGTTTAACGTGCAAGCTAAGCCTATCTTTTGTGATTGTTGGTTTGGAAATGTTTGACGCGTCTGTTTTGGAAACAAATGTCGCAAGCTATTCAACTGTGAATAGGTTCGTTAGGCACTATTGGAAATGTACTGTTGATATTGACAAACAAAGCTTAGTGCTAGACTACCCATGGACTTTTTGGACAAGCTGTTGAGAAGGAATACATCACACAGCATTGTGGAGTTGCAGTTCCTCTGGCGACCAGCCGTCAACAGGTGGCAGTATAGAGCAACATTGAGACCACAGGGTATAATCCTCTTAGCACTACTACTTAGCCATCTGCCTCTGCAGATCACCACACACTCCCCACAGGAACAGCATAAGGAGACTTCTTACCCTTCGCTACCATGTATAAAATGTACGACAGTCAGTGGGATGAAGAGAGTGAGGACGGGAATAGCTCCCTAAACTCCGCTTTCTGGTCCGACGGAGAGGGGGAGGAGGAGGAGAAGGTTGAGCAATACAAGCAGGAAGATACAGAGCTCAACAGAACCACTGAACACACACAAGAGGAGCCACCTGTCGCAGAGCCACCTATCACGGAGCGTCCAAAGGAAACCGAACAGGAGGAGTGTAGAGGAGAAAGGGCTAAGCAGGGTGAAAAGGAAAAGATTGACGAGGAGGGTTACAGCACTCGTGATGGGAGCCCGGCGCTGAGCTTACTGACATCTGGTTATGGCACCTACAGGCCGGACTCTTCAGCTAAGGATGACCCGGAGGGAGAAGACTATAGAGACGACAGTACCATAGCTGAGTTTGACAGAGAAAGCCAGGGCCTTTCTGAGATGCGATATGGCGATGAGGATGACCAGTCGCTCGCCAATTTTGATGGTGACAGTAAGGAGGATACCACTGATCTACAGAGCTGTGAGGACACCGGTTTGAGGACGAAGTTGGAAGAAAGTCAAAGCCTCTCTAATATGGCATATTGTGAAGATCATCCTCCTGTTGAATTGGAGAGCAAAGACCGCACTGATGTGAACTACTGTGAAGATGACTATACATTGGCTCAGACTAAAAATGACAAGGCAGTATTAGATGGGATATATCCTGAAGAAAGTTCTCTCACTGAGTCCAAAGACAACGAGAGGCCCACTGGAGAAGGATATAGTGAGGAAGACTCTGACAGGAAAGATGAGAAAGGAGCAGAGAATGAGCAGGAGTGGGAGGATTTGCAGTCGCTGGCGAGCAATAAAGATATTACGTTAATTGATTCCAAGTCTACAAAGACTTATGAAGAGTGGGAGGATAACAGAAGACACAAAAGGGGTAAACTGTATACCCGGTCTATTCTCCTTATAGAATGAAAATACAATTTCTATAGGTAACATCCCCTTAGTCCAAGTGTGTGCATAATAGACTGACACCCTGTACAAGAGAACAAAGCGAAAGACCTTGCCTGCAATTTTTGTTGAAAGTCATGTCATCCATTGCAGTGGTTCCCAACCTTTTTCGGTTACTGTACCACCAACTGAATTTTGCTCTGCCCGGAGTACCCCTTGTTTTTTATTACATTTTTATTTAACCAGGTAGGCCAGTTGACAAGTTCTCATTTACAACTGCGACCTGGCCAAGATAAAACAAAGCAGTGCGACAAACAACAGAGTTACACATGGGATAAACAAACGTACAGTCAATAACACAATAGAAAAATCTATATACAGTGTGTGCAAATGGAGTAAGGAGGTACGGCAATAAATAGGCCAATAGTAGCGAAGTAATTACAATTTAGCACATTAACACTGGAGTGATAATGTGCAGATGATGATGTGCAAGTAGAAATACTGGTGTGCAAAAAAAGTAAGTAAAAACAATATGGATGAGGTAGGTAGTTGGATGGGCTATTTACAGATGGGCTATGTACAGCTGCAGCGATCGTTAAGCTGCTCAGATAGCTGATGCTTAAAGTTAGTGAGGGAGATATAAGTCTCCAACTTCAGCGATTTTTGCAATTCGTTCCAGTTATTGGCAGCAGAGAACTGGAAGGAAAGGCGGCCAAAGTAGGTGTTGGCTTTGGGGATGACCAGTGAGATATACCTGCTGGAGCGCGTGCTACGGGTGGGTGTTGTTATGGTGAGCTGAGAAGGCGGAGCTTTACCTAGCAAAGACTTATAGATGACCTGGAGCCAGTGGGTCTGGCGACGAATATGTAGCGAGGGCCAGCTGACGAGAGCATACAGGTCGCAGTGGTGGGTGGTATATGGGGCTTTGGTGACAAAACGGATGGCACTGTGATAGACTGCATCCAGTTTGCTGAGTAGAGTGTTGGAGGCTATTTTGTAAATGACATCGCCGAAGTCGAGGATCGGTAGGACAGTCAGTTTTACGAGGGTATGTTTGGCAGCGTGAGTGAAGGAGGCTTTGTTGCGAAATAGGAAGCCGATTCTAGATTTAATTTTGGATTGGAGATGCTTAATGAGTCTGGAAGGAGAGTTTACAGTCTAGCCAGACACTTAGGTATTTGTAGTTGTCCCCATATTCTAAGTCGGAACCGTCCAGAGTAGTGATGCAAGTCGGGGTGCGGGCAGCAATCGGTTGAAGAGCATGCATTTAGTTTTACTAGCGTTTAAGAGCAGTTGGAGGCCACGGAAGGAGTGTTTTATGGCATTGAAGCTCGTTTGGAGGTTTGTTAACACAGTGTCCAAAGAAGGGCCAGATGTATACAGAATGGTGTCGTCTGCGTAGAGGTGGATCAAGGAATCACCCGCAGCAAGAGCGACATCATTGATATATATATATATATATACAGAGAAAAGAGTCGGCCCGAGAATTGAACCCTGTGGCACCCCCATAGAGACTGCCAGAGGTCCGGACAACAGGCCCTCTGATTTGACACACTGAACTCTATCTGAGAAGTAGTTGGTGATCCAAGGCTGTTAAGTCTGCCGATAAGAATACGGTGATTGACAGAGTTGAAAGCCTTAGCCAGGTCGATGAAGACGGCTGCACAATACTGTCTTTTATCGATGGTGGTTATGATATCGTTTAGTACCTTGAGCGTGGCTGAGGTGCACCCATGACCAGCTCGGAAACCGGATTGCACAGCGGAGAAGGTATGGTGGGATTCGAAATGGTCAGTGATCTGTTTAACTTGGCTTTCGAAGACTTTGGAAAGGCAGGATGGATATAGGTCTGTAACCGTTTGGGTCTAGAGTGTCACCCCCTTTGAAGAGGGGGATGACCGCGGCTGCTTTCCAATCTTTAGGAATCTCAGACGATAAGAAAGAGAGGTTGAACGGACTAGTAATAGGGATTGCAACAATGGCGGCGGATAATTTTAGTAAGAGGGTCCAGATTGTCTAGCCCAGCTGATTTGTACGGGTCCAGGTTTTGCAGCTCTTTCAGAACATCTGCTATCTGGATTTGGGTGAAGGAGAAGCTGGGGAGGCTTGGGAAAGTAGCTGCGGGGAGTGCGGAGCTGTTGGCTGGGATTTGGGGAGCCAGGAGGAATGCATGGCCAGCCATAGAGAGATGCTTATTGAAATTCTCGATTATCGTTGATTTATCGGTGGTGACAGTGTTTCCTAGCCTCAGTGCAGTGGGCAGCTGGGAGGAGTTGCTCTTATTCTCCATGGACTTTACAATGTCCCAGAACTTTTTGGAGTTAGAGCTACAGGATGCAAATTTCTGTTTGAAAAAGCTAGCCTTTACTTTCCTAACTGAGTGTATTGGTTCCTGACTTCCCTGAAAAATTGCATATCCGATGCTAGTACAGTACGCCACAGGATGTTTTTGTGCTGGTCTGGGGTAATCAGGTCTGGAGTGAACCATGGGCTATATCTGTTCTTAGTTCTACATTTTTTTGAAAGGGGCATGCTTATTTAAGGTGGTGAGGAAAGCACTTTTAAAGAACAACTAGGCATCCTCTACTGATGGGATGAGGTCAATATTCTTCCAGGATACCCGGGCCAGGTCGATTTAGAAAGGCCTGCTCCTGCTTGTGCATTTTAGCAGTAGGCCTATGGTCTCATGAGTCTTATCAAGTACCCCTGTGGATATGCCAAGTACCCCCAGGGGGTCCTAGTACCCCTGGTTGGGAACCACTGATACAGTGCATAGTACTAATCCCTCTTGCAGCACTTGTATAACTAAAATGTGAGATGTACTGGGCCTGTCCGGCTCAGTGATCATGCAACACCTGCCTAGCCCTTACTAGCATTGCTTATGGCCTTACACAGTGGTAACTAAGGCTAACGTGTTGTGTTCCCATTATGTCTCCCTTTCAGGTGCAGTGAGTGGGCTGGGGGAGCGTCTGGGGGAGCGTCATGTGTCCATGTCCACCCATCAGGAGTTGGAGCTGGAGAGTGATGAAGCAGGCAGTCTGAGTGACAGGTCGGAGTCGGACCATCTCCCAAGTGCCTTCAAAGCCTACATCCGAGGCATGGTGGGTACTCTTGTCTTTTGAGAGGTGACATCGGTTTTGTTTATTAATCTCAGATTAAACATGGGTACATTTACATTTGTCATTTAGCAGACGCTCTTATCCAGAGCGACTTAAGTTAGTGCCTTCATCTTAAGATAGCTAGGTGGGACAACCACATATCACAGTCATAGTAACATTTTTCTCAAATTAGCTATCAGCAAAGTCAGCTAGTAAGAGGGGAATAGTTAGTTCACGAAAGGGGGGTTGTGCTGTGGGATTATTTAGGATACTCTTTGAAGAGGTAGAGTTTTAGATGTTTTCGTTATAAATCATTTATCCTTAAGTCCAGGATCTTTTTTGACAATCGTTCCAAACATATACATCTATGTTTGTTGAAAACAAATGTCGTTTTAAATCTCTTACAGGCCAGATCTGGGAGTGAGATTGACATCAGACCCCAGCCCAAGTCGTGTAAGTACCCACACTGCTGTTACACATGTCATCGTGCTCACTGCAATCTGTCCTGTTACAATGTGCCCCAATTAAACGTAGTCACTCATGTCTGCTCTTGCAGTTATCCGCCCAGTAATGGATCATCCTCACACCAGAAATCTGAAGAAGACCGACCCAGTGGCAAAGTAAGAGGATAATTATCGAAATGTCTAAATAATCAGTAGACATCTTTTGAAAGATTACTGCTGTGGATCTGTGCTACATTTCATATTGTTCCCCATCTTCCAAAGGTATTTCCAGTACAAGCAGGACTGGGAAATGTTCAAGGCGCCAGGAGAGAAGGATAGAAAAGCACTGCACTGGGAAATCAGGGTATAAACACCTTCTCCATAACAAACTGTTGGCTTACATACTTTATTTCAAGACCACTTTTTTTGCATGTAGTGGACAAATCATGATTAATTGTAATGATGCATGAACATAATGTCTGAATTAATCACTCTTTGTATTTTTAGGAACAGCTCGCGTACCAACCTCTAGCAGTGAGTATGCTTCATTTATAACAGAATTTTATAATCTTGTAACCATCCTGTCATTCATTATTTCAGGTCAGAAATTTCCTTAAAGGGATTTCCCCCCCAAAAAGAATGTCATTAGTCCATGCCATGTTTGACACAGTCCCGCATAAATTATGCATGTCAACGTTCAATATTTCAAGATAAATTGCTTTCAGCATCCTGATGCCCAAAGTGTGTTAAGACACATTTCTGTGGACTGTAATGCAAATGGACAAAGTATTTGTGTTTGATTCCTTTCTCTCCCCTAATTTAGACAGATCTGAGTTTCTTATTCAATGTTGTTCTGAGGGCATAACCACATTTTAAGTTTTAGTCTAGTAATCCAAGTTGATAGAGAATGTATAATACGGGACTCACATTCACACCAGGGACCTGCTGCATGGCAACCCATGTTACGCTCTCTGCCACTTGGAGCAATGCACCAGGCATGCCTTCTCACTATTAATGGCTGTAAGCCCAACCCACTGATCTTTAAACACGAGAGTTAGAAAACAAAATCAGCATCAGGTGTTGAACTTGGGACCTGTTGTTTTATACCCGCTAGCCAACCTGCCTCCTCTTATTTGACTCAAACCTGTCACTGGGTCGCAAGCCACGCCCACTAATCACATTCCTAAATGGCTGATTAGACATGGTTGGACAGGTGAACGCAAGGACTCCACCTTTCCAGTCATTACAAATGAGTGATTACTTCAAGGAAGGGTCCACTTTTAAAGAATTCTAAAAGGAATAAGTAAAACCACTGAGGATGCACTGAGCTGTGCTGCATTGCTCCCTGGAAACCACAGACATGGCCTAACGGAAAATATATAAACAATGTTTTTCTGGGGGGGTAAATACCTAGCAATGACTGAAAACATTGACATCTTGTAATGTCCCCCCCCCCCCCCCCCCAGCCGAAGCCTCGAAGAGTATTTGTGCCCAACACCTACGTGGTGCCTACAGAGAAGAAACGCTCTGCCCTGAGATGGGAAATACGACATGACTTGGCCAATGGACTCCTACCGCCAATCAACTATCGACTCTAGGCCTTATGTACTTTACGCCTAAAATAGGCTCTTTTAATCACCAGTTTGCATATCTTATCATTGACATTTATTTATTCAAAAGTTTTTATTGAACATATTAAAAGGCATGACAAACATTTGGATCATTGAATGTTACATGACGTTATTACTTCACCCAGTGCCTTCAAGGCAGGTCAGTGTAGGGGAGTTTGAACGGGTACAGAGGTGTGAAGCGTTCGTCGTGCCAAAGCAGCTTGTTTTCCAGAAACTTCACTGCTTCCAGGGTGAAGACCAGGACCTCGTGTTTGAGCATGCTATGAACATTCAGGCCTGTGGAAGAAAAGTTATCAGGAAACATTTTAACTTTACATTAATTTGCCCTCACCTGTGTAGTAACAGTAAATATGTTACATAGTACCATGTAAACTGTAACACAATGTTGCCTCTAGGTTAATTATACACTGAGTGTACGAAACATTAAGAACACCTTCCTAATATTGAGTTGCCCTCAGAACAGCCTCAATTCGTTGGGGCATGGACTCTACAAGGTGTCAAGCGTTCCACAGGGATGCTGGCCACTGTTGACTCCAATGCTTCACACAGTTGAAGTCAGGCTGGCTAGATGTCCTTTGGGTGGTGGATCATTCTTGATACACACGGGAAACTGTTGAGCATGAAAAACCCAGCCACGTAGCAGTTCTTGACATAAACAGGTGCGCCTGGCACCTACTACCATACCCCGTTCAAAGGCACTCACATCCTTTGTCTTGCCCATTCACCCTCTGAATGGCACACATACACAAGCCATGTCTCAAGACTTAAAGTCCTAGTCATTTTCTAAATTACTGTCAACTTACCTATGGCTGGAAAGACATTCACAGTCTTCAAGCTCTCAGTGGCCTGAAGGATGTTCTCAGGAAGCTCTTCGCCCCTGTAAAATATCAAAGACTCAATCCTCAGCTAGGATGTCCACAGAACTGAGGTTTTTTTGTTCACTGCTAATACTTACACATCCACTATCAAAACAGACTCCCCCCAATGTCGGTATCAGATGAGGTACTGTGGGTTAGGTGTGGGGATGTTTAGTGTCAACCACATGGAGATAATCCTGAAAAACAACACCCAACATCAATACAGTAGGAATGTAGATGGCATAATTAAAAAGCATTCATTTGAGAGGATTGATTACATGATAGAGGAAGTTTAAGATGTGAATGAACTTGTACTTGTGAAGTGTTTTAACAAATAAAATGGTACATACCTGGGCCAGTTTGGAGCTGCGGGCAATTTTTAGTCCTTGAACACGTACTTTCATGGGCAACATGTAGTAAAAACTGGTTGGTCCTCTGGGTCCATGAGAAACACCACCTGCAAAACAGAAATTATGTAATTTATTCTAATTGTTTTAAATCCCTCCAATGACTTTGGCTCTTAGTTGGGACTGTTCCTTCTTTTGGACTGACTGATATTTAGATGACAGATTAATTATGTTCATTCTTGGAACTGGCATCTTAAACTAAAATGTAATATGTTTGTTTTATCTGTGTGTGTTGACCTGTATGTCCTCCACTTAACACCATACTACTGACATGGCCCATACAGACTGAGACCCTCCTCTCCATATAGGTGACCTGATGTTTCCATGTCATGCTTTGCCACTTCCCTTCTGTCTCCAGGGTTTCTTTCCTCCACCTCTCACCTCCGATCTGACCTTAGTGTGGGCACGGCTCTAAGGGAGATTTTCAGTTTCTTATAGTAGGAGCAGGTGCATTTATTCAAATCTAGCTCAACTCAGATAAGTACAGAGCTTTGGGTATAAACCTACAGAAATGTCTGTACTTCTCATCACCAAATTTTTATAATATGGCCACAACAGCAGTGTGAGAAAGTTGATGATTGGTTTGCTATTGCTTCTTACAATTCTCTTGAAATTTCTCTGCCAGAGTTCAACTTCATGGAGTATGTCAATCCTGGTGGCAACAAAATAATTTACTCGTCACTATTTTCATAAAAACGATAACAAAGCACTGAATATGTAAGTCTCTCTGGATAAGAGCCTCTGCTAAATGACTTAAATGTAAATACAATGGCTAGACATTGACAGTCTTACCTGGTAGGGACTGCAAAGACATCGGGGTGGAGGTCAACCAAACCTAACTGTTTACTGTCCCGCCTCTCCAACGTCTCCACCCATGTCTGTACTGGGCTCAGGTGTACAGGGACGGCAGCATCACACCTCAACACAGGAAGACTGGAGTCTGATGGAGGGGGCCTCTCTGGAAAGAGACCACAAGTCATCATTAGCTTTCTTACATCTGACCTAGTTGGGAAATTAATGCTCTGAAAATGACAGACCAACGTTGCATTCAAGAATAGGAGAATACTCTTTTTGTGTCTGGATAGGGTCTTACAGTCTACATGCATCTGTATAGAACTTGCTTCTTCAAATTCACACAATCAGTTCAATGATCCATAGTGCATGATAGAAGGCAAGGAATGAAAAATCAGACCTTACTTGCTCTTGCATGGTCCATGAGATTGGAAGGGATGCGTAAATTTGAGGGTAGAGCGTTCTCTCCAGAGAAAGATGAAGCCAACTAAAAAAGGACATCTGACAATGAGCTTTTATATGTGCCAGCAGTAATTTCAGCCACTACATCTTTATATATCGTCAATAAAGTGACAGATAGCTAAGTTAGCATTAGCCTAGCTTAACGCTCACCCTTTTAGAAATGCCTCGACCACACACTGTAACTGATATACGGAACATTTCTGTAAACCTAATTTAGCCAACTAAATACGTGCGATTTCTTCAAAGCCATCTTTAAGAGATCATATTTTGAAACAA
Source organism: Salvelinus namaycush (assembly GCF_016432855.1). Taxonomy (NCBI): domain Eukaryota; kingdom Metazoa; phylum Chordata; class Actinopteri; order Salmoniformes; family Salmonidae; genus Salvelinus; species Salvelinus namaycush. The sequence continues at coordinate 65,713,810 of NC_052308.1, read as the reverse complement.
ACATGCATTTTCTAGATATTTCCGTTTCCAAATAAGAAAAGTCTTGCGGCGGTGCTGGTATGTTGTCGCATACCGATGACGTTTATGTTGCGAGAGAGTCATAAGACTGCCACCTAGCGGTGCGGAGGTGAACATCTCTAATAGATGAAGCGATATTTATACAAAAATAGCAGTTGAATTGAATTTTCCTAACGTTATTTCAATGTTCAAACGTAAGGGAAATAAGCATTGCTTGCTGTTTGGGGTTTTAGGCTGGGTTTCTGTACAGCACTTTGTGACATCAGCTGACAGTAAGAAGGGCTTTGTAAATAAATGTTATTGATAAAGCCTACTGTTAGAATTGGGTCAGAATAATGAAGCCTAGGCTAATGAATTTTGAAGTTGTTTTGAATTAATCATTTTGTTGAATTTATGTAAAGAAAGATAAAACAAAGATTTATAAAAGTTACTAAATCCCATTTAATTTTATTACAATGTAGCAAGTGTAGAGTAAAAATACCATTCGAATAGCTTATCAGCAGAACATAACCAACCTTTCATACATTTTTTAAATCACTTGACAAAAGAAAGCTTTACGCATTAGTTTTCAACATGTTCATAACAAATACCAATCAATTTACATAAAAAAGTACAAATAAGTGCAAATAATCTGATGCTTGTTTTATATGTAACAGACGTTTTCTGCATTATGTTTCAACAGAAGATTGTGACTCAAACCAGCCTAAAATGACATTTAGTCAGTTGTCGGAACGCTATATAAGCTTTGAAAGCCAGAATGTTGACCCTTTTAAGTTCTCATCTTCTGGAACTTCAAGGTCCATATTTGATGCACTGAAGTCGAGACTTCTGAGTGTATGAGATCTACGGTTTGACTCTTCCTTGTGATGATTTTTCAGGCTCCCAGTTCCGTCTGGTACATCCCCTTTGAGATGTTTGGGAAATACAGTGACAAAATATCCTTCTTGATCTTCAGACATTTTGCGGTTTGAACCATGAGTAAAATTTGGCATGGACGTTCCAATTTCAGACTGTTTTGGACTTCTCCTTTTTGTTCTGCCGGTTTCACCAGCTGGGGCTTTCATATGATGTTTATTGCCCTTGAGGTCAGTTCTACTCAAATGTAAGTCTGGCTGTGAAACCTCTACTCCATACCTTGGGGGTGGGAGTTTAGGGACTGAAGCGTTAATACTGGCAAGACTTGAGTCTATATCAAGGTCTGGTATTCTTGTATGACTGCCCAATTTAGAAGTCTTGGATTTGGACATTTTTAATTTCCCTGTGGAATCATTAAGGTCTGAACCTCTCAGTTCCAAACCAGACACTTCATACTCAACTTTTGGCAAATCAATGTCTGCAATGGGATAACTGGCCCTTTCTTTGACCTTCCTAGACCTCCTATCAGTGTGTGGCAGTGTCACTTCTGTATTTATGTCTTCTGCTTGCACTTTTATATGCGCTCCACCTGGGATATCAGACCTGCGTTTACTATGAGATGACACTTTGTATTCCGGGCTTCTGATATCAGCTTTGGGTATGCTCAGGCTGACATCTGGGTGACTAACTTTCAAGTCTGGTGCTTTTAGATTCACTTTAGCCTTTGGAGGAGAAATGTCATTTATTTTCATAAAGTCCATATCTGTACCTGCCCTTAGATTGGGACTTCCAAACTGAGGCAATTTAAAGGATGGCAGTTTGAATTTTTCAGATTGTATAGCAATGTCACTGTCTGGCAAATTGAGATCAGCTTGGGGGCCTTTGAGGTTACCAGAGGGAACATTTATGTCTAAATCTGGACTACCGATCCCTGTGTTTACTTTCGGGGCTGACAAGCTTAGGTCCGGTCCATCAATGTCTACATCTATTCCAGGATCTGGACCTTTCAAGCCAGAAAGGCTGAATTTAGGCATTTTGAGTTGGGGCATTTTGAATTTCCCAGAGGGTGAATCAATGTTCATATCTGGAGTGTCTACATCTATCTTAGGGGCTTCTAGGTCAACTGTAGGTAGGTCCAGGTGTGGTGAACCAATCCCACCTTTCATCTTTGGCAATTTAAAACCTATGTCAGCACTGATGTCATGATCTGGTCTTTTTGGACTAGACAACACAAATGTAGGCATTTTGGGCATTTTGAATGAAGGAGTGTTGATGTCAAAATCAGGGGCTTTGATGCTATCATTTGGCCTCTCTATGGTTGGAACTCTGAATCTACCTGAGGGCATATCTGGAGCATTGAGGTCTAGTTGGTGCCCTCTGAGATGACCCTTAGGTAGTCTCAAATCTGGGGGACTGATTCCCCCTTTTAGCTTTGGGGCTGAGAGGTCAATATTGGGTAAGTCATAATCTACATTTGGGCCAGATAGTCTGAAATCAGGCATTTTTAGACCTGTTTTGGGACCTTTGAGGTTAGCTGTGGGGGCATTGATATCTATATCTGGGCCCTCTAAGTCTCCATCAATGTCAACATCTGGTCTCTTTAGTCCCCTGAATTTAGGCATTTTAAATTTGGGCATTTTTAATTTCCCAGAAGGTGCATTTATGTCAATATCTGGGGTATTCACATCTAGTTTAGGGGCTTTGAGGTCAGCATCTGGTAAATTCAGGTCTGGGGAATCAATTCCCCCCTTTATCTTTGGGGCTTTGAAATTCAGTTTTGTGGATTTTGGCATTTTACCAGACAGCCCAAATTTGGGCATTTTCAGTTTACCAGAGGGGCCATCAATGTCCAGATCAGGAGCACTCAGATCAACCTTTGGTTTCTTCAATGTAGGTACTTTGACTTTACCGGAGGGCATATTAAAGTTGACATCTGGTGCATTGATGTCTAATTTGGGGCCTTTGAGGTCTACATCTGGTAGATCCAAATCTGGGGGACTAATTCCCCCTTTAAACTTGGGGGCTGAAAGATCTAAGTAAGGCCCCTTAACTTTTGGTCCAGAGAATCCTAAATCTGGCATCTTGAAAGTTGGCATTTTGAGTTTTCCTGATGGACTGTCAATATCAGTGTCTGGAATGTTTAGGTCTGCTTTGGGACCCTTGAGTTTGGGAGATGACAAGTTCAGATCTGGTCCCTCTATAGTGCCATTAATGTCAACATCTGGTCCCTTTAGGCCTCTGAATTTAGGCATCTTGAATTTCCCTGAGGGTGCATTGATGTCAAGATCTGGAGCATTCACATCTAATTTAGGGGCTTTGACGTCAGCATCTGGGAAATTCAGGTCTGGAAAATCAATTCCCCCCTTCATCTTTGGAGCTTTAAGATTTAATTTGGGAGATTTTGGCATTGTACCAGACAGCCCAAATTTAGGCATCTTGAATTTCCCTGAGGGTGCATTGATGTCAAGATCTGGAGCATTCACATCTAGTTTAGGGGCTTTGAGGTCAGCATCTGGTAAATTCAGGTCTGGAAAATCAATTCCCCCCTTCATCTTTGGAGCTTTAAGATTTAATTTGGGAGATTTTGGCATCGCACCAGACAGCCCAAATTTAGGCATATTGAATTTCCCTGAGGGTGCATTGATGTCGAGATCTGGAGCATTCAAATCTAGTTTAGGGGCTTTGAGGTCAGCATCTGGGAAATTCAGGTCTGGAAAATCAATTCCCCCCTTCATCTTTGGAGCTTTAAGATTTAATTTGGGAGATTTTGGCATTGTACCAGACAGCCCAAATTTAGGCATCTTGAATTTCCCTGAGGGTGCATTGATGTTGAGATCTGGAGCATTCACATCTAGTTTAGGGGCTTTGAGGTCAGCATCTGGGAAATTCAGGTCTGGAAAATCAATTCCCCCCTTCATCTTTGGAGCTTTAAGATTTAATTTGGGAGATTTTGGCATTGTACCAGACAGCCCAAATTTAGGCATCTTGAATTTCCCTGAGGGTGCATTGATGTCGAGATCTGGAGCATTCAAATCTAGTTTAGGGGCTTTGAGGTCAGCATCTGGGAAATTCAGGTCTGGAAAATCAATTCCCCCCTTCATCTTTGGAGCTTTAAGATTTAATTTGGGAGATTTTGGCATTGTACCAGACAGCCCAAATTTAGGCATCTTGAATTTCCCTGAGGGTGCATTGATGTTGAGATCTGGAGCATTCACATCTAGTTTAGGGGCTTTGAGGTCAGCATCTGGGAAATTCAGGTCTGGAAAATCAATTCCACCCTTCATCTTTGGAGCTTTAAGATTTAATTTGGGAGATTTTGGCATTGTACCAGACAGCCCAAATTTAGGCATCTTGAATTTCCCTGAGGGTGCATTGATGTCGAGATCTGGAGCATTCATATCTAGTTTAGGGGCTTTGAGGTCAACATCTGGGAAATTCAGGTCTGGAAAATCAATTCCCCCCTTCATCTTTGGAGCTTTAAGATTTAATTTGGGAGATTTTGGCATTGTACCAGACAGCCCAAATTTAGGCATCTTGAATTTCCCTGAGGGTGCATTGATGTCGAGATCTGGAGCATTCAAATCTAGTTTAGGGGCTTTGAGGTCAGCATCTGGGAAATTCAGGTCTGGAAAATCAATTCCCCCCTTCATCTTTGGAGCTTTAAGATTTAATTTGGGAGATTTTGGCATTGTACCAGACAGCCCAAATTTAGGCATCTTGAATTTCCCTGAGGGTGCATTGATGTTGAGATCTGGAGCATTCACATCTAGTTTAGGGGCTTTGAGGTCAGCATCTGGGAAATTCAGGTCTGGAAAATCAATTCCCCCCTTCATCTTTGGAGCTTTAAGATTTAATTTGGGAGATTTTGGCATTGTACCAGACAGCCCAAATTTAGGCATCTTGAATTTCCCTGAGGGTGCATTGATATCGAGATCTGGAGCATTCAAATCTAGTTTAGGGGCTTTGAGGTCAGCATCTGGGAAATTCAGGTCTGGAAAATCAATTCCCCTCTTCATCTTTGGAGCTTTAAGATTTAATTTGGGAGATTTTGGCATTGTACCAGACAGCCCAAATTTAGGCATCTTGAATTTCCCTGAGGGTGCATTGATGTCGAGATCTGGAGCATTCATATCTAGTTTAGGGGCTTTGAGGTCAACATCTGGGAAATTCAGGTCTGTAAAATCAATTCCCCCCTTCATCTTTGGAGCTTTAAGATTTAATTTGGGAGATTTTGGCATTGTACCAGACAGCCCAAATTTAGGCATCTTGAATTTCCCTGAGGGTGCATTGATGTCGAGATCTGGAGCATTCAAATCTAGTTTAGGGGCTTTGAGGTCAGCATCTGGGAAATTCAGGTCTGGAAAATCAATTCCCCCCTTCATCTTTGGAGCTTTAAGATTTAATTTGGGAGATTTTGGCATTGTACCAGACAGCCCAAATTTAGGCATCTTGAATTTCCCTGAGGGTCCATTGATGTCGAGATCTGGAGCATTCATATCTAGTTTAGGGGCTTTGAGGTCAGCATCTGGGAAATTCAGGTCTGGAAAATCAATTCCCCCCTTCATCTTTGGAGCTTTAACATTTAATTTGGGAGATTTTGGCATTGTACCAGACAGCCCAAATTTAGGCATCTTGAATTTTCCTGAGTGTGCATTGATGTCGAGATCTGGAGCATTCACATCTAGTTTAGGGGCTTTGAGGTCAGCATCTGGGAAATTCAGGTCTGGAAAATCAATTCCCCCCTTCATCTTTGGAGCTTTGAGATTCAATTTGGGAGATTTTGGCATTTTACCAGACAGCCCAAATTTGGGCATTTTCAGTTTACCAGAGGGGACAATATTGTCCAGATCAGGAGCATTCAGATCAACCTTTGGTTTCTTCAATGTAGGTACTTTGACTTTACCGGAGGGCATATTAAAGTTGACATCTGGTGCACTGAGGTCTAATTTGGGGCCTTTGAGGTCTACATCTGGCAGATCCAAATCTGGGGGGCTAATTCCCCCTTTAAACTTGGGGGCTGAAAGATCCAAGTCTGGATTTTTTACCTCAAAGTCAGGCCCTTGAACATCTGGCCCTGAGAAGCCAAAGTCTGGCATTTTAAAACTTGGCATCTTTAATTTTCCAGATGGGCTACCAACATCCAAGTCTGGTCGTTTTAATTTGGAAGATGATAAGCTCAGATCTGGTCCATCCAAGTCTTCATCAATGCCAACGTCTGGTCCTTTAGGGTCTGAAAGGGCAAATTTAGGCATCTTAAACTCTGGCATTTTGAATTTTTGCATCAATGTCAATATCTGGAGTGTTTACATCTAATTTAGGTGCTTTCAGGTCGACTTTGGGTAAATTCAAGTCAGGTGCATCAAGCCCACCTTTTATCTTGGGAGCTTTGAGACTTACCTTGGTGTTTTTACATCAGCATAAATGCCCAGATCTGGTCTTTTTAGGCCAGAGAAGCCAAATTTGGGCATCTTCAGTTTACCAGAGGAGGCATCCACATTGAAATCAGGAGCTTTGAGTTCTGCATGTGGTTTCTGTAGTTTGAATTTACCTGAGGGTATGTCAATATCTGGAGTACTGAGGTCAGGCAGACGGACGTCTAATAGACACATCTCAGCCGCTGAGAGGTCCAGGTCTGGAGTCCTAACTGTTGGTCCAGATATATCAAAGTCAGGCATACCAAGACTTGGTGTTTTGATCTTCCCAGATGGGATACCAATGTTTGCATCTGGTAACTCTAGATCTATTTTGGAACCTTTAAGGTCCACTGAAGGTAAATCTAGATCAGGGTCATTCATGTCAGGAGCACCAATCAAAGAGGTTTTAAGATGCATGTTTGGTGTCTTTAAAACTGCATCAATGTCTAAATCTGGTCCTTTTGGTACTGTGCGAGAGAGCCTAACCTTAGGCAATTCAAAATAACCAGAGGGATCATCCACATCAAGGTTGGGGTTTTTCAGTTTCTTGGAGGACCAGACTCTGATTTTACTTGAAGGCATATTCATCATGCTGACATCTGGGGCTTGCAGATCTAGATTAGGACCATTGAGATTAACATCTGGTGTTTGTAGGTCTCGTTGGGGACCTTTGAGATTAACTCCAAGCATATCTTTATCTGGGATCCTCATATTTGGTGTATCAACCTCAAGCCTGGGCACATTTACTCTGGGTCCAGAGAGACCCAAGTCAGGCATCTTAAATTTGGGCATTTTGAAATTTTTGCCTCTTTCAATATCAAACTTTGGGGTGTTGATATTTAAAGTAGGTCCAGTGACAACCTCCTCTGGTAGATTGAGCTCTGCTTCCGGGACATTGATATCTCCTACAACTTTGGGAAGTGGATCTATAACTTTCAGGTTAAGATCAGGGCATTTGAGCTCAACTTCGGGCAAAGACATATCAAATTCTAGAACATCGATAGCATCTATATCAGTTTCAAGATATGGCCTTTCCAGGTTAACTGATGGAGCATCAATGTTTAGTGACCCATTTAAATGAGGCAGGGAGAGATCTGATGTACTAATGTTGGCATTAGGCAATGAAAGTTCTCCACCGCGAGCATCAGATACCTTTGACATCAAGTTTAGGCACCTTTAACTTTGGAGCAGAGAATTTGAGGTCTGGAGACTCTAGATAGGTGGAGCATCTACTTTGGGTGTCTCCACAACTGGGTTATCCGTGGTGAGGACAGGGAGTTTGAGGTCACCTTTCACTTTAGGCTTGTCCCAGAGAGGTCCCGGTCCCTTGCCCTTCACCTGTCCATTATGGGAGCCTCTTTCCCCAGCACCTGCAGGTTGTCCAGGGCTGTCATCCGTCATGAACCTATTTATTTTGGCATTGTAGAGTCTATTATATGAATCCTTCAGCATCTGTGAAGAGAAACCAATCCTTAAAGGGACAGTTCGAGATGTTGGCAATGAAGCCCTTTATCGACCTCCCCAGAGTCAGATGAACTCGTGGATAAAAAGTTTATGTCTTTGCCGCCAGTATGAAGGAAGTTGGAGGTAATTTTACTGGACCAATGCTAACTAGCATTAGCGCAATGACTGGAAATTCTACAGGAACAGCTAGCATGCTAGCTTTCAGTCATTGCGCTAATGCTAGTTAGCAACTTCCTTCAAACTACACGCAGAGACATAAAAATGGTATCCACAAGGTTATCTGACTCTGGGGAAGTAAATAAAGGGCTTCATTGCCAACATCTCAAACTGACCCTTTAACAAACAACATATTTTATCCAGCAACCTTCTGAAATAATTTCCCCCCCTGCTTATTCTATTTACTAACTATATTCCACAAACCTCATCTGGTGCTTTGATGCTGTCCAAGGTCCCCATACTCTTGCTCAAATTATTTTTCGTCAGAACTTGAACCTTCTCATCAAATCCATTATCATCCATCAGCTTCAGTATTTTCAACACATCGTCTTTCGAAAGTTGGTCAAAGTTGATTGTGGCACCCACAATTTCATCTCCTGAAAAAAAAAGAAGATCTTCACTGTTACACTGTATTTTACTGTTCCACAAAATTCAGACAACAATCCAAAATGTGAAATTTTACATTTTCTCAAAGAAATGTAAGTACCGCAACAAAAAGTGTATACATTAAATAAGAGACTCATACCTTCTTTGAGCCCGTGATTGCCAGAAGAGCCACCGATAACGCTGGAGATGACCAATCCTCCTTTTTCTGATTCCTCCAGCATCAGCCCCTCAGAGAGGCTCCTTCCCCTACGGTGACCAGGCTAAAAGCAGATACAAAGGTAGGTGTGTAGCATCAGCATTGGTCATGTTTCAATAACCCAAACATCAAATAGAATTTCAACAATGAACTTAAAATTTTTATTTACAATAATTTTTTTATAGATTTTTAAAATGGAATTCACTTCCAGAAAGCAATGTTGGGGCTTAGGTATTTTTCAAAAAGTAAATTTCCTTTTGCTTAGCTTATTGTGTTGGATTATGCTTGTTATTACCATTATCGTGGCTAATGGATGAATGATCTCACATACCATGATTCTTCTGATGTTTTCACAGCAGGTTTCTGTTTAAACCTGTTGAGGAGGAAAGAATCAATTGAAAATAAATTCTCAGCTTGGTTTCACCACAACTAAAGAGGGACTATGGAGGGGTAACCTGTTTACATAAGCAAATAGATACATGGTTGACACCCAGGTAGCTACACCTTTGATGTATTTGAGGTGTGGCCTTGGGAGATGGAGGGAACAACAGGAACAAGTTTGTCCAGGGAAATAGAGACAAGTGCACTATAGTCGGGTGTACACTCAGAAGTGACCACACCCACCACTTTCTATTATGAAAAGCTTGCTGTGGCAGGGGCTCAAATTAAGTTATTTGTAAACAGTATAAATTGTGTAAGTGATTTGTGTCACATGCTTAGTGAGACTGCTGCTCTATGAGCAATAACTTGTGTGCTTTGCTACCAATTCCACAATGATCACAATAATCATAATTTACTTCATCATCATCAAATACCTCAAAAATATGAATATGTAAAAATATTAATCACTCAGATTTACTAAACTACACTGAGTATACCAAACATTAGCAGGGCCAGACGGATTGCCAGGACGTGTTCTCCGAGCATGAGCTGACCAACTGGCAAGTGTCTTCACTGACATTTTCAACCTCTCCCTGTCTGAGTCTGTAATACCAACATGTTTCAAGCAGACCACCATAGTCCCTGTGCCCAAGAACACTAAGGCAACCTGCCTAAATGACTACCGACCCTTAGCACTAACGTCTGTAGCCATGAAATGCTTTGAAAGGCTAGTCATGGCTCACATCAACACCATTATCCCAGAAACCCACAATTTGCATACCGCACCAACAGATCCACAAATGATCCAATCTCTATTGCACTCCACACTGCCCTTTCACACCTGGACAAAAGGAACACCTATGTGAAAATGCTATTCATTGACTACAGCTCAGCATTCAACACCATAGTGCCCTCAAAGCTCATCACTAAGCTAAGGACCCTTGGACTAAACACCTCCCTCTGCAACTGGATCCTGTACTTCCTGATGGGCCGCCCCCAGGTGGTAAGGGTAGGTAACAACACATCCGCCACATCCGCCTTCAACACGGGGGCCCCTCAGGGGTGCCACCTCAGTCCCCTCCTGTACTCCCTGTTCACTCATGACTGCACAGCCAGGCACGACTCCAACACCATCATTAAGTTGTCTGATGACACAACAGTGGTTGGCCTGATCACCGACAACGATGAGACAGCCTATAGGGAGGAGGTCAGGGACCTTACCGTGTGGTGCAAGGAAACAACCTCTCCCTCAACTTGATCAAGACAAAGGAGATTATTGTGGACTACAGGAAAAGGAGGACCGAGCACGCCCCCATTCTCATCGACGGGCCTATAGTGGAGCAGGTTGAGAGCTTCAAGTTCCTTGGCATCCACATCAACAACAAACTAACATGGTCCAAGCACACCAAGACAGTCATTGAGAGGGCACGAGAAAACCTATTCCCCCTCAGGAGACTGAAAAGATTTGGAATGGGTCCTCAGATCTTCAAAAGGTTCTACAGCTGCACCATCGAGAGCATCCTGACGGGTTGCATCACTGCCTGGTATGGCAACTGCTAGGCCTCCGACCGCAAGGCACTACAGAGGGTAGTGCGTAAGGCCCAGTACATTACCGGGGTCAAGTTTCCTGCCATCCAGGACCTCTATACCAGGTGGTGATTTCAAAGACTCCAGCCACCCTGGACTGTTCTCTCTGTTAGTGTAAGGGGTGCGTAACTGGTGGCAGGGAAGTCGTCAGAAGTCGTGACAGTTAGACTGTTCTCTCTGTCAACGCACAGCAAACGGTACCGGAGCGCCAAGTTTAGGTCCAAGAGGCTTCTAAACAGCTTCTACCCCCAAGCCATAAGACTCCCGAATGGCTAATCAAATGGCTACCCAGACTATTTGCATTGCACCCCCTCCCCCTTCTAAGCTGCTGCTACTCTCTGTTATTATCTATGCATAGTCACTTTAATAACTCTACCTACATGTACATAATACCTCAATTACCTCGACACCGTGCCCCCACACATTGACTCTGTACCGGTACCCCCTGTATATAGCCCCGCTATTGTTATATACAGCTGCTCTTTAATTATTTGTTATTCTTATCTCTTACTTTTTGTTTAGGTATTTTCTTAAAACTGCAATGTTGGTTAAGGTCTTGTAAGTAAGCATTTCACTGTAAGGTCTACACCTGTTGTATTTGACTCGTGTGACAAATACAATTTGATTTGAGTTGTTCTTGACACAATTCAGTGCGCCTGGCACCTACTACCATAGCCCGTTCAATGGCACTTAAATGTTTTGTCTTGACCATTCACCCTCTGAATGGCACACATACATGTCTCAATTGTCTCAATGTTTAAAAATTATTCTTTAACCGGTCTCCTTCCCTTCATCTACACCGATTGACGTGGATTTACCAAGTGACATCAATAAGGGATCATAGCTTTCAGCTGGATTCACCTGGTCAGCAATGTTCCCTCTAGACTGCGCGCTCCCAGCCCCGAGACTGCTGCGCAGCTCCGCCGGGGGAAATATCAGCCCACGGAGACGCAGTGGACACCAACTGGTTGATCGATTTTTATATTTGTCTCGGGCTGTTGATGGTAGGTGCACCCGATTCAGCTGCCTGGCAGGAGAACTGTTGCGATTTTGAACCATTTAATGTGTCTGAAGGTACAACTCTGCCTTCCCGATGGGCCCGGAGAGCCAGTGTACTATATATCCAGTGTACCAATCCGAGGGCTCAGATTACCATGTCTGCAGTAATTTAGCAGGCATAAAAGAAAACTACAGCAAAGTTGAAACTGTCAGATTTAAAAACGTTTTAAACCATGAGAGACTGTCAATTAATTTTTATGAGTGTGTTCCTGTTTAAGTTCTTACTCAGCACTGTCAAGGCTTTGTATTCAATACTTTTATAAACCATAAAATGTGCATTCTTCCTATTTCCACTCAGCATTACAACAAGCACTACAGTAGTAATGAATGCGCACTGGTGTAAAGTACTAAAGCAAAAATACTTGAAAGTACTACTTAAGTATTTTTGGGGGGTATCTGTACTTTACTATTTATATTTTTGACAACTTTCACTTTTACTTCACTACATTCCTAAAGACAATTATGTACTTTTTACTCCATACATTTTCCTGACACCCAAAAGTACTCATTACATTTTGAATGCTTAGCAGGACAGAAAATTGTCTAATTCACACACTTATCAAAAGAACATCCCTGGTCATCCCTACTTCCTCTGATCTGGCGGACTCACTAAACACATGCTTCGTTTGTAAATTATATCTGAGTGTTGGAGCGTGGCCCTGAATATCCGTAACATGAGGAATTTGAAATTATTTATACTTTTACTTTTGATACTAAGTATATTTTAGCAATTACATTTACTTTTGATAATTAAGTATATTTAAAACCAAATACTTTTAGACTTTTACTCAAGTAGTATTTTAGTGGGTTACTTTCACTTTTACTTGAGTCATTTTTTATTCAGGTATCATTACTTTTGTTCAAGTATAACAATTGGGTACTTTTTCCACCACTGTGAATGAGTAGGAAAGTGTATCGATAGGCTTGCGATATTGTTATTTTTAGCAGCTTGGGTCTTTTTTAATATTGAAGAATATTTAACTTACTCTGTTCATAAGAGAAACATCATGAATTTGTGCATGCGGCAGAAATAATGCAGTGGGACTCGAGTTTTGCCATCAGCTGGAAGACGGTGACCCGTTTTGGTCAGTGTCAGTGGTGTAAAGGGAGAGAGGAGGGATGTAATCAGAGCTGTAGTAGGCCTATATACAAATATACCATTGCCATATATGGCAGGTTGTATTTTATGAGCTCTCTTTTGACTCAAGACAAACTGTATGCATGTGAATATTTAACTTTTAATATGTACTGTACTGTACATACTACTGTACAAAAATATGCCAATTCAGAGTGTCAAAATGTATGGTTTCACCTACTCTAAATGCATCCTTAATATCTTTTTTCAGGTATAAAATGTTTCACATCACCATATTAAAACATGATCCATGCCAATAGCTACTGTAGACATTTGCATTACAAACCTGCATATACTGTTGCAAACTTGACACTCATCTAGCTACTACAACGATTACATCATTGTGGACTTCTTAAACAATAGCAATAGTACTTGGCACCATATGGTCTGGATGGAGTACTTAAGCAAAAGTTGACTACAACTCTTACCTTAGGCTCCATTGGGCAATTTTGACTGGGTTTGTTCTTGTTATTCAGCCATTGAAGAGTTTAACTGCCAATGTGAGAGAGTTGCGACACTGTGTTATCGGTCCCTGCCGTTTACTCCTGTAGGACTGCCTACCCCGTGCCTCAGTCAGCGAAAGCATTCTCTCCCCAAAGCAGACAAACTGGTTCCACATTCGGCATGTCTTTCCAGATGCACACTGTCACACACCCTCCCCAGTCAATGGTAGGCACGGGGATCACTGAAATCTGGCCTCTCAAGACTGGAACTGTGAGATAGAGGGAAAAAAACAAACAGAGCATTCTCCACGCCAAGACAGGTGGAAAACAAATGGTCTGGTAATAGAAAAAAAAATGCAGAGGTGTGCCAAAAAAATGTCTTGGTTCAAAGGAGGGGCAGCTATGTGTTCATTCATGACTCATGGTAATTATAAGACACAACAATGAAGGTGTGGAATGATCTAGGGATTAGAATTGATTTATGAGACATAACATTCTTACTATGTAACCATACCTTTAAGGTGGGGCTACTCCTTCCAATTACTATTAAGGACAATGTAATCATACTGACATTTTGATCAAGCCAAACTCAACGAAACAATAACATGGGATGCGTAAAACAGAAATATAACTGACTAATTATGACGATTATCATAATGACGTTCAAGCAAACTCAATAAATAAAAACAGTGACAAGACCTGTGTAAAACCACTAGAGCCATTTTATTTTGAGCATGTTACACCTTCATATTACTGTACATGAGAGTGCTGACCTCAAGTGAAAACGCTGCATGTAAAGGCGATTCTCCCTGAGATGTTCTCTCTTACAGTGTATTACAAAACAGAAACATTCTCAAATGACTGATATACAGTAGTTCTGCTACAGAATGGCTTGAAATCATCAGATGTAACAACATTGTGAGGAGCTTCCAAACAAATGTGCTCTGTGTGAACGGTAAACAAATAGAAAAAGAGTAACTTTAAATTGTCTTTATTTATCTCAGTCTATTCGTCTGCAACACGTCCATACAGCAAACAGTGTGTAACCATGCATTTTATCTATGTGAAGTATGTCCATTATTGTGCACTCTTTTCTCGCTATAAAGGTCATACTGCCAACAGACCAGGTGCAAGAGGAATCTCACATTCATAAATGATTGACGATGCTGCAAAGTGAATGACTGACTTGCTCTAGGAAGACAACTTTTCAGTCAAAATCCATGATAGCGCTATAAAATACTCCCTTCAATACAAAAGCAATTAAAGAACTTATTCCACATTCCTTCATTATCTCTGTGCTATTGACACATCAGTTCCTTTGTACCACATTAACGTGTTTCCTGAATAAAAAACAGAGAAATTCCACGACGCCCAGGTTATAAAATTAACCCGGCTTCCTAAAATGTAGTAAAAGAATAATCTCGCTTGGGTTGGACTATTCAGACCTTGCAGATCTCTCCGAGGTCAAATGTCAGTCGGTGGGCCTCAAGGCAGAAGTCTCAGCCCTTAACCACAGATCTAGTATTAGATTACCCTACACTAAATCCTAACCTTAATGATTATGGGGATGAAAAAATAAATTCTGACCCTGGACCAGTAATTATTATAGGGCCAACTTCTACCACCTCCATTGGACAGGTGGTTGGTTGGTCCACCGAGTCCGACCACCACTGGCCTCCTGTGGGGAAACAGAGAGAGAGAGAGAGATCCTCATTGACATTTCCCATTGTCTTTAGTCCTCTGATAGCTTATCTTCTCACTCTCCCCTCCCACCAACCAGCTTGCAGAAAATAGAGTCCTCTCTTTGGCACAGATCAGCAGGGGTGTCAAACTCCACCACCTTCCCAGAATGCATCACCAGCACCCTGTCGGAGTCCAAGATGGTGTTGATCCTGTTGACAGAGAAAATCAAGGTGTCAGTTTAATAAAGTATGACATCAAATTACATTATAAATGTACCATGAAAACTAAAAGTTTTGTATAATTTGGTATAAGTGTCTACTAAAGCACTTAAGGTTATTATGTAAAGTTGTGTTCACTGAATCATTTACCTATGGGCAATGGTGAGGACGGTCTTGTCTTGAAACTTCTCTCTGATTGTCTGTTGTAGCAGTTTGTCAGTCTTTTGGTCAACGCTGGCTGTAGCTTCGTCAATACACAGAATCTATAGAGAGGAAACAATGGTTGAGAAATAAAGCCATGTTAGTTTTATATTTCACCTTTATTTAACCAGGTAGGCCAGTTGAGAACAAGTTCTCATTTACAACTGCGACCTGGCCAAGATAAAGCAAAGCAGTGCGACAAACAACAACACAGAGTTACACATGGGATAAACAAAAGTACAGTCAATAACAATAGAAAAATCTATATACAGTGTGTGCAAATGGAGTAAGGAGGTAAGGCAATAAATAGGCCATAGTAGCGAAGTAATTACAATTTAGCAAATTAACACTGGAGTGATAGATGTGCAGGTGATGATGTGCAAGTAGAAATACTGGTATGCAAAAAAGCAAAAAAAGTAAATAAAAACAATATGGGGATGAGGTAGGTAGTTGGATGGGCTATTTACAGATGGGCTGTGTACAGCTGCAGCAATCGGTGAGCTGCTCAGATAGCTGATGCTTACAGTTAGTGAGGGAGATAAGTCTCCAACTTCAGCGATTTTTGCAATTCGTTCCAGTCATTGGCCGCAGAGAACTGGAAGGAAAGGCAGCCAAAGGAAGTGTTGGCTTTGGGGATGACCAGTGAGATATACCTGCTGGAGAGCGTGCTACAGGTGGGTGTTGTTATGGTGACCAGTGAGCTGAGATAAGGCGGAGCTTTACCTAGCAAAGACTTATAGATGACCTGGAGCCAGTGGGTCTGGCGACGAATATGAAGCGAGGGCCAGCCGACGAGAGCATACAGGTCGCAGTGGTGGGTGGTATATGGGGCTTAGGTGACAAAACGGATGGCACTGTGATAGACTGCATCCAGTTTACTGAGTAGAGTGTTGGAGGCTATTTTGTAAATGACATCGCTGAAGTCGAGGATCGGTAGGATAGTCAGTTTTACAAGGGTATGTTTGGCAGCGTGAGTGAAGGAGGCTTTGTTGCGAAATAGGAAGCCGATTTAATTTGGGATTGGAGATGCTTAATGAGTCTGGAAGGAGAGTTTACAGTCTAGCCAGACACCTAGGTATTTGTAGTTGTCCACATATTCTAAGTCAGAACCGTCCAGAGTAGTGATGCTAGTCGGGCGGGCGGCGATCGGTTGAAGAATATGCATTTAGTTTTACTAGTGTTTAAGAGCAGTTGGAGGCCACGGAAGGAGTGTTGTATGGCATTGAAGCTCGTTTGGAGGTTTGTTAACACAGTGTCCAAAGAAGGGCCAGATGTATACAGAATGGTGTCGTCTGCGTAGAGGTGGATCAAGGAATCACCCGCAAGAAGAGCGACATCGTTGATATATACAGAGAAAAGAGTAGGCCTGAGAATTGAACCCTGTGGTACCCCCATAGAGACTGCCAGAGATCTGGACAACAGGCCTTCCGATTTGACACACTGAACTCTATCTAAGAAGTATTTGATGAACCAGGCGAGGCAGTCATTTGAGAAACCAAGGCTGTTGAGTCCACCGATAAGAATATGGTGATTGACAGAGTCAAAAGCCTTGGCCAGGTCGATGAAGACGGCTGCACAGTACTGTCTTTTATCGATGGCGGTTATGATATCGTTTAGTACCTTGAACGTGGCTGAGGTGCACCCGTGACCAGCTCGGAAACCGGATTGCACAGCGGAGAAGGTACGGTGGGATTCAAAATGGTCAGTGATCTGTTTGTTAACTTGGCTTTTCGAAGACTTTGGAAAGGCAGGGCAGGATGGACAGTTTGGGTCTAGAGTGTCACCCCCTTTGAAGAGGGGGATGACCGTGGCAGCTTTCCAATCTTTAGAAATCTCTGACGATACAAAAGAGAGGTTGAACAGACTAGTAATAGGGGTTGCAACAATGGCGGCGGATAATTTTAGAAAGAGAGGGTCCAGATTGTCTAGTAATTTATATAGATGGTTGAATGTCAAAGCCATGATAGTAATCGATATGGATGATGGTGCGGGCTGGTTCTTACATTAGCTTCAGTCAGCAGAGCCCTGGCCAGACACAGCAGCTGTCTCTGTCCCAGAGAGAGAGACTTGCCCCGCTCTCCCACCTCAGCACCAAGACCACCTAAGATACACAGATGTTAGTGAGGCCACCTGACCGAACTCTTACAGACAGAAACATTAACTAATTACTACGGTCACTCTCTTCCTTCCTTGTTCTTTCACTCTCACTTGGTTTGATACCAAACGTGAAAGTATAATTAATTTCTTACAGGTACTAGACATACTATGTTTTTTTTAATGGGTCTAATCTAGGGCTGTGGCGGTCATGACATTTTGTGATTGTAAAGCAAATAACTGCCGGTCTCACAGTAATTGACCGTTAATTAACAAACACATTTGGCATCTCCTGGCTTCCAGTAGATGTCCTAGACTTGGCGCTCCAGTACATCTTGCCGTAGCAAAGAAAAACAGTCTATAACTTGGGTGACTGGAGTTTCTGACAATTTTATGGGCTTTCCTCTGACACCACCTATTATATAGGTCCTGGATGGCAGGAAGCTTGGCCCCAGTGATGTACTGGGCCGTTCGCACTACCTTCTGTAGCGCCTTACGGTCAGATGCCAAGCAGTTGCCATACCAGGCGGCTATGCAACTGGTCAGGATGCTCTCGATGGTGCAGCTGTAAAACCTTTTGAGGATCTGGGGACCCATGCCAAATCTTTTCAGTCTCCTGAGGGGGAAAAGGTTTTGTCGTGCCCTCTTCACGACTGTCTTGGTATGTTTGGACCATGATAGTTCGTTGGTGATGAGGACACCAAGGAACTTGAAACTCTCGACCCGCTCCACTACAGACCCGTCGATGTTAATGGGGGCCTGTTCGGCCCGCCTTTTCCTGTAGTCCACGATCAGCTCCTTTGTCTTGCTCACATTGAGGGAGAGGGTGTTGTTCTTGCACCACACTGCCAGTTCACAGACCACCTTCATATAGGACATCTCATCGTTGTCGGTGATCATGCCTACCACTGTTGTGTCGTCAGCTAAATTAATGATGGTATTGGAATTGTATTTGGCCACGCAGTCGTGGGTGAACAGAGAATACAGGAGGGGACTAAGTACACACCCCTGAGGTGCCCCAGTGTTAAGGATCAGAGTGGCAGACGTGTTGTTGCCTACTCTTACCACCTGGGGGCGGCCCGTCAGGAAGTCCAGGATCCAGTTGCAGAGGGAGGTGTTTAGTCCCAGAGTCCTTAGCTTAGTGATGAGCTTCGTGGGCACTATGGTGTTGAACGCTGAGCCTGGGGAGTGTCAATGGTGTCAATGAACAGCATTCTCACATAGGTGTTCCTTTTGTCCAGGTGAGAAAGGGCACTGTGTGGAGTGCGATTGAGATTGCGTCATCTGTGGATCTGTTGGGGCGGTACGCGAATTGGAGTGGGTCTAGGGTGTCCGGGAGGATGCTGTTGATGTGAACCATGACCACTCTTTCAAAGCACTTCATGGCTACCAATGTGAGTGGTAATCCTTTAGGCAGGTTACCTTCGCTTCCTTGGGCACAGGGACTATGGTGGTCTGCTTGAATCTATGCACTTAAATAGTAAATGAAGGAAACTTTCCCGTGGTTAACTTTAATGACAGCCAGGTAGGCTATACTTCTGTTTTAAAGCAAAGCAATGTGTTTAATATTAGGAAAGCCTAGCTTATAGAAAGCTGATGGGATCCTCCTCTTTTTAATAGAAGCCATCAAAACACTGTTTTCTCCCGCAATTGCATATCCTATAGAAATGTTGCGCAACATGAGCTCATGAAGTGTTTGATTTGATTTTTGATTACATTTGCATTGATGTCAGAGTGATTAGAAGGACAATAGAGTGCTGAGTACCAGGCAGTTAGCAAGTTTGGTAGGCTACTAATGACCATCAGCAGCATCAGAGCTTGGAGAAGCCTAGTTACCATGACAAACGGTCACGTGGAATTTGACTGCGGTCATGACTCGTGACTGCCGGTGTGGCGGTAATACGGTCACCCTAACAGCCCTAGTCTAATCATAGAATGACATATAGATGCATATATTACATATAGAATCGCTATTAATGTCATATGATCGCCGTGTCATAACTTTTATCATGTATTAACTTTTAATGTGGCATAAAAACAACCAGTCATGAGGTTTTCACTTGATTGTGAAACAATCACTTCAAAAAGGCACTCCTGTTAGCTACCCACGCAGGTTTGTCCACTCACAAAATAATTCCAGCATCCACAGTGCACCCGCAATTTTCTGAATGGAAAGTCAAATCTGTTACAAAAAAACTAAAAGTATAATGACATTCGGAGATTGTCATTAGGCCCACTACGCGCGCATCTCGGTCACTTATCTCTGCCTTCGCAACATTTTTGTGTTCTCTTCGATTCACAGCGCAATTTAGAGGGTATACGGACCGATTTCAAGACAACGCGCTCATTTTCATGCAGCTGACATGCGGTAATGTTAAATAATGGTGTAATTGCATATAGTTTTCTTGGCATTTCCTTTTAATTATTGCGATGGGCCACGTTTTACCGGGACGGCATACCACCACTATTTATTTTGTCGGGACGTGTTACCGAAATGTACCGGCTTACTTTCACCCCTGTTTGATACCCCTCTTCTCGCCATTGGTCTCTCATGCTGTTTGTCTGTTAAATTCAACTACTCTTCCTATTTCTTATCCGCTATATCACCCTCTCATTTGCATGCTTTTTCATCATCCATCTCCCTTCTATCACCATCACCATCTCCCTCCTCTACTGTCCTCAATCCTCTCTTCCTCTCCCACCCTCCCTTTTTCTCACCGATGCGGTTGATGACAGGGCTGAGGTGACAGTGTTCCAGGACCTCCAGTAGCCGGGGGTCAGGGTGACTTCCACATGGGTCCAGGTTCTCCCTCACTGTCCCGCTGAACAGGAACGGGTCCTGGGGGATGATGGCCAGTTTGGACCTGCAGGGGGAGCCACAAATGCAGTGTGAAAGATTGATCTGTCAACTACTCTAGATTCATGAATGAATGAAGGAACACCGATTTTTTTGTAGTTCAAAATATGCAGATGTGCTCGATGAACGTCGTCACCTATAAAGGGCTTTTATTACAGATGCACAGATCACCATCATCATCCAAGTACACAATAATGTTGAGTCTAGCAGTTGGAAAAGTACAAAAAACATTCAAATCCATTATCATCATATCACCACCATAGTGATCAACATCATCTCTTAATCCTCTCACCTGAGCTGGGCCAGTCCCACCTGTCTGGTGTCCACGCCGTCCAGTAAGATCTGACCCTGGTTCAGCTCCACCATGCGGAAGAGGGCCAGGAACAGGGTGGACTTGCCTGAGCCCGTCCGGCCCACCACCCCCACCTTCTCCCCAGGCCGGACCACCAGGCTCACCCCGTCCAGGGCATTGGGCAGCCCCTCTCTGTAGGACAGCACGGCCCCACGGAACTCCACCCAACCCTGCTCCGGCCACGAGGTGGGCACCTATGGTAAAGACGGAATTAGATGGGTCCTCAGTCATTTTTTTTTTTTTTTATTATAATTTTTTAAAATTTTATCCCTTTTTCTCCCCAATTTTCGTGGTATCCAATCGCTAGTAATTACTATCTTGTCTCATCGCTACAACTCCCGTACGGGCTCGGGAGAGACGAAGGTCGAAAGCCATGCGTCCTCCGAAGCACAACCCAACCAAGCCGCACTGCTTCTTAACACAGCGCGCCTCCAACCCGGAAGCCAGCCGCACCAATGTGTCGGAGGAAACACCGTGTACCTGGCCCCCTTGGTTAGCGCGCACTGCGCCCGGCCCGCCACAGGAGTCGCTGGAGCGCGATGAGACAAGGATATCCCTACCGGCCAAACCCTCCCTAACCCGGACGACGCTATGCCAATTGTGCGTCGCCCCACGGACCTCCCGGTCGCGGCCGGCTGCGACAGAGCCTGGGCGCGAACCCAGAGACTCTGGTGGCGCAGTTAGCACTGCGATGCAGTGCCCTAGACCACTGCGCCACCCGGGAGGCCCGGTCCTCAGTCATTTAACAAATGTACTTGTTTTCTATTCCCTTGAATGGCCACATCAGTAAGAAGTAACTGACCAGGCTAAAAGACCCAAAGAACTTGAACAAATAGATTTAGTAATTTTAGAAATAACATCTATCCAACACCTCATAAAGATAACCAGTGAAAACCTTCCACATAACATTCTAAAAGTCTAAAGAGTGGCGTACATTTCTGACATTGAAAAAAAGGAATTATGAAACCTCCTTAATGAGGTGCAGCTGAGTGGTATGCTATAAGACACACCCTCACAGGACTCCTCACCTGTGGGTTGCTGTGTTGTGGCTCAGTGGGCAGGGTGGTGGAGTACTCCTCGGTACGCTCCACACTCACCAGCTGCATCTCTGTCTGGGTGAAGCTGAAGATGAGGCCTGACAGCAGGCCTGTGATGGACAGAGCATAGGACAGGGACAGACCCACCAGACCTGGCAGGGAGAACACCCATAGGACAAACATTCATTATTAAGGCCTAGACACAGCAAACAGGACATGTCTAGAGTATACTCAATGCAAAACAATTTTGCCCTCAGAACAGCCTCAATTCGTCAGGGCATGGACTCTACAAGGTGTCAAAAGCGTTCCACAGGGATGCTGGCCCATGTTGACGCCAATGCTTTCCACAGTTGTGTCAAGTTGGCTAGATGCCTTTTGGGTGGTGGACCATTCTTGATATACACGGGAAACTGATGCGCGTGGAAAAACCCAGCAGTGTTGCAGTTCTTGACACAAACGGTGCGCCTGGCACCTACTACAAAACCCTTTAAGCCACTTAAATATTTTGTCTTACCCATTACAATGGCACACATACACAATCCATGTCTCAATTTTCTCAAGGCTTAATGTCATGGAAAGAGAAGGTGTTCTTAATGTTTTGTACACTCAGTGTACATGTACTGATACTATTTCTAGATTCTCCTCTACAGCAGCCTCAACAACTAGTAGACATCAACAGTGTAATCTGAGTCAAGGCCTGTGTTATGCTAGGCCTGTGCTGACTATGGGACACATGCTAACATGCTAGCTGGCTGCTCACCTGGGTCGATGGATTTGAACTGGTGCTGGACGACGGCGATCACGCCGATGCCCGTCACCACGACGACGCCGATCATCTGCAGGCGGATGTCCAGCCACTGCATGGCGGCGTTGCTCAGGAACAGACAGCGCTGGTTCTGCTCCAGGCGCCGCTCGTTCTCCTCCTCGAATCTGGAGCCACAACAGACAGAGAACATGAACCTCCTTCCACTCAAAGGTTACCTAATTCATGCATTAATAGCAATATTTCAGCTGTAACCGCAGGCAGACAACTGTGTATTTATACTGAAATCCTATTCACTTATTTTTACATTTTCAAATATTACAGTAGTAGCCAGCACAAGAAACATGTTTTGGCTTGGACCTTGGACTGGTCCTAGAGTGGTACAGGTTAAGCAGGCTTTTGTGCCAGCTCAGCACTAACCGCTAACACCCCTGATTCAACTAGCCAAATCAAAGTTGGTAACCACAGATCTAGGTTGGCCCAAAATATCAATTCCTCATTCTAACTTTACCGTCCTCACCTGGAGGCACTGGAACTTGCTCGGATGGTACCCAGGCCACTCAGCGTCTCAGAGAAATGCGAATACACCGGCGAGAGGGTGAGGCTGCACAGACGCTTTAGGTCTCTGGATGTGTGTCGGTAGAAGCGCTGTGTGCAGTGGTAAAGCAGGCCCAGGGGCAGCAGGGGCACTAGGACCCAGGGCAAGCCGTAGCTCATCACTACCAGCATGCCCAGCAGGCCGAAGATGTTAGCCAGCAGGATGTTGAGGAAGAAAGGGAGAGTGTCATCCACGCTGTACAGGTCGGAGGAGAAGCGGTTAAGGATGCGGCCCAGCGGTGTAGTGTCAAAGAAGGTAACTGTAGCCTGGATTGATATAGAGAGAGGCGGGTCAGGGTTAGTTAGGTGTGTTTGTACTCTATCATGGCAATGTAAATAGTAAACATTACAAACACATGGATTAGGTGGTCTAGCAGTCTAAACCGCTGCCTCCCGATCACATATAGAGCTGCAGCATGGGACCAATGCCTTTTCAGCCTAAAACTAGCTTTCCCACTCTCTCTCCTCTATCCAATAAAGCATTTTTGTTTATGTACAAAAAAATGTATAATAATATAATATATGCCATATATATATAAAAATATATATTTTTTTTACAAACAGAATAACACTAGAAATGTGTGGACACACAACAAGTACACTGTAAATTATTTGAAAGCATCAACTCTCACACAGTGGAGGCTGCTGAAGGGAGGACGGCTCATAATAATGGCTGGAATGGAGTCAATGGAGTGGTATCAACCACATGGAAACCACATCTTTGATGTGTTTGATACCATTCCATCGACTCCATTCCAGCCATTACTATGAGCCATCTTCCCCTCAACAGTCCCCTTCCCCTCCACTGCTCTCACAGCATGAGTTGAACAATGAGAATTTTTCAGAAAAAATCATATTTATGCTACAAATTTTAAATACTGCCTTTGCATGATTGAAACCATGACCATGACTAAACCAGTTTCCCGAGGGGTCAACTGAACAGAAAATGCCCACCTTGAGGACTGTGTCCAGCAGTCTGTTGTGGATGACCGATGCTGCACGGATGCCTCCATAGGCGAAGAGGAAGGCTCGGATGGCGGTGAAGATCGTGTTAGCCCCCGCAATGGAACCGTAAACCGTCAGATAGAACTTCACCTCTGAGCTCATGTTGGCGAAAGGTGTCATTTCCATAATATTGACCGGGCACCTGGAGATAAGGGGAGAAAACACGCATTTTAATATGCAATTGCTTAATAAATCTTGTCATGCGTGTGTGCTGCATCATGGATGTCTGTGGGATTTGACACCTCTATGAAACTTAATCATTTTACTGCACAATCTAAAATATTTAGAGGCTCTGTATATAAATGTATCTAAGTATGACTTAAAGCAGTGTGGAGTCGTAAGTGGATTGATTATATAAGAGGAATCACACTGCCCATTCTGAGTAAATGGAATCTTATCCAGTGTATCAGTCCCAACGTTGTAAGAACCTCTATCTAACTTACATTAGTCCTCCAGGAGAGAATAGCAGCAGATGTGGTGAGCTGTAGGCAGGCATTAGAACACTCTGGGCGGAACCATTGTTCTTCAGGTTAGAGATCCAGTGGGACAGCCACCAGTCAGACACATTCTTAGAGGCTGAGGGACAGAGACAGCAAAATGTGCAAAACATATACAAGCCTGCAAAGGCAACAGAAGTGTGATGTGATTAGGGCACCAGGTGGTCACTGTACCTTGCATGAGGAGTAGGGACAGTAGGATGGAGACAGCCAAAGCCCCTCCTACCGCTCTCCAGTAGGTGTGGTAAACCTTCCAGTCCAGCCCGCCCACAGCCTTCTGCTCCTCCCCTGACAGTGAAGACTCCACCTCTGCAAACAGCTCATTGGACGGACCCTGCTCCTCCTCTCGCTCAATAACATCTGATTCAAGTCAGAATGCACATAAAAACACCTGGCAATTTTTCCATACAGTAGTCCACCACTCAATTCAAGATGTAGAAAGTAATTAAATGGAGCTTCGTTCCTCTGCATCAGTGATATTAGCACTGTGTCGCAAGCAATATATTCCCAAAACACAATGCTAAGAGACATTAATGACTACTGTTACCTTTCTCCTTCGCATTACTGTCATTCTTCCGGTTCTTGGGCACTGCTTCTACCAAAGGAAGGACCTCTTCAGGTGTACCTATTTAAAACAAATGAGAAGGACAGAGTTTATTCAGACATATAAATGTGTTAACACAGAAAAGTAATTCATTATTCCATTATCAATTGAAGAACATAAGGCCCGAGTTCACTACCAGTTTTAATAATTGTTCCATTGTCCATGAGAATCACCAGATCAGCTTTGTCCACAAACTCTATGCGGTGGGTGCAAAGGATTCTGGTCTTGCTCCTGAGGATTCCCATGATGCATCTCTCCATGAGGTGATGGGCCACGTCAGTGTCTACTGCTGCCAGTGGATCGTCCAGGAGGAAAATGTCTTTCTCCTTGTGTGTTTAAAAGAGAGAGGGGGAGTATGCAGATGTGTGCAAGAGAGATAAAGACAAAAAGAGAATCATTTAATGTTTTCTGCTATCCAAACTCCCAACCTGGTAAAAGCTTGCTTGTTAAATAAAGTTGGAGATTCACTGTTCTAGATGGCTGTTGTGTTACCATGGAATCTGGTGAGGACTCTTACCATGTAAACAGCTCTGGCCAAGGCCAGGCGAGCTTTCTGTCCTCCACTCAGATTAACTCCATTCTCTCCCACCTCGGTCCTGTCCCCATTAGGCAGAATCTGGACAAACAAGACAATTCAGTCAAATACTTTCATATGCACCGAGTTTGGAATTTGTGTTTATAAAATTCATTGGATATATCACAAATATATTAGGGGTTGTCAAGTAAAGCTTGTACTGGGCCCAAATAAAATGGAACGAGGGAGAAAGCGAGCATTGAGGTTGTCTGTGAGGATAAGAGAGATTGAAGCAGAGACAGAAACAAATAGAGTGAAAAAGAGATGCTGAGTCTCACATTGATGTCGTCCGTGAGAGCACAGGCCTCCACCACGGCCTGGTAGAAGGAACTGTTGTAGTCTCTGCCAAACAGGATGTTGTCCCGAACTGTTGCATGCTGGATCCACGGCTCCTGAGTGGCTAGACCAAACCCATCCTCCCTGCCCTGGACGTATACAACACCTCCATGCCTACAGAGGGAAGTAATAACTCAATGATAGATCCAAAAAGGTCATTGAAATAAACAAACAAAACAAATTTACTTGAGCTTTGAGAACTTAGTAAATGAGGTGATGAGCACTACCTGTTGAGTTCTCCAGTGATGGCTGCCAGTAACGAGCTCTTCCCACAGCCCACCTTGCCCACCACAACAACTAGGGATCCCTGACGGACGAGAAAAAAAGCATTACATCATTGCAGTGATTAGATGGTAGAGCCCATGATTTACACGCTGTATAGGTTACATAGTTTGTGATGCAGGGTACACACCTTAGTGATGGTGAGGTTGAGGCTATGGAGCAGCAGACTTCCTTTGGTGGATTCAGTCTCAGAGCCTGTATCTCCCTCTGTGGGGTGGTCTGGCCCCCCAGGCCCCTGCCATGAGAATGTGCCCTGACTCATCACAATGGTGTCCTGGGGGTCCTCAGGGGCCACTGTAAGTAGGAGCCACAAAGTCAATGAAAAACATTCATACACATAATTGCATATCTCACTTTCATAGACAGAGTTATTGAACATGTATTAATTAATAATGTATGTACAAGCAAAATGTACTTTATTTATGCTGCGCACGTACACACACACCTACCATGACTGAAGTATGCATCGAGGTCCTGGTTGGGCAGCTTGAGGAAGCGTTGGATGCGGTCCAGGGACACCTTGGCCTCCAGAGTGCCGTTGAGGACCCAGGGGAAGCTGTTGAGGGGGAGAATCAGCATGCCCACTAGAGCCAGAGTGGTGAACACCTGCAATGGAGGAGGGAAAGTGTCCCTATTCGAATTAGTCTCATGTACCCACATCCTCATTGTGTTCCTGGGTATCAGCTAGTAGGTCTTTCAACAGTTAATACGTCTCTTCCAATGTCCATTCTGGCATAGCCACCACTTGGAATGTTCTATCCGAAACATTACTTCATACAAGGTGGTATGCTAGTGAGGACATTGGAACAGATTGATTGCAAAATAGTTTGCTGACATTTAAAAGCGAAGCGCTCTAGTTTCACAAAATGAAACATGCCTACCTTGGCTGCAGTGAGCTCATGGCCGAGCAGCACGTATGTGACGAAGGTGATGATAGATATGACTACGGGTAGAGCTCCCCAGGTGTACACACACAGAGCATCCAGGTACTTAATGGCCTTGAGGTGGGACAGCTCTTGCCTCCGACAATCTGCTATCTTCTGGGCAAAGTAGGCCTCCCAGTTGTAGAACTTGATGACTCGTATTCCAAAGAGGACCTCTGCCATTAGCTGGAAGGCAAGGACAGGGCAGACAAAAGACATTGAATGAGTTCACATCTCACATCTGATATCGAAGAATTTTAATATAAAAGCTGTAGGACTAGGTCTACAAGAACCCGTACAGTATGTATGAAGTTGTATAATGCAATTACTACTTTATTACTACTTAATAGTACTACTCTAAACAATAAACATAATAGTGTCCATATTGATGTTTGCTATGGTTGGTGTGTTAAGATAAAAGTCAAAGATAGTCAAAGCCATAGAGAATTTCTCACCTTGACACGACTATCCTTATGTGTGAGCATGTGCTTGTTATTCTCCATGATCTTCGAGGCCAGCACCTTATTGAGTGGCACCAGCAGCAGAGCCACACCCAGTCCTCCTAGGAAGGCCACGCCCACCTGCAGGTAGAGCAGGTAGAGGGCAATAGAGAACTGGAAGGGCAGACTCCACATCTCGTGGAAACTGTTGAAGAAGTTGACCACGCGGTCCGTGTCCGTGCTCATGAAGTTGACCACCTCACCCAGGGTGAACCGCGCCGCCAGGCCTCCGCCGTTGACCCGCAATGCTTTGCCGTAGATGGAGGAGACGAGGGCGGCGCGCGCCGAGAGTGAGACCTTCGAGACCTCAAAGACGAAGAGGTTCCGGATGAGGGCGGAGAATAAGGTGCTGAAGAAGAGGCCCGTGGCACACCAGGCCCCCCAGCTGATGGGGGCCCCCTCCTCCTCCATGTAAGTCACCAGGCTGCTGAGGATCAGGGGCCCCGCAAAGCCCAGCATGTTGCCCGCTAGCTTCAGCACACCAAGCAGGTAGTAGCGCAGTCCGAAGGCTTTGTGCAACACTATTAACAGTCCTACCTCCTCCACTGCTATGCCAGATAGTTCCTCCTGGAGGGGTGAAGTCCATGTTCCATTCTGTAGGCTCCTGTTTGCAGGCCTGGGTGTAGTGTTCCCTCTCTGTGTTGCTGCCCCCTGTTGGCAGTCCTCCCAGCAGCGGAGGAAGTGTCGGCGCACTGCACTGGTGCGTAGTCTCCGGGGAAGGAGATAGACGTCGCATGGCCTCTCCAGCTCCCCGCGCCGCCCGCGCCTCAGCAGAGGGTTCAACCACAGGTACAGCAGGCGGGAGATGCAGCCACTGCCATCCTCTGCCACCATCTCTCCCGTGTCCTGGTAGGTACTCTCTGGGATGAGGAGAGAGCTGTCTGCATCATTGACGGACATGGAGGTGTAACTCCCTTCACCGACGCAGGGAGCAGCGAAGGCCAGGAGGTAGACCAGGAGAGGGATTCCCCGGGCGGCTGCGAGCACCAGCCGTGCCACTCTAAGGGGCTCCGCCAGGTCCAGGTAGGTGGAATCCTGGGCGTAAGCCAGCAGGGTGACCACCAGGTTAGGGATAGGCAACAGCACCAGCAGTAGTAACATAGAGGGACCCCTGGTTCTTCTATGGATGGACCTCTGGAGGACAAGCAGGGCCCCAAAGTGGACCAGCCAGGCTAGAACGGCACATCCATCAGCCAGTACGTCCAGGTACATGTCCCCCCGGTAGAGGAGGGCCACCAGGACTAAGTCCCCCACAAAGAGCAGGGCCACCAGCAGGGCCGAGGTCACCCTGAGGCCCCAGCCAAACGGGGGAGAGGACCGGAGGAGACTGCATCTGTGTAATGCAAAAGGATAAAATGTTAGATGAGCTGTCTGAAACATGGCCTGGCTAGATATAATAACTGATAAAGATGCCGATCTACAGAATGGGATCCAGTACAGACATGAACTTACTGTTCTGGAGGTATGCATCTTTATTGTACCTAGGTGCAATATGGGGGCCTGTATTGCATGCTACTGTATGTGCTGTAGGATTAAAAGTGGCCAGAATGTTCTAGCCTATGCCTTGTGATTTTGTGAGCGGCCTGACTGTGTGACCTAACGTTACCTCTGAGCACTCAGGTAGACGGCACTGAAGACGGCCACCACAGCGTGAGCCAGGGCTCCCAGAACCAGCTGGTTAAAACAGGGGCTGATGGCTCCATCCCGCCACACTGGGAACGGGTCAAGGGTGTCCGTGTGGCACAGGCCAGAGATGAACTCACTGGGGCCAAAATCAGCCACCACACCTGTCCCCATTCTCCAAGCATCTGGGGAAAAGATATACTGTATACACAATTTACACTACTGTTTAAAAGTTAGTCTAAAGAAGGCCAGTTTTATTGCTTTAAATCAGGACAACAGTTTTCAGCTGTGCTAACATAACCCTTTTGCAATTTTCTAATGATCAAATAGCCTTTTAAAATGATCAACTTGGATTTGCTAACACAACGTGCCATTGGAACACAGGAGTGATGGTTGCTGATAATGGGCCTCTGAACGCCTATGTAGATAGTCCATTAAAAATCTTCCGTTTCCAGCTACAATAGTCATTTACAACATTAACAATGTCTACACTGTATTTCTCATCAATTTAATGTTATTTTAAATGGACAAAAAATGTGCTTTTCTTTCAAAAACAAGGACATTTCTAAGTGACCCCAAGCTTTTGAACGGTAGTGTATGTAAATCGTTTTTTAACGTGTCTGATTTAAATCTGCAGTTGACTACAACTAGGCCTACCTGTGTTTAGCTCGTCAAACAGGTTGGGCTTTTAAGAAGGGTGAGTTTAAATAGGCTACAGCACAGTTCTGTACTAGCTAGCTACACTACATATATAGCTAAATGATTTGTTTTAAGAAATATGTGTCTCTCAATAAGCAGTCTGTCAACTCATTTGAAGGCATCTATGATTCAGTTGCACATGGTTTAACTAGCTAACTGTCATATTCTACTGGTCAGCCACACTTGTTTGGGGGGAACATTTGTAAACATTGGGATGAGGGTGGCAATCACATCTCTCAACAGCAGCGTGTGTTATTGTTCGTCAAGTTAATTAAACATAGCCTTTTGCATGATATAAAGCGTATATATGGCAAGACTCTCTCTGCAACTTGGGATAACACAATTGTCAATATAAAGTTAAATACCTGTTTACAGCTTTGGATTTATGGGGATGTAGCATTCGGTGGCGGAGCATCAGCAGTGTGACGACTTCCGGTGACGAGACACATAGATGTTTTTCTCCAAAGCATAGGGCGCGTTCGCAATTGTATACAAAATGAATAAAGATTAGAATGAAGTTACAATAACTTTCTAGATTAGAAATCCAAATTAAAACCATATTTTCGCACAAAAAATTAACTAATGTAATCAAAAACAACATACAAACTTAGATTTTCAAGCTACACCATAAATACAATAATAAAACAATGTATGGTTATTAGTTACATTGATCATAAAAGACACAGGAGGCTTCTCTATATGGAATGTTTTTTATTCCGTATCAGAAATATCAGTAAGAAAAGTCCTATAAAAGACGTGTGTATGTCTTTAAAATATAAAAGACGTGTAGTCACAAAGTTGAATAGTTTACAAATAATAAAATGTTTTTCTTTTTAAATGTAAGTAAACTGCAGGTGAACAGAATATTATTTGGTGACAGACATAGTCACAGGCTATCAATACTATGAAGGCCTACATTGAAAATAAGACATATTATTGGACAAGCTCTACATTGTGTTTGGTTTGAGGTAGGCTATGTTATATTATCTGTGTGTGTCAATAAGTTTGATTAGATGGCAACTCTAACATACACAATTCCAAACCTGCGCATCTCCTTGTTCCAGTATTGCGCCCCAGGTTTCTTCTTGCGGCCAAACAAACCGCAGAACCAGCCACAACACTTATTTTTCTTGGGAGCCCGCTCCTGCCAGAAGAGGGGTTTGAGTTCCTGTGAATAAACAGAGCTTGTGAGCAGTGGTGTGTATTCATGAATGCCAAGGGAAGCCAGTCTTTCCCAAAACATTTACCAAGAAAAAAAACATAAAATAATTAATCTTTCATCTCTCTGTTTCATAATTTTCCTTCAATTCGCAAGAGGCTGAATATGCAGTATCTCCACTGAGAAAGCATCCACACGACCAAAACAGCGCCCCTCTGTCTCTGTACAGTATGTGTAGGCCATCTATCTGATGCTGTCTGGTCCAAAAGAGTATGACATTGTTGCCGGCTATAGCTTTGAACGCAAGGGAAGCCAGCGAGCATTTGGCCTCCCTTGATAAAATTGTATATAAAATAATAGCCAATCAATAATAGCCAATTAAACTGAGTGAGTTCAACTGTAAATGGTCCTGGCGCACCAAAAAAAGTGTCAATGGATGCCAGTTTGGATTTGCCTTCACTCTTATCAAATTGTATTGAGAGCATACTGTCATTGAAAGGAACAACTTGAATTGTTGCATTTTGGTGATTTCATGCAAATTGCTATTTCCTAAATTAGTCATGGATGGAGATAGGTATTTGGACTTGTGGTTTTACTTAATTCTCTGTACTGGCCAATGATTATAAAAGCGATTCTGATCCAACCATTAAGTCATACATTGTGCCCTTGGCCTGAGAGAATGGACGTTCAATATGTATAGGTAGATGTAGAAGACTAATGTTAACTAGCTAACGTTTCCCATGAAAGGACGTAAGGCTAGCGAGCAAGCATTTTAGCCAGGTAGCATAGGACAACCAAAAATAAAAGCATGTACTGTTTGACAGAGTGATAGACCGTTTTGTCAACATGAGATTGAAGGATGGCATTGGCTGAAGCTGCAGCTCAGTACGGGACAGACAACATTCAAATTGACTGATATTATCAATGAGACAATACAGAATACAGTGTAGCTTACCTTCTCAACTGAGGTAAGGAGTTTTTCCAGCACTTGCTTTCTCGATATGTAGCTCCAGCTTGGTTTTGTCTGGGGTAAATGGTAAGGTGCCAACATAAGAACTGTTAGAACGGAAGTGCAAGTTGTTATTGCCCAACATGTTAGTAGCTGTGTACTCAGGGGGAGGGGATGTAACTTAATTTTGTATGTATGTATTCATATTTGCTGACATATTATGACTAAATAAAAAACATTTGATCACATAAAAAAAGTAGCTGTGTCCTCAACATTGGATATTGTTGTGAAATTGTGAATGAAAAAACATTGTGGAATACTAGTCATTTACAAGAGACTAGGCCTGATTCTGAATGTACCACACCGACAGTAACAGTGTTCTACCTGTATCATTCGGTGTACTGGTCTCTCTCTTGACCGGGATGTTGATGCAGTATGGCCGGTCATCACCCTTCTTGGTGTCCTTGGCGAAGGTCAAGGTAGACCTCTGGTGAGCCATGACCTCACTGACCGCAATGTTGCATACCAGCAGAGATCGTCTGTCTGGATACAGCTGGGATTTACATCTTGCACATTGACAGAAGGTCTTGAACTATTCCTTCCTAATGTAGAGTTTGATGTCTTCTAAGAATTTGGCCATGTTGTCTGGCTCATTGTTGAGTTACTTCAGTGCCTAAGACTATACTCTTTGGTTTTGGTATTTCAATGCCTCATTCTGAACGTGGATATGTATGTGCTGGACCATATCATTGCAAAGTGGGATGTCATTACATTCGTATTAGTGCTTGAATGTCCATGAATCCTGGAACACACTTTCCTGACAATAATAACAGGAACAATATCAAGGTTTGTCACCTTTGGTTTGTCCCTCTCTGCATCCTTCTGAGCCTGATCTTGCGGAGTCTTTCCACAATCCTTTGACGTTGGTCTCTGATGTTACAACTTCTTCATAGTCGTCCCCAACAAAGTATTTGGGATGGATCCAGACCACATCTCTGACGGAGGAGCGAGGCAGAGTTACACGGTGGATGTATTCCAACTTGTCGCTGTCAGTCAAAGGAGGGAATGCCTTCTGAGGAGGGAAAGCTTTCTGGAACAGTGCCAGTTTCCCAACCTGAGAGCTGCACTAATGGAAACTGTTCTTCTTTAGGTCTTCAGGTAGGGTGACTGCAAAGAACTTCCTCTCCAAAGCCTCTTCGCAGCTCTTAGCTATTGGACGCCGTGGGCTGCAGACTTGAAGCGGATAGGTGTCACTTGTACACCATCAAGATTCCCTCACAGATATAACTGGGAATGGTGGAGATGACCGCTGGGTCCTTCATGGCCAGCAAGTTTTTTTTATATCTTACTCGTGGTGCCAAACGTACAGTGCCTTGCAAAAGTATTCATCCCCTTGGCATTTTTCCTATTTTGTTGTTTTACAACCTGTAATTTAAATAGATTTTTATTTGGATTTCATGTAATGGACATACACAAAATAGTCCAAATTGGTGAAGTGAAATGAAAAAAATTACTTGTTTCAAAAAATTAAAAACAAAAGTGGTGTGCATATGTATTCAGCCCCTTTGCTTTGAAGCCCCTAAATAAGATCTGGTGCAACCAATTACCTTAAGAAGTCACATAATTAGTTAAATAAAGTCCACCTGTGTGCAATCTAAGTGTCACATGATCTCAGTATATATACACCTGTTCTGAAAGGTCCCAGAGTCTGCAACACCACCAAGCAAGGTGCACCACCAAGCAAGGTGCACCACCAAGCAAGGTGCACCACCAAGCAAGGTGCACCACCAAGCAAGGTGCACCACCAAGCAAGGTGCACCACCAAGCAAGGTGCACCACCAAGCAAGCGGCACTATGAAGACCAAGGAGCTCTCCAAACAGGTCAGGGACAAAGTTGTGGAGAAGTACAGATCAGAGTTGGGTTATAAAAAATATCAGAAACTTTGAACATCCCACGGAGCACTGTTAAATCCATTATAAAAAATGGAAAGACTATGGCACAACAACAAACCTGCCAAGAGAGACCCGCCCACCAAAACTCACGGACCAGGCAAGGAGGGGCATTAATCAGACAGGCAACAAAGAGACCAAAGATAACCCTGAAGGAGCTGCAAAGCTCCACAGCTGAGATTGGAGTATCTGTCCATTGGGCCACTTTAAGCCATACACTCCACAGAGCTGGGCTTTACAGAAGAGTGGCCAGAAAAAAATTGCTTTAAGAAAAAAATAAGCAAACATGTTTGGTGTTCGCCAAAAGGCATGTGGGAGACTCCCCAAACATATGGAAGAAGGTACTCTGGTATGATGAGACTAAAATTGAGATTTTTGGCCATCAAGGAAAACGCTGTCTGGCGCAAACCCAACACCTCTCATCACCCCGAGAACACCATCCCCACAGTGAAGCATGGTGGTGGCAGCATTATGCTGTGGGGATGTTTTTCATCAGCAGGGACTGGGAAATTGGTCAGAATTGAAGGAATGATTGATGGTGCTAAATACAGGGAAATTCTTGAGGGAAACCTGTTTCAGTCTTGCATAGATTTAAGACTGGGACGAAGGTTCACCTTCCATCAGGACAATGACCCTAAGCAGACTGCTAAAGCAACACTCGAGTGGTTTAAGGGGAAACATTTAAATGTCTTGGAATGGCCTCGTCAAAGCCCAGACCTCAATCCAATTGAGAATCTGTGGTATGACTTAAAGATTGTTGTACACCAGCAGAACCCATCCAACTTGAAGGAGTTGGAGCAGTTTTGCCTTGAATATTGGGCAAAAATCCCAGTGGCTAGATGTGTGTAAAGCCTGGGTGTCGGAGTGTGAAGGAAAAAGCGCAGGAGCAGCAGGTGCAAATACAAATGTTCTTTAATGAACACGTAACAAACTAGGCCACCCTACTAACACACTGGGAGTCCACTAAAAACTACCCCAGACACGGGGGGAAATGAACACAGTCCAGAATAACGTGAAGCACAAAACCAACACCACACTTACATACAAACAATCCCGCACAAAGAAACGTGCGGGCCGGCTGACTAAATAAGCCCAACTAATTACACCCTCATACAAAACAGGTGCACCCAATAAACACATAGGGAGGGGGAGAAAAGGATCAGTGGCAGCTAATAGGCCGGTGACGACGACCGCCGAATGCCACCCGAACGGGAAGGAGAGCCTGCCTCGGTCGAAGTCGTGACAATGTGCCAAGCTTATAGAGACATACCCCAAGAGACTTGCAGCTGTAATTGCTGCAAAAGGTGGCTTTACAAAGTATTGACTTTGGGGGAGTGAATAGTTATGCACGCTCAAGTTTTGATATTTGGTCTTATTTCTTGTTTGTCTCACAATAAAAAAATATGTTGCATCTTCAAAGTGGTAGGCATGTTGTGTAAATCAAATGATACAAACCCCCTAAAAAATCTATTTTAATTCGAGGTTGTAAGGCAGCAAAATAGGAAAAATGCCAAGGGGGTGAATAATTTCGCAAACCACTGTATGTATCATGGCGCTCTGCATTTGCAATACTGCTTCATACTTGATTAAAAGTTAAAAGTAAACGCTACACATCAAATTACTTATATTAAGCAACCCGGACAGCACAATTCTTGTTTAATATTTTTTTTTACAGACAGCACGATTGTCTTGTTTTTAATTTATTTACAGACAGCAGGGGCACACTCCAACACCCGGCTTCTTCACCTGCAGGATCGTCTGAGACCAGCCACCCGGACAGCTGATGGAACTGTGGGTTTGCACAACCAAAGAATTTCTGCACAAACTGTCAAGAAACCGTCTCAGAGAAGCTCATCTGCGTACTGGTCTTCTTCACCAGGGTCTATAGCAATTTGATGAGATCCTGAGGCCCATTGTTGTGCCATTCATCCGCCGCCATCACCTCATGTTTGAGCATGATAATGCACCGCCCCATGTCGCAAGGATCTGTACACAATTACTGGAAGCTGAACATGTCCCAGTTCCTCCATGGTCTGCATACTCACCAGACATGTCACCCATTGAGCATGCTAGGGATGCTCTAGATTGACGTGTACAACAGTGTGTTCCAGTTCCTGCCAACATCCAGCAACTTCACACAGCAACCTCGCATCATTGAAGAGGAGTGGGACAACATTCCACAGGCCACAATCAACAGCCTGATTAACTCTATGCGAAGGAGATGTGGAAAATGGTGGTCACACCAGACACTGACTGGTTTTATGATCCACACCCCTAACTTTTTTTTAAAGGTGTCTGTGACCAACTGACGCATATCTGTATTCCCAGTCATTTGAAATCAATAGATTAGGGCCTAGTTCATTTATTTCAATTGACTGATTTCCTTATAAGAAGTTGTTGCATGTTGCGTTTATATTTTTGTTCAGTGTAGAAAAATAGCAAGACAGTTAGGTGGGATTTCCATCGATGCCATCAGACCAAGGGTGAAATGGTGGTGTAGATATTGGGGGGACGAACACTAGACATACACTTTTTACATTTTTAAAACACATTTCCTGCAATTCTACACAGTTTGACATAACTTATTATGCCCCTCGAGGGGTATTTTGAGGGATATTTTGAAAACACAGTGTAAGTGAAAGGATAAGTCGTCACCATCATCAATGAAGGTATTTCAAGGCAAATATTAAGACACAAAAGATGTAGAATGAGTAGTATTATAATGATGCACACATGCATATTTATTTATATTAAAAAGACACAAAAGATGAAGACTAAGTTTTATTATAGTTTGAGTTTGCCTACCTTATGCCCAGTCCACATGTTTTAATATATATATATATATAAATATATATATATAAAATAATTGAGTGTGAACATACCATGGACACAGACTCTTGTTAAATGTTGATCCTGACTTTCGAGTCTCCCGACCGTATTCTGTCAGCATCCACGCGGTCATTCGGAATTTTTAATTACATTTTTATTTTTATAAATGACTTATTTTAAGTTATTAAAGAAATTATTGTGGGGTACGAATTGACCTATTCTGAATATTTGGGGGACATGTCCCCCCATCTCCAATGGCAATTTTGCCTATGCGTCACAGCATACAGTACATGTCTAGCATGAACAGCTGGGGTCTATGCTGCATCAGTTGGGCTACAGGTGATCATGCATCTTGCTAATAGCACATCTGATAGTATAGTATCTCCAACCCTGTTCCTGGAGAGCTGTACTCCTGTAGGTTTTCGCTCCAACCTTAGTTGTAATTGACCTGGTTCAGCTTATCAATCAGCTAATTATAATCAGGTGTGCTAGATTAAGGTTGGAGTGAAAACATACAGGACTGTAGTTCTCCAGGAACAGGGTTTGAGAGCCCTGTTATAGACAATGCACAGGAACAGGGGTTCTCAATTCATACCCTACGAGGTCCAGAGCCTGCTGGTTTTCTGTTTTACCTGATAATTAATTGCACCCACCTGGTGTCCTAGGTCTAAATCAGTCCCTGATTAGAGGGGAACAATGAAAAAAATGCAGTGGAACTGGCTTCGAGGTCCAGAGTTGAGCAAGAGGGGGCTATATGCATGGTCCAATATGTTAAAATAATTGTAAGATACAGTAATTTCTACCAATATGTTAATGTGCTCATTTCTGGAGGTGGAAATTATATTTTAGATGGGTGTCAGCATCATTAAAAAAATAAAATAATTATATATATATATATATATATATATATATATACACACTGCTCAAAAAAATAAAGGGAACACTAAAATAACACATCCTAGATCTGAATGAATGAAATATTCTTATTAAATACTTTTTTCTTTACATAGTTGAATGTGCTGACAACAAAATCACACAAAAATGATCAATGGAAATCAAATTTATCAACCCATGGAGGTCTGGATTTGGAGTCACACTCAAAATTAAAGTGGAAAACCACACTACAGGCTGATCCAACTTTGATGTAATGTCCTTAAAACAAGTCAAAATGAGGCTCAGTAGTGTGTGTGGCCTCCACGTGCCTGTATGACCTCCCTGCAACGCCTGGGCATGCTCCTAATGAGGTGGCGGATGGTCTCCTGAGGGATCTCCTCCCAGACCTGGACTAAAGCATCCGCCAACTCCTGGACAGTCTGTGGTGCAACGTGGCGTTGGTGGATGGAGCGAGACATGATGTCCCAGATGTGCTCAATTGGATTCAGGTCTGGGGAACGGGCGGGCCAGTCCATATCATCAATGCCTTCCTCTTGCAGGAACTGCTGACACACTCCAGCCACATGAGGTCTAACATTGTCTTGCATTAGGAGGAACCCAGGGCCAACCGCACCAGCATATGGTCTCACAAGGGGTCTGAGGATCTCATCTCGGTACCTAATGGCAGTCAGGCTACCTCTGGCGAGCACATGGAGGGCTGTGCGGCCCCCCAAAGAAATGCCACCCCACACCATGACTGACCCACCGCCAAACCGGTCATGCTGGAGGATGTTGCAGGCAGCAGAACGTTCTCCACGGCATCTCCAGACTCTGTCACGTCTGTCACATGTGCTCAGTGTGAACCTGCTTTCATCTGTGAAGAGCATAGGGCGCCAGTGGCGAATTTGCCAATCTTGGTGTTCTCTGGCAAATGCCAAACGTCCTGCACGGTGTTGGGCTGTAAGCACAACCCCCACCTGTGGACGTCGGGCCCTCATGGAGTCTGTTTCTGACCGTTTGAGCAGACACATGCACATTTGTGGCCTGCTGGAGGTCATTTTGCAGGGCTCTGGCAGTGCTCCTCCTGCTCCTCCTTGCACAAAGGCGGAGGTAGCGGTCCTGCTGCTGGGTTGTTGCCCTCCTACGGCCTCCTCCACGTCTCCTGATGTACTGGCCTGTCTCCTGGTAGCGCCTCCATGCTCTGGACACTACGCTGACAGACACAGCAAACCTTCTTGCCACAGCTCACATTGATGTGCCATCCTGGATGAGCTGCACTACCTGTGCCACTTGTGTCGGTTGTAGACTCCGTCTCATGCTACCACTAGAGTGAAAGCACCACCAGCATTCAAAAGTGACCAAAACATCAGCCAGGAAGCCTAGGAACTGAGAAGTGGTCTGTGGTCACCACCTGCAGAACCACTCCTTATTGGGGGTGTCTTGCTAATTGCCTATAATTTCCACCTGTTGTCTATTCCATTTGCACAACAGCATGTGAAATTTATTGTCAATCAGTGTTGCTTCCTAAGTGGACAGTTTGATTTCACAGAAGTGTGATTGACTTGGAGTTACATTGTGTTGTTTAAGTGTTCCCTTTATTTTTTTGAGCAGTATATATATATATATATATATATATATAGTAGAAGGTTCTTTTAAAAAGTCACCAGAACAGTGCTTCAGTCCTTCTACATAAAAATGATCCCAAGGTGGACACTGAACCCCCGAAGCAAGGGGACTGGAATTGGTCAAACTTACAGCTTAATACATGTACAAACTTATCCTCTTTCCTTAAAAACACAATGGTCATGACTTATTATTTTACATGAAAGTGGAGGTTAACTTGGCCCCGCAGGCAATCGATCTGAGATCGACTTAAGTTTGCTTTAACCCTAAAGAACATGTGGCAAACACATTTATTTCTGAAGTCAACTGTCCAGACATCAATCCAGAAAGGGGATACAGCACCGAGACCCTATAGCTTGGAATCACTCAATCCTTTTTTCTGAAAATACAATTTTATTTTCTCATTAGCCATGCACATTTAGCATAGGGTTTCCCAAGCTCGGCCCAAGTGTCGGGGCGACGCACAACTGGCCCAGCGTCGTCTGGGTTTGGCCGTCATTGTAAATAAGAATTTGTTCTTAACTGACTTGCCTAGTTAAATAAAAGGTAGTTAAAAAATATATATGTTTTTTGCCCGAGCACTACACAGCTGATTAAAATAATCAAAGCTTGATGAGGAGTTGGATATTTGAAATCAGCTGTGTAGTCATAGGGCAAAAACCAAAACTTGCACTCAGGGCGGGGCCCCAGGACTAGTTTGGGAAACCCTGATTTAGCAGACACTCTTATCCAGAGCAACTTACAGGAGCAATTAGGGTTAAGTGCCTTGCTCAAGGGCACATCAGATTTTTTTCACCTGTCAGCTCAGGTATTCAAACCAGCAACCTTTCAGTTACTGGCCCAATGATCTAGACTACCTGCTGCCCCATGTAAGACAAATGACAGCCAGGTAAATACTTATACACAAACACACCTTTTTCAAAATTCACCCTATGGTTCTCAGTGAGGGAAGTCTCTCGTGAAGGCTGATGGGACCTGGATGAAGAAGGACAACACAGAATACAGTTTGAATGCTTTATTGAGGGGGTGGGTGACTGTAAAAAAGGAGCAAGCACCTGTAGTAAGCGCCTTAATACAAGTTATAAAAGATGGGCAATAGCTGGATATCTGAGGACTCCTGTTAAACAAAGGAAGTCTGAAATGTCACCCTATTTCCTATATAGTGCACTACTTCTGACCAGACCATGGAGCTATGGTTGAAAGTAGTGCACAATATAGGAATTAGGGTGCCATTTCAGACATACACAGGGTCTGTATCTATTACTGTGGTAGATCAGGTTTAGAGAGGGAAAAGCACCTGGTTCACTGAGACCAACATTAGGACCTTTTCAGGTTAGGTAAAATAACTCATCCACTGATCATTACTTAAAAATCAAATTAAAAAAAAATCACACATTTTCAACCTGGGCTCAAGTCAGTGCACATAAACATTGGCATTATGTAACATAAGTTAGACAAAAATAAAAGGAATTCTACAAATGCCATTCCCTGGAAATTAGACAGAAATCTCTTTAAATACTGGGTGCAACTGTCTAAGGCAACTTTAAATTCGATAGAAAAGGGATCATCTAGAAGTAATGGTGTACAAAGCAGGAATGAAGCTATACAATGTCACATTACGCATTTTCCTTTCACACTGTACAGAGTCCACTTCCTTCAGCTCTGGCCAGGCCGGCCAAAATACAAGGCAGTGTAACTTTCTATCCTACATTTTACTGTGTCTCCCAGACACATTGTATATACACATTCAGGACATACAATACAAACATAAATATGAGCAGGACTTTCTTTCTGTCCCCAAGGCCCAGTTGAGGCATCCAGACATACTGGACATGATTTTCATATGGGCTATTCAATGAAATGTTGATCTCATTTTAAAATGCATGAGGATCATTTTTTTTGTTGGGGGACATGTATAAATCTTTCCGAGTAGTTAATTAAATATTTGAAAGAAAAATATAAAAAATGTACGCTGTTATGCAGTTAGCTACATAAACAGTCAATATGTATTCATTGAACAGAACATATTGAGTAAAGGTTTAGTGCTGGTGTTCTTCCTTGACTGTTAAAGGAATTGAAACACCAGAAACCTTAGATAAATAATAGTAGATAGCTTGTCAATTTTTATGTCATACGAATCGGAAATGTTTTATCAAACATATTTGCCTCAAACGGATCTTAATGTAGATCATAATAGACAAGTTATGACTTCTAATGTAATCTAATAACTGGTGACAGGCCCGAGAAAGCATTTTAATGTCGATTTTTTTTGTTGCATCTTATGACATGATTGTCACGCCAGACCAATATTTGGGACATATTTAGTTAATATCATAATGATATACACATAGCAATGCACTACATTTAAACTCATTAGGAGGGAGTCTGTATTCAAAATAATTTGTAACTCTTTACTCAAACAAACAAATGCCAAAACCTAAATTACATTTTCGATTTACAAAAAAACCTCCCGAAAAGGGTATTATGTCTGAACATCATAAATATCTATATTTGCCCATGTATGAGTGAATGTATGTTTGTACGCATATGCACAAAATCTTTTGCCAACTTGGGTTTTCCGAGTCTGGAACTGTGTAAGGTTTCAAAGTGGTCACCAAGGCCTCATAGGTATGCATGTTTTCTTTCCAACCAAATAATTTATTTGTTGGAAAATCAATAATATTACTTTGATATTGAACAACAATAGAATTACAAATACCGTTCAAACCATGTAAAAGGATATGCATGTAGTGCAATTTACTGAATAGGATTTGTTTGACTGAAAAAAGGACCTTGGATACTCGTGGGGCTTGAGGATCAACTTTGAAAAAACCTTATTCTGGAGCTTCAACAAAAATAATATTTGTTATTATTAATATTGAAAATAATAAAATATGGAAAAACAAGAAGGGGCAAGAGTGGCTGGAGTCTCCTTTGGGCTCGGGTACTTTGGTAGACTAAATCTATCAGTTTTGCTCTCATTCCTCCCTCAGGCCTGGTGACTGGATTTGGATATGGCGCTCAGAGCGTGAGGTCATCAGAACACAGCAGCCACGCTTGTCTGTCTTTCTGGGAGACCGCCTTTCGCTGTTCTACGCATTCTGCCTACGTAAGTAAGCCTGCTGTCCGTAATTATATATATTTGTATCATTAATAACTTGACTGGAACAGTTGAGTCCGTGAGGGGGAGGATTGGTTTGTACACCAGGCTACAAAGCCTCTGTGGGGGAGAATGGGGCCTTTTTGGGACTACTCTCTTGGTATCCTCTCCTGCGGCCCTCTATGGGGTTTAGTTCATCAGGGCATGTCTGTGTATACAGTCGGTATACAGCACAGCTCACAAGTTCTTGGTGTTTATGTGTGTTTTGTAATGCTTCGTGAGATGGTCGCTCCTCATGAACCGTTTCTGACACTGGTTGCACTCGAAGCGCTTGTCTCCTGCAAGGAAAAGACAGAATAAATGAGTGGTTTAATTTTCGTGCATAACACAAAACTATGAAACAGCAATACCATTCTTCTCTGCTGCAAGGAAATCTCTGCTACAAATCTGAGTGCCTGCTTGAGTCCTGGAAACTGCAGCAAAACTAACATACTGTATGTGCATCGTCTGCTTGAGTCCTGACGTGGTGAAAACAATGGTGTATGAGAATGATTTGGCATTTGGAGCATTGTCGACTGACTTGTGCTAACCTTGCGGTGTACGTACCTCCTGAGTGTGTGTCCTGGGGTGTGTTCAGTAGGGGGAAAACGTTTTCAAAAACAGGGGCGGTACTATCTGAACTTCAGAACTTCAGAACACTATCAGAACACAGAATTTTATCCATTGAAAAATGTTTGCTACGGTGTTCCTTACTGAACATTGCCCAGTGAGTGTTTTGCAGACTGACTTACATTCATCCTACAGTGTGTATCAGTGTGTCTCCTGCGGTGGACAGACCTGTGTGTGTCCTGGCGTGTCGCTGCAGCTCGTCACTGCGCGTGAAGCGTTTGCCGCAGAAGACCCAGTTGCAGACGAAGGGCCGCTCGCCGGTGTGCAGACGCACATGGGCCCGGAGGAGGGACGTTTTCCGGAACGTCTTCTCGCAGCCCGGGATGTGACAGATGTGCTTCCTCTTCCCCACCTCGCCGGGCCTGCACAACACAGAAAACACAAACGTAACTACACTATATATACACACACAAAAGTATGTGGACACCCCTTCAAATTAGTGGATTTGGCTATTTCAGCCACACCGGTTGTTGACAGGTGTATAAAATCAAGCACACAGCCACGCAACCTCCATAGACAAACATTGGCAGTAGAATGGCCTTTACTGAAGAGCTCAGTGACTTTCAACGTGGCACTGTCATAGGATGCCACCTTTCCAACAAGTCAGTTCGTCAAATTTCCACCCTGCTAGAGCTTCCCCGGTCAACTGTAAGTGCTGTATTGTGAAGTGGAAACGTCTAGGAGCATCAACGGCTCAGCCGGGAAGTGGTAGGCCACACACGCTCACAGAAAGGGACCGCCGAGTGCTGAAGTGCGTAAAAATCGGTGGCCCTCGGGTGCAACACTCACTACCGAGTTCCTCTGGAAGCAACGTCAGCACAAGAACTGTTCGTCTGAAGCTTAATGAAATGGGTTTCCATGGCCGAGCAGCCGCACACAAGCCTAAGATCACCATGCGCAATGCCAAGCATCGACAGGAGTGGTGTAAAGCTCGCCGCTATTGGACACTGGAAGTGCGTTCTCTGGAGTGATGAATAATGCTTCACCATCTGGCAGTCCAACGGACGAATCTGAGTTTGGTGGATGCCAGGAGAACGCTACCTGACCCAATGCATAGTGCCAAATGTAAAGTTTGGTGCAGGAGGAATATTGATCTGGGGCAGGTTTTCATGGTTCGGGCTAGGCCCCTTAGTTCCAGTGAGGGGAAATCTTAACGCTAGAGCATACAATGACATTCTAGACGATTCTGTGCTTCCAACTTTGTGCCAACAGCTTGGGGAAGGCCCTTTCCTGTTTCAGCATGACAATGTCCCCGTACCCAAACAAGGTTCATATAGAAATGGTTGTCAAGATCGGTGTGGAAGAACTTGAGCCCTGGCCTCAACCCCATTGAACACCCTTGGGATGAATTGGAACTCCGAATGCGAGCCAGGCCTAATCGCCAAACATCAATGCCCGACCTCACTAATGCGCTTGTAGCTGAATGGAAGCAAGTCCCCGCAGCAATGTTCCAATATCTAGTGGAAAGCCTTCCCAGTAGAGTTGAGGCTGTTATAGCAGCAAAGGGGGGACCAACTCCATATTAATACCCATGATTTTGAATGAGATGTTTGACGAGCAGGTGTCCACATACTTTTGGTCATGTAGTGTATTCACTATATTTCTGCTTGGTGCACAGGTATTAAGAGCAGGAGGATGGAAAGTAGTTGCTTGCAATCGTGGTTGTTTCCCTGCCCCAAACTCACAAAAGGGTACACTTTGCCATACAGATATCAGTTTGTATCA
The DNA here is from genome assembly GCF_016432855.1 of Salvelinus namaycush. Lineage (NCBI taxonomy): Eukaryota > Metazoa > Chordata > Actinopteri > Salmoniformes > Salmonidae > Salvelinus > Salvelinus namaycush. Next base: position 65,668,933 of record NC_052308.1, on the reverse strand, counting down.
ACCAAGACTTTCCATATTGGTAAAAAAATATATGGGTTTATACTGTATATCATGTTTTTTTCCCACCAGGTGCTCAGGCCTGTCTCTAGTTTGCTAGTAAGAGCCACTTGCCTCTTCTCGGAGTCCTTACAGTTGGGGCAGGTGCAGGCCATGCGGCGTTTCTTCTCCCCAGGCTGCCCCTGCAACTCCAGAGCCAGAGTCTGCTCCATCTGCACCTGGTGGCCCTGGGAGGTCACGCTGCCCAGCTGGAGGGCACCGCCCTGCACCGTCTGCACTGTCAGGTGCTGCTGCCCTGAAAGAACAGTAGAGAAACTTTAACATATTGCAGATGAGTAATAAACATATATTGTACATATATAAACATACTTTACACAGACATGCCCACACACACATACTGACACACACATGCAGGCCTCCATGCAGTCCATTGGAATGCAAACCGTTTTTAAAGGAAGACAGTATGGAAATAGAGAGGATATGGATATGCCCTTGTGGATTTGGATACGGACAAGCACTTTTTATATTTGTCACGAACACAACAGTACACACACACACACACCTCCTGCATTGGTGATGGTGACGGGCACTCCTTGCACCTGGACCCCGTTGATGTTTATAGTCTGCACGGCCTGGCCCGCCGAAGAGAGCTGGGCCGCGTTCAATGCTATCATCCCCCCCGCCGGAGCTATTTTTGGTAGGGTCCTCTCCTTCCTGCCCCCCGCCAGTGTTCGCTTGGTGGCCCCCACGGACGACAGGGTGGTGGTGACCATGCTGGAGGGCGTTGTTGCTGTGGAAACTGTGGTTTCCTGGAGCTGCACAGTCTGCCATTCGCCTGATGCCGTTTTGATCAGCAGCTGAGAGGAGCACAGGGGTGTCAGACTAACATGGAACAAATCTGTCAGATTAGGACACATTTCTGTATTAAGTCCCACTTCCACTTTTATGGTTTCATTACATTTCAGCTGTTTGGAAAGCGCATGTGCGCATGTGACTCAATCATGGACACTCTTACTGACAGTTGTGGCTGCTTCGCGTGATGTATTGTTGTCTCTAACTTCTTGCCCTTTGTGCTGTTGTCTGTGCCCAATAATGTTTGTACCATGTTTTGTGCTGCTACCATGTTGTGATGCTTCTATGTTGTTGTCATGTGGTGTTGCTACCATGCTGTGTTGTTGTCTTAGGTCTTTCTTTATGTAGTGTTGTCTCATGTCGTAATGTGCGTTTTGTCCTATATTTTATTTTTAATCCCAGCCCCCGTCCCCGCAGGAGACCTTTTACCTTTTGGTAGGCCGTCGGTGTAAATCCGAATTTGTTCTTAACTGACTTGCCTAGTTAAAAAGGTGAAATAAATAAAAAATAAAAGAAATAAACATGTGGATAGCCTGGAGTGAGTGTAGAGAGGTGGTGTGCATGCAGCACCTGTAGGTGTTTTGTGTGTGTGAGTGGCCTGTGTGCATGACTACATTGACAACTTCAGACAGACCTATTTACAAATCACCTTGAATCCTAACTAAATACTCGGAGTAACTCCTAGATCTGTCAGTTTGCTGAGAGAGCTACATTGATGATCTCTAACAACTTGTGTGTGTACCTGAGTGGGCTCTGGCTGCAGGCTGGGTGCAGGCTGTCTCTGGGGGACCTGAGGCAGGGTGGCGGAGGCGGCCTGCACCACCTTCAGGGCCTGCTGGGGGATCTGGACCACCTGCTGCTCCTGTTTCTGCTGCACCAACTGCACCAGCTGCTGCTGGCCCGACCCGGTGTTCTGCACGATCAGGAGCTGGTTCCCCGCCTGGGGAGAACACCAAGAGAGCAGCAATGAAACACAGCCCTAAATCTATCCAACACTTACTCATACAGGGACCCCAATATTGGAGGTTGAAGGGGTGATAGAGTAGGCTAACCCTCACGTAAAGCATAGCATTTTGAGTTTGAGAAATACAGATGAAATCATTAGATACTCATTTACACACACACACTCACAAGCATTGTAGACACATTCAGTAATTAGTACCCATTTGTATCCCAATCAAGCAAGTGAACTGGTCCACCAGTCATGGTTGATCCCACACCAAATGCAGCAGAAAAACAAACATACCTGAATAATATTCTCCCCGGCTTCTAACAATATCGTCTCCATCTGCTCGGGGGGCGGAGAGATGGTCTGTGGTGGAGGGGCTGCTGCCACCAGCTTCTTCCTTCCTCGTCTGCCCTTTGTTGGCGGGGGAGGAGCTGCCGCTGGCTCCTCTCCGGTGGCTACGTTGAGGGGCAGCGTGAGCCCGCTGTGCAGCCGCACCACGTTGGCTGCATTGGGTTTCCGCCCCCTGGGGGACGGCTTGATGGCCACCGTCTTCTGCGGGGTGATGGGCGCGGCAGCGGGCTGCGGCTGGGGGACCGTCATGGGCGTGGTGATGATGGCCTGGTTGGTACCCGGGATGAGCTGGATCTGTCCACCCTGCTGCATCATCTGGATGGTCTGTGTGCCTCCCAGCTGCGGCATCACCTGGTATTGGATGTTGGATGTTTGATTCGAGCGACCAGGGCTCTGCTGGATGGTGAGGACGATGGGTGTGCCGGGGTTGTTGGAGCCCAGGCCCGCTGGCAGCTGGATCACATTTCCTTTAGCGGACAGGAAGCCCAGGTTTTTGGGAGGGGCGGGGGCGATGGGGGCGGGCTTGATGGGGAGGAGACGGCGAGGTTGGGGTTGGGTAGGAGGGGCACTGACAGGGGCCTGAGCAGCAGGGGGGCCGATCTTACTACAGGTGGCGGCCAGGAGGGCCAGTGGGGAGGGCTGGGAGTCCTGTAGACAGGACCAAAGAGAGAGGGACAAATGGTTAGGGGTGCAACGAGTCGGACACAAATGATTTACTGCTGATACCAGACCTGGGCCAAATCCCTGTCATTCGCATGAAGAAGCAACGCCGATACAGGGGACGCAGGTCCAGGTGCCTTGTGAGAATTTGTCGGCAAGTGGGTAACCCGCCTCTACCATCCATCCTATTGGCCAACGTCCATTCATTGAAGAATAAACTGGATGAGCTCTGTTCAAGACTATCCTACCAACGGGACATTAAAAACTGTAATATCTTAGGTTTCACGAGTCGTGGCAGATCGACGACATGGATAACATACAGCTGGCTGGGTTTTCCATGCATCGGCAAGACAAAACAGCTGTCTCCGGTAAGACAAGGGGTGGCGGTCTGTGTCTATTTGTCAACAACAGCCGGTGCACGAAATCTAATATTAAGGAAGTCTTGAGGTTTTGCTCGCCTGAGGGTAGAGTATCTCATGATTAGCTGTAGACCACACTATTTACCAAGAGAGTTTTCATATATATTTTTCATAGATGTCTATTTACCACAACAAACCAATGCTGGCACTAAGACCGTACTCAACGAGCTGTATATGGCCATAAGCAAACAAGAAAATGCTCATCCTAAGGCTATGCTCCTAGTGGCCGGGGACTTAAATGCAGGGAAACTTAAATTATTTTTACCTAATTTCTACCAGCATGTTACATGTGCAACCAGAGGGAAAAAAACTAGACCACCTTGACTCCACACACAGAGATGCGTACAAAACTCTCCCTCGCCCTCCATTTGGCAAATCTGAGCATAATTATATCCTTCTGATTCCTGCTTACAAGCAAAAACTAAAGCAGGAAGTACCAGCGACTCGTTCAATACGGAAGTGGTCAGATGATGCAGATACTAAGCTACAGGACTGCTTTGCTAACACAGACTGGAATATGTTCTGGGATTCATCCAATGGCATTGAGGAGTATACCACATCAGTCACCAGCTTCATCAATAAGTGCATCGATGACATCATCCCCACAGTAACCGTACGTACATACCCCAACCAGAAGCCATGGATTACAGGCAACATCCTCACTGAGCTAAAGGGTAGAGCTGCTGCTTTAAAGGGAGCAGGACTCTAACCCGGATGCTTATAAGAAATCCCACTGTGCCCTCCGACAAACCATCAAACAGGCAAAGCGTAAATACAGGACTAAGATTGAATGCTACTGCACTGGCTCTGACGCTCGTTGGATGTGGCAGGGCTTGCAAACTATTACGAACTACAAAGGGAAGCCCAGCCGCGAGCTGCCAAGTGACACAAGCCTACCAGACGACCTAAATTACTTCTATGCGCACTTCGACACTGAAGCATGCATGAGAGCACCAGCTGTTCTCGACAACCATTATCACGCTTTCCGTAGCCAATGTGAGTAAGTCCTTTAAACAGTCAACATTCACCAGGCTCCTGGGCCAGACGGATTAGCAGGACGTGTACTACGAGCATGCGCTGCGCTGACCAACTGGCAAGTGTCTTCACTGACATTTTCAACCTCTCTCTGACCGAGTCTGTAATACCTACATGTTTCAAGCAGACCACCATAGTCCCTGTGCCCAAGAACACAAAGGTAACATGCCTAAATGACTATGAAGTGCTTTGAAAGGCTGGTCATGGCTCACGTCAACACAATCATGCCAGAAACCCTAGACCCACTCCAATTTGCACACCACCCAAACAGATGACGCAATCTCTATTGCACTCCACACTGCCCTTTCCCACCTGGACAAAAGAAACACCTACGTTCATTGACTACAGCTCAGCATTCAACACCATAGTGCCCTCAAAGCTCATCACTAAGCTAAAGACCTTGGGACTAAACACCTCGCTCTGCAACTGGATCCTGGACTTCCTCACGGGCCGCCCCCAGGTGGTGAGGGTAGGCAACAGCACATCTGCCACGCTGATCCTCAACAAAGGGGCGCCTCGGGGATGTGTGCTTAGTCCCCTCCTGTACTCCCTGTTTACCCACGACTGCGTGGCCAAGCACGACTCCAATACCATTATTAAGTTTGCAGAGGACACAACAGTGGTAGGCCTGATTACCGACAACGATGAGACAGCCTATAGGGAGGAGGTCAAAGACCTGGCAGTGTGGTGCCAGGACAACAACCTCTCCCTCAAGGTAATCAAGACAAAGGAGATGATTGTGAACTACAGGAAAAGGAGGGCAGAGCACGCGCCCTTTCTCATCGACAGGGCTGTAGTGGAGCAGGTTGAGAGCTTCAAGTTCCTTGGTGTCCACATCACCAACAAACTATCATGGTCCAAACACACCAAGACAGTCGTGAAGAGGGCACGACAAGAGCATCCTGACTGGTTGCATCACCGCCTGGTATGGCAACTGCTCTGCCTCCAACCGCAAGGTGCTACAGAGGGTAGTGCGTTCGGCCCAGTATATCACAGGGGCCAAGCTTCATGCCATCCAGGACCTCTATACCAGGTGGTGTCAGAGGAAGGCCCTAAAAATTGCAAAAGACTCCAGCCACCCAAGTCATAGACTGTTCTCTCTGCCACCGGTACTGGAACACCAAGTCTATATCCAAAAGGCTTCTTAACAGCTTCTACCCCCATGCCATAAGACTGCTAAACAGCTAATCAAATGGCTACCCAGGCAGTGACTCCCCCCCCCTTTACGCTGATGCTACTTGCTATTTATTATCTATGCATAGTCACTTTACCCCTACCTACATATTACCTCGACTAACCAGTACCTCCGCACATTGACTCGGCACCGGTACCCCCTGTATATAGCCATGTTATTGTATTGTTGCGCTTTAATTTTTTTGGTTTATCTTTTGTTTATTTAGTAACTTTTTCTTAAAACTGCATTGTTGGTTAAGGGCTTGTAAGTAAGCACTTCATGGTAAGGTCTACACCTTTTGTATTTGGCACATTTTTTGAACCAGGGATGGAATTGGGCTGTAACTAGGGCTGGGCGACCTATTTAATTAGAATGTATGTTTTAGCGCAATGTTCCAAATGCCTGTATCACAAGAATCAAAGTTTTATTTTTGTCCGTTTTTCCCTTTTTGGTCTCGTCTCCTTCTGTGCTGTGTGCACTGTGCACCTTCCCACTCGCACAGACACCAAGCCCCTCCCCCTGCCACTCACAACAAGATCACTTCTTCCTCTCTGACAACAAGCAATTCCAACTTGCTATTTGCATTTGAGGTTTGGTCCAACAGAATCGGTTAATTCCCCTTCTAACAATACCCTTTTTATGTCTAAACTTTCAAAATTTAGAACAGATCATACTAAAACGGGAGTGTCAATGAACATGATTGTGGAAAATGAATGCTCAGTTTGTCGCACGCAGTATTGCAGTACGGTTAGTGCTATATGTGATCCTTGGGACGTGCCTACCCTAAACCTTACCCCAACCATTTAAAATTGTCAACTTCAATGGGGTAGGGACATCCCAAAGATTCCAGATAGCAAATACCATTGCGGTACCATGTACCGCTAGCAGCATTTTAGCCAAATACTGTTATGTGCTAGCTGTCTAGCCTGTGTTTTATACATTTGCAATGAGCATAAAAAGACGCATTTATATAAGGTATTGGCAACTCGTTCTCATTCTGAGAAATAAACATCTTATCCAGGTAGGTCACTTGATTTCAACATCTAAACAAAGTGATCAGGCTGTTGGAGACTGACAGCAGGGTGTATTCATAACAGTTCAACTGTTCTACACTGCTAGCAAGCAAATAGATCCACGTTGGCTAGACTTTAAATATAAAGATTAGCTGGCTACCCACTGGCACGTGGGCTTGTGCTTGAGAGATTTCTTATGAGACCCGTGTTAATTTTCTATAATGCCTATCACAAGAACATGAACCCCAGATCAGTGATTATTGAAAAAAAGCAGGTTAAATTATGTGTGTTTTATGGTGGTGGAAGGCTTATATTTAGCCTAGGTATATTTCTTACAATCCCTGAAATCATTAGATTATTCCTGACTGTTTGAAATGCAGTGTATTGACCTTTAATTGTGGGTCATTCCATGTCATTTCAGCAAGCCATGACACCCACCATCTCAGATTGCTCTGAAATTGTTTCTGTAGTTAGAAACATATGATTGGCATTCCTGAAACATTATTTTGTTGAAATATGATTTGATCTCTGAGAAATTAAGCTAATTGATTGCACCCAAATTGCCCATTTTAAAATGTGTAGAATTCATATAATCTTCCATAAATATAGTACCTAACATCCGATTTGGACAATAATTCTTGCTAACAATGAGTAACACATGAGGAATCTTATAAAATGATGAAAAGCCACCCACGGACCTTCCACACCCCACGCCAATTCCACCCCAACAACCAGTATCAGTTCTCTGTCTGACAGTAGTATGGAACTGCTGCTTGGAGTATTGCTTCTTCATCATTTGTAATGTATTCCTGGTGAATCTGGTGATGTTTCCCACCGTTCAGAGAAAATAGCCATTGAAGTCGCTTGCATTCTTTACCATAAAATAATGTGAAAGTACCAAGTGTTTCCCACTAGATGCCGCTGTTCCTGCTTTTGCCACCGCACCCTTTATCCACTTTGTTGTTCTCCTGTGTTTATTAAATGTATCACAAAATTGTTTTTGCAACTTTGGATAGAAAACCAATAGCTATTGCTCATGATGAAAATAAATAGTGTGGTCATCCTCACAATTCAAGCCAGTCCTCCATGAAAGCAATTCAGTTTTTCCTTCTCTTGGGCTTAATTTGTGTCCAGGAAACGGCCCCTCTGTATCTGTTTTACTCCCTTAAAAAAAGGTCTGGATTAGACCATTCCTGGTGATTGGCGAACAAGCAAACCATTAGGCTAGAGCAGTTCTAATGGTTTCCATGCTACGGTCTCCAATAATAAAAAAGTCCTAAAACACACACTGTATAGTGTTTTGCAATGGTAATGATATTGGGTTGGGTATAATGGGAAATGTCACTAATCACACTACATAGAGATATTTTCTAATAATTTTATTTAAAAAACATACGACTGCCATGCAATGGTTTATAATTGTATTTTATTAGGGTTGTCACAACATTTTAGTCACTAGCACATTTCTCCATCAAAGTTTTGGCCCTGTAGAAAAAGTATTCACCACACAGATAGCCCTCTCAGAGAGCTGCAATGTTTTGGATTATTCAAGGAGAGTTGGGTTGAAACATTAGGTAGCTAAGAGAAGGTCAACCTGAATTGCTTTCATGGAGGACTGGCTTGACCACACAATTTATTTTCATCGTGAGCAAAAGCTATTGGTTTTCTACCCAAAGTTGCAAAGAAAATGTTAATCCATTTAATAAACACAAGAGACTGGCAAAATTACTAAAAGGGTGTGGTGACAGTAGCAGCAGCAACAGAGAAAAACTTGGTACTTTCACACTAATTTATGGTAAAGAATGCAAGCGACTTCAAAGGCTAATTTCTCTGAACATCGGGGAAAAAACATCACCAGATTCATATATAGTCGCAGGTTTACATACACTTAGGTTGGAGTCATTAAAACTCGTTTTTCAACCACTCCACCAATTTCTTGTTAACAGGCTATAGTTTTGGCAAGTCGGTTAGGACATCTACTTTGTGCATGACAAGTAATTTTTCCAACAATTGTTTACAGACAGATTATTTCACTTATCATTCACTGTATCACAATTCCAGTGGGTCAGAAGTTTACATACACAAAGTTGAATTCACCCAACATATTGTGGGAAGCTTGTGGAAGGCTACCCGAAACGTTTGACCCAAGTTAAGCAATTTAAAGGCAATGCTACCAAATAGTAATTGAGTGTATGTAAACTTCTGACCCACTGGGAATGTGATGAAAGAAAGAAAAGCTAAAATAAATCATTCTCTCTACTATTTTTCCTGACATTTCACATTCTTAAAAATAAAGTGGTGATCCTAACTGACCTAAGACAGGGAATTTTTACTAGGATTAAATGTCAAGAATTGTGAAAAACTGAGTTTAAATGTATTTGGCTAAGGTGTATGTAAACTTCAACTGTGTATATATATATATATTAGAAACGTTGAAGAAACAATACTCCACGCAGTAGCTCCATACTACTTAGAGATAGAACTGATACTGTATTCTGGTTGTTGGGTGGGCTTGGCGTGGGGGGGTCCATGGGTGGCTTTTGATTCATTTATTGGATTACTCATGTCTTACTCATTGTTAGGAAGAATTATGGTCCAAATTGGATGTTAGGTACTATATTTATTGAATATTATATGAATCCTAAAAATTAAAATGGCCAATTTGGGTGCAATCAATTGGCTTAATTTATCAGATATCAAATTATATTTCAACAAAACGTTTCAGGAATGCTAATCTTATGCGTTTCTAACTACAGAAACGATTTCTGAACAATCTGAGATGGTGAAATGCTCTTTCTTGTGCTTTTTGAAGTGGAATGACTCTAGTGCAACAAAGCTTGGAGAAAAAGTAAAACAAATAAAAAATAAATAATACAATTAAAAAGAGACGCATCGTGAATTTCACCCAGCCCTAGGTGGAACACAGTTTACATACAGGAGGTTAAGCTACATCTCACCATAGGCTACCAATAAAATACATAAACTACTAACGTCATGATTCACAATAGGATGGCATTGCTGGACTCAGTATGCAAGCTAGAGTCAAATAATGAACCCCTTAGTTACTTTTAAGACACCACTGGGTGATATTTACACATCCAAGAACAAGCAGGAAGTAGTCTAGCTATGACTCACTTGAGAGGAAGTGGCAGAGGGCTGGAGATACTCGCTGGGACTGACAGCAACAGTGGTGGCCATACTGTCCTGTTGATCTGCAACACACATGGAAACACACATTGCATATACTGTAAATAGTCTAACACATTTCAAGTACCACAAATAATGATGTCACTGTCAATACCTCTGCTGCAGAGATTCCGGAAATTATAACATCTGAGGGAGCTGTTTTGCACTAAACGCATGTAAAGGCATTCAAATAAGACAGTTCACAAAGGAAATGGAAACTGCAACTATAATACATGAGTTGTGGATGGCTAGCTACCACCCCGTGAATGCCAATCACCGCAGACCTGTGTGTAAATTGCGTGACCTTTAATCAGTAATAAAAGGGCGGGTCTATGACAACAAAAAGTGATTGTCAGACACATGCATTGCCAACTACATCTCCTCCTCTACGAAGTACAGAATTAAAAGGCCCTAAACAAAAGTACAGTATGCTAGCTAGCAAATGGGCACAGCAGAGGGCTACGACTTGTGTACAGTGAGTTGGTGACTACTGTACCTGGCTGACTTCTCACGCAATCTCACAAATAGCTCGAGCATGATAATGTATCGCGAGAGTATCAATAAAAAAATTGGACTGTACAAAAAATATGCACTGTGGATATATGCACTGTGGACACATTGACCAATGTGACTGTCTCTTTAAAATCTGATATTTAGTGTTAAGGGGAAAAAATGGTTTGAGCGCGGCCTGAAAATAGCGCCGCCATCAAACGTACACAGAAAGCCAGCAAACCGTTTAGTTAGCAAGAAGCTAACTGGCAGTCAGAAATGAAACAATTAGATAGCATTGCAAATACTTTTTAGTGCAGCTGACTTTTCAAACTGAGTGGAATAGACAGCCCATGGCGATACGTGCATGTGGAATTTGCTTTAATGTGAAATATCGAAAATGATTAGCATCAATGCATAGCTAACGGTAGCTGGAATTACAAACAGGATTCAGTTTTACTGGCTAGTATGCTAAGCTAGATACGCGTAGCAAATCAAACTCTTTGATACTGGAAAAAAGGCAGCCCTTTTCCGGAAATGCATAGCTGTCTTGCACAATGCTCCTACTCAACCTCAAACATAAGGAATTTCCAGCACAAACTGTTCACTGTGTTTTGTTTAACACAGACCAAATTGTTTTACGAAGTACAATGTAATATAAACACCAATGTTTTAATTCCTACCCACCGCTCATGACGACACTCTCTCTCCGTGAGCCTTCAAGAGCAAGCCCCTGGAAGATTCCGCCCGCGCTCATGGACCAATCCACGCGCTGTTGTTCAATGAAGGATGCCCAGGCCAGCCAATCGACAAGAGCTCTTAGTGTGATTGAAATTCAATTTAGCCAATGAAAAACCTGAAACCTCTCACAACCATCGATGGACGCAATTTTAACCAATGGAGTATATAGATTAGGGTCAATAGGGTGGATTTTAAGGGAACAGGTGGACCAGGCAAAGGGCCTATTATAATGGCTTTACATTTAAATGACGTCTATAATGTCCAATAAGAGCTCTATGGGACAAATCGGTCAAACTCAGAATGACATCCATTTTGATCAATGAGCTTGTTTTAAGCCATTTGAATCAGATACTACCTGCGACAAAAGCACAGATACAGTATATTATTAGAATGGATAGGCTATACTCAGACTGTCATAGTCAACACACAATAAGGCTTACGGATAACAAGGTAGGAAGGCAGTGCTGATAAGAGCACAAGGCAAACTGTTACACACTTGTTTCTGTCACTCAAACTAAATTACAGCTGATCTGTAGTGATGTAGGTCCTCAGGTAATCTATAGTAATAACATGTGCATGTTTTCTAAATACTCACCTACACCTTTGTCAATATCCCAGTCATTAGTCATCTGTTACAGGTGTAGCGCAATCATTGAGTGCATGCAAAATAGGCTTATTATGCATGATGATCAAGCTTGCAAAATGATGTCTAGGGGAACTATCAGATGTGCATTTCTGTTTATTAAAACATTATAGTACCACTTTACACTAGTACCTAGTGGCCTACCCTTCTTAGGCTGATTTGATTTATGACATGGATAATAAGCCTATAGAGCAGGGGTATTCAACTCTTACCATACAAGGTCCATACAAAGAGATCTGCAAGTGTTCTGTTCTACCTGATCATTAATTTTAACCACCTTGTGTGCCAGGTCCAGGTCTAAATCAGTCCCTGATTAGAGGGGAACAATGAAAACAAGCAGTGGCACTGGACTCCAGGTCCAGAGTTGAGTTTGATGGGTATAGAGGGCAAGAATTTGAAACCAGTCAGCAACAAGAGACCGGTTCATGGTTAGAGTCATTTCCATTTCAACACAATCAGTAAAACAATTATACAAAAAAAATCAGCTCAGAATTAAAAATATAAAATTATTATACTCTTAGTGTAGACCTGCTGGGCCTTCTTATCTAATTTCCTATTTCAATGTATCATCACAAACCCATTTACACAACTGGATTCTCTCTATAGAGGCAAATCACCAATACTGCTGGCATAGTTAGCTCTCAAGTTCATCTGTTGTCCATCCATTGAGTTGGCCCCCAACATAGGAGCATGTGTGAATGAGCAGTCCTTGTTCTCCTAAAATCATCCTTCGTGTGTGTGTGTGTGTGTGTGTCTCTGTGCGTGAGTCTGTGTGTGTGCATGCATGAATAGGATAACAATGAAAAAAGGGCACTATGAAATAAGCATACATTTGGTAGGGGGGAACTAAAAAGCAAAGCAGTCAAAATTACAGGATGAGTTGTTTTTGTCAAGTGCAAGTGTTAAAAACTATTCTGTGTTAAGATTGACATTGCCTTTATGCTTTGCATGCCTCTTGTCCCCACAACTATACAACAGGGTGTGTGTTGTCATTGGTGGTTTAGTTATCAAGAGTGTATGACAGAGTAAAAACATTTGACATTGATGCTGTTTACACAACTACTTAATTATTACATCAGTCTGTATGGATTGAAAGGGCCATGTTCATCATTACCGCAAAAACACCCACACAGGGAACTGACATACACTGAGGGTACAAAACATTAGGATCAACTTCCTAATATTGAGTTGTGCACCCTCATGAAGGCCTGCACGTGTGTGTCAGTGGTCATGTGTCACTATGTATGTGTGGATTGAGGTGTGCATTACCCTCAGAACAGCCTCAATTTGTCAGGGTATGGACTCAACAAGGTGTGAAAAGTGTTCCACAGGGATGCTGGCCCATGTTGATACCACTGCTTCCCACAGTTGTGTCAAGTTGGCTGGATGTCCTTTGGGTGGTGGACCATTGTTGATACACACAGGAAACTGTTGAGCGTGAAAAACATAGCAGCGTTGCAGTTCTTGACACACTCAAACCGGTGCGCCTGGCTCCTACTACCACTTTACTTCAGTCAATTAAAAATGATTGTGCAAAAGAGGGAAGCCATATTTTTTCTTTTTTACTGAAAATGCTGAGCCTGTGGCCAGCTTGGGGTACGGAGGAACAGAATGATGAGCAAGTTACAATCAAGGATTTTTTGACAATTAAAACCAACAAACAAAGATCAACCATGGCCTCCTGTGGGCCAATTGGAATCCACAACAACCCTCATAGCAACAGGAGGGAAGAAAACAAGGAAATGATGATAATGGAAAAAAATAGTAGTACAAATGGACCAGTGCATCAACTTCAGTTCATAGGTACAGTGAATATCTGTCTAGGGATTGATTCAAAGTCTAGGTTCAAGTTGTTGTTTTTTGTTTTCAGGTTGTTACAGGCTAGAAGAGTCCGTTCTCCAGTCCGTTCTCAACGAGGCTGTGTCCTTTTTTGTCCCTGCCCCATGTGTGCACTCCGTATGGACAATTTTCCAGCATTCCACTACTGTCCCTTTCTACTCTCATTGGCCAAAGTCAAGAGAAGGGCTAGGTCATCTGGATCCCTTTGACTGCAGCCGACTGGATTCACAGGGTGCCGAGGACTTTGATTGGCTGATGCTGGAAGACTGGCAGACCAGCAGACACCTCTTCCAGTTACGTCTGAGACTCCGCCTCTTTCTCTACTCCAGCCCCTGGTCGAATGCTCTTGATTGACAGGTACATCTCTTCCTCTGCATCATAGTAGTAGAACTTCCTCAGGTACATGATCAGTGGTCTGGAGAGGGAGAGGTCAAATGAGTAACCCCTTATGCAAAAAGATACCTTTACATTATGTTTAGCATGTGAAGTAGTTTTCTCTCTGTGTATAACACTCTCCATAAAAGAAAGGAAACTGATGATGATGATGATGATGATGGATTGCATTAAGTAATATTCTTTCTGTGTATAACACTCCATAAAATAAAGGAAACTGATGATGATGATGGATTGCATTAAGTAGTATTCTCTCTGTGTATAACACTCCATTAAATAAAGGAAACTGATGATGATGATGATGATGGATTGCATTAAAGTACAGCTGCTATAAATAGCACTTTTCACTTGGTCTCAAAGCGCATCATCCATGTCTAGTCTGTCAGCAATCAAGGATTATTTCCATGAGTTCTTTATTTAAACTAAAATAATATGCTGAGGCATTTCTATCAAAGCTCAGGAGAGAATGCTAATTCACTAACAACTATTTCCAAGAAAACAGATACAAGGTTAAAATGAATGACTAAATCAATATTTTGATAAATTGAGTATGGCAGTACTTGGGCAGCGGCAGCTCCTGGATGTGGTCGATGCGGACCATCTGTCGGATGCAGAAGCGACAGAGGTGCTGCAGGGACTTGACGTTGCTGAACCGGGACACTGGGTAGAGCAGCTGCACCGGGGTAGGGGGGAGCCCTGGAACACACACACACACACACACACATTCGACACGCACACACACGAATGAGCACAAACGACCAATACAGATGCTCGTAACCTCTCAGCAACCTTGTATGCTATGCTTACTGTCATTACAACCACTACACTATGTGGTAGTTCACATAAACATCTAATTGGTTAGGCCGTGTAGGAATGGGGGACGTTTTTACCTGGCACACGTGAACGCAGGAAGTAGAGGAATTTTCCATTTTTGGAGTGCATGATGGCTCGCTCGATAAACTCCACCACAGAATGACATCGGTCCTCAAACTTGGGATGACACCACAAGCTGAATGTCCCTATAGATGGAAACATGGAAGGGACACACCACTTACACTCACACGTACAAACCATTTAAAGAGGAATGAAATAGAACCACATACCATTTAAAGGGGAATGAAATAGAATCAAATACAATTTAAAGGGGAATGAAATAGAACCTAGTGGTACCACTTTATTTAAAGTGCTCAGGTATAATGCTTTATTACTTTTTTTATCGGCACGTATTATATCATATGTCATGTATCAAACTTGTTTTTCTCAACTACCCCGTGGGTTGGGTGGCTGATATGTGCAGTATGTGTAAAACATAAATAGAATTAACTGCATGCTTTCTGTCTGTCATATATTTACACTGCATGATGAATGTGTCTGTATGTGAGTAAATCCTGTTAGAAGTGCTTTATGCATATGCCATGTATATTTGCGAGCATGTCTTTGTCGTTTACCCACTTTGTGTGTGGGTGACTCACCACTTTGCTCTGTGTGTGTGTGTCTGTGTGAGTGTATGGGTGTGTGTGCGTGTGTACGTGTGTTAATAAACATGATGACTGAGTGAGTAGCTACAACATTTATATTTGTGCCATTGACTGACTGTGTGTGTTTCTGCGTATTTACGGTACACACGACTCACCTCTGTAGTGCTCCGTGCGCGTGTGGTGTGTGTAACTCACCTCTGTAGTGCTCCATGCGGCGTGTGTAACTCACCTCTGTAGTGCTCCATGCGGCGTGTGGTGTGTGTAACTCACCTCTGTAGTGCTCCATGCGCGTGTGGTGTGTGTAACTCACCTCTGTAGTGCTCCATGCGCGTGTGGTGTGTGTAACTCACCTCTGTAGTGCTCTGTGCGCGTGTGGTGTGTGTAACTCACCTCTGTAGTGCTCCATGCGTGTGTGGTGTGTGTAACTCACCTCTGTAGTGCTCCATGCACGTGTGGTGTGTGTAACTCACCTCTGTAGTGCTCCATGCGGCGTGTGTAACTCACCTCTGTAGTGCTCCATGCGGTGTGTGTAACTCACCTCTGTAGTGCTCCATGCGCGTGTGGTGTGTGTAACTCACCTCTGTAGTGCTCTGTGCGCGTGTGGTGTGTGTAACTCACCTCTGTAGTGCTCCATGCGTGTGTGGTGTGTGTAACTCACCTCTGTAGTGCTCCATGCGTGTGTGGTGTGTGTAACTCACCTCTGTAGTGCTCCATGCGCGTGTGGTGTGTGACTCCCTGGGAGCGGAAGCTGAGGCTGAGGATGTAGCGGGGGTCAGAGCTGTCCCTCACCAGGAACGCCCCATCAGGCTTCCCCTTCAACTTCATCTCTGCATCTTCCCAGTTCATAGGACCCCAGTACCAGCCACACTGGGGATAGACATGTAGGTGTGATTATCATAGAAACACACACACACACACACACACACACACACACACACACACACACACACACACACACACACACACACACACACACACACACACACACACACACACACACACACACACACACACACACACATACACACCATCCATAGAATCTAATACAAACACAGAACTGAATTCATGTCATGAGGCAGTTATTATCAATTAAAGGTTTGTTATCACACACACACCCACCCACACCAAGGCAGTTATCATCAATTAAAGGTTTGTTATCACACACACACCCACCCACACCAAGGCAGTTATCATCAATTAAAGGTTTGTTATCACACACACACCCACCCACACCAAGGCAGTTATCATGAATTAAAGGTTTGTACCTATTTGCTAGTATGTAACCCAATCGATTAGTAGTGATTCAGTCAACATGTATGTGTATTTGCGAGTGTCGTTGAGTGTGTCGCAATTACCTTTTCCAGCTCTCTCAGACTAGCGGTGAAGTTGCTGGCCTCAGGCCGCCTCAGAGGACAGAGCCTTGGGGGCGGGGCCAACCTGGAAGGGGGAGGAGCTGAGAGGAGCTGTGAAGAGGTGGAGTGAGGCAGGGCCCGGAGGAATGCATCTGAAACAAATAGAGCAATATTCAGTTAGACACAATGATATGAATGTGTAGCCCAAACCATTGCATTTGGTATAAATGGGAGTTGCTAGAAAGTTCAAGTTACATGCATAGATCTCAAGTTAGGACCTGTTACTAATAGATGATAACAGTGTTCAATTTGAGTAAGACTGCTTAGACAGACCAGGTGCCACAAATACTAATTCTCAAGGCATATAATAAAAATATTAGACAAGCATTGGTTTCCGACCGCACACCATGCACCTTCACGATTCATTTCCACGCTGATCGGTCTGTATAGTCTTTCCTGAATACAAGCACTTACAGTATTTCACCTGAGGGACATGATGCAACCTTGACCACAACACGCATGTGTCACACCATATCACTCTATGAACTTAGGCATTAGCTGACAGGCATATAGGTTGTATGTTACATATATATTCAGAGCTGCAGATATTACACATATGAATGATTACTGATATATTCACACGTTTATAAATACAGCATTATAAATATATCATATTGGTACTGTTTTGTATTATGGTTTTTTCAGAGTCTTAGCTCTGGCCATTACGTGCTCTATCACGACACCGCCCGTCCGTTTGCCCCATGCACAGCTCCCTGCCCTCTGCTCTCTGGTGTCTTACCATTGAGGCTGATACTATGCTGGATGGTGGCATGGGAAGGATGAGGAGGAGGAAGAGGCAGGGGGAGGGACTGTAGGGAGGCCCCCATAACACTCACTAGGAAAGGACCAGGCTGCGGCCCACCTATGTCATCTGGAACAGAGCAGGGGGGAAGGGGGGTTTCAGACCAGGGAGGGGTCTATATCACAGGCTTTCTCAACTCCGCTCCTCTGGACCCACTGTGATGTGAAGTTTTCATCTCAACCTTTTTTTATATATATATATATATTTTTAATGCACTCCTTGAAGTATTCTAGGGTAACTAACAAATCAAAACAACATCTGATGTAAGTTTATATTTCTAGGTTGCGAGAAATGGGTGATTCAACGTGACATTCAGCAAATTGGTTTGACCTTGTTCCACTGCCTGGATGAACATTCAATTCCTTTAGGTCGAGAGGGTGGGTCCCCAGGATCGACGTTGAGAAACACTGGTCTATAAGGCCACAATACAACAGTCCCTCAGACTTATGGCTGTTGATGTGAGTGTAGCCGTGGGGATCAGAGAAGGTGTAAAGCTATTAGGCTCTCCATCACCATAGAACAGAATGGGTATGTTTATATACTGTGATATAGCTTTCAGGAGAGGGAGGTAATATGGTGGGTATAGGAGAGCAGGGTGAGTGAGGGTATGCAGGAATCATTTTTAGTGTTTGTGTGTGCCTACAGGTAGAAACATAAGCAAAAGAGATGCGTGCAAGAAAGGGAGGGACAAGGAAACACACAGAGAAAAATAGGCTACTCTATAGAGACAAAGAGAGAAAGAACAGAGGGAAAGAAAGGAGGTAAAGTACCTAATAGACTGAGACTTCTGCGTGGCGGAGGTGGAGGCGTGGGAGGGTGCGGAGTGTTCGCCCCTCTCCTCGAAATATCCACATCCACCAATGAAACAGTCTCACCTGCACCCAGAAATGGAAAGAATGAAAGAGAAAGAGAGAGAGGGAATGTGAGAAAGGAAATGATAGAGGAAGAGAGTGATGCTAGTAAAGAAACGTGAGTTCTTGGACCAGAGTTTGCCTCCTCAGCCAAGAAATGGTAGAGCCCCTTACCAGTGAAAGGAGCAAAGGAAGCAGGAGAGAAAGCACTTTGGGCCCTGGTCATTCGGGGTTGGCTGTGGCAAGAGAAAGACAGCAAAATAGGAATGAAATAAGTTATAGAGGGATGGAATATAGAGGTGATCGGGTGAAAAATAGATATTAGAGTTAGGTAGCCTAGATATAGAATAACCCAGATTTAGAAAAGATTCTGACAGTTATGGGCCTATAATATCCTGATAGAAAATATTATATTTTAGGATAGGCTCTACAATATTACCTGGCACTGTAACCAATCAATAAATGAGTTGACCTCTATATAGCCTGCTATAAATTATAGGCATACAATCAGTAATTACTCACAATGCTTAAAAGTGTGGAAGTCCTTACCTGTCCACGTCATGCTCCCCACCACTTCCACTGGCCATATCCATTAGACTTCCAGCGGATGAGATTGAAAAGGCCACTGATGGCCTCTTATCCAGAAGGCTATTGGAACCACTACAGCTTTTAGTTCTGAAAAGTTTACTCAGGCGTATTTTAAGTGAGCCCTTTCTGGACTTCCCTGGAACTTTTAGTGTTTTCTCGACCCGACCGGTTGGAGTCCGGGGCTCACTGACGCACTTGTCCGCCCGCTTCCGGGGTGTCGATGCCTGGCTAGGGGTTGGACTGACAGGTCGGTCCGAGCTCGGTGTAGCCGCTGAGGCCCCAGGTAATGTCGACACCTCCAGATTCTGTTCTGTATCTCCCGGGCTCGGTTGAGTTGGGTTAGGTACGTTTCCATGCAGGCTACATACTTGTGCGTCACAGTGCGCCGACGGACAAGGTTCTCCAGCCACCCCTTCCATCTGTCTGGTCAACTCTGCCTGAAAGCTACTGAGAGAAAATGCACCGGACATCTTCTGAACTCGACGTGCTCGACTTTCATCCGAATCGTCCTCCGGGCATCCAGTGATACCCAGCCTGGCCACGTCCCCAGTCCCCAGCCCCTCCAGCACCAACAAAGCATCGCTAGTCTCAGTCGGGTCATCCCCATGCCCCATCCCCGCTGGTGCCGGCCCATGTGCGCCCTGACACGAGCACTGGGGCATCCCCGCCCCGTCCTTGAATAATATCTTGGGTACCGCGCCGAGCCCCAGCTCCCCGAACCTTCTGGCCAGGTCGAACACTGGGCCGTCGGGCAGCTCCCCGGTTGTGCACCCCCATTTCGACTCTATCATGGTGAAAGGATTGGATTTATCCGATAAGGGAGGCCAGTCTGATGGGTTGGTGATCAAACTGTGCCGGTGGCATAGCTCACCTCCCTCGATATCGGCAGCAACCGTGGATAATACCACCCGGGGATGCAGACCCCAGCTCTGGGACAGATGGTTCTGCTGTTGCGCGTTGCCGGCACTGAGCGTATTGTTATTGATGCCTCCGATTAGGTCGGAGACAGAGCCGGAGGTCTTGTCCAAAACAATATGTTTCCTCGACTGATTCCGACCGTCGGATTCACAGTCTAAAATCCCCTCACCATCCCTCAATATGTTAGGAAACACAAGGAGCTGAGGCCGTAAGCCGCCTCTGTGAGCGAACTCAAAGCCCTTGGCCTCCATGGCGCTGTGTGGAGGAGGAGGAATAGACACCGACGGTTTAGTCGCCATCACCCCGGTGTCAGGTGCCGCCGTTCCGCCGCTCTGCTGTGCATTGTTCAGCGAGGAGAGATTGCCGGAATGCGCGAGGCCTGTCGTGGGATCTCGGGCGAATTCCAAGCCCGCTTTCATGTTGCTATGAGCCAAGACCTCTTTACCGAGTCCTGCCACCACTCCACCCGACGACAGATTCCCATTTTCCTCGTCCAAGCGGTCATCCTCGGCCGCGGAAACCAGGCGCATCAAGACAAAATCGGGAGACATATCTTGTGCGTTGTTCATAATTATTCCTCAATTCACGAAAGGGAATAAACGATTTCTACGCTTCACATAGCTACCGCCGTTTGATGGATCCCCGTTGTCTTATAATAAAGAAGGGCCAAAGCGCTATCTACCATAAATAGGCTACAAGCGAATAAACTATTTCAAGCGTTCTTTCATTATCGCACAGATAAGCGCCTACAAAAAAACGACATCCATTTATATTCTAACGAAGACCAAGCGAGTATATCCAGCTTGCTGTTGTACGCAGGCGAACCCCGGGGTCAAACATACAGTCTCATTTGTTAGAATAAAAAGCCTCACAAGTCTGACCACTCTCTCTCTTTCTCTCCCTATCTCTCTCTCTCTCTCTCTCTCCGGTTCCCAGCGAAGCCCCACCCGCTCCCTCACTTCCGCAAATCCTATGCATTCTGCATTCTGCGTTCAGTGTGTCCCTTGTCTCCCTCTCCCTCCCCCGTTTCAATTCAATTCAATTCAAGGGGCTTTATTGGCATGGGAAACATATGTTAACAATGCCAAAGCAAGTGAGGTAGATAATATACAAAAGTGAAATAAACAATAAAAATGAACAGTAAACATTACACTCACAAAAGTTCAAAAAGAATAAAGACATTACAAATGTCATATTATGTATATATACAGTGTTGTAACGATGTACAAAGGGTTAAAGTACAAAAGGGAAAATAAATAAGCAGAAATATGGGTTGTATTTACAATGGTGTTAGTTCTTCACTGGTTGACCTTTTCTTGTGGCAACAGGTCACAAATCTTGCTGCTGTGATGGCACACTGTGTTATTTCACCCAGTAGATATGGGAGTTTATCAAAATCGTGTTTGTTTTCGAATTCTTTGTGGATCTGTGTAATCTAAGGGAAATACGTGTCTCTAATATGGTCATATTGGAATAGTTAGGCTACTATGCAAGTCACTAATTGCAAAGTATCCTAGCATTCTGCAATTATTAATTATTTGTTTTATTTTGTGTGTATTTTTTGTATTGCTAGATATTACTGCACTGTTGGAGCTAGAAAACACAAGCATTTTGCTGCACCTGCGATAACATCTGCAAATCTGTGTACACGACCAATAAACTTTCATTTGATTTCTCTCTCTAATGTGGTGCAGGAGGTTAGGAAGTGCAGCTCAGTTTCCATCTCATTTTGTGGGCAGTGTGCACAAAATTCTCTCTCCCTGTAGTGTGAAGTGATGAGAGAGAGAAATCAAATGAAAGTTTATTGGTCGTGTACACAGCTTTGCAGATGTTACCGCAGGTGCAGCAAAATGCTGGTGTTTTCTAGCTCCAACAGTGCAGTAATATCTAGCAATACAAAAAATAGACACAAAATAAAACTAATAATAAAAAAATTCAGAATGCTAGGCTACTTTGCAATTTGTGACTTGCATAGTAGCCTAAATATTCCAACATTCAAATTGTTCCTATTATTGACATTGAATGGGGGAAATTAATTCAATACAGGACTATATTTGTTGTTGCTGAATTTTATTGATTGATGGCTGTATAATAAGCTATGTTCATTGCAAGAATCAGCATAGTAATAACACCCGTAATAGCTTAGGCATTAATAAACATTTAGTATGCAAGGCCTATTTTGATTTCACTGCATGTCTTGGCAAATTATTGCATGACTTCAACAAATTAGTCCATTATCTTCTCCAGTGCACAGAATAAAATCTGACCACTTGTGCCAATGACCGTGGGCAGTGCTGGGCACCTGCTCTGCTCAGTCTGTTCTTGGCATCTCACCGCCCAGTCTTCGCCAATTTAAAAGCTGTGTCAATTTCAATTCAATTTGGCTCAGGAAGAAATAATCTAACATTGTGCTAGTAAAGTGACTAATTAAATTAGGGGAGAAAAATAACAAATATAAGATTCTATTCTATTCCCGACTGTGCCACATTGTCAAAACATCCTGGACGAGAGTCCTTACACAGGCCCTCACACTCTATGACTGCACTTAAAAACATAAATATGGTGATTCAGCAATCCATGTGTCACTCATAAAATGTAATGTCATAGAATAGAACAGGATAGAATATAAATTCCACCAATTAATTTGCAAAAGATAAATCATCAATGCATGGGCGTTTATAATTAGACCTCTCCTATCATAACCATTTGACTTCCACTTTTAGCCTGCTAGATCCAGAGGAGTGGCTTCCTAGACTGCACTCATTGTTCCCCAATTAAAGTGATAAGACATGATTGGGGAATTCTAGAGCCTTCCATCAGAGCAAGCAGCACTGTCCTGAGCTTGACAACCTACATTTCAGCAATGCCTATCTCCCCTTGTTGGATACCCTATTTCAGATTTCAGGATGCTATCAATTTGCTCCACCTGTCATATACAAAACCCACCACCTTGCAGACAAAGGATGACAAAGGTTTTCACCCATAAATCATGACTCATTCAATCCATTGTAAAAATACAGTTGAAGTCGGAAGTTTACATACACTTAGGTTGGAGTCATTAAAACTCGTTTTCAACCACTCCACAAATTTCTTGTTAACAAACTATAGTTTTGGCAAGTCGGTTAGGACATCTACTTTGTGGATGACACAACTAATTTCTCCAACAATTGTTTACAGACAGATTATATCACTTAGAATTCACTGTATCACAATTCCAGTGGGTCAGAAGTTTAAATAACTCATTTAATTGTGCCTTTAAACAGCTTGGAAAATTCCAGAAAATGATGTCATGGCTTTAGAAGCTTCTGATAGGCTTATTGACATAATTTGAGTCAATTGGAGGTGTACCTGTGGATGTATTTCAAGGCCTACCTTCAAACTCAGTGCCTCTTTGCTTGACATCATGGGAAAATCAAAAGAAATCAGCCAAGACGTCAGAAAAATAATTGTAGACCTCCACAAGTCTGGTTCATCCTTGGAAGCAATTTCCAAACGCCTGATGGTACCACGTTCATCTGTACAAACAATAGCACGCAAGTATAAACATTATGGGACCATGCAGCCGTCATACCGCTCAGGAAGGAGACGCGTTCTGTCTCCTAGAGATGAACGTACTTTGGTGCGAAAAGTGCAAATCAATCCCAGAACAACAGCAAAGGACCTTGTGAAGATGCTGGAGGAAACGGGTACAAAAGTATCTATATCCACAGTAAAACGAGTCCTAGATCGACATAACATGAAAGGCCGCTCAGCAAGGAAGAAGCCACTGCTCCAAAACTGCCATAAAAAAGCCAGACTACGGTTTGCAACTGCACATGGGGACAAAGATCGTACTTTTTGGAGAAATGTTCTCTGGTCTGATAAAACAAAAATAGAACTGTTTGGCCATAATGACCATTGTTATGTTTGGAGGAAAAGGGGGATCGCTTGCAAGCCGAAGAACACCATCCCAACCGTGAAGCACGGGGGTGGCAGCATCATGTTGTGAGGGTGCTTTGCTGCAGGAGGGACTGGTGCACTTCACAAAATAGATGGCATCATGAGGGAGGAAAATTATGTGGATATATTGAAGAAACATTTCAAGACATCAGTCAGGAAGTTAAAGCTTGGTCGCAAATGGGTCTTCCAAATGGACAATGACTCCAAGCATACTTCCAAAGTTGTGGCAAAATGGCTTAAGGACAACAAAGTCAAGGTATTGGAGTGGCCATCACAAAGCCCTGACCTCAATCCTATAGAAAATTTGTGGGCAGAACTTAAAAATTGTGTGCAAGCAAGGAGGCCTACAAACCTGACTCAGTTACACCAGCTCTGTCAGGAGTGGGCCAAAATTCAACCAATTTATTGTGGGAAGCTTGTGGAAGGCTACCCGAAACATTTGTCCCAAGTTAAACAATTTAAAGGCAATGCTACCAAATACTAATTGAGTGTATGTAAACTTCTGATCCACTGGGAATGTGATGAAAGAAATAAAAGCTTAAATAAATCATTCTCTCAACTATTATTCTGACATTTCACATTCTTAAAATAAAGTGGTGATCCTAACTGACCTAAGACATGGAATTTTTACTAGGATTA
Source organism: Salvelinus namaycush (assembly GCF_016432855.1). Taxonomy (NCBI): domain Eukaryota; kingdom Metazoa; phylum Chordata; class Actinopteri; order Salmoniformes; family Salmonidae; genus Salvelinus; species Salvelinus namaycush. The sequence continues at coordinate 65,644,565 of NC_052308.1, read as the reverse complement.
AATGTCAAGAATTGTGGAAAAACTGAGTTTAAATGTATTTGGCTAAGGTGTATGTAAACTTCCGACTTCAACTGTATATATATTTTACTTACATCTCTTAACCAGAAGGTGGTGCAACAGGCCACCAATGATGGTAAACCCACCGAAGTCCAGTTGTATACAAATGAATATCGTAGAATGGATTGGAAAATACATTTAATTCTTGATGAGTGCTAACTAGTATGTAAACACATATATTTAAGTCAATGAGATGGTGCAGAGTAATGCATTATCATGATCACAGATAATGTTTCATTCAAAAGCTGCTCATACAGGTAATGTTGGACAGGGCTGGCAACACAAGGGGCTGAAAATGCACATATGCACAACTATACAATTGATTGCTTATCTCAGGTCATTTTAAACAGTGTCCTGATTGTGAGATTTGCATTGCCATTGAGTCCTGAATGTGAGATTTAAATGGATGTATACATAAACACAGACTATGCACTGATCATTAGGTATCTTAACATTTACAAGCAGGCTTAATTCTGTATTACTATGAACAAACTCCCAACTACATACAGTAAAAGCACAGGCACATGTGAACACACAGAAACACACAAATTATACACACTTAAATACACACACACACACACACACACACACACACACACACACACACACACACACACACACACACACACACACGTACGCACTCACACACACATGCCATATGCACGGACCCACACCAACAAACACGTTGATAAAGTCTGCACATACATTCATACAACTGCAATCAATGTACTGTGACATACACACCTATGCACACACACGCATACACACACACACACACACACACACACACATCTGTGCAGCCTCATTGTCTTTCCCACACCACTGCAGCACCTCCCCTGCTCTGCAGTCCTGGGTGGGGGTAGGGGGCCCACAGGAATGGATGAAAATTCTCAGAAGCCCGTTGCCATGGCACCAAAACAAGGATTTGCCTGCATCACCCAGAGCCTGCTCCATCACTGCGATATAGGAAGGGGTGGGAGGTGTCTCTCTCTCTTGTTCTCTCTCTCTCTCTATCACAATCACACTCGCGCCCTCTCACACACACAAACACTCCCCCTCTCTCTCTCCTTCTCTCCCAACCTCCCTTCTTCCCTCATTCTAAGTGATGATGAATACTGAATCGTATGATAAGGGAGATTCCCATTTTATAGCCACACATAATGACACTCAATATGAATCTACCTCCACCTGTTCACTAAATAGACACTGGCAATCTATTTGTCAACACACATCATACAGCTGCAAGCATCATCATATCTATAGAATCCCTGGTTTCCCTGACAGTGTGTGTCACTGTGTACATATTCCTGGATGATCTAAGAGCAGCCTGGTCCCTCATCCACTCTCCTGGTTGACCCCGCTGGAATGCCAGGGGTTAAACCATCGAGCGCACGATTCTGATGGATGCCCAAATACAGGCGGATTAACTCTCATCCTGCATCATCCTCTCTCCTCTTTGCGCTGCAGACACACACACACACAAACACACACACATACATACACGGCCGTCCCTGCCGCCAACAGATGTGCACTCTCATCACTCCACAGGCACAACAGTTACCTTAGCATCTCCAGCAGCATACTGAGGGGGAATCACAGAAAGAGAGAGAGGGAGGGGCAGAGAGAGAGAGGGGGTAGAGGTTGAGGAGCAGGGGTAATCACGGTCAGTCAGAGAGAGAGAAAGAGAGTGGACAGTGAGCGCGAGAGATGCTTTTTTACTCGCTGTGGAGCGAGAAAGAATGTAACAGGCAGATAGAAGGAGGAGCGCAGAAGAGAGAGACGGAGGAAAGCTGCTCTTTTTCTTTCCCCTTCCACACGCTACTATACCTGCTTTCTCTCTCTCCCCCCACCTTGCCTCAGACCTTCAATTTTGTGCTGTTCCCTCCCTCCCCTCCTCCCTCTCTGCCTCCTCCTATCGTACACGGTAGCGCTTTCTTTGGGCTGGGAGTGTGGCGCACCTCTCTCTCTCTCTAATCTCGGTTGGTTTTGTCTCTCGTTGCTCTGCTGCTGCTCTCACAGGGGACTTGTCGCCGGGAAACGGGAATACAAACATGGGAGTGACAGACAGATTGACTGTGGACATGCTGGGAATGGTAATGGGATTGAGCGGGAACGCCACTGGATTTCCCCAACAATTCCCTCTCCCTCCCACCGACATGCAGGATTAACCAGGAACACCAGTTGGATTCCCCCAATTCCCATCGGAGGTAGAGAGTATGATTTTTATCCGTGTGTGTGTGTGAGGAGTGTGTGATTATGGGGCACAAATGAACACGGTGTGTTGTGTGTCTGAGACAGTGCTACAGATGATCGACTCTCCTTTGTCGTTACAGCAAACACCTGCTGGAGCACCTCTGCCTGTATGACTACAACTGGGGAGAAGGAGAAGAGACGTAAAGAGAGATGAGAGAAGAGGCTTATGAGGCTTTCCAAGCCTCGGCCAAAATGTGACATTTATTTGAGGATTTTGAAAAAGGTCAAAACTAGAGATTATAAAAGAGGGGGGTATTAGTATATGCCCCCCCCCCAACGAGAGTGGATTTGAGAATGGGCCCTGTTTGGCACCTCCTGTTGCTGCTCACGCCCCTCCTTTCAGCACAGGTTAGCATAGTTTCTGAATTGGGGACTACAGCCGAGTCAGAGGACCCAACGGCGTCCGTTGTGAGTTCTACAGGGGAGTTGGGCACCCCCTACAGCCCCGATCCCTCAGGGTCGGTCACGACCCCCTCAGAAGCCCCAAAGGAGGACTGGACGTCGGCAGAGATCTTTCTCTACAGCGGGGACTACTCCGTCTTGGGGATAGTGGAGTGCGACCGGGCGTACAGTCTCACGGGTCAGAACGGCCCCCTGCCGCGAGGGTTCTATGGCCCCCTCCGACAGTCCATGGACGCCCTGGCCAACACGGCCAACTTCCTCAACATGATCTTCCAGGCCAGCGACCTGCGGGAGAGCAGTGTGCGAGAGGACATGGAGTGGTACCACGCCATGGTGCGCGCCCTTCTGGAGGCCGACCCCCTCATCCGGCAGGCCCTCCTTACCTTTGACGCCGACCCAGCCTCCACCACCCCCCAGCTTGTGCTCCGCGCCTCCCGGAACCCTGCCCCCCCCAGGTACCAGAACATCCTCCTCCAGGACCTCTCTAGCCAATGGGAAAGTCTGCACCTCCCGGCCCCCGCACCCGACGACACCTGGTTCAGCAGTTTCAAGTTTCCCGCCTCCTCCAACCAGCCCACCTCGACCCTATCTAAAAGAGTCCTCCTCAATGACCTCAGCACCCTGGACACGCCCAAATGGGGGCGGGGCGATAGCTACGTGACCAATCGCAGCGGGGTGCGCTGGGCCAATGGGCCATTCCTAGAGTGTGAGGACGGCCGCTTCCTGCCGGGCTGGCTGCTCACCCTATCCACTTCCTTCTACGGCCTGAAGCCCGACCTCAGCCCTGAGTTTAGGTCAGTCAGGACCATGGCTGTGTCTAAAATGGCAATCTATTGCTTATATGATGGCCCCAACCCACTACTCCTGCCCCCAGTAGGCTATAATTCACGTTTAGTGCCTGGCTCTCAAAATATCTGGCCCCAGCAGCAGCAGTAGCAGCAGCAGCAGCAGCAGCAACAGCAGTAGTAGTAGCCGCAGCAGCAGCAGCAGCAGCAGCAGCAGCAGCAGTAGTAGTAGCAGCAGCAGCAGCAGCAGCTGCAGCAGCAGTAGCAGCAGTAGCAGCAGCAGTAGCAGTAGCAGTAGTAGCAGCAGCAGTAGCAGTAGTTGCAGCAACAGCAGCAGCAGCAGCAGCAGTAGCAGTAGTAGCAGCAGCAGCAGCAGCATTTGATAAGCATTTGAAATAGCAGATATGATTGAATTACCCATTGCTGGATACCATCTGACATTTCAAAGTAATGCACTTTTAAAGGCCAAAGAAGTTTATCGAGAGAAAATGTCAAGCTTCAGGGGATAGAGTTGAATATGGATGATTCAATTACAATAATAATATATTTGTTCCCATAAAAGGTCCTGTTGTTTATGTTGCTATTTGCTATTTGTTTGTGTCCAGTTAGTTTCCAGTATATTCTCTTTTACTGAAATGGATGTTTCTCTTTGTGTGTGTGCGCGCTCTTGTGCCAGGGGTGTAATCCGTGTGGATGTAAACGTACAGGGCTTTGATGTGAACCAATGTGACACGGGGGACGCTTGGTTTGCCAACACACACCAGTGCAACCGCACCACCATGGAGGTAAAGATCTTCTCAAAACATTTAAGACCTGGAAAAATAGTAATTGAACCCCAAATTGTTGTTGAAGAGTTACAGAACCCCTTATCTCTGACCAAGGCCTAGATTCAATCAGATCAAGCATTAACCGGTGATAGTGTTGGAGCTGTCAAATCGGTCATCCCACTCGCATTACACTGGGTGTTGACCAGAGGCAATGCCTCCTCTTGACAATCCTTTGCTCCAACGCTTCACTTTGCTTGAAATTTGTATAAAGGAGAGCATTTTTCTCCTGCTCTGCTAGCAGGGTTCTCGTGGCTCACCTTCTCCCAATCCCCCGCACATTTCTCTGCATGCCCTCGTTGAAAATGAATGGGAACACAACTTCTCCTGCTGAATTCGTTGTTGGTGAAACCCCCACGTTAGAAGTTCAGAACGAGAAAGTGTAGGCTACATATACATAATGACGCTCAAATTGAAAATCGTTCAACGAAATAATGAGGATTTCTATCACCCTAATCGAGGTGTAGATCTCACATTCCAGTGTTGGAACTTGTAAACAAGGCTGCATTGGAATTCTCTTAATGCAACTCCATGCACCCAATGGCAATGTCTGCTTTAGATATAATGCCAGGATCCACTTGTGGATTTGACCGCTCTAATGCACTTCCACTTCCGACAATGCCAAAACAACCGCTATGCGGATGTCTGCTAAAGCGGATCTGATTGAATAGAGCCCCAAATCTCCTAGAACCAAACCTTGAGTGGGCTACTCTTGTCACAAGAGACTGCAAAATCTCTAACTGACTAAACTCAACTCCACAATTTACATTTGAGGGTACTGGAGCTCCGACGCCACATACATTTTTTATTTTATTCAAAACTACTGATTAAATCACCCAACATTGTTCTGTGTAATTGCGGGCTACTCTTTGGGTGCTAAAATCTGTCGTTTTTGACACGACTACAATACTCCAAGCCCTAACCTATACACTTTTGTAAGTCACCATATAGGCACTATTTAAGTAGTAGTGGGTATTGTTACATATGATTCATATAAATACACTCATCAACCCTAACCACTTTAAATAGCTTTACTCTCTCTCCATCTCCTCCTTTACCTTCACCCCCAATTTATTCCCCTTCTCTTCTTTGATCATCATCTGTCCTTTCTGACACAATCCTCTCCCTCTCATCCCGCCCTTCTGTGAAAAGATAGCTGTGCTGGGTGGCGGAGGGATGAGCTGCAGGATTAAGATGATAATCCAGCCATGAACGACATCCTTCCCCCAATCCCCATGCACCCATCACTCATCTGACAGACAGAAACAACACAGGAGCACACCCATATCCCAATCTCATCAGCATCATCCCCTCTCTAGTCTCATCCTGTCCCCTCATGGAACATCCAGAGACAGGTCAGAGGTGGAACAAGAGAGAGATTGATTTCCAGGTAGAATGGGATGTTTTATTAGAGATGATTTAATTTCCTACAAAAGGAGTTAATTGATTCATGTCTAATTGCGGGCTAAGGCCTCTTTAAAAAGGGGAAGAGATGGCTTGCATGCTGAAACCAATTTTTAAAAAATTTAATAATGTATTTAAACTTTATGATCTATCTACACTTAAATCAAGTGATTTGATACCTTCATCAGATTTTTTCAAACGGTAAGAATGTGTCTTTCACTTTCGTGTATGTGTGGGTTACATACAAATTACTCACCAACTCAATTTTAAATCCATGTAACAGTCAACTAAACAAAAAAAAAAAACACCTCTCAATCAAATGATAATGCAATAAAATAAATCACACAATGAACCACATTAGATAGACACTCAGTAAATTTGTCTAGCCATAGAGCAAATACGCCTCTGGAGTGAGCTTGATATGTACATCATGAGGCTTTAAAGTGCAGGTCCATGCTATGTTTACCAACTGGCTGACTTTTAATGATTTACCATGTATGCCATCTCCATCTGAGATAATTAAATTGCCTTCATGCCTACATTCAGTTTAATCCACGGCACATACAAATATTTAACCCTTTAAGTAGGAACGAGAATACCCCGCCCACCTGAGGATCTGTATTTTTCAGGCATCTATTTCCTGTGTTTGAGGGATGCAAAATCCACGTCACTTAAATTTCGCTAGATTGATAGTCATTTTAATACTCCGACTCTTTCATACTCTTGCTTGTGCCTGTCGTTATTTCCATTAACGTTACGAACGTGGAAATGTTTGTTATGACCTGTCAAACACACCGTGGTAATGGCTGCAATGGGCTCAATGGGATACATTGTCTTTCTGTTGAATCTATACGAAAGCTAAAGCTTCGTCAGGGATTTAATACACCGTCTCGACGCTTACATCACAAGAATGACCTTATTTTGATGGTGTTAATTTTTGTGGAATTTTAACAAGTAATAATTTAATAGAGGTAGGGAACTGGTCTGTCTGCCCAATATAAAGGATCAAAACTGGCGGAGGAATACAAATAGTATAAATAGGAAAGTATACCAGTTTCATTTGAGGACCAGCATGTTGTCAACTGTGCCATACAGATTGCAAAATAGTTGTGAAGAGATTTTTGATGTACCGATTCCATGGTACAGGGTGTATGAGTTGATATATAAAACAACACAAGATTCAAGACTTGCTTTTCAGCTAAAATTATTATATAGAATTCTTGCCACCAACAAAACGTTGAGTATTTGGGGCATAAAATCATCGAAGCTCTGCAGATTTTGTTGTGAGGATACAGAATCAATAGACCATTTATTTTGGCCCTCAGGTAGCCTGTTTCTGGTCTCAGGTTCAAGAATGGCTGAAAATGCATAGCATTGGTCTAAAATTGACCCTAGAAATAGTACTGTTAGGAGATCTGGAGAGACCGGGTCAGTCAATTACTAATATACTAATACTCTTAGTAAAAGTATTTCTTCAACTCACAATTTGTGGATTCTATTCGATTATATAGATTGAAATTGTACGTTAAACATCACAGCATAGTTGAAAGATATATGTTGCGTAGAAATCCGAAGAGGGTGGCCAGCAGAGATAGGTGGGATGGGCTGAGGGAAGCTGAGGGTTGGGATGTGGAATTGGAGACAAGTGGGAGTGGAGTTGCTGCGCAGGAGATATAATTATGGTCAAAGGTAAAAGTCAAAAATAAAGTAAAAATAAACATAATAAAAATTGTTTGAATGACACTGAGGGGCAGTGTTTTTAAAGCTACTGCCGGTTTGCCAGAGGCTGATGCCGTGCAGGTGTTTGTACACATGCATATACACACACTCTCATTCAAATAAACACATACAAGAACACACACATACATGTAATAGTGCCAGACATGCACACAAACATATACAGTTGGCATTGCTGTTATGATTTTCGTTGTCTTTGATGTCCTTTGTTGAATTTTTTTGTTTTTGTTTTTATATATTTTTATTTATTTTTTGCATTGTTTGCTGTTTTCTCCTGTCTTTTCCTTTTTTCTCTTTAGTTCTTCTCTTGGTTGTTGGTGCATTGGGAGTTTCTTGGGGGAATGGGATTAATTGTATTTTTTATTTTTCTTCTTGGGTCTATGGGAGGGGTCTATGGGAGGGGTCTCGAATGGTTGAGGGAGAGCTATGGGGAACTGTGGGGGGATCTTGGAGGGTTTGGGTTCACGTTTTTTGGCCTGTTGGGAGATCTGTCAACGTGCCCTTGAGCAGGGCATTGACCCTGGATGCTTCTTTCTGTGTGTCACTCTGAATGGGAGTCTGTTGGATGACTGGTATGGTGTAGTTGTTGAGCGGCTTCACTGAAAGTATATTGTATGTTTCGGATATTCAATAAAAAATAAAAAAATATTAACAAAACATTTCTAAAATATATACAAAAATACTATTTTTGTAAATATATTTTAATACTGTTGAAATGTTTACAAATTAAATGCACTGATGTGAAACCAACTTCAGAAAATGAAGACTCGAATTATAGTGATATGTCTGATCTCGCAAACAATGTAAATTATGTTTAGATACTGTAGGTGTAATCTAGAGACAAGCGTGTTGATTTTTAATGTGAGGGTATCCTGCTATTGACACACTTGTTGAATTATGCAAGAGAACGTGACAACAACAGTAATAATTGAGGCGGTCTAGACAGTGCAGGTAGGGTTGACCGAGCAAGTGTCTGGTGGTTGCGGCCCTGTTCCTCCTCTTTGTGTTAATTTATGCAAATATGCAAATACATCTGGTGTATTTATGCAAATTAGATACGTAATTTAAAAAATACCTGATACAATAAGTAAATGTATATGAGTGCATTCTAAGAAAAAAAAAATGAAATTTGACAATAAATTGAACACCTGAATTCCCACCAAAATCCCTGAACTCCATTCATTATTTGTCCCTGCCAGTAAAATGTTTTATGTGCTATAACTCAGTCAATATCTCACGGATTATAAAAATTCAAAAAGTTTGGAGTATCTTCATCCATTGTCCAACTGCTGCATTTATTAGAATAGTTTTCAAAACCTTTTAACAATTTCGATGACCGTTGCTATTTTAAACATGCCATTAGGTCTGTCACTACCTGATGTGGGGGTGCACGTGTACTTGAGTGTGGGCGTACGTGTACTTGAGTGTGGGCGTGTGTGTGTTACGTGCATGTTTGTGTGTGTGTGTGCATATGGGATTTCACTGGTATAAAAGGGATAACGCTCTTGGTAGCGAAGCATTACATATCCATTTAGGTTTTAACTTAGATTAACACGGAGGCGAGAGGCGAGCGTCCAAATGAGTCAGTTTCCTTGACTGAGTGCTGCTGTGCTGGGAACCATCATGGTGGAAAAACTAACACCAGGCTGGCTGAGAGAACATGTGGAACACACTACATCTCCATTAAGAACGGCCAAGCATGTCAGTCCAATCAGGCATAGGCAATACAGTCACCTAACTGTAATAATTTATACCAACAAAGCCCTTTTTACCATAACAAGAGAACATTGTGTTTTTGGCCATTTTTACCCAGAAATGCTGGTATTACAGCAGCAGCGGAGATGATGCCTTGGTTGCATTGGTTTTTCTGACATCCACAGCTGTTAACAGCTGGAAACTTTGCAATGGATGCAGATATGCCAACGATAAAGTATTGCTTGCATTTAATTAAATAGTTTTTTATTCCCTAGACCCTATTCATCCTTGGTAATCATGTGCGTAGACTCCGTCTAGCCAATCAGGTTTCAGCCAATTAGAGACATTGATTGATCAAAACTCAAACTACTAGCCTCAGGGGATATTTACACCCCTGTCCTTGTACTGTGATGTGAACTCTAATCCCCACTGCTTTTACTACCCTCCAGTGTGAGCCAATCACAGGCCAGGGATTCAGATTGGGCCAGTACTGCTGTCGCTGCAAAGAGGGATACTACAGCCCCCCAATGGACGGTAAAGAAGACACACAGGCTTCATCCCAAATGGCACCCTATTCCTTTTATAGTGCACTACTTTTGACCAGGGCCCACGGGCTAGTGCACCATGTAGGGAATAGGGTGCCATTTGGGATGCATACACACAATCAAGAACATTTCTATTCAATATTTGTCTAAGAACTTTACTTCATATAAGACCCTGGTCAAGGTGATGTAATCTTTTGACTTGTATGCCAAAAACAGCTCTAAAACAATACTTAAAGATGTATTGTCGTCACTGTCCAGCTGTCTTTGTTTCTATCCCCGTGCGTGTCTAATACAGAAGGTGGTGCTCTGAACGACAGCGGTGGGGAGGGGGGTGGCGTGTGTTACCCGGCCCTGCCCATCTGTCTCCCCTGTTGGCCGGGCTGCAGGCGTTGCGAGGACGGCACCCCCTGTTGGGTAGAGGAGGACTGGTTCCTCAGAGCCGGGGTGCTGGCCGTCCAGGGCTTCTTCATGCTGCTGGTGTTCATCAGCATGCTGGTGGCCTACCAGTTCAGACGCAGCAGGGTGAGTGAGTTCTAGTGAGTGAGAGGGTCATATTCATTAGGGTACACTGTAGCAAAATGTATAGCAACGGAAAATGAAAATGAGTGCTTCTTGTTGGACAAGTTAAGGTAGTCCCTCCCTGTTGCAGTATGTTTTCTTCCATATGGTGCCTAATGAATACACCTCTGGAGTAGCTCCTCTAACAGTTAAGGTTAATGGTAGAGTCATATGATTCTAGATCTGTGGTTAGGGGCAACTTCTACAACAAGCCGTCATTGATGGTTAACTGTGCGGTTTCATTATGAAGTTCTCACTAATCTTCAAGTTTCAAAGTTTATTCGCAGTGCTACTTTAGTCTATACTTAGAAGGAAATTGATATGAAGCTCTGTTAAAAGTAACAATTAAGTTGTTCCCTCATTCTTTTCAATCACTGTCAGTGCTAGAATATTGCTTCCTTGTATAAAGCATATGCTGAAACTCTGTGGCTCTATCACAGGTAATCTAGTCATCTTGACGTCTTCTGTCATTACTCATCATCGTCGTTGTCACTCTAGATAAGAAATATGGAAATACCTAACTCTGGGCTCTGAGCTTGAATTTAAAAAACGTCTCAAAGTAGTAGTGCTGATCTAGGATCAGGTCCTCCCTGTCCATATAATATTATTCACCACGATCTATAAGGCCAAACTGATTCTATATCAGCACTACTCTAAGACTCCTGAATATGAGCCCTGAGTGTTAACATGAATTTAATATCTTAAGCCATGTTCTATGTGACAGCTTATGAATTAATACATTTATCCGATATCAGATGTGTGCATACAGTATGGCCAACATACAGGTCACTGACAAAATAAAGAAAACACCAACATAAAGTGTCTTAATAGGGCGTTGGGCCACCACGAGCTGCCAGAACAGCTTCTATCCACCTTGGTATAGATTCTACAAGTGTCTGGAACTCTGTTGTAGGGATGCGACACCATTCTTCCATGAGAAATTCCATAATTTGGTGTTTTGTTGATGGAAAACGCTGTGTGTGTTCAATTGGGTGGAGATCTGGTGACTGAGACACACACACGCTTTAAACCCCCTATACTCTTTTGAGTCCCCTCTTTCAAAGTCACTGAGATCTCTTCTAGCCATGGTAGCCAAATTAATGGCCAACTGGGCATGTTTATACAAGTGTAACAGTATAACTTTAGTACGTCCCCTCGCCCCGACCTCGGGCGCGAACCAGGGACCCTCTGCACACATCAACAACAGTCACCCACGAAGCATCGTTACCCATCGCTCCACAAAAGCCGCGGCCCTTGCAGAGCAAGGGGAACCACTACTTCTAGGTTTCAGAGCAAGTGACGTAACCGACTGAAAGGCTGCTAGCGCACACCACCGCTAACCAGCTAGCCATTTCACATCCGTTACACTCACCCCCCTTTCGACCTCCTCCTTGTCCGCAGCAACCAGTGATCCGGGTCAACAGCATCAATGTAACAGTATAACTTTAAACTGTCCCCTCGCCCCGACACGGGCGCGAGCCAGGGACCCTCTGCACACATCAACAACAGTCACCCACGAAGCGTCATTACCCATCGCTCCACAAAAGCCACGGCTCTTGCAGAGCAAGGGGAACCACTACTTCTAGGTTTCAGAGCAAGTGACGTAACCGACTGAAAGGCTGCTAGCGCGCACCACCGCTAACTAGCTAGCCATTTCACATCCGTTACACTAGCATGATGGAATGGGTCGTTTTAATTGCTTAATTAACTCAGAAACCACACCTGTGTGGAAGCACCTGCTTTCAAATACTTTGTACCTCTCATTTGCTCAAGTGTTTCCTTTATTTTGGCAGTTACCTGTATATCTTCATGTATCGTCGCATTACAGCAGGGGCATTAGTATAATTGTACCTCCCCCTGGCCATTCTTCCTCTCCAAGATAGTGCTCCACGGACCTAGTCTCTGCATACATCAACACATGTAGAGTTAAATGGTTAAACACGGAGCAGCGATGGTCCACAGAGACATCAGAAATCAAAGCACTGTAAGATAAGCACATCATACTGAACCAATCATGTTTCCTCAATTCCTCTCTCTCCCCCTCTCCTCACTTTCCATCTCACCTTCCACCTCTCTCTCCCTCATCCACCCCTTCTCTCTCTCCGCCTCATCACCCGCATCCTTCTCTCCATCGACCTCTACCTTCCGTCTTCTCTGCCCTCCCTCACCCCTTCCCTCTCTCCCGCATCCATCCCTCCTCTCTACCCTCCCTCCATCTTCCATCTCACCTCTACCCCTTCTCTCTGTCTATCTCACCTATAGAGGATCCGGGCATCAGGTCTCCTGCTGTTAGAGACCATCCTGTTTGGTTCTCTGCTCCTGTACTTCCCGGTGAGTGAGAGAGTGTATGAGCGAGTGAGGGGAGGGAGGGGGAAGGTTGCATCCCAAATATAGACCCTAGTCAAAAGTAGTGCACTAGGGTGCCATCTGGGACGCAGCCGATCTGGGACGCAGCCGATGTATTCGTTGCATTACTCAATGGCCGGCGATAGATTATCGATCACTTGTGTGATTCATTATCTCAACGAAGTAGTCGTTGCAAGACTCACTCATACATGTATCTAGCCTGAATCACTGATCAAAGTATCCCGTTCAAGCCAATGGTAAGTGGTGGGGGCATGCGGTGCCCTTGTAAGTCATTGATCATATTACTTCGCTCGCTAGAACACAAGGTTGAGTTACATATGTGCGATATACACATATTAATGTGTTCCCAGCTTTGCTATATTCCCACTTCACTACGGTATCACAGATACACGAAAGAAAAAACCTATGGGGGATTCAGATGCTAAAAGGCTGATACAAAGGTGAAATTCCTTTCAGTCTGCTGTAGCTGTGGCCCATTGGCCCAGACAAAAGGGCAACCGAGGGACAGACTCTCTCATCTCTGTAGGGCATCACCTGGGGTGGTCACACACCGTCCCCTTTAGCCCTCCAGCCATTTGATCTACTGTTGCCGCGGTCAACGACCTAGAGCACACATACAATTCCACTCATGTACACACACGGTCCTGTACACTGCTCATTTCTGTATACGTTCTGTACTGTTGTATACAGTTGTGATTACTAAGTGCATCATGTGTCTCCCCTCTTGAGGTAGGTAGAAATGTTCAATTTGAACACATTATAATCAATTATGCTTCTATATTATTTTTTATCCACAAAGCCTGTTGCCTATTGTAACTATAAAGACAAGGTAAACTAAGCTCATAGGGAGTGATTTCGCGTGATAGATCATCTGCTAATGCCTCTCTCTATCTCTCCCCCTCAGGTTTTCATCCTGTACTTCAAGCCCAGCACCTTCCGATGCATCCTGCTTCGCTGGGTGCGACTTCTGGGCTTTGCCATAGTCTATGGAACGGTAACACTGAAGATATATAGGTCTGTACTACTGCACTCTCTCACTACTACATTTCACGTATCGTCAGTATCACCGCATGTGTATCCCCTCGTTATAGTCAGGTCGAACAATATGTTGTGAGATCTTTCACTGAACTCAGATCAGTTTGTATGCTGTAATGTAATTCAAAATGTGTCAAAAAGTGTCTGTATATGTATCTCTCTGTGGAATGAGTAACATCAAGTCAACTTCCCACACATACAGGGTTCTCAAGGTGTTCCTGTCGCGCACAGCCCAGAGAGTGCCCTACATGTCCAGCATACACCTGCTGAGGTTGCTGGGAGTCATGGTTGTGACCGTCAGCTGGTTCCTGTGTGCGTGGACCGCGGGCGTTCTACAGAACCGTGACCGTAACGTTCCATTACTGATCATATCGACCACGTCGGATGGTCAGGGCTTCAGCCTCTGTGACCTGGACCGCTGGGACTACATGATGGCCGTGGGTGAGTGGATAACACTAATTGAAAAAGAGGGTTGTTTGTGTTTTCCAGGTGATACAGAGAACAAAAATCTATATTGAAAAGAGAAACTCCAGCACACGAGCATTCTTGTGTAGACCTATTGACCAAAACCAAAAATCCAGTGGATGCTACTGTTATCGATTTGGCTTTTTCTGTCTGGTTTCAAATAAAAGAACACTGAGCTACAAATCACATTCCTGATTGAGGTCAGGGGTAAAATCAATTTACAAAGATGATTTTGAGCTCAAAAAACCCAGACAAAACAACATTACTGCCTGATGCTATTTGTGTATGAGAAGAAAATAAACGTTATGTCTGTCTCTTTGTATGTCTCAGCCGAGCTGATGTTTCTGTGCTGGGGCAGTTTACTGTGCAGTGCTGTGAAGCCCGTGCCCTCAGCCTTCCACGAGCCTCGCTACATAGGTATCGCCATACACAACGAGCTGCTGCTATCCTCCATGTTCCACCTGCTACGGTAACCAGTGTACATGATACCCGGCTCTAAACAGAGGCAGTAAACCGGGATAAAGAATATTATTTATAGTATATAAGCCTACACTAGATGACTGACAGGGGGCACTGTTTTGAAGCCACTGCACCTCCATCTAGGCACTCCCCAACCATTGTGATAAATATTATTATTCATGTCTACATGTTTTTTATACAATACGCTTATTTTATTACAGACTCAATGCATACTTTAAATTATATTATGTGAGCTAAACGTTAAAAAAACACAAAAAAAACATGTTCCTTAAAGTATCATTTTTTGAAAGTTACTGTGCCCACTCCAACAAAAAATACCTAAATTCATGTAATTTTGTCCTTGAAACATTTAATTCCTATGGAAAACTGCTTCTTCTGGGGAGTGCCAATATGGCCGACCGGTGGCTTCAAAGCCTCTCATTGGCCAATACATAGCATCAGCAATCCAGGGTTTATATACATCATTGAATAAAACATGTTTATTCACTAGGAGAAATGCATATTGTATAGGGACATATAACATGTCTTTCTGTTCTATATTTTCCTTAGGTTTGTCATGCCCTCTCTGCATCCTGACTGGATGCTGTTGCTGTTCTTCACCCATACGCACGTCACTATCACTGTGACACTCGCCCTGCTCTTCATACCCAAGGTACACTACCGCTCAAAAGTTTGGGGAACTCTTAGAAATGTCCTTGTTTTTGAAAGAAAATCACCTTTTTTCCATTAAAATAACATCAAATTGATCAGAAATACAGTGTAGACATTAATGTTGTAAATGACTATTGTAGCTGGAAACGGCTGATTTTTTATGGAATATCTACATAGGCCCATTATCAGCAACCATCACTCCTGTGTTCCAATGGTACGTTGTGTTAGCTATTCCAAGTTTGTAATTTTAAAAGGCTAATTGATCATTAGAAAACCCTTTTGCAATTATGTTAGCACAGCTGAAAACTGTTGTCCTGATTAAAGAAGCAATAAAACTGGCCTTTCAACTAGTTGAGTATCTGGAGCATCAGCATTTGTGGGTTCAATTACAGGCTCAAAATGGCCAGAAATAAATAATGTTCTCCTGGAACTCTGTTAGTCTATTCTTGTTCTGAGAAATGAAGGCTATTCCATGCGATAAATTGACAAGAAAAGGAAGATCTTGTACAACGCTGTGTACTACTCCCTTCACAGAACAGCGTAAACTGCTCTAACCAGAATAGAAAGAGTGGGAGGCCCCGGTGCACAACTGAGCAAGAGGACAAGTACATTAGAGTGTCTAGTTTGAGAAACAGATGCATCACAAGTCCTCAACTGGCAGCTTCATTATATAGTACCCGCAAAACACCAGTCTCAACGTCAACAGTGAAGAGGCGACTCCAGGATGCTGGCCTTCTAGGCAGAGTTCCTCTGTCCAGTGTCTGTGTTCTTTTGCCCATCTTAATATTACATTTTTATTGGCCAGTCTGAGATATGGCTTTTTCTTTGCAACTCTGCCTAGATGGCCAGCATCCCAGAGTCGCCTCTTCACTATTGGCGTTGAAACTGGTGTTTTGCGGGTACTATTTAATGAAGCTGCAAGTTGAGGTCTTGTGAGGTGGCTGTTTCTCAAACTAGACACTAATGTACTTGTCCTCTTGCTCAGTTGTGCTCCAGGGCCTCCCACTCCTCTTTCTATTCTGCTTAGAGCCAGTTTGCGCTGTTCTGTGAAGGGAGTAGTACACAGCGTTGTACGAGATCTTCAGTTTCTTGGCAATTTCTCACATGGAATAGCCTTAATTTCTCAGAACAAGAATAGACTGGCGAGTTTCAGGTCTTTGTTTCTGGCCATTTTGAGCCTGTAATCGAACCCACAAATGCTGATGCTCCAGATAATCAACTAGTCTAAAGGCCAGTTTTATTGATCCTTTAATCAGAACAACAGTTTTCAGCTGTGCTAACATAATTGCAAAAGGGTTTTCAAATGATCAATTAGCCTTTTAAAATGATAAACTTGGAATAGCTAACACAACGTGCCATTGGAACACAGCAGTGATGGTTGCTGATAATGGGCCTCTGTACGCCTATGTAGATATTCCATTAAAAAAATCAGCTGTTTCCAGCTACAATAGTCATTTACAACATTAACAATGTATACACTGTATTTCTGATCAATTAGACGTTATTTTAATGGACAAAAAAGGTGCTTTTCTTTCAAAAACAAGGACATTTCTAAGTGACACCAAACTTTTGAACGGTAGTGTACATAGCAATTTTCTTCCACAAGCAATATAAGCAGAAATCTGAATCTGACACAAAATATCTACTGTGTGTATGTTCTGTAGTTCCTCTATGTTTCGAGGGCGGGGAGAGAGGAGATTGCAGAGGAGGTTTATGAGGATGAGGTGGAATTGCGGCGATCCGGCTCGTACCTCAACAGCAGTTTTACCTCAGCAGTTTGGAGTGACCACAGCTTGGACCCCGATGACATTCGGGTAAACTCCTTTTCTGCCCTGGACACTTACTAAGTGACCATTTCTATTCAGGCACTGTCTAGGCCAAGAGGGGGAGAAATGATTAAATCAAATTTAAACCTTAGTAAAATAAAACAATTATAAACATTGAATTACTGCTATAACCATTTGTAGGATCACTTTATACTAATTTAAAACCAATTCTAATTTTCATTATAAACAGACATATAAAGCCCTGTGTGTATTTCACAATTAGTGGCCTGGCATAGACCTGACCTGTGTTTTCTCCTCCGCCTGCCCCTTCTCTTCTCCCTAAACTTGCTCTCCTTGTCCTTAACAATAACTCTTCCCCAACTAACTGTTCCCTATGGTTTTTCCCTCTGCTCACTCATACCAATACCCTCCCTAATTCCCTTTATCCTTCATTCTCTCTTCCTTTTCACCTGCACCAGGATGAGCTGAAGAAATTGTATGGTCAATTGGAGGTCCACAAGACCAAGAAGATGACAGCAAACAACCCCCACCTGCAGAAGAAGCGCAGCTCTCGGCGCGGGCTGGGCCGGTCCATCATAAAGCGTATCACTGAGATCCCAGAGTCCATGAGTCGACAGTGCAGCCGTGATGGCAAAGAGGTCAACTTGGGCAGCAGGGATGTTACGCACACCGAGTCCAGTAAGAGAGCGCCAGATACTTTTAGCGTAAATTACAAAGATCAACCAGTAAAGCAGTCTTCACCAGTGCTGCGTAAATCTCAAAGTGACTATGACTATGTAACCGATAAAGACCCCTCTTTGCACGACTCCATGTTAAGGGCGAATCTAGCTAAGAGATGCTCACAGCGCTCTGAGACAGACTCGCTATATATGGCACCATTGGTCTGTAAGTCGGCCAGTGCCCAAAACCTTACAGTTGATAACAATCTCCTGCTTCCTGGACCTACCAAGCTACACAAGTCACTGAGTTTAGCGTCCAGTAAAGCCCACAGTCTGGAAGACACCTCTCGGGTAGGCAGAGATACCCAAAGCGAGCAAGGGCAGTCCCAACAGGATGTAGCTATCAAGGAACAGACCTCAAGTGCCCTTGTGCAATCCCAGTCCTATGACAAGGCCGAAGTGTGTCCCTGGGAGCTTGCGGAGGAACGCCCTGCCAATAAGAACCAGCCACACGTTACCTTTGCTCCCTCTGAGGAAGAACCACAGAGCCCAGAGAGTTTATCATCACCAATACTGAAACATATTTGCCCCTGGGACCATTTACCAGTTCCTACCCCAGCAGAAAGTCCTGCTGGGGATTCACAAGGCGGAGAGGCAGAATGTGAGTCCCCGAGACCACAGGCTCCCATCTCCGCTAGTGTACCTGGGTCCCCAAAGGACATGCGGGTCTTCTCCTTCCGCACTTCCACCCAGAAATGGCTCTCTGTGAAATCTTTCGTAGGATCTGTGGATGCAAGCATCAAGGAAAAATCCAAAAAGGAGACAGCAGGAGATACGGTAAAGAAACAGGACTCAATATCACAAAAAAGCCAGGGGAGTGTAGCCGCCATCGCCGTCATCGCAGCATTAAAATTAAAAACGCCAAGCATTTCCAGCGCAGAAACGAAATCACAAAGTGTTTCAAACTTGGAGAAGAAATCTAATGTTTCAAGCATAGACAAAAGGACACAGCAAAAAAGAAGTATGACAACAGTAGATGTGAAACCTGCCCTCGTGAAACAGGCTGCAATCAGACTGTCCTCAAGTGATTCCTCTGAAAGAAGTCCTAGGAGAATAGTGGTTGTACAGTCCACTGTCTATCCTTGGGAGTCAGAGGACATGCAAAAGGACAGTATGTATGAAAACGTGTTCATCTCAAGCAAAAACACTGCACATAGCACAGCTAAGACTCCTTCCACTCACAGAAAGGGTAGCCAAATTAGGCCTGCTCTGAGTGTTTCCCAATCAGATATTTGCCCATGGGATGTTCCTGCTTCCTCCCAGCAAGCCCCACAGAGACAACAAAGCACCATAGCAGACATCTGCCCGTGGGAGGTGGAGGAACCAGAGGAGGATCCAAAGGCGCCTGCACGTGTCAGTGTATGTCCTTGGGAATCAGAAGAAGTATTGAAAAGACAGGAGAGTATCCGGGGAGATGTATGCCCTTCGGAAGCTAGTGTTTCCGCCATCCCAATTACCTCAGCGTCCAACCAGTCTGAGAAGAAACCAGAGGGTCTGAACAAGAAACCAACAGACGTATGTCCTTGGGAAACCGATGAAACCCCACAGATTTCTCAAGGCCTAAAACCCCAAGAGAGTGTACGGGTTGATGTCTGCCCTTGGGATGTGGGGTATTCCTTCCCTGAAAAAGTAAAGGTGGCGATTATTTATGAAAATGTTCATCCACAGGAGAACAAGGGATTGCATAAGGCGCCACCAAAATGTCAGGAGACAATACATGCAAATGTCTGTCCATGGGAATCTGAAGAGACCCCAAAATCCCAAGACGGTGTACGGGAGAATGTCTGTCCTTGGGAATCAACAGACACACCAAGCATTGGGAAGCAAGATGTACAAACAAAAAGCACAGAGCAAGCTAAATCTGCCCATGAAAAACGAAGTGTCCCCATAGCGAAAGCATGTCCATGGGAATTCCCTGACCCACCGAAAGACTTGACAGTACTTTGTCCTTGGGAAAAGGAGGAGAGTCCAATGACACCCATAGCCATAAAGATCACCAAAGGATCATTTCCCCAGGAGACCACTGTTGCAAAAACCGACATTTGTCCATGGGACATTGGATACCAAGAAAAGACAGATGGAAAAGACAGCCCTTGTACAAATATTTGTCCTTGGGAAACCCAAGGCAGAACTCAAGCTGATCCAAAAAAGACTGACAGCGTTCAAGTAAATATTTGTCCTTGGGAGACTGAGAAACCAGAGCAGCAAGAAAGGACTCCGGCTATTGTCTCCATAGAAACAGGAAAGACTAAAAGACAAGACAGCACTCTGGCAGATGTTTGTCCTTGGGAAACAGGGGCAATTGATGAGCCAGACAAGACAAAAAGACGAGATGGCACTCAAACGGACGTTGGTCCATGGAAAACTGAGGATCCAAAAAATACAGAGGAGAAAGATGGTGTCAAAGTTGATGTTTGTCCTTGGGAAACTGGAGAGACTGACAAGACAAATGGACAAGACAGTACTAAAGCAGATATCTCCAAGGAAATACGAGACAGTGTTCGAGTTAATATTTGTCCTTGGGAAACTGATGTCCCCAAAGAATCAGAAAAGATGAAAAAGCAAGACGGTGTTCAGGCAGATGTTTGTGTATGGGAAACTGGTCCAGCTGAAGAGTCAGAAAAGACTAAAAGCCAGGACAGCACTAAGGCAGATGTTTGTGTATGGGAAACTGGTCCAGCTGAAGAGTCAGAAAAGACTAAAAGCCAGGACAGCACTAAGGCAGACATTTGTCCATGGGAAGCTGGTCCAGCTGAAGAGCCAGAAAAGACTAAAAGCCAGGACAGCGCTAAGGCAGACATTTGTCCATGGGAAGCTGGTCCAGCTGAAGAGCCAGAAAAGACTAAAAGCCAGGACAGCGCTAAGGCAGACATTTGTCCATGGGAAACTGGTCCAGCTGAAGAGCCAGAAAAGACTAAAAGCCAGGACAGCGCTAAGGCAGACATTTGTCCATGGGAAACTGGTCCAGCTGAAGAGCCAGAAAAGACTAAAAGCCTGGACAGCACCAAGGCAGACATTTGTCCATGGGAAGCTGGTCCAGCTGAAGAGTCAGAAAAGACTAAAAGCCAGGACAGCACTAAGGCAGACATTTGTCCATGGGAAACTGGTCCAGCTGAAGAGTCAGAAAAAACTAAAAGCCAGGACAGCACCAAGGCAGACATTTGTCCATGGGAAACTGGTCCAGCTGAAGTCTCAGAAAAGACTAAAAGCCTGGACAGCACCAAGGCAGACATTTGTCCATGGGAAACTGGTCCAGCTGAAGAGCCAGAAAAGACTAAAAGCCAGGACAGCACTAAGGCAGACATTTGTCCATGGGAAACTGGTCCAGCTGAAGAGTCAGAAAAAACTAAAAGCCAGGACAGCACCAAGGCAGACATTTGTCCATGGGAGACCAGGGATCCTATAGAACCAGAGAAGATAAAAAAGCAAGAAAGTGTTCAAGAAGACGTTTGCCCATGGGAAACTGATGAACCAGAAAAGTCTGCAGAGAAAGAGGAAACTAGGATTGCCAGTGGCATACAGGACGTCACAGAGACCCAGGGTGCACTCTCTATGGAGGGTGACGCTGCAGAACCTGTAGCCGGCAGCACGCATACGGCAGAGGCAGCCAAAGCTAACATGCCCCTGGCTCGGCGTGACGCTATGTGCCCTTGGGAGATGGAAGGGACCAAACCACCATCATCCCCATCATCCATCACAGAACACGACAATAACTCTGACGTTTTTACATGGGAGCCTGAAAACATTCTTGAAGAGGAAGAGGAGGAAGACGATGCCGAGAGTGCTGCTGAAGCCTTCGTCTTCCCATCCGACTTCTAAACGCCAAGACTGTCAATTACTGGCTAGAACAAGAATGGTCTCAGTGAGTTGTTGCACCCGATTCACTGACTGGGTCACTGTGCAAAGCTGTCCCATAGCAGGGGGGGTAATGAATCGGACATGACCTTTGCAAACCTGAATGTAGCAAAGGCCCCTGGACTGTCCATCCATAACACTCCCCAGAAAGACACTGCTCCACAAGCAATACACCCCTGGGCCAGGATCTGCAAATGCTCTGCCCACCAGAGGTACATTTACCCTCCCAGGTTCTCAATCAGAGAAAGCGTCTGGATGCAGTCCCTCTCCTTCTTCTTACCCCTTTTAGAAAGGTATATTGTTTTCGGTCTTTGTGTGTTTAAGTGACAATGGGCTCTTCTGTATCACACAGTTAAAACCCCATCGCTATGGCTGTGAAAGGTTGACAATGTGTTTAAATAACAGCCTGAGCTTTACGAAGCTGGTGATAACTCCTTATAGACACACAGGGAAATAATCTACACAAGACCAGTGCTCCTTCAGGTTAACCTGTAAGCACATCCAGCAGTTTGGAAATCACTGATTACAATGGTGGTGATGCATGTCCTTTTGTTGCCTGCTATAAACACATTCCAAACAATTTAAGGACAGCTTTCCAGCTGTAATATTGTGTGCTTTTTCAAAGTCAATTGTGTCAATTACAGTCGTGGCTACAAGGATATCAAATTTAATGTCAGTAATGTAGATCAACAACATGATCATGTCCCCACAGACACAGAGCTAATATTAATAACACATCTAACTTTAACAGAGAACTTAAATCGTACTAATTCAATATTGACTTGTGAAGAGCTAGCTATAATCTGTTCTTTTGAATCATTTACAATACCAATTTTATTAGAAGAATAAATACATGAATTTATATTTTTTTTAAAAGGTAGATCTACACTGAGGAGAATGCAAGACCAAACCTTTTTTCACATTATTTTTTTTTAAGCATATAACTCAATTTGGAAGCCCTAAAAAGAACTGCACCTCAGTATAGTCCTGCTAAAACTGTACATAAGGCCATTGTCATTGATTTATTCACCATTTCCATACTTTATTTACCAAATGTATCCATCCATATTTGCCACATCTCCGCATTCAGTGAAAATGAAAGTTTGTGCGGTGGTGATATCATGTTATTCGCAATGGACCAACTTCGTTTTGTGAGCGTTTTTTGATGCATGTAATGTGTTTTTTGAATGGGTGTGCTGTCTTTTTGTTAAGTAGAATCAAACACCATCATTACACAATGCATCCTTTTTGTATACAAGTTGAAAGTGATTTCTGTTGAGATTTCAGTTATTTTTGTATGTATTGCCTATGAAAAGTACAGATTATTCTGATATAAAATGTACATTCACTGAAATCAAAAAGGTATGAAAAAAGAGATGGGACATTTTATTTTTGTATTCTTTAAATTAACATGTAATATATTCACCATTGAAATAAACCATATAATCTGTACAGATCTGGACAATATGGATTATTATTGTTTTAGATATACAAGTTTTAGATGTAACGAACAACAGTGTATTTTTATATAAAAAGGCAGAAAACATCATGAAGCTACATTTAGTTTTCTTAAAAAAAAATGGAATGTTCATTTTAACAGTTGATTTTGAGTCTGTATGTGTTGGCCCAGAATTACAGCTCCCACCTGTGGTCTATTTGTGCCACTGCACAGCCTTAGGCTTGGGCACTTCATAGTTGAGCCCCTCAAATTCCTCGCCTGGCTTGAGCTCCGGGCCAGGGATCATAACAGTCTGAAACAGAGGAAGTAAAAGCCAGTGAGCAGAAATTACAACCAGACAAATGGGAGCTCATATTAGCTTGTGTGTACCATACAAGTTACTAAGAACACTGAGTGAGGAAATCTAAGGCCAGTCCCAAAACTGTCTGAGACAAAACACATATGGTAAATAACAGAGTTGCAGTACATTACAAATCATTTAAAGTCCATTCAGGTAATGAACTGAAAATGTATTCAGGAATTTCATTAGTCATCTAATAACTTTCTAATCAACCCCTCAAAGGGGCACATCATCACTTTTTAACCTCATTAATTTGTGAAGTGCCCCTTTAAATCAGAAAACTTGCTATAGACTCCTATGAAAGGTCACCTTGACGATGGGTTCCTTCACTGGGGCCCAGGCTGGTACTATCTTGCCATGTAACCTCCACATGCCGTAATGGTTGACGAGGTGCCTCTCCAGAACCAGGTACTCCAGCACATCCCTGGGCTCCTCTTCGCTCCCCATCATCAGTCTGCCGAAGCGGTCGTAGACGGCCAAGGTCCAACCCCCAGAACAGACAAGTTAACAATTTAGGAATGATGTTAATTCAGGTAACACAACCCTTAGAGGATTACGGTGAAACGATGATGTAGCCATGAGTGGGACAGATTCAGGGGGCAGGAGAAGGTAGGGGGGAAAGGAAAAAAGAGAATGAGTTAAGAGAGAATTGGTTCACTCATTACTAATTGGTTCACTCATTACTACTATGCTAATGCTATTGCAATGTGAACGTTTCAGTCTATAAATATAGCTAAAGCTAAGCATAGCGCCATTGTCTCATTTTAATGTTTCAAAATGTGGGATTCCATAGTACCCAACCTGTGTGTTATATACTTGTTTAACGGCTCATCGTGACAGTATTCCAAAATGATGACAACCCTTTTCGAAGTGACACACTGTGTGTTTGCGACTGTCCGTCTCACCTGTCTGGAGTGCATGCGCACCGTAACCTGCCCATACATGTTGCCTTTGCTGACCATGTCTGGACAGCGGGCGTGCACCACCTTGGGCGGCTCCAGGGACTCCACGAAATGCCACCGCAGCGTCTTGTAGCGGTTCCCCCTCACCATCTCCTGCACAGGATGGACAGACAGTGAGCTAATGCCATCTAAGTTAAAAGAGCATCCCAAAGACAAACACAACAAGTAACTTATAGGTTATAACATAGGTTACAAGTATAATTAACATTTTATCATACTATTTCTTAGTAAAATACCTGGTTATTTCTGTACCGTAAAATTAAGTACAATAGGCTTGGGCAATAGAGACCACGTGAGGTCGGTATGTGCTAGCCCACTACTTATAACTAAGAAATGTCAAATAAATGATATCCAACTCAGGGCTGCAGCTGTGCATTTGGTTTGCTAACTGGCTAGATGTCGTCAAGATCAAGCATCTTGCTTACAGCAGAGACATTCAATTCCCTCCTGGATCAAGAGCCCGGTTGCCTAAATTGTTTTGAGCATTTAAAAACAGAGCCACATGTGTGCACTTGCATACCACAGTATGATACAGAAACGGTATGACAATCCATATACCGCCCAACACTAAAGTGCAACCACACAAACACACTATTTGCAGCAGCAGCAGCAATTTTCATAACATCATGTGTGGGATTGTATCAGTGCAAATAGAACTGAGGATAAATATACATGGTGAAATAAATAACTGTTTATACAATACACAGGCTAACAGTTAAAGAAAGTGTACTGGTGATGGTGACAACTGCCAGAAGGGAGAACTTACAGGGTAACATCTTTCTGTCACAAGGGAGTGAAGTTTCTCCTTGTTAAACCTGAAACACACAGACAGAAGAAGAGTGATACGCATAAAAGAGCGACTACCCCCAAAAAGCAACATCTTGATTTGATAGCGACCTGTGGCATCGATGAGCCAAAAATATTTATCCTGGTGTCAAAATTTACTAAAGTGTAAATAGGATTATTTTGGTCATAAAATAAGTCGTCTCGACCAAAACTGAGGTTTGAGAGATAGCAAAAAATGGTATATCACGGAATAAAGGGTACTGTGACAGTTTTCCTTGGGTTGTGTTTATTTCAATCCTGCCCACATACCCAAAGCTGGCAGCACCCAAGTAATCATCATTTTGGAGCGCAGCTGCACACAACCAGATTTTAATGCCCATAGTCAATTTGGTTTGACATTCGATATACCTATGGAGCTAGTTAGGGACCATCGGTAAAATACACATTGTACAGTGCATTCGGAAAATATTCAGACCCCTTGACTTTTTCAACATTTTGCTACGTTACAGCCTTATTCTAAAATGTATTAAATATTTTTTCCCCTCAATCTACACACAATACCTCATAATGACAAAGCAAAAACAGGCTCAGAAATTTTTGCAAATGTATTAAAAATAAAAAACCTGAAATATCACATTTACATAAGTATTCAGACCCTTTACTCAGTTTACCTTTGGCAGCGATTACAGCCTCGAGTGTTCTTGGGTATGACGCTACAAGCTTGGCAATCCTGTATTTGGGGACTTTCTCCCATTCTTCTCTGCAGATCCTCTCAAGCC
Source organism: Salvelinus namaycush (assembly GCF_016432855.1). Classification (NCBI taxonomy): domain Eukaryota; kingdom Metazoa; phylum Chordata; class Actinopteri; order Salmoniformes; family Salmonidae; genus Salvelinus; species Salvelinus namaycush. The sequence continues at coordinate 65,618,620 of NC_052308.1, read as the reverse complement.
CTGTCAGGTTGGATGGGGAGCATCACTGCACAGCTATTTTCAGGTCTCTCCAGAGATGTTTGATCGTGTTCAAGTCCGGGCTCTGGCTGGGCCACTCAAGGACATTCAGAGACTTGTCCCGAAGCCACTCCTGCGCTGTCTTGGCTGTGTGCTTAGGGTCGTTGTTCTATTGGAAGGTGAACCTTCGCCCCAGTCTGAGGTCCTGAGCGCTCTGGAGACGGTTTTCATCAAGGACATCTGTACTTTCCTCCGTTCATCTTTCCCTCGATCTTGACTTGTCTCCCAGTCCCTGCAGCTGAAAAACAACCCCCACAGCATGCTGCCACCACCATGCTTCACCGTAGGGATGGGGCCAGGTTTCCTCCAGACGTGACGCTTGTGCCAAAGAGTCCAATCTTGGTTTCATCAGACCCGAGAGTCTTGTTTCTCATGGTCTGAGAGTCCTTTAGGCAAACTCCAAGCGGGCTGTCATGTGCCTTTTACTGAGGAGTGGCTTCCGTCTGGCCACTCTACCATAAAGGCCTGATTGGTCGAGTGCTGCAGAGATGGTTGTCCTTCTGGAAGGTTCTCCCAGCTCCACAGAGGAACTCTGGAGCTCTGTCAGAGTGACCTTCAGGTCCTTGCTCACCTCCCTTACCAAGGCCCTTCATCCCCGATTACTCAGTTTGACCAGGAGGCTAGCTCTAGGAATAATCTTGGTGGTTCCAAACTTCTTCCATTTAAGAATGATGGAGTCCACTGTGTTCTTGGGGACCTTCAATGCTGTAGACATGTTTTGGTACCCTTCCCAGGTCTGTGCTTAGACACAATCCGGTCTCGGGAGCTCTACGGACAATTCCTTCGACTTCATGGTATGGTTTTTGCTCTGATATACACTGTCAACTGTGGGACCTTATATAGACAGGTGTGTGCCTTTCCAAATCATATCCAATCAATTGAATTTACCACAGGTGAACTCCAATCAAGTTGAAGAAACATTGCAAGGATGACCAATGGAAACAGGATGCATCTGAGCTCAATTTCAAGTCTCATAGCAAAGGGTCTAAATAAGGCATTTCTGTTTTTTACGTTTCGCTTTGTCGTTATGGGGTATTGTGTGTAGATTGATGAGAAAAATATATATATATAATCAATTTTAGAATAAGGCTGTAAGGTAACAAAATGTGGAAAAGGTAAAGGGGTCTGAATACTTTCCGAATGCAATGTACATGGGACAATATTTTAAATGTAAATTGCTCCTTATTTCAATAACAAACTATAAATTGTAGAAATTGATATACAAATATTAAAAGCATTTGAGACATCTAAAAGATGTGCAATATGAAAATATTGTCCCCTTTACATTGTGTAATTTATTGACGGTCCCTAACTAGCCCCAGAGATAGGCTATCCATTGTCAAACCAACTTTGCCACGGTCACACACTAATCAGCTGAAGCTAATTGGCAAAAGAAGTTGGCTAGCACTAGCTAGCCTAGGTGACTTCAAGACAAGACCTGGTTAGACTGTTTCAAGTTATCTAGAAGGCTGAGTGACTAACTGTGTACTGTTTTGGCAGAGTGAATGTACAAACACTTACCATGTGCGAACACACAAAAGACACCCACATTAACCCCCCCCCCCGCTGCATTTTCTTAATGACCAAGCCAAAAAACTAGGCCAAATCAGGTAGTTCAGATTGACAAACAAGATTAGCCTAAACAGACTTTCACAGCAAGCTATATCAGTGAAAGGAATATATCCATCATGACCAGTGAGTCACTATCTCACTTCCATTAGAAATGCCTCACTGGAATAACTTGGGACACCACCCACCCCTTTCACAGATCATCTTTGCCTGGTAGCCAAGAGTGTAAGCAGGATAGGGAGCAGTTGATTTGGGTCATATGAGAGTGAGTGTATCTCTTACTGTGTGAGAGCGTTGTGCGCGTCAACGAAGATCTCCTGAGCTTTCACTGGGAACGCCTTTGTGGTGAACTCAGCGTCATGCTCTTTGATCTTGCGTATCCTGCAGTGGAGAGAAGGTTTGGTGTTCCCACTTTAAATGAACTACAACTTTTAAGCCTTCATAAACCCTTTATAAGGCTTTCATGAATGGACTATAAAACCTTTATAAGTTTGTTTAAAGTGTGATCGGGTTTGTTTCAACGCCAAAGAAGTTAATGCAATATAAGAGACAAATAGGTACTCAGTCTAAGTCTAATGGAGAGTAAGAATATCTAACAAGTACATGGCAGACAGTCTTTGCTAGCTGGGAGAATCATAAAACACGGGACGAGATGTTAAAACTGTCCATTGTGCCAATAGATGGTATGCGATTTGCCGTGATGTTGACAAAGTGGCATGGGAGGTTTATTTCTTAGACTGGGTTAAGATGTCAATTTTGGGACACATTCTCAGTAGTGTGCCTTCGAATCAGTGGGTGTTTCGGCCTTTAATCACTAAACACCCTCATCAAAGGTGGCCAGCTAAAGGGTGATCAAGCCTTAGCTTGTGTCCCATACCCAATTAAGATTTCCCACGGGACTATGCAAGGCAGGGGCGTCCTCTTCCCTGAGCCAGCCCTACAGCTGACCGCATACCTCATATGCCCTCCTCAAGTTGGAGGGATCTGAATTGGGTTCTCAGGTGGGGGTGTCATGAAGTTATAGCCCAGCAAGGGTCCTTCTGTTTGATCCAGATCCACTGGCTGCCTCTTTCAGCTGCTTGAGAAACTGCTCTGACGGTCTGCCGCAGAGCCTGTCCATGAATTCCAAGTTCTTTCAGCAACTGGATGGTGGAAGAAGCCACGAATCCTCTGCATCCCACTTCAACTGGCCAGACTTTTGCATTCCAGCCACGCTGAGTTGCGTCTACTTCCAACTCTGTGTAACGCAGTTTCTTACGCTCGTAGGCCTCTTCAACAGAGTTTTCCCACGGGACTGTGAGCTCTATGATGTACACAGCCTTTCGTGAAGGGGACTAGAGTACCATGTCTGGCCTAAGGTTGGTAGAAGCAATCTCAGGTGGAAAAATTAGTTGCTGGCCAATATCGACAAGCATCTTCCAGTCCCGGGCCATGGCTAGGTGTCCAGTTTCTGGCTTCGTAGGAGGATGCTTGGGCCTTTCCGCCCCCCCCCCCCCGGATGAATGTTGTTGTTTTGACGGGATTGCTTGTTTATGGAGGTAATGAATTGGTTGCACTCCTCTTGGTCTCAAGTGCTGCAGCCAGGCTCTTGAGGACCTGATTGTGCCTCCAGGTGTAGCGGCCTTGTGAGAGGCTGGTCTTGCAACCTGTCATTATATGCCTGAGAGTCGCTGGAGCTGGGCAGAGGGGGCAGGTCGGGTCCTCGCCATACCATTGATGTAGGTTTTTTGGTGATGGAAGCACATCATAAACAGCTCTTATGATGAAGCTGATGTTGCTTGCCTCCATTTGCCAAAGCTCACTCCAGTTGATCTTTCTCCTCTCCAGGCCTTCCCACCGCGTCCATTGCCCTTGTTTAGCAAGAGAGACAGCCTTTGCACTTCTTGCAGTCTCCTCCTGTCTGCGCACCTCCTCGACCACCAGCTTCCTGCGTTCAGATGTTGTTGCCTTATGGAACGTTGGTTTGCTTGCTGCCAGGCCAAAGCCTCCTCTTCCATGCTGGATATTCCCCACAATGTCTTGGTGTCTCAGGGCTGATGTCCATTTCAAGGCTGTGCAGCAAGCAACATCAGCCCTGAGACACCAAGGCATTGTGGGGAATATCCAGCATGGAAGAGGAGGCTTTGGCCTGGCAGCAAGCAAACCAACGTTTTCTTGCAACCAGCAATCCCGTCAAAACAACAACATTCATCCGGGGGGGGGGGGGGGGGGGGACAGAAAAGGCCCAAGCATCCTCCTACGAAGCCAGAAACTGGACACCTAGCCATGGCCCGGGACTGGAAGATGCTTGTCGATATTGGCCAGCAACTAATTTTTCCACGTGAGATTGCTTCTACCAACCTTAGGCCAGACATGGTACTCTGGTCCCCTTCATGAAAGGCTGTGTACATCATAGAGCTCACAGTCCCGTGGGAAAACTCTGTTGAAGAGGCCTACGAGCGTAAGAAACTGCGTTACACAGAGTTGGAAGTAGACGCAACTCAGCGTGGCTGGAATGCAAAAGTCTGGCCAGTTGAAGTGGGATGCAGAGGATTCGTGGCTTCTTCCACCATCAGGTTGCTGAAAGAACTTGGAATTCATGGACAGGCTCTGCGGCAGACCGTCAGAGCAGTTTCTCAAGCAGCTGAAAGAGGCAGCCAGTGGATCTGGATCAAACGGAAGGACCCTTGCTGGGCTATAACTTCATGACCCCCCCACCCGAGAACCCAATTCAGATCCCTCCAACTTGAGGAGGGCATATGAGGTATGCGGTCAGCTGTAGGGCTGGCTCAGGGAAGAGGACGCCCCTGCCTTGCATAGTCCCGTGGGAAATCTTAATTGGGCATGGGACACAAGCTAAGGCTTGATCACCCTTTAGCTGGCCACCTTTAATGAGGGTGTTTAGTGATTAAAGGCCGAAACACCCACCTGCTGCTGTTATGGTTGTCTCATGTGCTGTGTTCCTACTCGTAGTCGGAGTATTTGAGTGTGTGTGAAAGATAAGGAACGATTGCTCAATATCCTACAAAAAGATAGATGTTAGAGTGTGACCCAGGAAGACTGTCTTACGCTAGCTGGGAGGCAGCACCCTGTTTGATCTGCTCTGTGCGCTGTTTCAGGCCCTCTTTCGACAGACTGGAGAGACGAGCATCACCTTCTGGGGGGATATAGGGGTCAAACACTCCCGCTGTGGTAGTGGAAAGGAGAGAGATATTGGTTATTGTGACTACGTATATTATAAGCTTCATTGTAACAGTGGCAACCCTCTTAACTTTGATTCTGTGTACAACAAACTGAAGGTTTGAACTTTAAGATAACCATAATGCATATGCTGATACTGTACCGGTCTAGCTCGCTTTGAGAACAAGTCTACAACATATATTCTCAAAATGGCTGCCAGTCTTACACTACTGCTGATATGCAGTAATCAGCAGTAGTGTCAGACTGTCTGACATTTTGAAAAGTGTATACGCACATAAACAGGTCTGTACCAGTGCAGGCGATGTTGATGGCTCTCTCCATGTACTCCTGCCTTAGGACAACACCTGCCACTCTGGCTTTGGCCTACTGATCTGCCGACGCTGCTGCCTTCCCTTTTATCCCCACTGCGGGGGGAACGAAGTAGCGCTTCTTGGTCCTTACCGGGACAACAAAGGGCAGGGGATACCGTACCTCCAGCGAAGCCTCTGCATTCTGCATGAGGGAAAAGCAGGTGGATTAGATAAGAAATCAAGGAGTACCAGTCTATGCATAAAGGTTATAGCACAATTTGTTCATGTGGTTTGCAATTCATGGAGATTAGAGAATTGCACATCGTTATCAAATGGTTATTATTGTATGGTTAATATCATAAAATGATGGCACATTCGAGTATATTTTCGTTTATGCATTTAATTGAACAAACAACTTGGTTTTGGAAATAAATACAAAAATGCTAGTCAAAGAGACTGAAGAAAACTGTTATAATATGCAATTATGACATCTTATTAAGTTACATGTATTTTAGGTTGGCTACGGTGATTGATTAAAGAGTATAGACTAGCTAGGTAGCTAAACTGGTTTAAAACTCAGTCAGTTGAGTTGCCTTCCAAAAAGATCTGCTTGCTGGGTTAAGCTAGGTTAGCTAACTTAGCTAGCCACTGCTGATTATAAACCTAACGTACAGCTTTCGGTGGCATTTTCTGGGGCTGAGCAGTCAATATTTCAATGAATTATGTGTAATTTATAGCTAATGTAATCAATATTCTCTCAAATAATACCTTCAAATTGCTGAATCTCATCCGATGCAAAGGCATTAATGCCCTCCTCATGGACGTCGCCATATTTGCTGTCAGACTCAGTTTGGGTGTGTTCAAGAACAATAGACCTGTGCTGTGCTGCGCATTGTTACGATTCTTCTTGAAAAGTTTTGGGGGTCACTTAGGCTATTCCACCTTGCTCTGCATTTTAGAATAAACTATTACTGTTTAGGTTTTTTTAAATCTTGAGAATCTGCTTTCAGTTATTGTTGGTTTATAGATCAAAGATGTATAGATCAGAAGACCAACAATCTAAGATTTGTCTACAAGGTGTGGCCCAATATTTAACTTTCTGTGCAACATAGTCATTCCGTCTGCATAGGCCATGCAGCATTTATGGTGAGAGCCAACTTATGCTTGGCTTCGCAATTGCATCACACCATCCATACACATCCGACCACATTTTTGGATCAAGCATAAATTGGCTCTTATGGATGCAGGCTACAATACCAGTTGCTTAGCCGTTGGACACAGATAATAAAGAGTTACATGCATTTAGATGATGGATCATGATAGATGATTGGTTGCTTTTTCATGACATGTTCTGAAGACTTGAGCAGCAGCTACTTCAAACACCTGCAGTGGCTGTGCACGTCTTCTTGGCAGCAGTAGGATTCTTAAGCAAACAACATATAGTTGATAGAGAGATGTCTGCAATGACCTACAAGAGTCATGTGAGTAGCTAAGCCCTCTGACTACTGATTTCCATAAGTGATTTACACACACTCACTACTAGGCAACCATAAAAACGTTCACAACATAACAAGGTAAACAACCTGTTGTTGATGCAAATTCTTACTTATTTTCAGAGTGCAGATTATTTCATTAATTGTTGTTATTTATGCTACTATCTACTACTACTAGTAAGGAATGCCACAAACAGAAAGCATGTAATTATCAATTATGATTTATGTCAAATGTTTTTCATAACATATAGCTATATTTTTGGAGAAAAAAAAGGTGACTGCAATTGACAAACAAACTAATTTAAAACCAAAAATATTGAATACACCCCCTTGTTCCAGTGTTCCTCCGCTTCAACGCGATGACGCTATTTCCTCGTCATACTGCGCTCCTACACACGTTGTTTCGGTGGATTTGAAGTGAGAGGGGAGGACTCTAGCTGGCAACATTTCTAGCTAAGGATTTTATGTTGCTAGTTCTCGGCCGTCGGGTTTCTCTGTCATTCGTAAAACGAGTCATTCCCCAAGATCCAGTTTTGTTGTCGAATCCCATTTTGCAGGACTTCAGAACTATCAAATTCCGAGTAATACACAGCAGCACCGTCTTCGCAAGCGCTACCAGACAAAATACAGACACCATGCCTGAAAGGAGGCCCTTCGTAAGGTTGCCCACTGACGTCTACCCCGTCAACTACGGGTTGTGCTTGAAGCCCGACCTCATCGACTTCACTTTCGAGGGCAAGCTAGAGGCGATTGTGAAGGTAGGTGAAGTAGTTGAAAGATAATTTGTATAGTACTTTGTGCATGGCGGGGACTCCCTTGTGTAATCTATTTTGCCTAATTTACAACGTTCGAATGGCGAACGGCAAAATGCTAACTAGCTAGTCGTCTAACGTTAGCGCGAACTCCTAACTAATGTTATCTACTAGCCCATGATGGTAGTGGCAAACAGCTAGCCTAACTCACTTTAGCTAGGTTGAAAATAAATTAGCGCTTTACCTGCTCTGAATGGTACTGTCCAGAGTAACTAGCTACCTAACGTTACCTAGCTGAACCGTCATTCGCTAGTTAACTGTTAATACTAGTTAGTTAGATAGTTATGCACATTAACGTTAGCTCGCTGTCATTTTTGCAAATCGTTAACTGGCTAATAGTCACTACTACATCTCACTTGAAATTAATGTATAGTATGATCAACGTCAATACAAAGATGTGTATTTAGCTTAAATGCTAACGTTAGTTGCATGCCAGCGCACCGTTAGCATGCGCGCTAGTGCTACCTTGCTAACTGAGCTAATGTTTGCTAAATCATAGCTAGCAAATGTCTTCCTGCTAGAGAAGACCTCCCAGCTTCCGCTTCTGTTAACCTATTTGGCAAGCGTGTTGCTAGCAGACCATGAAATGACAAAACACTAAACATTCACAACACCCGTGACGTGTAACATTCAGAACTCATCTTGTTTGATATGTACGACAAATTTAGCTAAATGATTCCTAATCATTGCCTGTTGGTGTAAACCAATTACTACATACGGATGGGCATGAGTTCTCAAAGCTCGCTCTTTAACCATAGATTTTTTTTTTAATATACTGAAACTATTTGGTGGAATGTGCCTGGGCTACCCGAACATTTTGTCTTAAAGACAACTTTTGACTTGCGGGACACAACAAAAAAGAAACCAAGCCAAACATCACACCGTTTCTCTCCCAAAATTCCCTTTCCCCTCCATGTCTCATTCACTCAATTGCGTTCTGACTGCTCCCTACACACAGGCGTGCTGAGTGCGCATCACAAGCTCCTGTTAGGCCTACATAAATAAATGCCTATAAAAATGTATCTAACTGATGGGATACACAAACTACATTCCTTGCCAAATGATGACAGTTTTCACAAATTATAAATGGATTGCCTATTTTCCGCTGGATTCACCTAGACTGACCAGGTGAAAGCTGTTATTCCTGATTGATGTCACTTGTTAAATCCACTGCAATCGGTGTAGAAGATGAAGGGGAGGAGACAGGTTAAAGAAGGATTTTTAAGCCTTGAGGCATGGATTGTGTATGTGTGCCGTTCAGATTGTGAATAGGTGTAACAGTATAACTTTAGTACGTCCCCTCGCCCCGACCTCGGGCGCGAACCAGGGACCCTCTGCACACATCAACAACTGACACCCACGAAGCGTCGTTACCCATCGCTCCACAAAAGCCGCGGCCCTTGCAGAGCAAGGGGCAACACTACTTCTAGGTTTCAGAGCAAGTGACGTAACTGATTGAAACGCTATTAGCGCGTACCCGCTAACTAGCTAGCCATTTCTCATCCGTTACATAGGCAAGACAAAATGTCAGGCGCACTGGTTTGTGTCGAACTGCAACACTGCTGGGTTTTTAATGCTCAACCGTTTCCCGCGTGTATCAAGAATGGCCCACCACCCAAAGGACATCCAGCCAACTTGACACAACCGTAGGAAGCATTGGGTCAGCATGGGCCAGCATCCCTGTGGAACTCTTTTGACACCTTGTAGAGTCCATTCCCTGACGAATTGGTCCTGTTCTGAGGGCAAAAGGAGGGGGTTTAACTCAATATCAGGAAGGTGTTCTTAATATTTTGTAAACTTTGTCTGTGTGGGGAAATTAGGATTTGTTATCTGTAATGGTTATGATAAATTAGGCATTGTTGCGATCTGTTGGCATATATGTTAACTGCCCATCCCTAATACTACGCCACATGTGTATTAGACTTGCTTGCTTCATTTGATTAGTTTCTAATGGGTGTCATATTTGGTGCCAAATATGGTGCGTATATTGCCCTCGGATGTTTGCATACACCATCTTCATCTCAGAACACAGGCTACGAACACAAGTTACTTGTCATCATGTGGACATAACACTGGCTGTATTTCAATGACACTGCCGGGCTAAACTATTTTAGTTCTTGCCACACAAACACTGTCTAAATCTAAGAGATTACTGTATGGTTATCTATGTGCCACTGATCTATGTTTGGTAGCCTATCCATAGGAGGACGGCACATTGTATTACGTAGTTGGTGAACAGCATTTTCCAAGGAAATTAGGCTAGATCAAAGGCTACTCTTGATTAGGCTACTCTTGGCGTTTAAGTGACAAATAGTTGTCAAGTAGGGCAATTTCAACTGCAATACATGGGCTATGTGTTGTCAGTTGCATGGTTGTTATTTGCATGCACATGCTATAATTTCATTAGCCAAGTTAATGACAAAGCCAGCCCATGATTTAAAAGTTGTCAGATAACCGCACAATAGCCAATGAGATGCATAGCGACGTGGCACCGTGCCATCACCGAGCACGCTCTATAATTACACCCCTGCCTTCTCGGTTACAACCTCCCAGCTCTCGATTTGAGTATCAAAATAAACTACGGCAGCACCCAACCGTCAATAAATGGGCCTAGCCTACTCTCTCAAAGCTGCATCTGAGTGTGCTGCTGGGTTCCGCCCTCAATAAGTCGGACGTCGACCGTCACATGAGCCGCTATCACATTGCGTTCTACAGGATGTCTCTTTCTTTCCCTCTCTCCAAACCATCTTTTGCTCCCGTTCCGATCTCCCTGACAAGCCACAATGTTTTCACGGTGACACTGAGCCACTTGATCGCTGCTGTCTGACACATAACAGATTAGATTTACCCTTATAGTGGATTTGCTTATGGCAGGAAAAACAAAAAATATCCTAGTTTAGAAGTATTATATCGAGGCAGTATTATCGTTGAGGGACTCTAGAATGACTGCCCATATATATATATATATATATATATATACTTGATAATTCAACTTTAATCTCTTATCTTTAGAAAAAATGTGGGGGGGAAATGACATGCCGAGCTGCTATATACGGCATTTTGTTTATTTTCACTAGAGGTCATTGGAGTAGCTTTATTATAGAGCAGCCCTCTGACACCCTCCTGGTGTGTATATAAATATATTTTTTTACAGAAATAAAAAAATATGGCATTCTTATGTCATCCCAGGTATTTATACAAGGGTCTGCTAGTCCCCGATTTTTACTTAGTAGTTGTGTTTCTGTCGTTTTTTCCAGGTTAACCTGGCCACTAATCAGATTGTGATGAACTGTGCTGACATCGACATCATCACAGCATCCTTTGTACCAGAGGGAGGGGAAGGTGAGGGTGAGATTCTGTCAATTGTCTTTTCATTTTTCTCTTAAATATAGACAAACTATTATATATTCAATGTATTTCTTCTATTTCCTGATTAGACCTGCTTTCCAGGCTTGTTAGGCACATTTGTATATTATTTTCGTATGTTATGGCAGCGAATATCAGCCTTGCATTTTTTCCCTTCTCTTTAGAAATTAATGCTACAGGATTCAACTATCAAAATGAGGACGAGAAAGTCACTCTATCATTCCCTAGTGCTCTACAGAAAGGTAAGTTGAAGGACTCGCCGTTAACCAGAATGGCTACAGGGCTTTTTAGGGTTCTAATGAACCCTCCACTCTCTGCCATTAATTATTCTTCCTGGTGTTTGACACCATGCCATGTCTTTTTGTTTGTAGTTGACAAAAACAAACCTCTTATTGTAGTAAAGGCTGAATAAACACATGTTGGCTTTTTTGCACCTGTTTCCCAGGATCCGGTACATTGAAGATTGACTTTGTTGGGGAGCTGAATGACAAAATGAAAGGTTTCTACAGAAGTAAATATGCAACTCCTGCAGGAGAAATCCGCTATGCTGCTGTCACACAGTTCGAGGTACAGTAACTAGGCGCTCCTCCTGTCCTGCATTACTTCTGTTACCATAATGAGTACAGGTTCTCTAGGCAGCAGAGTTGATTGCTTAACCCATGTTGAAATAGTGTAAAAGGAATGTGACTGCCATTTGACCACAATGTTTGAGGATTGTCACACCCTGGCTATAGGCTGAATGTTTTAGCAACCATTGTTGGAGATTCTTGATAATTCAACTTTGTAATCTCTTATCTTTAGAAAAAATGTGGCGGGGAAATGACATGCCCAGATGCTATATACGGCATGTTGTTTATTTTCATTTTTCACTAGAGGTCATTGGAGTAGCCCTCTGACACCCTCCAGGATGTTTGCCTGACCTAACACGCTGTGAAACGTGTTGTCCACTCTGTCTCGCTTAATCTCCTATGGTTTTTTCTCCTCTTCTCTTCTCTCCTCAGGCCACGGACGCTCGCCGGGCCTTCCCCTGTTGGGACGAGCCAGCTATCAAAGCCACCTTTGACATCTCTCTGATAGTTCCCAAGGACCGAGTAGCCTTGTCAAATATGGTACGTGTCACACTAACTCTTCTGCCTGGGGACGCCAAACAGCTTGAGTCACATTTCGCTACTCTGTTGCGCTCTACTAACATTGGCTTATGTAACATAAGACGGTCTTGTTGGGTCACTGCATTTCCTCCCATCTAGCTGCAAGAATGAGTCTGCTGGCATTCAAAATGCAACTGAATTAGTATGTTTTTCCAAGATGTCTGCCCTGTGGACTGTTAAAGGCTATGAGCTCATTCTTCAAAAGCATTGCTGACTCTATGACTTTCTGATTACATTTTCTGTCCGTACTAATATGCCCTTGTCCTCAATGACACAGAATGTCATCGATCGAAAGCCACATCCAGAAGATGACAGCCTTTTGGAAGTGAAGTTCGCCACCACTCCCATTATGTCCACATACCTTGTAGCGTTCGTCATCGGCGAATACGACTTTGTAGAAGGCCAATCGTCGGACGGCGTGACCGTACGCGTCTACACGCCTACCGGAAAGGCGGAACAAGGGAAATTTGCACTAGAGGTGAGTTGTTTTTACTTCTTTTAAACTTGGATAATGGTCAGACCAGTACTAAACACTAGTCATGTATCACAATGACTGTTTGTTATATTGATGAATGACTGTTGTGCTAGCAGCAACTATCTATTGGCGTCAAGTGTAAAATGGAAGTGATATCTAGTTTTTTCTATCCATGTTTCTCACAGGTTGCTGTAAAGACCTTACCTTTCTACAACGACTACTTCAATGTTCCTTACCCATTGCCTAAAATTGATCTAATAGCTATCGCTGACTTTGCTGCTGGTAAGTACAATTCAAATGACTGTATTTCAATTATTATATTGTGATGATAAAATAGGAATTATAGGTAAGATCTAACACGCTTGGTGCTGCCCCCTCCAGGTGCCATGGAAAACTGGGGCCTTGTTACCTACAGGTAAATCTAAAGTAATGTTGCTAAATTTGCAACTAATGAGAGGATGCACAGTTAGCCTGCCAGTCATGTTATTCCACAAAAAGATTATTTGATTACCACTAGCGGGAAATGTACGTGATTTTATATTCAATGTATTTTATGCATGCTACCACTAGGGGGAGTGTGAAATGAATCGCTTTTGCGCTTGTTTTTCTTCGAGTTGACCTCGCTGTTTGACCTTGTTTCCCAGGGAGACGGCGCTGCTGATTGACCCGAAGAACTCGTGCTCGTCCTCACGGCAGTGGGTGGCCCTGGTGGTGGGACACGAGCTAGCTCACCAGTGGTTCGGGAACCTGGTCACCATGGTAAACGACCACTGCGCTCTTTACTGCTTATGTAGAAACTAAAAGCGCTCTCCTGGTCAATGACAGAAGGACATTACATTATTGAAGATTAAATAATATGATCAACATTCTTCAATTGCGTTGGCGTATACATTGTTGTCCCGAATATGTTTTAGTCAATATGATCGCCTTTTGCCTTGTAGGAATGGTGGACCCATCTGTGGCTTAACGAGGGCTTTGCATCATGGATCGAGTACCTCTGTGTGGACCACTGCTTCCCTGACTACGACATCTGGACACAGTTTGTGTCTGCCGACTACACCCGCGCCCTGGACCTGGATGCGCTGGACAACAGTCATCCCATCGAGGTGTGTTGGCTTTAAATTTGCAAGATTGTGTGTGTGTGTACTGGACCAAAGTTTTCCAGTAGATTTGAATGTACGTGAGGTATCTCTATCAGATGAAAGCGACCCTCGTACCGCGTTTTGAAAGCATGAACTGACTGATCCCCTGTACTGCAGGTGAACGTGGGCCACCCGTCGGAGGTGGATGAAATCTTTGATGCCATATCCTACAGCAAAGGAGCGTCTGTGATCCGTATGCTGCACAACTACATAGGAGACGAGGTGAGGAGCTGCTGCCCAGGCACACTGCCATGTTGTCCACTAATTAGTCTAGCTCTCTTTCATATACTAGCTAAAAGGGGTATTGCGTGAACAAGTGTCTCTTAAGTATTTGTATATTTTCATCTCAGGCGTTTTTCTTTGTAAACCTATTTGTTTCTTCTGTCTCTAGGATTTTAGGAAAGGAATGCATTCCTATCTGTTGAAGTTCCAACATAAAAATGCAGCAACAGGTAACACTGTCAAGTCTCCTATAATTTCTCATGAATTTATAATGGACATGTCTGGTCCATTATAACAAGATTATTATTTGAGTGTTGTAATTGGTTGGTGACCACCTCTCTGCCCACCACCTCTCCCAGAGGACCTATGGGACTGTCTGGAACAGGCTAGCGGGAAACCCATCGCCCTGGTGATGAGCTCCTGGACTAAGCAGATGGGCTTCCCTATAATCGTAGTGGACCAGGAGCAGGTAAATAGACCACAATGGAAATTGTCTTTGGACAATATGAATGTACTGTTTTATGTCCTTTGAGAGGGGATCTCTCTGTTGTGGATATAGCTGTTTGTGTATTAAATAATCAAATACTTTTTGTTTTTGTAGCAAGGGGATGATCGCATCCTCAAGATATCTCAGAAGAAATTCTGTGCCAGTGGACCACATAATGGTAAGATAATATTTTCCAATAAATCAACACAAAAAAAGCCAAGTACAAATCGCTGGTTCACTACTTGTCACTTATTAGCTACATGAGACAAAGTTCCTACTTTGCTCCATCTCATTGGGTCTTGCTTGTGTCAATCATCCACCAGGTGAGGACTGCCCTAACTGGATGGTACCAATCAGTATCTGTACCGGTGAGGACCCCGGCTGTACCAAACTCAAGGTGCTGCTGGACAGCCCAGAGACCACCATCACGATCAACAACGTCAGCCCTGACCAGTGGGTCAAGGTGAGGACAACCAAATTCCACCTATTACATCTGTCTAATATAGAATTTAGTTGAAAACTGAGGCCTTAAAATGTGTACTATAACCCTTATACAGAGTTGCATGTTTAGGGAATTACAAATCTGTCTAATAAAGGCGTAATGGATACAAGAATGCTCGCTTCAAGAGCCATGACCTTGAAGGTCTGCTTGCTTGGAGAATTATAAACGTTTGTGAATGGGCCGTAATATTCATGATTCTGAGTCTGTTTAGTGTTTACTAACGGGTGGGAGATCATTGGGAGTTCAGTAAACCAATCACCTGACCAAAAGGGTCGGCGAGAAGTTAAGCCAACCATGACCCTTGAAGGTCTTTGAAAGGGGTCAAAAGGTCACACAGATGGATATTGAAGGGGCCACTAGAGGGTCAGGATTTGTGAATGGACCATATAAATTGCTGTTTACTGAAAGGACATCATTCATGTCAAAGTAAGTTTGGGGAACTGAGAACCATTAAAGAATAACCACTTGATTGTGACTTGTGGTTGCTTGAGTGGGATCATAGCCTGGCTAGTCCCTATCTAGTTAGCAATGCTAAAGAGGATCCACAAGGCCAGTGGTTCCCAATCAGGGGAACTAGGACCCCTAGGGGTACTTGATAAAACTCATGAGACCATAGGCCTACTGCTAAAATGCACAAGGGGGTACTCCATGCAGAGCTAAATTAAATTGGTAGTACAGTAACTGAAAAGGGTTGGGAACCACTGCACGAGGCTATGGTAGGGAGAGTGAAACTATGAGTGTGCCATTCAGAACAGAGAATGATCTGTGTACGGAGTTGATCAAAGGGATAGAAAATATCTCTTCCTGTTTCCTTAATGCTAAGCTGCACTTTTTATGGCTAGAATAGAACATAATTTTGTTTATTTGTTGGGTGGGAGTCACTCAAGCATATAAGGGCTTTCTTCCACTCTTGCTTGTTAGGCAGATTTATTTTCCGCTTTAGCTAACAAGTTTGGAACAGCAAATGGTTTGGCACGACGCCAACAAAGTAGTGGAAGAAAACAGATTGGCAACAAGGCTATTCAACTGTCCTCCTCCTCCCCCTATAGATCAACCCAGGAACAGTGGGCTTCTACAGGATCCAGTACAGCTCGGCCATGTTGGAGAGCCTGCTGCCTGGTATCAGAGACCTCACCCTGCTGCCTGTTGACCGTCTGGGCCTGCAGAACGACCTCTTCTCCCTGGTGAGTGACACAGACTACCGTCAACACTACACCAACATGCCCTTTAGCTCGACGCTAACGCCCAATAATAAATTGGATATGTATGGTAATGGTGCTTGTATATAAAGTCAGTCATGGACAGGGAAAGGGTTAGTTCCTGTAACAATCATATTCAGGGAATGGCTTGAAAGTCACCGTAAAATAAAAAATCCTTTCTGCCACAAACGCTTATTTCCTCTTCCATATAGCAAGGCCCCATCTGACTAGCCTAGCGCTACAGTAGCAAAGAAACACAACCTTTAGTATATAAACAGATCATTTTTGAGGAAGCCCAGGGTCAAAGCTTCCCCTAAAATAAACTCTAGCCGCTTAATGTTGTAAATGTAAAGGAAACCCCAACATAGTGTCATATCAAATTGTATTTGTCACATGCGCCACAGTGAAATGCTTACTTAAAAGCCCTTAACCAACAATGCAGTTCTAAGAAAAATAAGTGTTAAGTAAAAAAGAACAAATGTCTTAATAGGGCGTTGGGCCACCACTAGCTTCAATACACCTTGGTATAGCTTCTGCAAGTTTCTGGAACTCTATTGGAGGGTGCGACACTGTTCTTCCATGAGAAATTCCATCATTTTGGTGTTTTGTTCATGGTCGTGGGAAAACACTGTCTCAGGCGCCATTCCGGAATCTCCCATAATTGTGCAATTGGTTTGAGATCTGGTGACAGACAGCCATGTCATATGGTTTACATCAGGGTTCCCCAACCCTGTTCTTGGGCCACCACTAGCCAGAACAGTGTAGGTTTTTGCTCCAACCCCAGTTGTAACTAACCTGATTCATCTTATCAACCAGCTAATTATTAGAATCAGGTTGGCTAGATTAGGGTTGGAGTGAACCTACCGGACTGTAGCTCTCCAGGAACAGGGTTGGACAGCCCTGGTTTACATAGTTTTCATACTCATCAAACCATTCAGTGACTACTTATTCCCTGTGGCTGGGGGCATTGTCATCCTATGGGGGCGTAGTTGGATTAGTTGTTTAGCAACCAAACCAACGCGTGTGCTACTATGGGCCAGAACAGACAGGGTTGGTTTAGACTGACACGTAAACTATATTTAGTCCCCAAATGTTTATTGAAAACATACATTTGCACAATGAGCACGTGTTGTCTCTCAAATAGTTGTTGGTTAGATAGCTAGTGAATTTGAGCCATATTAGTATAGCCATGACATCAGTCAAAACAAGATACAACTAGCTGAAGCGTACCACCTACGATTCCCCACATGGCAGCTTCTTGTCCTTGTTGCTCGCATTCTGACCCTTCAGAATCATAAAAACGCACGCCTTCCGGACACATCGATGCACGCATGTCATTTTTTGTGATGTTGTCAGCCGACCTGTCTATAGCTGTGGTAGCCAAAATAATTCTCTGCCCAGCATTTTTATACATTACCCTAATCGTCATGATGATAATTGCTTGATTAACTCAGGAACCACGTCTGTGGTAGTGGTGCGTGGGTCATCCGCAACTGCACGACTATATGTATTAAAAAAGAGGCCATGGGCCGGACCCTAATCTGAAAATATAGGAAATGCGCTGTACTGTAGGCTACAGTCAGACCGCGGAATGTTTTATTTTGACAGGCGTGCAGGATTTATTTTTGCCTAATTTAGATGCGTTTCTGATATAAAAAAATATATATATATATATATATAAATCTGACATTTTGGTAGGCTATTTGGAGAGCTTGGGCCTCAGGTTTAGGCTGTCCCTGTGATTTTCATATGCACATTTGAATCTAAATTAAATGAATGAAAATGATACAATTCTAAAAGTAACTTCTATTGCCAATATGTAAAAATAGCCTACATAAAGCCCCAAAATTATATTGCAACCTGCAGGTAGAAAATATCCTGATTTAAAAATAAATATCCTATAAATCACATTGGCTTTGCCTGTCTGCAAGGAACTTGAAACATTGTATGAACTTGGTCCAGCCGAAAGCTGGTGCTTGCAACATTGTGTAAAATATTCTGGGCCCTCAGTTTCCTGCACCAGTGAGCTCCAGACACACAGCTGTTGACTATTTGCGCAAGGGCTAAGAAGTAATCAGGAAGGCATATTTTATGACGTTTCCACCGGATCTGAGCTTTATTTTCTTTCCCCTTTCATGCTGAGTGGTAGGATAATCGAAAGGGAGAGAGCTGGAAAGATTGTTTAAATAGGTACGTTGAGGAAAATATTGTATTTCTCAATGGATGTAAAAAGACTTTGTTTACTTGCTGTTTGAAGTGAAGAAATTACTTTGAGAAGCTCCACGGTGATGGCAAGTTAAGACAATCAGAAATGGTATCAGATCATTATAGGCCTACATTTAGTCCCAGTCCTACTTCTATGCGTAATCAGCTGCGTGTCCTTACTCAAAATTGACAGGAGCGCTTCAAACAAAGGACAATGAATAAATTGACAACTTGTAAATGGAATGAAATAAACCGCAAGTTTTTTTTCATCTCGGGTGTAGCCTACGTTGTGCGCTTTGCAAACATACCCACTCCTAGAATGAGAACGGTAAGACTGTAATAATAATATATTGAATGCATTAACAGAAATAACTGTAACCAAACATTATAGATTAGAAATGATGGGAATTAACGGTAAATGTACTAGTGTGCCATCCCCGCGGCCTCCACAATGGATTAGTCCACTCAAAGGCGTGAATCAGACAGGTTTCTCATGTGCCATGAATTTTTTTTATTTTTATGTGTTTGTGTGCGACTCCTCGAGTACAAAAAATCTTGGTCGATCAATCAACAGCCTATCGACCGAACTATCGACCATGTCGGCTAAATGGGTTCAGCCCTAATAAGGTTCTATCTACATTTTTGTCAAAATCTAGTTATTGACTTGTTTTGTTCAATGGTCTCTACCTATATAGTACTCTAAATACCCCAATTCATGTTGATAAGTTCAAAAGAATACAAGATAAAAAATGAACACCATTCAAATCAATGAAGGCTTGGAACTTTGAAGCCAGTTATCTCAATCATCTTTTTGCAGATGGAACCTTATAGACCCAAGCTCTCTGTCGTTTTGACCGGCTGTAAGGAAGTAGAAAGCTGTGAAAACGACCCAACATGTTTCTGATAAGTTTTCACTTCGGTTTGGATGCATATTTTATGTGGTAGGAAATATGATCAGCTTTTATGATGCTGATTTTAAGAGAGCACCTCTACAGATGTTCCCCTAACTGCATTCGCATTCTCTCAAGATGCTGAAAGAAATCATATTTCTCCACATATTTCAAAATGTGCATTTGGTGGTGCAAGAAATGCTTAATTCTGCAGGAGTTAATATTAAGGCTATGTGAGAGGTTATAGACCTACAGTCAGTGTCCAGATTTCATTTTCCATTTAATCCATCTGAACAGTAGGCTAAAGTTCCCTGTCTTGACTGTGGAATATGTATAGTGCCCCAAACATTACTTTTCTGGGCCTCCCTTTTCTTTATTTTCACCTCCATTTTGCCGCATTTCACTTATTTAAACTCCGACATTCACTTTTTCTGTCCTTTCCCAAAAGTATTTGGTGATTGGCATGTAGGCTATTTGGTGCGTGTACAGTTAGGCCCAAAAGCTTATAGGCTTACGTACAAATGCCAGATGGCCTAAAAAGAATGAAAGGAAAAACCTCAATGTAGCCTATAGATATATAAATTAAACTTGTATGTATTTTCTCTTTATTCAACCTGCCCTTCATCTATACAATATTTAATGAGCCTAAACCAACCCCACGGATCAACCCGCGCATCACTACTGTGTGGAAGCACCTGCTTTCGATATACTTTGTATCCCTCATTTACTCGTGTTTACATTATTTTGGCAGTTACCTACCTGTACATGTTATTGTTTTGTGGCCATGTAAACGTAACTTATGATTGGGTAACGATACTTCTCCTTTCTCCCTCAGCACCCATGAGTATTAAGCTCTTCGACTAAGATATGTCATGTGCATTGTTAAGCATTGGTTCTTTGGCCTTTTTCTCACCAAAGCCTCTTATGAAGATGTTTACTGTAGACGTTAGATAAACAATGTGTAATCTAATCAACTTGTTTTCCTGCTTTATCCTATTCCTCAAAAGCTTTGTCCCATTCATTCAGGGCTCAATTACAAAAACTGTACTTAACATCACAATACTGTGACTTACCAACTTTTCCCCTGCTCTTACCTGTTCTATTCCTCTTTTACCTCTTCCCCTCATTCTTCATATTCCTTCCCTTCTATTCCTCTTTCACCTCTTCCCCTCATTCTTCATATTCCTTCTCTTCTATTCCTCTTTTACATCTCCTTTATTTTCCTCTTCTATTCTCCTTCTACCTCCACCCCCCCATTCCTTTTCTTCTTGTCCCCCATGTTCATCCTATTAATCATCTTCATCTTCCTCAGTCGCGCGCTGGCATGATCAGCACGGTGGAGGTGCTGAAGCTGATGGAGGCCTTCGTCAACGAGCCCAACTACACGGTGTGGAGCGACCTGAGCTGCAACCTGGGCGTTCTCTCCTCCCTGCTCTCCCACACCGACTTCCACGAGGAGATTCAGGAGTTCATCCGGGAGCTGTTCACTCCCATCGGCCTCAAGCTGGGCTGGGAATGCAAGCAGGGCGAAGGTGAGCCCCCTGGGGCCGGTGGTAAGAGCTAAGAACTGAGCTGCCGAGTCATTCCGGAGTCGATCCTCAGCCTTAAGCACCAAGTCACTTGATGTAGCTCTGATTGGGTTGGATAGGTGTAAGAGAGATGGTAATCAGACTACGTTGCACTCTTGATAGGGTTGGTGGGATTTATTTTCTGTTTTGCTGACACCTATACGATCCTTTCAGATCTGCTCAAGTGCCTAGGGGTTAGGGGCTAAGGGTCAGGTTTGGAATTAGGCAAGTGTTTTCTGTAGTAGGGGTATCAGCCCAGAGCTGGTGATGTATGAATTTACTGGCTCCTGGATTGCCTAGCAGTAGATAAATTCTGTCTTTTTGGATGAAGTTCAGTGTGTCAAAGCACTTGTTTTTAACGTGTTTGAGACTGACTGGCGCTTTTTTCCCTTTCCCCTTCTGTTCTCCGGCCCCCGGTTCTTCTATTCTCCCCCCCCCCCCCCTCTCAGGTCACCTGGATGCCCTGCTGAGGGGCCTGGTTCTGGGGAAGCTGGGGAAGGCGGGACACAAGCCCACGCTGGAGGAGGCCCGGCGGCGATTCAAAGACCATGTGGAAGGCAAGCAGATCCTCTCTGCAGACCTCAGGAGCCCAGTAAGTTGTTTTGCCCCCCGTCACACACACACACACACACACTTATTCATAGAAACACACACGTATTCTTAACATGTAGTTACATAAACAAAGGCCCCATTCCAAACTAACCTTTGCCCTCTAACCCTAGGCTCTTGATGACTTTCGTGAATTTTTAAAGGATTTGATTGGTCAGCAATTTGATAATGTCTCCACCTAGGCCTCTGGTTGGCTAGGTGTCGCTTCTTCAGTACTGCTTTCACCTGTCCATTAATTTCAATCAATTGTGGTCAACATTTCAACAATGGGCCTGTAGTCATGTTATTGATTCTACTTTCAAACAGTGACTTCTCATTTGTAGATCATTTAAGTGCTAATGATAGTTATTTAGTACAATCATGACTGGAAGTAGATGCCGTTTATGATGAGACAAAGACATAAAATTCTTGTAAAATCAAGTGATGAAACCATATTGAATGCCCATGTGTATGGTCTTTGTTTCTCTTCAGGTGTACTTAACAGTGCTGAAGCATGGTGACAGTGCCACGTTGGACACAATGCTGAAGGTAAGTCACACCAGCTAATGGTGTATTCACTAGTGCACACCGTAGCAAAATGTTTTGTAACGAAACCAAGCATTTCTTATTGGATAAATTCAGATTAGTCCCTCCCTGTTTCTGCTCATTTGGTTCTGAGACAATACACCCCAGCCAGGCCAGCTGGTTGGAGATCAGTCTCCTCAATATCATGAGTCATATATTGTATCATGAATGATTTCAATAACATTTCCTCAGTCAGATGAACAGGATTACCAGCTCGTTCCATGTCCTAGACTCTCGTTAGAGCCTCATCAATAATCTGTGACAGATAAAGCTTTAATCACAGTCAATTGATATAATTTGATTTTGTCCCATAAATGTCACAAAGGTAAAATATGTATATATTTTTCTCTCACGTTATTGCTGTCTAATCTCTCCCATCCTCTTCAGCTTCACAAGCAGGCTGACATGCAGGAGGAGAAGAACCGCATAGAGAGAGTGCTGGGAGCCATCTCTGCCCCCGACCTCATCCAGAAAGTCCTCACCTTTGCCCTCTCGGTATGTGCACACAACCATTCTTGCCCTGGCAACTGGAGTGTGTTACTTGCTCCTGCTATTTTGTCAGGAGAATATAAAAGACAAAACAGAAATCCCTAGAAACATTAGTATTTACACCTGGTGTTCTATTTACACCTTGTGTTCTTTTGGTCTCGCTTTTATGGTATTCTTTCTTGAATATAGCCGGTGCAATTGTTAACACTGGTGTTAACTAGCTTTGTAATTGTAGCCTTCCTAGTTGTTTTGGTCATAGGAGTTTGCTTATAGGATGAGCATGATGAATATATGTAAATTGGCAAAAACAGACCCCTCTGTTTCCCCTACCCAGGAGGATGTGCGTCCCCAGGACACGGTGTCAGTAATCGGGGGCGTGGCCGGAAGCAGTAAGCATGGAAGGAAAGCCGCCTGGAAGTTTGTCAAAGACAACTGGGAGGAGCTTCACAACCGCTACCAGGGCGGCTTCCTCATATCACGGCTCATCAAGGTAAGGGCTCCTTTCATTAAGCAATTTCTCTCCATAGCATTGTTTAACTGTTCTTATTCTCATATTTTCCTCAGCTCCTCAGAGGGCACTGTATACAGTGCATTTTGAGAGTATTCAGACCCCTTGTCTTTTAACACATGTTACGTTACAGCCTTATTCTAAAATGGATTAAATAAAAAACAATTCCTCAGCAATGTACACACAATACCCCATAATGACAAAGCGAAGAAAGGTTTTTAGAAAAGTTTGCAAATTTTTATTCAAAACAACAACATAAGTATTCAGACCCTTTGCTATGAGACTCGAAATTTAGCTCAGGTGCATCCTGTTTCTATTGATCATCCTTGATGTTTCTACAACTTGATTGGAATCCACCTGTGGTAAATTCAATTGATTGGACATGATTTGGAAAGGCACACCTGTCTATATAAGGTCCCGCAGTTGACAGTGTACAGTTGAAGTCTGATGTTTACATATACCTTAACCAAATACATTTAAACTCAGTTTTTCACAATTCCTGGCATTTAATCCTAGTAAAAATTCCCTGTCTTAGGTCAGTTAGGATCACCACTTTATTTTAAGAATGTGAAATGTCAGAATAATAGTAGAGAGTGATTTATTTCAGCTTTTATTTCTTTCATCACATTCCCAGTGGGTCAGAAGTTTACATACACTCAATTACTATTTGGTAGCATTGCCTTTAAATTGCTTAACTTGGGTCAAACGTTTCGAGTAGCCTTCCACAAGCTTCCCACAATAAGTTGGGTGAATTTTGGCCAATTCCTCCTGACAGAGCTGGTGTAACTGAGTCAGGTTTGTAGGCCTCCTTGCTCACACACGCTTTTTCAGTTCTGCCCACACATTTTCTATGGGATTGAGGTCAGGGCTTTGTGATGGCCACTCGAATACCTTGACTTTTTTGTCCTTAAGCCATTTTGCCACATTGGAAGTATGCTTGGGGTCATTGTCCATTTGGAAGACCCATTTGCGACCAAGCTTTAACTTCCTGACTGATGTCTTGAGATGTTGCTTCAATATATCCATATAATTTTTCTTCCTCATGACGCCATCTATTTTGTGAAGTGCACCAGTCCCTCCTGCAGCAAAGCACCCCCACAACATGATGCTGCCACCCCCGTGCTTCACGGTTGGGATGGTGTTCTTCAGCTTGCAAGCCTCCCCCTTTTTCTACCAAACATAACGATGGTCAAACAGTTCTATTTTTGTTTCATCAAACCAGAGGACATTTCTCCAAAAAGTATGATATTTGTCCCCATGTGCAGTTGCAAACAGTAGTCTGGCTTTTGTATGGCGGCCTTTCAGGTATCTGAGCGGCCTTTCAGGTAATGTCGGTATAGGACTCGTTTTACTGTGGATATAAATACCTTTGTACCTGTTTTCTCCAGCATCTTCACAAGGTCCTTTGCTGCTCTTCTGGGATTGATTTGCAATTTTCGCACAAAAGTATGGTCATCTCTAGGAGAGAACGCATCTCCTTCCTGAGTGATATGACGGCTGCGTGGTCCCATGATGTTTATACTTGCCTATTATTGTTTGTACAGATGAATGTGGTACCTTCAGGCGTTTGGAAATTGCTCCCAAGGATGAACCAGACTTGTGGAGGTTTCTTGTTTACAAGAAATTTGTGGAGTGGTTGAAAAACGAGATTTAATGACTCCAACCTAAGTGTATGTAAACATCTGACTTCAACTGTGTATCAGAGCAATAACCAAGCCATGAGGTCGAAGGAATTGTCCATGGAGCTCAGTGACAGGATTGTCGCGGCACAGATCTGGGGAAGGACAACCATCTCTGCAGCCCTCCACCAATCAGGCCTTTATGGTAGAGTTGCCAGACGGAAGCCACTCCTCAGTAAAAGCCACTACTCTGTAAAAGCCACATGACAGGCCGCTTGGAGTTTGCCAAAAGGCACCTAGGACTCTCCGACCATGAGAAACAAGACTCTCGGGTCTGATGAAACCAACATTGAACTATTTGGCCTGAATGCCAATCGTCACGTCTGGAGGAAACCTGGTACCATCCCTACGGTGAAGCATGGTGGTGGCAGCATCCTGCTGTGGGGATGTTTTTCAGCAGCATGGACTGGGAGACTAGTCAGGATCGAGGCAAAGATGAATGGAGCAAAGTACAGAGATCCTTGATGAAAACCTGCTCCAGAGCGCTCGGGACTTGACTGGGGCAAAGTTTACCTTCCAACAGGACAACGACCCAAAGCGCATGTAACAGTATAACTTTAAACCGTCCCCTCGCCCCGACACGGGCGCGAACCAGGGACCCTCTGCATACATCAACAACTGACACCCACGAAGCGTCGTTACCCATCGCTCCACAAAAGCCACGGCCCTTGCAGAGCAAGGGGCAACACTACTAATAGGTTTCAGAGCAAGTGACGTAACTGATTGAAACGCTACTAGCGCGTACCCGCTAACTAGCTAGCCATTTCACATCCGTTACACGCACACAGCCAAGACAGCCCAGGAGTGGCCTCAGGACAAGTGTGAATGTCCTTGAGTGGCCCAGCCAGAGCCCGGACTTGAACCCGATCGATTATCTCTGGAGAGACCTGAAAATAGCTGTGCAGTAACGCTCCCCATCCAACCTGACAGAGCTTAAGAGGATCTGCAGAGAGGAATGGGAGAAACTCAAAATACAGGTGTGCCAAGCTTGTAGCGTCATACTTGAGGATGTAATCGCTGCCAAAGGTGCTTTAACCAAGTACTGAGTAAAGGGTCTGAACACGTATGTAAATGTGATATTTCTGTTTTTCATTTTTAAAAATGCAAATATTTCTAAACCTGTTTTTGCTTTGTCATTATGGGGTATTGTGTATAGATGATTGTGTATAGGAAAAAAAACATTTAAGAATAAGGCTATAACGTAACAAATGGGGAAAAGTCAAGAGGTCTGAATACTTTCCGACTGCTCTGTATATATTACAAGAGGAATGTATTATGGAAGACTGGTAGCTTTTGCCTTTGGCCCAATGACCTAAGCCAACTCACTTGTATTCTCACCCCTCTTCACAGCTCTCTGTGGATGGATTCGCCATTGACAAAATGGCTGCTGAAGTGAAGGTGAGCATCATTGGTTTATACGTCTTTTAATATAGTGGTCTCGCTCAATAAAATGGTTAAATGTTAGCTATACTTATTTTAGTTAACTTCTGCCGTTCTAATTCTAAACGCGGCCATTTTGTGTCTTCCAGAGTTTCTTCGAGAGCCACCACGCACCGGCGGCTGAGCGCACGGTGCAGCAGTGCTGCGAGAACATTCTCCTGAATGCCGCCTGGCTCAAGCGCGATGCCGACGACATTCACCAGTATCTACTGAAGCGCAAAGCTCCCCCGGTCTGAACAACCCACTCCCCCCCCCCCCCCCCCCCCCCCCCCCCCTTCCAGCGCGGACCTCCCTGCATCATAGCTGCCTCGGCCCCCCCTTCTCAGTCCATAGACGGAGCAAGCATACTCAAAGCAGGCTTAATTTCTCTAAAAGAAAAAATACAAACGACGATGACGTCAACAAACAAGCCAAGAATTTAACCAAGTGTTGAAAAAGAAAAGACTATTATACATAAATAACAAAGCAAAATCATTTGTCTGACAAGGAATGTATTTACCCCCATTCTGCCCATCGGAAGATGATACATGAGTTAGGTTACTGGGGTTTAACACTCCCAGATATGATTTGCGGAATGGCTATCCCAGGGTGCATCCCAAATGCCTCTCCATTCTCTATTAGTGCACTATTTTTGACTTGAGCCAAATTATTTGGCTCAAGTCAAAAATAAAGTGCCCTGGTTAGTGCACTTTATAGGGTTCCATTTGAGATGCACACCAAGTCTGAGTGCATACTCACACTCCCGTACAGTTACGACACGCAAAACATGAACACTTGCATACACACACAGCCTTGCATCGTAGTTTGAAAACTGTGAATTAATTTCTCATCACCCGCTCCTACTCTATGGAGAGAAAAAAAGCATGAATTATATGATATATCCTGTGTTGCTGTTCACTTTGTTTGTTTTCTGTACAAACAAATTATTTTATTTTTTTCCTGCCATCGGCGTTTCGCAGTTGCTGGTTTTTACCCAACAGGTGTTGTGATTGGGTAAGAGCACAGCTGGGCAGAATGGGGTTAATATAGCGTGTGATGTTTTGTTGGCGGTAGTTAAATGAACTCATGGCACTGATCTCCATTTCTAATAACGGTTAGGACAAAAGGTGAGCAGCGCTAGCATGGTACTACATGTATACTGTTTAATGCAAGCATTCTTGCAAAGACGTTCCACAAATCTGAATAGAGATGTTCATCATTACTTTACCTGCCCCTCTTCCCCCTCCATCCATCATCCTACTCTGGCATTTGATACATACCATCCCCACATCAACACCCCCCCCCCCCCCCCTCTTCTGTCGCCTGTATTATCAGCCCTCTGTAAAGTTACAGAATTATGTATAGTATGGCAAACGACAAACATGCATATTTAAATTGTTACTTCATCTGCCACAGATTTTTTTTTAAAGATGCAGTGATTTATTTTAATGTTGAGGATAAACTTTCATTGATTCTTAAGAATTAGTAAAACAACACTACTTGGGCCTTTAGTGCAGTTAACACCAGGAAACTTTAGTTAAAGATTATGTACTGGCCCAGTTTGAACTTTGAAATGATAGGATTTACTTAACACTGCTATTGAACTCTGAAGCCTTAAATTGGTCACGTGGTTTGCAATAATTATTACACTGAAGTGGGTGATATTCCACTGCAAAGTAAAAAATATTGTTTCTAACATAACAGATCTACACACAGACTTGTTGAATGAGTATATCTACATAGAATTTGATGTGGCTTAGAAAACATTTACCGGAGAAGATCATCAAAATAATTGTCACTCTTTCCCTGGAACATTTGTTGTGCTTTTGTTTAAAAATACAGTTGGTGTTCATTAAAGTAAAAAAAAAAAGAAAAAGAAAAGAAAAAAAACTTCAACAATGTGAAACTAGTAGAGTTGATTTATGATTGAGGTGTGAGTGTGCATGCCTGGAAACCAGTTGATATGTAATTTAACCATTCTTAATCCAATTTAATACATTTTTGTATGATCCTAATAAGCAAAAACATGATCATAAATAGATTACAAATGGTTCTAGGAAAAACTGCAAAAGAAATGAACGCTGTAAATAATTAAAGTTGACCTAAATGAGAATAAAGAAAATGGGTATGATGTATAGATGGTGGGAAGTAAAATCAGTCTATACATTTTGTTTCACAAGGTGTAAACTTGCGGTGGGGGATGTTGGTATAGCTGAGATTTACATGCCGTTATATTTTCATTGCAGTATTAGGCTGCAGTCCAACGCTTTGTGCTAGTGGGTGGGGAAAAGAATGACTCCGTTTTTCATCATCTGATTGTTCAAACGTCGTTTTGAATGTCACATTGCTTCCGAGAAAAAAACGTTATTGGCAGAACGGCTGTGACGCTAGTGTTGCCAAAGCAGAAATTAAGATGCAGTACAATAAAGTAACGTGGTAATATCCTTCACTATGAGAGATTGTCTTTTCACCTTGGTTTACAGTACCTTGATCGGAGGATGCATTGATATGCTAATGAGTCTTCAAATCCAGTTTATTAATTTTTTACCCCTTTCTATAATCCAACGCACAGTGCTTGGAAACTGTAATACTAGAAAACTGATCTTGACGGCTGTATATAACGGGGTTGTGGACCGCTGGTCTAACTGCACTTCATGCATTGATCAAAACATTGTAATGTGTAAGCATTTTCTACAAAGAAATAATGCTGACATCATTCGACCAATGTGTAGTAACTTTTTTTTGTATCTCTTTAGTCAAACACTAAAATGGTGTTTGGGGTTCAGAGCTCCTCTAGCAACTACATTACTGCTGTGTGAAGCTTATATAACAGTTTAACTTTAGTCTGTCCCCTCGCCCCGACCCGGGCGCAAACCAGGGACCCTCTGCACACAACAACAGTCACCCACGAAGCATTGTTACCCATCGCTCCACAAAAGCCGTGGCCCTTGCAGAGCAAGGGGAACCACTACTTCAAGGTCTCAGAGCAAGTGACGTCACCGATTGAAAGGCTATTAGCGCGCACCACCGCTAACTAGCTAGCCATTTCACATCCGTTACACTCACCCCCTTTCGACCTCCTCCTTTTCCGCAGCAACCAGTGATCTGGGTCAACAGCATCAATGTAACAGTATAACTTTAGTCCGTCCCCTCGCCCCGACCCGGGCGCGAACCAGGGTCCCTCTGCACACGTCAACAAGTGACGTCACCGATTGAAAGGCTATTAGCGCGCACCACCGCTAACTACCTAGCCATTTCACATCCGTTACACTTACAAACTTTACAAAAGTTTACAAAAATGACCGAGGGGTGTGGGTATGAACTTTACAATAAATAGATCAGGTTACTGTAAATAACTTATAGAGAACTGGTTAGGATCACATTGTCTATTTATATAGAAGTTCCCATATCAAATGTACATTTTTAGGATGACGTGATTAATATATGCCCAGTGTTACTTGGTTGTTTGTGTTCAATTATGAATGTGCTACTTTCCCTGCACCGTAGGCGGCGCCAGTGGATGTTTAGGTGTGAGATACCCCGGAAAACGGAAGAAGTGAACTTTACACTGACTGGCTCGTTAGTTACTGGCAAAACAATAACCATTACTAAATCTGTGCTCGGAACAATGTACTGGTGAGTAGCTAATTGTCTTGTTCCACAAACCTGCTAAATATTGTGATAACAGTAATTGTTGCTTCTCGTCGCCCCGGAAATTTGTTTGTGCTAGACAACTAATTTAACGTTAGTTAGCTATGTAACGTTAATTTAGCGTAGCCAGTTAGCAAGCTAGCCAGTTTGCTAGGATGAAGAACGCTGGCAGCAGTAGCTTGCTCCTTGTAAGGCTGATGAAATGTAGCTATGTTCATATCAAGTAAAATCTATTTGCTTATGTATTGTTAAATATATACATTTTGCATATAGTTAACTAGCCACCAGAACAATACTCACTTGACGTTTCGCTATCTAGCTAAAGTTTTTCCACATCATGGCCACGCGCTGTCAAACGTTGCAAAGCAAACAATTGCTTTAGGACTATATTCTGCGTTAGCGCATAACTGAGTCTAGCGTTATAATCTATTTTGTTAATGGGATTAGCCAGTCTGTGGCTGCTCTAATAACAAAATCACAGGCCAGCGACTTGGACGTGAGCATTAGCCAGCAGTCAATGCAAGGCAGACAGACAGGGTGTGCGTAACGTCTTTACAGATGGCTATTCAAGAAGTAACTGCTAAACATGTGTAGTATAATACAAGGTTGCAGAGGTCACACATTGCTAATCTTTAGAAGAAGCTAGCTTGCTACTGTATTTATAGAGCAGAGATAGTGCATGGCTTGTAGCCAATACAGTGCTCTACAGACAGGAGGTGTCAGTTTTCTAAACATCCCTTAAAAGTCAATTGGCAGTCTGACACTATGTTCTGGCTGAAGACCATATTTCCCCCTTGAGGATTTGCCCTGTACAAGCTTTATCATGCTTATACTGTACTGTAGGTAATGCATTTGTTTCTGTGTTGCCCTTCAGGTTATCAACAGATGGTAGAAGGTGGGTGTTGTCCAGTTGGTGACTCTGACCATCCATCTCCACTATGGTGCTGTGCAGCAGCCTGCTGGCTGTGGCGTTCTTCCTGTCTCAGGCTGGGGGGTTCCTGCACTCTTTGGAAGAGGATGCCCTTCCTACGGAGTGGGTCCTGCTCCACGTGGTGCAGGGCCACATCGGGGCGGGGAACTACAGCTACCTGCGGCTCAACCACGATGGCAAGATCATCCTGCACATGCGCAGCCTCAAGGGGGATGCAGACCTGTACGTCTCAGACAAAACTCTGCGGCCCAGCTTCGACACCTACAAGCTGCAGTCTGCCACCTGCGGCCAGGACGTGGTCATAGTGCCTGGAGACTTTGTGAGGCCCGTGGGGATTGGCATTTACGGGCACCCATCGCACCAGGAGAGTGAGTTTGAGATGAGGGTGTTTTATGATCAGACTTCCCTCCAGGACCCGTTTGATAAAAGGTTGTACCCCTCTGAGGAGGACGGGGGGAAGCAGAGATATGCTCCAGAGGATGACTTTGAGGAAGAGGAGTCCATCTTCTGGACTATTTTAATCGGGATTCTGAAGATTATACTTGAAATTTTGTTCTAAGAAATGTGTGCTGCTGCTCTCTGCCATGTACATTTAGAATGAGGATACTTGTGGTGTAGTTGAGCTGAGTGCATGTGTTAATCTCTGGGCCCGGTTTCCCAAAAACATTTTAAGGCTAAATTCATCTTAGAACCATAGGATGCTTTTGGGAAACCTGGGCCTG
Organism: Salvelinus namaycush; assembly: GCF_016432855.1. Taxonomy (NCBI): domain Eukaryota; kingdom Metazoa; phylum Chordata; class Actinopteri; order Salmoniformes; family Salmonidae; genus Salvelinus; species Salvelinus namaycush. The sequence continues at coordinate 65,587,443 of NC_052308.1, read as the reverse complement.
GCATTGGTGATCTGAAATTAACCTGAGGGGAAGAAGCGGAAAAATCTAAGGGAATATATTTTTTTATTTCGTAATTCAATTGATTATCTTTTGATTAATGACGAAGGCAATGCCTCAATACGTTGCTTGTGAAAAAATTATTGACTCAAACCACTAGTATTTGCATATCTATATCAATTTTGCCATCTGATTTAAATGACTGGGTTATGTTCTGTATCTATGGACGCAAGCCAGACACAAATCTTAGGTTGCTACCCAGGCAGGCTGGTCATTAATTCTATCGGTTGCCAGAGACACGACCCAGTCGTTCACTCTTTTTGTTCTGTATCTGTGGACGCAACCCAGTCGTTCATTCGAAATGTTCTATTGCCATGCTGGCTGGCAACATTCTTACCTTGCTTGCTAGCTAGCCAACTATGGTTAACTTAGTCAGGTCAAACAGCGCAACCAGAATAACAGCAAAGTAACTGCGTTTGTTTAAGCTGTTTTCCAGAGACATTTCTCATCAGGACACTGTTCAGAGGAGTTAGCTAACACAATCCCTTCAAAACTGAAGTTGGAAAGACTACGAACTAGCTGCATTTCGTTTTACCGATCCTATTGACATTTCTTTGTGTATATCCATAAAAATGATGCCAGTTGATTCATGATTTCGACTGGCTAAGAAAAGCTGCCTGCCTATCCTGTCCCAACTCCCAACACGTTCATTACTATGGGACAGCTGGAGATCGAATTTCAATTTTGAAACAATGTTGCAAATGTCAGAGATGGACAGCAAGGTTTATACAAATCTCCGCTGTTGAAAATCAACTGCTAGTTGAAAAGAAATGGGAGATAGGTATTTAAACGTCATAGCTTTAGCCGGTGGTAATTTTTGGAATAGACACCGGCTGGAATGCGTCCCAAAACACCAGGCAGAGAGAGCGTTCACTAAGTGTCGTTGAGGCACGTCGATACTGATAGGATCGGGAATAAAGACAACGCTGCTCTCTGATCAGCTTTCTCCATTCAAATCTTACCTTAACATTCTAATTATTCCACGATACTGACAATGGATCAGCTCACAGAAAGATATCACATATGGCTAAAATATTAGGCAAATCAAGATTTGGCACATCATGAAATGTATATTAAGACAAATTACAGACAGTATCATACAAGTAGCAAAATGGAACTCAATTGATTGAACATGAAATGTATTTCAATATGATTTGAAATGGGCCTATATCCTACTTACTGTAGGCTATTTACATTTTAATGCAGTCATCTCGGTTTTAATTTGAAGCGTGTTTTTATACCTCGCTTGTTTGTATCAATTGCAAAGATGTTGGCATCTTTGTATTTGTAATGAACTCCGTTCTGAAGTTATCAGCAGTCCGAGGCAAATAAACTGTGATTTTATGTTTAGTGGAGATCTGTGTATCAAGTGACGCCGGAGGGAAAAAAGCATCTATCGATGCACTTAGCTGTGCTACGAGTGGTCTGAGCCAGGCATTCGATTACAAGCGTTTAAGTCCAACAATGGTTTTTGGAAACAGCTCAGAGATTTAACGATGCGCCTACAAAGGTTCTAATGATGAACTTCGCCTTAAGATGTTTTTGTGAAACTGGGCCCTGTTCAATAGGTTCCAAATGGGAACAAATTACTTGAAGTGGAGGCGGCAGGCACTGCCTGAAACTTTTCAATAGGAATGATCTTTTGCGTTACCATTTGAAAACGTTTGCTCCCATGTGTGCCTATGAATAAGACTCAGGTCTAAATTGGTGTCCTGGGTCTGAATTATGCAACAACTAAATATCAGTACACCAGAGAGCAGAGATGTTCAACAGTGCCTTTTGATCTGTCATGTCTTGGCTGAATGGCAATGCAACATCTCATGCAAATGGAGTCATTTTATAAGATTTTCAAATAAAGAGGTTTATCTTTGCAAAATACCTAGTGTCAGATTGTCTGTCTGGGATATCACAATAATTTTGTAAAATGAATTCAGATTCACTAAGTGCAATGATTATCACAGTTTGTTCACTTGACTGTACAAGTATCAGACTCAGTGAAATGCATATAGGTTTCTCTTACAAGCAATATTTGTATATTTTTCTTAACATTTTACATGCATGAACACACAGCTGTCATAAGGCAAAAGCAAGAAGAGGACCCTGCTCCACACACGAGGGTGTCCTCAAAGTTTTTCAACTAATTATAGATCGTTTCTCGTGAGTGTCCTACAGGTTTCATTCCATGGAGGTCGCTGTTTTCCCAGTTGATAAACTTCTTTTTATTTTCATCTTTTTAACATCTTTTTTCTTTTTTTATGAACACGAATACAAAAACAAATATACAAACAAGAGTACATAAAGCCTAACAGACGGGCATTGCATATCGAATACATTTTCAATTTGTCAAAGTTTTATGGTGGGTATTGCTTTTTTGTTTTTATATTTACTGATTTCAAAATATAATTTAAATAATGTGAAGAGGGGTTTGTTTTTTGCCCACTTCATTTTATGGATAAAGGATCTTCCATGAAAAATAAACAAATTAACAATGAAAGTTAAATCAGGATCCATATAATTTGGATCAAAATATAACAGAGTCTCTAAGATTAACATTATTAGTCGTTTCTTTTAAAATAAAATCTAACTCTTCTGACGTAAGAACAGTCCCAAAATAAATGGTCAGTTGATAAACTCGTCGGCAGTGATCCTGTTACCTGCCTCCATTTTGTGTTGGACGGCCCATTTCCGGGTTTCTGAGAAACAGTTGTGAAGGGAGAATCTCGCTTTGCTTGCTGGTCAAGACGAGAGCAGAATAAAAAGTACATGAAAATAGGATATAAACTGGAGATACGCGTACCTCGAATTAGCTTTTGCACATAAATAGAACTTGTTTACAGCCATAGTTAAAACGCCAGCTAAATTCCACTTGACAGCTGTCGCGAGTAAACAGCTAGCAAGCTTACTTTGGGTATCGGATTTAGTTGATTTCGCTAGTAAACTAATTTAGCTGCTAGTGTCCCGCAGTTTTTATTAGATTTTCTAAGCAAGTAACCAAGAGAGCCGCCTACTGCCTGGGATTGTGTTAACTAGCAAACTTGCCACAACTGCAGTTTCCATTCATGTTGTTATTGAAGACGAGACTCACAATCCTTCGAGACGGGGTAAGTCACTGCCAATCCACCCAGCTAACGTTCGTTAAATCAACATGTTATCCAGATAATGACTAGTTAACACACTTTATAGACATGTTACTTATATTGCTACATTAATTTAAACAATAATGCCCAGTTATGTAGTTCAACTTTTAGGCCAAGAGGAAGGAATTGCATTTTTCTTCTAACTTGCATGTTTTTGGGCTCGCTCACCTGTCACCTCTTGTAGATTGACGGAGTGTGCATAGACATTGGCTAGCGACTCGAGACCACTTATGATTTGGAATGTTCCCTTGTCAAATCTGTGCTTACAGTTCAGTAACAAACTCAGTCACATTTTCTGCATATCATAAAGTGAAATTCAAGTGACACTTCTGACTCAGGCCTGCTCGTTTTAGAGTTGCTAGTTTGTTTTATATGACGTTAGGCCCAAAATACTTAATGACATCATGCACTTTTTTCTCTCATTTATTTCCCCGTCCACAAAAGCATAGAACTAACTCAATTGGTCACATATTAGGTTGGAGAAGGACACCTCCCCTACCTTGTAAGAATGTCATAAAACTTTAGACATAGGATTAACATTGTAGTCCATTGGCAATTCTCCAAGTAGGCGCATGTACAGGTGGTAACTGCCAAAATAATGAAAACACTACAGTAAATCAGGAATGCAAAGTATATTGAAAGCAAGTGCTTCCACACAGGTGTGGTTCCTGTGTTAAGCAATTAACATCCCATAATGCTTGGGGTCATGTACAAAAATGCTGGGCAGGCCATTATTTTGGCTACCATGGCTATGCCCCCATAGGATGACAATGCCCCGTGTGGAAGCATGAGTGGTCACTGAATGGTTTTATGAGCCTGAACCCATATGCCATGGCTGCCTCAGTCACCAGAGCTCAACATAATTTAACATTTATGGGAGATTCTAGAGACATTTTGATTGGTGTAAATGGTTGGTGCCGGTAGGGCAAAAACAATAACATCAAATCTTGTCAATGGATGAGTCATGAAGTGGTGGGCTGTGCTGTCCACTCTCGGTTTTGCTCACTCGAGGTAGCAACTTACAACGGCTGCTGCGTTTCCGTTCCTTATCGCCTCACTGGCAAGCTCACCCGATGACATTCCATTTGTTTCTCTCTTCTGTGAAAACCTTTTCAAACACTCTTGACAGGTAGCTTGTGGAATGGAGTTTAGGGGTGAGCGAAGGAGGGTGGGGTTTGCTGCGCGGCCTAGCTCAACGTGCTGTATGTCTGTATTCACAATGAGCTCCGCCCAGCCAGCGAACTGGTTTGGGGCGCTCTACTGAGCTGAATCATTCTAGAGTGACTATATGCATGTAGAATTTGAGGATAGCTGTTTTTAGTGTGGGCCACGCCACCATTGTAGTCAACAACTACAAATAGAGGTGAATTGTAATGGTCCTTGAACAGATGTCCCAATGATATCTTGACTTGCCTAAATTCAATACAGTCTACCAATGTCAATCATGACACTGCAAGGATGTACAATTTTACTCTAACCCCAATTCGGTTCAGGAGTGTTCATTTTTGACCCTGTTGTGTGCATTTAATTGAGCCGAGACTCCCCTCTGTCTTGTTTTGCAGGAGTTTGAGGGTGTACCCAGAGCTGAGACGGTGAACAAACCTCCTCCCCAAGGTGCCCACAGAGGGACAGGATGCCCGTCCCTCCTCCTCCCCCTCCTCCTCCAGGACCCCCACCTCCCCCCACCTTCAACCAGGTCAGTCCAGCTCCTAAACCGATGTTCAAAACATGACAAAACTCAGAAGTCCTCTGAAGGGTTTCTAGAGATTCATAATTACATGATAAAATAACTGAAGTCATTCATTATTTGCTGTTGTATTGTTAAGGATGATACGACACCTTCTGATGTTAGATACTATGCCTAATATATTATTATGCCCACATTTCCCATAGTATGATTTCTAGGGTTGATATGCCTTGTTTATAAAGGCTGCAATTGAATTATGCAGTTTTTACCTTTTAAACAAATCCAAACACAAACCAAGAAGGTGTAAGCTGGCCAAACACACACCCACACAGGCACCATGTGGATTACTATCGACTTGCACCATAATGCTGCATTGCCATCTACTTTATCTGTTGCTATAACGACAGTACGTTATGCAGTTCATGTTATCATTTGCATGGTCAACCTAACTAACATGGTGGTTTGCTCATATCCTCTCCTCAGGCGAACACTAGAGCACCTAAGTTGAATCGGGATGCGGCGAAGGGGAGAGGAGCGTTGCTCTCTGACATCTCCAAAGGAGCCAGGCTGAAGAAGGTTGGAGTGGTCAATGACCGAAGTGCACCTATTATAGAGAGTAAGTAGCATAGTTTCTATCTCCTATATGTTCACTAACTTTTGCACACTCCTCATTTCCCGCTGACACACACTCACACACAGACTATATGTACGTTTATACATGCATACATAGGGTACCAGTCAAAAGTTTGGACACACCTACTCATTCCAGGGTTTTTCTTTATTTGTACTATTTTCTACATTGTATAATAATAGGGAAGACATCAGCACTATGAAATAACACATATGGAATCATGTAGTAACCAAAAAAGTGTTAAACAAATCAAAATATATTTGATTCTTCAAAGTAGCCACCGTTTGCCTTGATGACAGCTTTGCACTCTTGGCATGCATTCCAATTAACAGGTGTGCCTTGTTAAAAGTTTATTTGTGGAATTTCTTTCCTACTTAATGCGTTTGAGCCAATGAGTTGTGTTGTGACAAGGTAGGGATGGTATACAGAAGAGTGCCCTAATTGGTAAAAGACCAAGTCCATATTATGGAAAAATCAACTCAAATAAGCAAAGAGAAATGACAGTCCATCATTACTTTAAAAAATGAAAGTCAGTCAATCCGGAAAATGTCAAGAACTTTGAAAGTTCTTCAAGTGCAGTCGCAAAAATCATCGAGCGCTATGATGAAACTGGCTCTCATGAGGACCGCCACAGGAATGGAAGATCCGGAGTTACCTCTGCTGAAGAGGATAAGTCCATTAGAGTTAACAGCCTCAGAAATTGTAGCACAAATAAATGCTTCACGAAGTTCAAGTAACAGACACATCTCAACATCAACTGTTCAGAGGACACTGTGAATCAGGCCTTCATGGTCGAATTGCTGGAAAGAAAACACTACTAAAGGACACCAGTAAGAAGAAGAGACTAGCTTGGGCCAAGATACACAAGCAATGAACATTAGGCCGGTGGGAATGTTTCCTTTGGTCTGAGTCCAAATTTGAGATTTTTAGTTCCAACCGCTGTGTCTTCGTGAGATGCATAGTAGGTGAACGGATGATCTCCCCATGTGTTTGTCTCACCATGAAGCATGAAGGAGGAGGTGTGAGGGTGTTTTGCTTTGCTGGTGGTCAGTGATTTATTTAGAATTCAAGGCACACTTATCCAGCATGGCTACCACAGCATTCTCCAGCAATGAGTTGGACCGCAGAGTGAAGGAAAAGCAGCCAACACGTGCTCAGCATATGTTGGAACTCCTTCAAGACTGTTGGAAAAGCATTCCATGTGAAGCTGGTTGAGTGAATGCCAAATATATACTTTAAAAAAAAATATATATATAATAGTTTTTTTGGTTACTACATGATTTCATAGTTTTGATGTCTTCACTATTATTCTACAATGTACAAAATAGTAAAAAATAAAGAAAAACCCTTGAATGAGTAGTGGTCCAAACTTTTGACTGGTACTATACATGCAAAATTCCTTGCCACAAATAGCTTTCAACAATGTCAATGCAAGCATTATCAACACAACAGTGTAACAAGGACATTTGTACCTCTGCTTTCCCCAGAACCAAAGGAAAGTGGTGGTGGCTGTGGTAGAGGAGGAGGAGGGAGCAGTGGTGGGTCAGGGGGAGGCTCTGGGGGGCTTTTCGCTGGGGGCATGCCAAAACTACGATCAGTTGGAGCTGGAGGTAAGCAGAATTCCCTTCATATGATTAGAATGTAAATGGGGCCCTATAAACTCAGCTTTATTTTTTGCCTGGTTCTGTTTTAGTTTTATCTTAAATTTGTTTTTCTAGGCCTCCCGAGTGGCGCAGTGGTCTAAGGCACTGCATCACAGTTGCTAGCTGTGCCACTAGAGATCCTGGTTCGAGTCCAGGCTCTGTCGCAACCGGCCACGACCGGGAGACCCACAGTTACAAGACTGTAACTACCTGTAACTGCGTCGTCCGCGTTCGGGGAGGGTTTGGCTGGCAGGGATGTCCTTGTCCCATCACGCTCTAGCGACTCCTGTGGCGGGCCAGGCGCAATGCACTCTGACACGGTCACCAGGTGCTTCTTCCGGGTTGGCTTCCGGGTTAAGCGGGCATTGTGTGAAGATGCGGCTTGGGTCGTGTTTCAGGGGATGCGTGGCTCTCAACCTTCGCGAGTCCGTACGGGAGTTTCAGCGATCAGACAAGACTGTAACTACCAATTGGCTACCACAAAATAGGGGAGAAAAAGCAGTAATTTTTTATTTATTTTTTCCCCCAGGTTTGTTTTCCCACGTTTTTTCAAGTTTTCACGCTCAATCACACTTTAAATGTGCACAATACAGAAATTGCTCCACCATTTCCTGGTTGCTAAAATTCTAATAGTCAAATCAAATTTTATTTGTCACATGCGCGGAATACAACAACCTTACATGCTTACATACGAGCCCTTAACCAACAATGCTGTTAAATAAATAGTTAAGAAAATATTTACTAATTTATCGCCTAATTTCAAGCAAGTATAGTATAGAGAATCATTGTACCATCTCAAACGCTGCGAAATCTTTTCCATAACCAAAAATATGGTATTTTCAACTGTTTGAAGCTGGTGTGAAAGACGTAAAAATCAAAACTTAAGAACAGGAAGCATAGAAATAGCACACACAGAACAGATTTACCACTTAAACTTGCTTTCAATAAGAATGACATGTGTAACTCACATTTCTATGTGAATTTGGTCAAGTTGCCCCCAAAAAGTTACATATTGCAGCTTTAATAGAGAAAAAAAACAAGTTGGATGTTCTAAGTCCACAGCAATGCTTATTTAGATTTTTGGGTGTAGTTTAATGCAAGTTGGCACCAGCAAGAGACTGTTGTTCAGCAACGTTTCTGTAGCGCTTGTAATTGCAGAGTTTGCAAAACAAATGGGCGCTGGATTGATGCAAATAATCATATCATTCTGCCAGGTAGGCATAGGCTACATTTTAGTTAACGTTTAATTGGGAAGGTTTTTGGGAAAGCCTTTCCATCTCTACCAGAAGAAGGTTACACAAAGTGTAGACATACGCGCGCCCACTGCGCACACACAGACGGGCATTCCTGTGCCATTTTAGAAAGTTGGGAATCACTGATGCATTTTTTTTTTCAGGTCTTATGATTAACTTGGGCAAATTAATGAATAAGTTCAACACACTTTTTTGAATATTGTTGAATTCCATTTTGTCTGGATTCCGTCCACGTTCTCCACAACATGGATTTTATAGGGCCCTATATAAATACGCTACTATAAATATACTGCAGAAACAGACTGGCACCCAGGCTATTAGATGTTCTACATTTGCTATGAAGCTTGATGTGAATGGGTGTATTTATGCATAGTGTTCTAAAATGTGTGTTTCTATGCCTTCCTTCCAGACGCCTCAGTGGGCAGATCCGCCCTGCGTCCCCCAGGCTCCAGACCTGCAGCCCCCCGGCCCACCCCAGGCCGCTCTACCTCCCCCTCCCCAGGAGACAAACCCTCCCCAAGTGACAAACCTTCACCCCCGGAGCCCCAGCGCTCCCACCGCCCCTCTCTCCCCGACATCTCCCGCCCCCCAACCAGTGCCAGCTCCTCCCACTCCTCCACTGGGGGCATGAAGCACAGTACTTCAGGCTCAGCTCCGCCCCCTCCTTCAGGCATGAAACACAGCACATCAGCCCCACCCACTCCACCTTCTTCGACAGGGGCCATGAAGCCCAGCACATCCGCCCCAGCTCCTCCCCCGCCATTTAACCGAGGTGGTTACCGCAGCAATGCCCCGTCAACCCCGCAACAAAAGGCCCCAGTAGGCATCAGCAACAGCCGGGAGAAGCCCCTCCCCCCGCCGCCCCAAAGAGGCCCGGCTCTGCCCAGCTCTGGCCCTCCTCCTTCATCAAGACTGCCTCCTTCCTCCACGCGGCCGCCCACTGGGGGGTCCTCGGCGCCCCCTCCGCCCCCACCTTACAGGCACTCCTCTGGGGGCACCTCCAATGGCCCCATGGGGGACCATGGTGGAGATGGGGCTCCGAAACTCCCCCAGAGGCACAACTCTCTGCACCAGAAGAACACCTCAGGCGGCAGCTACGGCGGACGCAATCATGCACCTCCTCCACCCCCCTCGCCATCTCCAGGACCTCCAGGCGTTGGCAGACCACCCCCACCTGCCAGGGAGCCCCCCAGCAAGAGATCAGGTACTAGAACAAACCTCAATGTTTATATTGGGGAGCCGTTGGTCTTATCAAGGGACTACTGTCACAGTTTAATGACCTTTTCCAGATCAATCCTTTCTTCCACACACAATTTCATGGTCTGAAAGGAAAGGAAAGGATGGGTAGTAGCCATAGTCTTAGACATCTCAACATTGTTTATGTCCCATTATGGTGTCCGAGCATTGGACAGTGCCACGGAGTCAATTTTCTTCTACTACTACTACTACGAGTTGGCAAACGAACTGAAAGGGGGCATACTGTTTGTTACCTGTAGTGTGTTGTTGGAACAGGTATGAAGCCAAGGTTGCTGATTTTACTGCCACCTGCAGTTATAGAATGTTTGCTCACAAGTATCAAGTGCATTCTGAAAGTATTCAGACCACTTGACTTTTTCCACATTTTATTCTAAAATTGATTAAATTGTTTTGTTCTTTAGAAATGTTTGCAAATTCATGAAAATGTTAAATATCAAATGTACGTAAGTATTCATACCCTTTACTCTGTACTTTGTTGAAGCACCTTTGGCAGCCTTGAGTCTTCTTGGGTATGATGCACCTGTATTTGGGGAGTTTCTCCCATTCTTCTCTGCAGATCCTCTCAAGCTATTTTTAGGTCTCCAGAGATGTTCGATCGGGTTCAAGTCTGGGCTCTGGCTGGGCTACTCTAGGACATTCAAAGACTTGTCCCGAAGCCACTCCTGCATTGTCTTGGCTGTGTGCTTAGAGTAGTTGTCCTGTCTGAGGTCCTGAGTGCTCTGGAGCAGGTTCTCATCAAGGACCTCTCTGTACTTTGCTCCTTTCATCTTTCCCTCTATCCTGACTAGTTTCCCAGTCCCTGCCGCAGAAAACATCCCCACAGCATGATGCTGCCACCACCATGCTTCACTGTGGGATGGTGCCAGGTTTCTTCCAGATGTGATGCTTGGCATTCAGGCTAAAAAGTTCAATCTTGGTTTCATCAGACCATAGAATCTTGTTTCTCATGGTCTGAGAGTCTTTAGGTGCCTTTTGGCAAACTCCACGGGCTGTCATGTGCCTTTTACTGAGGAGTGGCTTCAGTCTAGCCAGTCTACTATAAAGGCCTGATTGGTGGAGTGCTGCAGAGATGGTTGTCCTTCTGGAAAATTCTCCCATCTCCACAGAGGAACTCTAGAGCTCTGTCAGTGACCATCGGGTTCTTGGTCACTTCCCTGACCAAGGCCCTTCTTCCCCGGTTGCTCAGTTTGGCCGGGTGGCCAGCTCTAGGAAGAGTCTTGGTGGTTCCAAAGTTCTTCCATTTAAGAATGATGGAGGCCACTGTGTTCTTGGGGACCTTCAATACTGCAGATGTTTTTTGGTACCCTTCCCCAGATCTGTGCCTCGACACAATCCTGTCTCTGAGCTCTACTAACAATTCTTTCGACCTCATGGCTTGGTTTTTGCCCTGACATGCACTTTCAACTGTGGGATCTTATATAGACAGGTGTGTGTGCCTTTCCAAATCATGAGCAATCAATTGAATTTACCATAGGTGGACTCCAATCAAGTTGTAGAAACATCTCAAGGATGATCAATGGAAAACGGATGCACCTGAGCTCAATTTCAAGTCTAATAGCAAAGGGTCTGAATACATATGTAAATAAGGTATTTCTGTTTTTTGTTTTTTATAAATTTGCAAACATTTCAAAAAATATGTCCTTATGGGGTATTGTGTGTAGATGGTAATTTAATTAATTTTAGAACGAGGCTGTAATGTAACAGTGAAAAAAGTCAAGGGGTCTGAATACTTTTGGGATGTACTGTAATTTATTGGCTGATCCCTCCTGATGACCTGGATGGAATCATGTGATCCTTACTTAACCATAGAAAGTCCTCAATGGCACGGCCCATGCTAAATTGGGCTTTTGGGCACTAGAGGCCTCTATCTATCTCTATGGTAAATAGGTCTGACCCTGTTTGGTCGATAGGCTGATGGTCGACCAAGATTATTTTTTTTTGTCTAGCAGTGGCAAATATGTATTTTAAAAAATCATGTCTAATTCATGCCTGTCTGAGTGGACTAATCCATTACGGAGGCTGCGGGAATGGCACACCAGTAGTACATTTACCCTTAATTCCCATTTCTAATCTGCAATGTTTGGTTACGGTAATTTCTGTTAATGCAGTCATTACATTTTTATTACGGTCTTACTGTTCTCATTAGGAGTGGACACATTGTTTGCAGAGCGCACAACCTAGGCTACACTTGTGAAGTTTTGGTTTATTTCATTCCATTTACGAGTTGTCAATGTGTTCATTGTCTTTTGTTTGGAGTGCTATTGTCAATCTTGAGTAAGGACACGCACCTGATTTATACATATAGAAGTAGGACTACTCTACCTGGCCTGCGTGCAAATGTAGGCCTATAAATATGCCTATTTGGGGATCTGATAACATTTCTGATTTTCTTAACTCGCAATCACTGTGGAGCTTCTCAGAGTATTTTTTTTTCTTTGCCTCAAACAGCAAGTTAACCAAAGTCTGTTTTACATCCATTGAGAAATACAATAATTCCTCAACGTAGCTTATTTGAACAATCTTTCCAGCTTTCTCACTTTCGATTACCACGCAGCATGAAAGGGGGGAAAAAGTAATGTTCATATCTGGTGGAAACATCATAAAATAGGCCTAAGGATGACTTTTTAGCCCTTGCGCAAATGGCCTACAGCTGTGTCTGTCTGTCTGGAGCTCACTGATGTGAGAAACTCTGAGCGCCCAGAATATGTTAAACACTGTTGCAAGTTTGCTAGTTAATGGAAAAGGTTGCCGACCACTGGTGTAGCCTATTACCAGCAGCAGCGGGCAGAGGAGGGTCGGGAGTAGGTTTTTGTTCTTCTGATTAGGCTGTATAGATCTCTGGCTCCCTCCCTCTTTTAGCAATTTGTGTATTTTAATTGAAGCATCAGACAAGCTCAGTAGCCTACATATAGTTTATTTAGAAAAATAGAAAAAAACACCTTTTAAATTTTTTGCCAATCGATTGTTCGAAAGAACAGACGACTCTCGGTCAACCAATATTTTTTTGTTGGGGGGGGAGCAGCTCTAATGGCAATATAACAATTGCTCCACCTTTTCAGAGGACCTAGGGGTTGATTTGGAATTGAACATTTTGAATACGCAGCCGCAAATTGTCATTAGACAGCTGAGGCCTTCGCCATGAGACCTCCTGGTTTCTCTGCATTCCACAAGTTGTCTGGAATATTCGGGCATTCCTTGCGCTCTCATTCTTTCTCTCTTTGCCAGCCTACAGTATCTAGTCTTTCTTGCAACTTGGCCAGTCCTGATTACTTGGGCATGGTATTTTATTTAAGGACATACAGTGTGTTTGGAAAGTATTCAGACCCCCTTAATTTTTCCACGTTTTGTTACGTCACAGCCTTCTAAAATGGATGAAATAATTTTTGCCCTCATCTATCTACACACATTACCCCATAATGTCAAAGCAAAACAGGTTTTTAGACATTTTTGCAAATGTATTAAAAATAAGAAACGATACCTTATTTACTTAAGTATTTTGACCCTTTGCTATGAAACTCATCCTTTTTCCATTGATCATCCTTGATGTTTCTACAACTTGATTGGAGTCCACCTGTGGAAAATTCAATTGATTGGACATGATTTGGAAAAGCACACACCTGTCTATATAAGGTCCTGCAGTTGACAGTGTATATCAGAGTAAAAACCAAGCCATGAGGTCGAAGGAATTGTCCGTAGAGCTCCGAGACCGGATTGTGTTGACGAATAGATCTGTGGAAGGGTACCAACACATTTCTGCAGCATTGAAGGTCCCCAAGAACACAGTGCCCTCCATCATTCTTAAATGGAATAAGTTTGGAACCACCAACACTCTTCCCGAGAGCTGGCCGCCCGGCCAAACTGAGCAATCCAGGCAGAAGGGCCTTGGTCAGGGAGGTGACCAAGAGCAACAATTTAATCAATTAGAATAATTAGAATAAGGCAATAGGGTAACAAATGTGGAAAAATCAAAGGGTCCGAATACTTTCAGAATGAGCTATACCACTTTTTCAGTTTACTGTAGAGTACAGTACATACATTTGTCAAAGTTACAGGTCGGAAGGGATATGTTTACGCCTTAACTGCTGCTATGTGATTATTTTAATCAGTCATCATCATGGTCTTACTATTGTGTGTTTGTTTGCTACCAATGCAGCCCCTTCTGCACCCAATCCTGGGTCACGAAACGGGGGTGGTGGGCAAGCCCCTCTTCCCCCGCCCCCCTACCGGATCCACAGTGCTGTCACTCCCAACACCACCTCCTCGGAGCCACCCCACCACACCCGGGGGCCCAGGCCCCCTCCACCCCCTTCATCTTCCTCCCGCACCGGACCCCCGCCGCCTCCCCCGCCAATCCGCAACGGACTCTCCTCATCCTCCAAGTCCCATATAGGTGAGTCAGGACAGGCTAATGTCCTCCATGTCCTGATCCTCAGTGCCCCCTGTACATTCTGGTTTTCATGGAAGTCCAGTTTTTGAGCAACTGTCACTGCGTTTGATTAATATGATGTGATTGACGGCTTTTCATCGCTTTTTAGAATCTATCTTGTGTTGAGTATTAGCCTCCACAGCCCTGAACACAGTGTATTTGGAACACTATTGCCATGTTAGCTCTCAAACCAACAGACATGTTGGAGACACTAGTAGCCTAGTTGTTGTTGGTAGTAGATTGTCAGGTATTATAGCTCCATATTCAAATGCCAGCTCAGTCATTTGAATGTCCCCTGGTTGTTCCTCTTGCGTTGTGACCAACCCAGAGCGTTCATAGAGTTCATAGATTGCACAGTCAGATTAAAGTTTCCAGGAGAACTGACCGTTGTGCATGGCTTTGTTAATGGAAATTACTAGAGCAAGCTCGAGAAGTCAAAAATACACTAGTTTAGTGTTATCTTGATTTACAGTGTTGTGTTGACCTTTACCTTTCTGAACCCTCAGAGGATTTTGAGTCCAAGTTTGACTTCCACCCAGTGGAGGACTTCCCACCCCCTGAGGAATATAGGAATTTCACCAAGATCTACCCCAGCAAAAGCAATAAGCCTGGACCAGGTACAGGCTTAGGCTTAATTCATTCTCCACACCACTGCCTGCATACATACTGTACACAACATCCAATATATGGCCTCTGCACTACTGTCACAATGTTATTACCATATGGAATGTCAGCTGGGATTGAGTTAAAGTGAATATGGGCTCTTTCAAAGTTCTTTCCGTGATTCCTCGGATTCTGTCGACTTGCCTCCTTTGCAATCGTATTGGAGAAGGTCCATGATCCCTCCCCTTCTCCAATTTGTTTTGAGAATGATGCGAGGAATTGAGTCAATATTCATAGACAAAAAAGAGCCACAGAGGTAAGAACTGACCTGATGTAACCTTTGCTTCCTCTACTTCCTGTAGGCATGATCCGAGGAGTACCTCCAGCGCCACCGGTGGCAAGGTGAACTATGGAATTCAGGAACAAAATTACTTTAATTAATAACTCAGTCTAATCAGAGGACGTTCAGGGGAGTGGCATGACACTCGAAACACATACAGGTCTAAACATAGACACTTTATAAGACCAGCCGGAAACAAGTCCTCAACCCCAAACATTATAGAAAATTCAATAGTCTTGTTCGACGCTACGTTTTTACAAAACCCTACACTACCAGTCGCTCTCTTTTGCACAAACACTTCAGACACTTCTGTTTCAGCATGATAGAACAAAACCACTCTGAACTGAGGTGCTGAAGAACAGACCTGTTTGACTGTTGTGGCCACAAGCCAATCTTTCTGCAAGATGGGGGGGCGTTGCATTGATTATACTTTATAGCAGCAGGACCAACTAAGAATTCTGCATTTCATCTTTTGAAATGTGTGCATAATCCACGATAATAATGATGTTGATGATTTCCTGCGATTTATGAATGATGTTTTTAAAATGTTCTATGGTTAACTGCAGTAACTGTGCCGTCAGTGGGAAAATATAGGACACACACCAACGTTGCCAACAATGCGTTGTATCAATAGTACGTGTTTTTTTTTTTTTTTTATGCCGTGCTTCCAGTGCCCTGAGGAGAAGGTGTGTGTGTGGAATAGAATTCTCTCCCTTGATGTGCCAATAGTTGGGTGAAGTAGAATGAGGGGCCTCTCACACTTAGAAAAGCTGTCGTTTGCGTCACACAGATATGGCTTCGTTTTTTGGTATCTCGTTTTTCATTACTTTGAGGAATGAAACGGGGACAGGAGAAATGACTTAAATGCTTGTCATGCTATGAGAGATTGAGTCTTGCTGATAGTGAGTAACAGTCTTTACATTGTGTGAGGGGCATTCCCAATTAGATATGTTTAATTCTTCCTCATGGCATTGCTCTGTGGCAGCATAACCGCTTAACCGTGGCACCTGTGAATGCCATGTTTTTACACTAGAGAACAGAAAGTGCTGCTCAGATCGGTTGCATTCTAGGTTTATCTGAAACAAAAACACTACGAAATGCTTCAGGGATCTGCCGCTCCTCTTTAATTAGCGTTAGCTGCCAAAGCTCCTTTACTTTATTGATCAAGGAAGGCGTTTGAGAGTACTGTATGAAATTCTACTTTCACTTTGTTCAATGCTGTTCCTGTTTCTTGCCACAAGGGGGTGATCATGGTTAAATTATTACCCTCGTTCCTTTCTTTGGACCAAGGGTAGCTTTGCAGGGCTGTCAGTCATTCAACCCTGTCTTTCAGGAGTTCCTTCAAGGAACAATTTTTTTTTTAATACATTCTTTTTTAAACTAAAATATTTGATTTTACTGCTGGTGGCCCTTTTGGAATAGACCTTATCATGGCCACAGGGAAACCATAGTGCTTGAGTTTTTAATGCATTCCTATGCAAGGAACGGTTTTGTATGTATTCTCACTTCTCGTTGGTAGCAACTAACCAAAAAGGAAACACCTAAGTGCCAGAAGAATGTGTAGGGCGAAGTTGCTCCTAGAAGCTGATTTGGGGTCAGTTTTCCATATTCCCTACTAATGGTTAAGGTTAGGATTGGGGAAGGGAATCTTATCCTAGATCTGTACCTAGGTGAAACATCACCTGGAGCACCAGGGAACTATTTAGGCAGAGTAGGCCCCAGAAATGTAATCATGGTGGATTATATAATTTTTATGACTTATGAGCTCCTAAATGTGTGATACCTATACTGTCATTGCATTGTGATTTCTGTTACGATTCCACTACAGTGAAAGAAAACTACATGAGAATAGATTCCTTTTCTCTTCTCCATTCTTGTTATGTAGTCCTCAGGCTAGTTGTTGCCTTACATATCTATTGTCATACTTATTGGTACCAGTGCATTTGTAAAAAAAATAATATTTATATATAATAATTTTTAATTATACTCACTTTTTGTATTAAATATGCAATAAATAATGTCTATTTACATAAAGTATGAGGAATTTGGAAATTGTAGTTATTGATATTTTAATGTTTGTAAAAAGCTTGTTATATAGGGAGGAATTTGATGAAAAAGTTTATCAACAGGCCAGTTGTGAGCTTTGTCCGACAGCCAGAGAGACGGGTCTCTTTGCAGCACTTCTCTGTATGCCTGACTGTGTGTGTAACTTATGTAATTGATGGATATGTTCAGTCTCACATAGGTGACTCATTGACTGTGATTCTCATGTTCTCACCCTGTTCATTCCTACCATGGTCATTTCACTTGTTAATCAACCATGTTTTATCATTTGAAATAAATATATGCTTTTGGGGGGAAAAGGGGTACATGATTGTTCTGGTGTCCATTGTATTTGACCCTTTATCACCATGTCTATCATCCATCTTTTAAGCTTTTTGCAAATGCAATTTACAGTAATTTATTGTGGAAGTTAATGATTGATATAGCTTACACAGAAACATGAACTCAAATTAGTTGGTTGTACAGTTACACACATTACATATATGCATTGTTTCAATACGTATGCCAGAGCACATATGCAGAAGTTATAGTAATAATCTCAAACTGCAATCAAGTTACTAACAACACCAGAGAATATTGTGTCAAATGTTACAATGCTGAATTTCCCGGGAAATTTCCAGTCCGCCAAAATACATATTATTGAAACTCCCGCCACCATGTACTTGTGTGACGTAGACACTGACGCTCCTGACAAACGAAGATGAACCAATGAGAGCCTGGGAAATAACAAAATGACACAAGAAGGACAAATCAGACCTTAGCCGCGGGAAGTCCAGCTGACTGGGGGAGGAGTTGTGGAGATATTTGGCGCAAGTTTTGTTTCTTAGACTAGAGCGCACCAGAGACACCACACGAAATCCATCAAGAACTAAAATAAGGTATCACTACTTTCAATGCATGTTTTAAACGTGTATCATTACGTTTGATTTGACGAGATATTGTTGAATGTTTTGTCAGAATTTGTGGGGAGATGTTGGCGAGCGAGTTGCCGTCAATCAGTATTGTTTAACTAGTTAGTCAGATACAAAACAGTTTGTCGAATACACCAATACATATATGTCCTGTTTTCTTTGATGGTATTTTACGCCATTTCAGTGTTTTATAATAGTTGTGCTGTTGGCGCCACACATGAGGACACGTATTGTTGTCGCCATTGAGTCTGCAGATACAGTAGTTACTGACAATTCACACCATTGTGATTGATGGCCCTTATATTCTGTAATGTTGATTTTACAACGGTGCAAAGATAAAGAGAGTCGTGCTTAGCAGTGATGACATTAACTTGTGTGGAAAATACTGAAACTACTTTGATCAGGGTAGACCTGATAGCTAGGATGGATGGTATCATTTGCTATTGTGTGGTTTCGTACCTCTAAAGAAATTCACTAATTTCAAGTCACTCTTGATCATAAGATAATTGTTTTTCTTGCTGTCTATCTATTCATGGGTGTTGTCACAATGGCTGACCTTATCTCTTCCCCATTAAGTCTTTTGAAACACGTCTGGACGCTAAGTGCTCACAGCGAAGATGCCCAGCACACGTTCCCAGGCTCAGTCCATCCTCCAGTTCCCCAGACGCAAGTCCTCCAGTGTTGACTCGAAAAGCACCAAGAGCACATCCCAGACGAAGGAGACCCAGTCCCTCTGCTCCGTGGAGTCTCCTAATCCGCAGCCCCTTCCAGAGAAGATCCAGCTAATGCCACTCTCACGCAGGTCCGTGGCCCTCAAAGGTATAACTCTGTGCCCAAGGCTGACCCGAAGAATACCCCTCAGCCCTCGCAAACGCACAGGTATGGGATTGTGTTATTATACACAACTTTGAAAGTGTTTCACTGTCTAAAACTTTTAGGTAATTTGTGATTTTTACATATTCTGTGCAACATTTAAGCTGATAAACCACTTTAGGTAATTTGTGATTTTTACATATTCTGTGCAACATTTTAAGCTGATAAAACACCTTTAGGTAATTTGTGATTTTTACATATTCTGTGAAACATTTAAGCTGATAAAACACCTTTAGGTAATTTGTGATTTTTACATATTCTGTGCAACATTTAAGCTGATAAAACACCTTTAGGTAATTTGTGATTTTTACATATTCTGTGCAACATTTTAAGCTGATAAAACACCTTTAGGTAATTTGTGATTTTTACATATTCTGTGCAACATTTAAGCTGATAAACCACTTTAGGTAATTTGTGATTTTTACATATTCTGTGCAACATTTAAGCTGATAAACCACTTTAGGTAATTTGTGATTTTTACATATTCTGTGCAACATTTTAAGCTGATAAAACACCTTTAGGTAATTTGTGATTTTTACATATTCTGTGCAACATTTTAAGCTGATAAAACACTTTAGGTAATCTGATTTTTACATATTCTGTGCAACATTTAAGCTGATAAACCACCATGCTCAAAACGAAGTAATTATTTCAACTCTTGATGCAAACGTGACATACTATCCGAAAGACAGACATCTTGTTTCTAACCTAACCATGCTTCTTCTGTGTGTTTCTCAGGAGATGAAAATGGCTGTAACCTCAGTGCCAACCTACTGGGCTCTCCTCCCAAACAGCCGTGCCTTAACCTGGCCTCCCCCTGCAAGCTGGGCTTTGATGAGAACTCCCACGTTCTATCCCAGAGGAGACTACTGACCCCCCTGTCACCAAAACGGCAGCGCCTCTCCCACCCCAGGGCCTCCCCCAGCAGACTCCATGAGACCCCCAGTGGGAGCCAATCATGTCCCCGATCAGAGAAGGCCACGGTGGTCCGCCTCTTTGCTGAAAGTAAGACATGTCTCTCTCACGTTCTCTTCCTCCTCTTCCTTTTCTCCTCTCTCACGTTCTCTTCCTCGTAGCTTTTTCTCAAGTGCAAATGAAAAGCGTTAAACTCCAAAGATAAATGTGTGCCTTTACTTGATTTGTTCATTATTCTGTTCACTTCATATAGACTTCAGGCAAACTATGAACCCCTTCTCCCTCTCTCCATCCCTCTCCAGAGTCTAAGTTCCATAGTGTGAAGCAGGCCCTCCACACGGCTGTCCCAGAGCGCCTGCTATCCCGGGAGGCTGAGAGGTCCTCCATCCGCTCCTTCCTGGAGGACAAGGCCCTGAAGGCCAGCCCAGCCAGCCTCTACATCTCTGGAGCCCCCGGCACCGGCAAGACCGCTTGCCTCAACTGTGTGTTGCAGGAGATGACGGTTAGCATCACTGTTTGCGTTAGTCTCCGCTTTGTTAATAATGAGGGGTTAATTGTTAGCATTAGCCCAGCATTGGATCTGTTGCCTTGACAGGATTCAAACACTCATTAGCCTAGTGTTGGATCTTGAGTGGATCCGAATACTCTAAAATGACCTTACACCTCTACCATAAGGAGCAGAAGCACTTAATTCCACCCCTTGTGTACAGCCCTGAACCCTGTGTAAATTTAACCCCATTGATTTCTGTTACATGAATTTAACTATTTCCTCTCTTGATCCAGGATGAACTGAAGGAGATTCAGACAGTGGTGATCAACTGTATGGCTCTGCGTAGCTCCCACGCCATCTTCCCCCTGCTGGCAAAGAAACTGGGGGCCTCTGGGGGCCACACCGACACCAAGCTGCAGAAACTGCTGACCAGCACGGGGCCCACTGTGTAAGTATCTAGCTACTGTGCCAAACCATAACCCTGAACTATAACTTAAATCCATGACACTTTCGCAAAGGTAAAAGTAGAGTTTTTCTTTATCCAACAACTCTGAATTTACACCGTTAAAAAAACACAAATATTTGAGAAAAGATTTACATTTTGCCGACTGATAAGTTTTGTCTATTAACCTTCTTTCTCCTTCTCTCCCCAGTCTTCTAGTCCTGGATGAAATGGACCAGTTGGACAGCAAGGCCCAAGATGTTCTCTACACCATCTTTGAGTGGCCGTACCTGCCCAAGTCCCGCCTCTGTCTCATCGGTAAGAACCCCCTAATATACAGTGTTAAACAATATACACTGTCTCTGGTATACACATTTTATTGGATGTTAATATTTCTAGTTAATATCTAAGGATTAATCTGAAGATTTCACCCTAAAACTTCATATACACATCTACCCATCTCTATATTTAAATTCCATCCATTCAACTCTCAGCCATTTCCTCATATGGGCTGTCGTTAGTCTTCCTGTATGCAGGCAGGTGTAATGACGGTGTCGTGCCATTCTAGGTATCGCCAACGCTCTGGACCTGACGGACAGGATCCTCCCCAGGCTCCAGGCCCTGCCTCTTTGTCGGCCCCAGCTGTTACACTTCCCTCCCTACAGCCGCCAAGAGCTCGCCGCAATCGTACAGGACAGACTCAGACAGGTGTCCGGAGAAGGGTTACTAGACGCATCGGCCGTGCAGTTTTGTGCCAGGAAGGTGTCTGCTGTATCGGGAGATGCACGCAAAGCTCTGGATATCTGCCGGTAAGGGAATGAATTGACGAAATATCTTAAATTGTCCATGAAAATAAATGTAAAATCAAATATGAGCAACCAAAAATGTGCATTTTACTATGGCTAGTTATAAGTGGTCTTGGAGAGTTGGTATGGGAAGGGAAAAGGGGATACCTCGTCAATTGTACAATTGAATGCATTCAACTGAAATGTCTTCTCTGAATCAGAGAGGTGCGGAGGGCTGCCTTAATCGACATCCACGTCTTCGGCACCCGGGGAACAGTGGGTTAACTGGTTGAAGTTTTGTTTGAGAACAGAAAGTGTCATGAAGCCGGTTCCTCTGTGTTACAGGAGAGCTGTAGAGCTTGTGGAATCTGACGACAGAAAGAAGGCAGCAGAAACTACAGAGTCTCGTGTGAGCGTTCCCCAGGTGGCCAGGGTGCTGTCGGAGGTGTATGGGGACCGCATGTCCTCGTCAGAGGGAGAGAGCTTCCCCATCCAGCAGAAACTCCTGGTCTGCTGTCTGCTACTGCTAACCCGCAACGGCAAGAACAAAGAGTTCCCACTGGGCAAGGTGAGAGACGGGCACTGCATTGGTGCGAACACAGTACTACAACACAAGTTTGTAAATTGAGAGCAAACATTTTTTTTTTTTTTTTGCTGTTAATCATTTTCTAATACACCTTGACATACACCGAGTGTACAAAACAGTAAGAACGCCTGCTCTTTCCATGACAGACTGTCCAGGTGAAAGCTAGGATTCCTTATTGATGTCACTTGGTAAATCCACTTCAATTAGTGTAGATGACGGGGAGGAGACGGGTTAAAGAATAATTTCTTTGCCTTACACAATCCATGTTTCAATTGTCTGTGTGCCATTCAGAGGGGGAATAGGCAAGACAAAATATTGAAGTGCCTTTGAACTGGATATGGTAGTAGGTGCCAGTTGCACCAGTTTGTATCAAGAACTGCAACGCTGCTGGGTTTTTCACGCACAGCCGTTTCCTGCGTGTGTCAAGAATGGTCCACCACCCAAAGGAGTAGAACGCATTGGAGTCAACATCCCTGTGGAATGCTTTCGACACCTTGTAGAGTCCATGCCCCGACGAATTGAGGCTGTTCTGAGGGGGGGAAAGGGGTGCAATATTAGGAAGATGTTCCTAATGTTTTGTACACTCAGTGTACATGCATCAGACAAGTCTAGGTAGCTAGTAAGAATGAAACGTTAACGGCAGTTCCAGACGTTTTCTCTTGCACTGACCTGGTTACCACTGAAAGTCATTGGGTTGCTGAAGGTCAGTACCAATTATTTCTCAAGTCTGACTCTCTTCTTTATCCCTCAGCTCCACGAGGTGTACAGCCGTCTGTGTGCCAAGAGACAGGTGGGCGGCGTGGGCCAGGGCGAGTGCCTCTCCCTCTGCAGTCTGCTGGAGAGCCGGGGCATCTTTGCCCTGAAAAAAGCCAAGGAGGCTCGCCTCACCAAGGTTTCTCTGAAGATTGAGGAGAGGGATGTGGAGAATGCTCTGAAGGATCGCACCCTGCTGGGCAGTATCCTGACCGCTGGCCTACCATGACCTTTCACCCTCGGGATGATATCAATTTCTCAATCTGACCAACCCCGATTTAATATTTATTTGTGCCTTATTTTTTTTATTCCTTTTTTTTCTGGTGGGGTGATGCATATCCAGCTATGACCTCCCTTTTCAGAACAATGGGAAATGCAGCAATTTGTTAGATTTTTAATGACAGATGAACATGGACTGGAAACATTTCAAATGGTCAGCCAAACTGACCAGCTGCTTTTAACTTGAGTTTAAATGCTCATTTATTTTTTTGGGTTGAAAACCTTATGTACATTTATGTTGTAATAAATTAATGTACCAACTTTAAAAAAATGTGTTCCTCTTATTTTAATTCAGCAAGAGGCCTACTATTTTTGTTAATCATGGTGAATCAAAAAAATAAACTCAAATAAAAACAATGTTTTTGTAAACTGTAGGCATACCCATCAAAATCATTAACTTTTTAGGAAATATAGCCTCAGTCCTTATTCAAAATAAATGAAAGGCCTGTCTGCTACTAATGAGCTTTCTGTGAAATATGCAGTACACGAAAACGGGTGCAATGACATGTGAAAGTAAAATATTTCAGTCAGCAAAGCCATTGACAACCAAACAGCCGGGGGAAGCAAACAAGAAAGGTCAGTCCTTCAATAGCTAATTGAATACAGTACCCACAAAAATTGTACAGTGCACTTTCAATTGTTTAAGCCGAGGTTGAGTTTTAATTTGTAAATGGTATCAACACAGATCAAGTCATCCATATTGTGAGTTCAGGTGCAATTTCTGTTTCCTCCTTTGTGGTCCTTGTGAATAGCATGCTGTAGGTATAAGATGCCTACTATCAGAGGTGGCGTAATAAAGGGTGTTTTATTTATTATTCTGGATTCACACTTGAGCATGGGTACCTCCAAGATGCAATTTCCTTGAACAGAAATGGTTATTGGTAGGTTTCTGTCAGAACCAAAAATAGCCTAAATGCCTGTGTTCATGACCACCTGATCTGGATAGCAATACGTTTTACTCTATCCCACATGGCAGTCAAATTAAATATAATACTGAACAACATGTGTATTTATAAAGAAAGTAAACATGATAAATCACCGAACTGCGAAAAGCTGTCGTGCGAAGTTAGCGGCGATATATCCTGTAACGTGTTCTACACAGTTTGTGACGGGGTGGAAATTACATTTCAACATGGGTGAAAAATACCAACCGCCTGCTTGCAAACACTCGAAGAACAACTCAACTATAATGTAGGGCAGCTTTTATTATTCTTAGCAGTTTTCATAAGCAATGCCATATGATAAACACTGACTGTATTAGCTTGGATAGTTACACTGCTGATATTCATATGAACGTGATGTATTATATACACTGCTCAAAAAAATAAAGGGAACACTAAAATAACACATCCTAGATCTGAATGAATGAAATATTCTTATTAAATACTTTTTTCTTTACATAGTTGAATGTGCTGACAACAAAATCACACAAAAATTATCAATGGAAATCAAATTTATCAACCCATGGAGGTCTGGATTTGGAGTCACACTCAAAATTAAAGTGGAAAACCACACTACAGGCTGATCTAACTTTGATGTAATGTCCTTAAAGCAAGTCAAAATGAGGCTCAGTAGTGTGTGTGGCCTCCACGTGCCTGTATGACCTCCCTACAACGCCTGGGCATGCTCCTGATGAGGTGGCGGATGGTCTCCTGAGGGATCTCCTCCCAGACCTGGACTAAAGCATCCGCCAACTCCTGGACAGTCTGTGGTGCAACGTGGCGTTGGTGGATGGAGCGAGACATGATGTCCCAGATGTGCTCAATTGGATTCAGGTCTGGGGAACGGGCGGGCCAGTCCATAGCATCAATGCCTTCCTCTTGCAGGAACTGCTGACACACTCCAGCCACATGAGGTCTAGCATTGTCTTGCATTAGGAGGAACCCAGGGCCAACCGCACCAGCATATGGTCTCACAAGGGGTCTGAGGATCTCATCTCGGTACCTAATGGCAGTCAGGCTACCTCTGGCGAGCACATGGAGGGCTGTGCGGCCCCCAAAGAAATGCCACCCCACACCATGACTGACCCACCGCCAAATCGGTCATGCTGGAGGATGTTGCAGGCAGCAGAACGTTCTCCACAGCGTCTCCAGACTCTATCACGTCTGTCACGTGCTCAGTGTGAACCTGCTTTCATCTGTGAAGAGCACAGGGCGCCAGTGGCGAATTTGCCAATCTTGGTGTTCTCTGGCAAATGCCAAACGTCCTGCATGGTGTTTGGCTGTAAGCACAACCCCCACCTGTGGACGTCGGGCCCTCATACCACCCTCATGGAGTCTGTTTCTGACCGTTTGAGCAGACACATGCACATTTGTGGCCTGCTGGAGGTCATTTTGCAGGGCTCTGGCAGTGCTCCACCTGCTCCTCCTTGCACAAAGGCGGAGGTAGCGGTCCTGCTGCTGGGTTGTTGCCCTCCTACGGCCTCCTCCACGTCTCCTGATGTACTGGCCTGTCTCCTGGTAGCGCCTCCATGCTCTGGACACTACGCTGACAGACACAGCAAACCTTCTTGCCACAGCTCGCATTGATGTGCCATCCTGGATGAGCTGCACTACCTGAGCCACTTGTGTGGGTTGTAGACTCCGTCTCATGCTACCACTAGAGTGAAAGCACCGCCAGCATTCAAAAGTGACCAAAACATCAGCCAGGAAGCATAGGAACTGAGAAGTGGTCTGTGGTCACCACCTGCAGAACCACTCCTTTATTGGGGGTGTCTTGCTAATTGCCTATAATTTCCACCTTTTGTCTATTCCATTTGCACAACAGCATGTGAAATTTATTGTCAATCAGTGTTGCTTCCTAAGTGGACAGTTTGATTTCCCAGAAGTGTGATTGACTTGGAGTTACATTGTGTTGTTTAAGTGTTCCCTTTATTTTTTTGAGCAGTGTAGTAAACCAACTGGGGAGCTGCCGCAATGTTTTCCAAATGAAGGAGTGGGCCTTTAACTGCCATCACAATTATATTCTCTCTACACAGTATGAGCATACTGGCTCAAAAAGGAGTCTCTCTGGGGAGAGAGTGCAGGGGGGCACTGCCTCGAAAAGGAGTCTCTGGGGAGAAAGCGGAGGGGGGGGCAGTGCCCCCCAAAAATGTTGCTCTAATTGGAATTGACACTTACAATGAAGCTGGAAGGTGAGTTGTATGTATGGGACTGACACAGATTCCTAACACCATATCTATCACAAATATTGATGTTAATTGTAGAGCTCAGAAGTGATATTACATCATAAGGCAGAAGTAGCCTGGGTACTAATCTGTTTGTGCCATCATGTCACTCCTTGGCATACAAGGAGTGGCAAGGAATGGCTTAATGGCACAAACAAATTGGAACCCAGGCTAAGGCAGAAGATATTATTGACCGAAGATCTGTCTCTGTTGTGTTGAAGCCAAATCCAGCAGGAGAGACCAGTCTCACCTGTACCCAGCTGTCTGTCCATGCAAACAGACATGTCTATTGATCCTCCGTTCAACTTCAAGACAGAAAATATATCTACTGATCAACAGCTTGTCTGGTTTGTGTTCTCTTGTTCTGCTCATTTGTATCAAATCAATATTTTGCATAAGAATTTATCACAATCCCCTCTTTTATCGTCTTTATGTCTCCACATTAAAGCATGGAGTCAGGGCTCCCTTATGTTTGACTTTAGGTCTAAGTTGTCTGCTGACAGGATCCAACAGGAGAGAGCCAATTCCCCTGGACCAAGCTGTGAGTCCTTTAAGAGTGACTGGTCAATGGTTCATCCTAAAACACAATTTGGGTAGGAAGGCATTTCTACTGATCAAAGGTGAGTGCTTCAGATCTTAGAGCTAGACAGACAATTGCTGTATTCCACCATGTGCCAGATACTTTCTGGGGGGAAGAAGATCATCGATAAAGTAGCACTTGTGATGCGTGTTATGTCATTGTGCAGAGACCAGCAAAAGAGATCGGAGTCAGACATTCCCCGTGGCCGGTCTACGGCAGACATGTCCTCCATATTCAAGGTGAGCTGGCTCATGTCTTACAGTTAAAAGTGAATGGATATCTTTGTGACCTTTAACCTCTGTCTACTGTATGTAGTCTTTAAACCCCACAAGGCTCAATGACCCACCAGGAAATACAAATGATGAAATATGATTACAGCATTAAACTTTCAGATAAATGTTTGTTCTTTACATATTAAGACCTGTTTTTGCCTATTCCAGTTGGTTGAAGACCAAGTCATCA
This sequence comes from Salvelinus namaycush, assembly GCF_016432855.1. Lineage (NCBI taxonomy): Eukaryota > Metazoa > Chordata > Actinopteri > Salmoniformes > Salmonidae > Salvelinus > Salvelinus namaycush. The sequence goes on along the minus strand of NC_052308.1, from coordinate 65,560,103 downwards.
CATTTGTAAAGAGTGAATTAAAGAAGTTCAAGAAGATTCGGAGTCCAGATCACCCAGAATGCTCTGACAGTCAGGGGAAGGATGGTGGTGTATGGTGAAGATGAACCAGGAGAGCAGTGCCAGAGGGAGCTCTGAAGATCACACTGCACATCCTGAGCCAGAAAGAGCTCGCTGACACACTGGAGAACAGTAACAGCTTTCATTTTCAATTTAATATGCTCACAAACAGATGGCTTGATGTACAAAAATATGTATTAAAAGTACTATGCCTTTATTAGTATGCTTCAAAGTACATTTGTCTTTGTCATTTTCAGATCTTTTAGGTGAGCTTGCTGTGTGTCAACCTAAACTCAAATTCAACTTGAAAAAAAGGAAGTTTGAATGTGTGTTTGAAGGAATGGCTACACACAGAAACCCAACACTTCTCAGATCTACACAGAGCTCTACATTCACAGAGGGTGGAAGTGGAGAGGTCAGTAATGAACATGAGGCGAGACAGATTGAGACAGCATCCAGGAGATCAGCAACACAAGAGACACTGTTCAAAATGCAACGACATCTTTGAACCCTTACCTGAGCAAGACAAACCAACAGAACTGTCCTGACAAAGGGAGTTGCTGGCATTGGCAGAACAGTCTCTGCGCAGAAGTTCATTCTGGACTGGGCTGAAGGAAAAGCCAATCAAGATATCCAGTTGATATTTTCACTTCCTTTTCGAGAGCTGAATTTTAAAAAATGGAAATAAAAGAGTCCGCAATCTCAGACTTCAACAAGTACAAAGTGCTGTTTGTATTTGATGGTCTGGATGAGCGTCGACTTCCCCTTGACTTCCAGAACAACGAGACCTGGTGTGATGTTACAAAGTCAACCTCAGTGGACGTGTTGCTGACAAACCTCATTCAGGGGAATCTGCTTCCCTATGCTCACATCTGGATAACCTCCCGACCAGCAGCTGCTAGTCACTTTGAATTTGTATACCTGAGTTTTTCCAGTGTACATTGTGGATCCTCCAGTACGGCAGAGAGCAGCGTCACCCCTGAGTCTCCGGGTGATTGTAGCTCAGGTCCAGCTTTCTCACATGTGAAGGTTTGGAACGCAGCGCTTCAGCTAGAGAAGCACAGCCTGCCTTTGTGACTCCACAGAACAAACTGCAAATAATATGAATTTCACTCTAAGTAGTAGGTTGGAAGTAGGCTAGAGTGTGATCTGCCTCGATCCACGTTGAGTGAAAATCTAGTAATAAACCGTTTGATGCTTAAAATGTGAGTTCACTTTAATAACATCATAAACTGAATTTACTAACCTGAGTGTCTCCAATTTGCAGTTTGGACCCTCCAGTACAGCAGAGAGCAGCTTCACTCCTGAATTCTGGTATTCAATATGTATATTATCATAATTGATTGTTGCCCTGCCTTTGTTGTACTGTATGGGAAGACCTCAATTGAATAATCCTCTCCTCGTTCTCAAAACCCATTGGATGAAAAAGCCAGAAGTTTCTCCCCTCTGACCTCCTCGAATGGGTTTTGAGAAGATGACGCAAGCAGTATGCAATTGAGATCTTCCGCATGTGTTTCTCAACCACTGTCTTGTGTTCTGCTTTTACAGTGAACCATGATGCAGAACACTGGATAAAATCTGTCCTAAGAAAATGTAACTTGATTTCTCTTGAAAGCTGCAATCACAAATGATTCAGTGAGAATACTTAAATGTTTATTTGTTGGATAGAAAGATTAAAAGGACAGTAATTAAACAAAATACTAATAATCGTGTCCTTCCATTAGATGCCTGTGAGCTAACACTGGACGCAAACATGGCACACAGAAAACTCTCTCTGTCAGAGGGGAACATGGGGGAGAGAAGAGCAGCCGTATCCTGATCACCCAGAGAGATTTGAGGGCTGTTGGCAGGTACTGTGTAAAGAGGGTCTGAATAGGCGCAGTTATTGGGAGTCAGAGTGAAGAGGAAATGGGAGTGACAGAGAAAATCGGCAGGAGTGGAGAGGTTGGGGACTGTTGGCTTGGATGTAATGACAAGTCCTGGAGTTTGCGATGCTTTGACAACAGTTACATCGCCTTCCATAATGCTAGGAGTATTGCTTTACCTGCTCCCTCGTCTTATTCGAACAGAGTAGGAGTGTATCTGGACTGGCTGGCACTCCGTCCTTCTACAGTGTCTCCTCTGGTACACTGACCCATCTGCATACATTCTACTCCACATTTTCTAACCCTCTTTACCCAGGGTTTAGGGTTTGGAATGATGACACATCAGTGTGCCTGTGTCAGGTAGAGCAGCCTCCAATTTGAAACTCAGGCCAGAATTCCATCTAGTTGATTTTGGCATTGCGGTTTTAGAAGTACGTTTACGTTGCAGTGCAACGTGTTCGCTCCAGAATTGATGCTCAATTTAGAAATCAGTAGTACCTGGTTTTAGTGGAAGCCTTGGTAGGATGTTGAGTTACCCACCCTCCCTTCTATATTTATCTTGATAATTCATTGCAGTCACGCAGATTTTAATCGGTGACACTGCTGTGCAAATCAAACACACAATTTCGGTGACCTTAAAATAGCATTTATTTATTTTTCTACTCTGCTTCACCTACAGCAAATAACACTTTTGGTTTTGTTCAATTTAGGAGTTAAGTATCCTGAGTGAAAGAATTTTAATGTTTTATCTGGAATACAAGTCTAAGATGTGCCCAGATCACAGCCTTAAACACCACTTGTAAATTAGGAAATAATTTAGGGTACACGTGTTGCACATTAATGTAGGCTAATTATGAGTTATAAATCACATACTATAGTCAGATCTCTAGGCTATTGAACTTCTGTTACCTGGTTTCTGGTTTCACAGCCACTAGATGGCACCACAAACCATTTTATGTAGTGAAAGTGTCTGGATGAAAAGTGCTGTTTAAGAGAATGTGACTGTTTTGGCTGAGAGACCACTGAAAATGTTATCCCGCTAGATAGTGACGCGATAAATACATGTAAGTAACTACTACCGACCCAAGATGAGTGGCGGTTCTGACATCAGAAGCACTAGCTATGCATCCTCATCGGATAAAGAGTACTTCCCCTAAATTTGAGTAGGAAAGATGTACTTTACATGCCATACAGAGCGAGAACAACAAAAAAACAGTATGGCATTGCCCCAGATATTCTGTATTACCCAGACTCAATATTCCTACAGTAAAATCATAATCAATACCCAGTCTGCCTGTACTTTAATATATTCTTTATTTTCTTAAACAAAATTGAAGTAAAAACCTTTATGTAGAAAGACAAATTCCCTGTCAGTAGCGTTCCACCTAAGGTTCTTGATTTAGGGCCTCCAGTAGACTCCCGTCTATTGGGTTGTTCTCTTCTACTGTGTGAGTCAACGTAAGAATATTACACCACGGAGTCAGTACCAACTCTAACTCCCTACTAGCTCATGAATTAACTCACTAACTTGTGAATTAACTCATGCAGACTTTTGAGAAACACAGTGGGAAGAATGTTAACAGCAAATAGTGTTAAAAGAAAGTTAAAAACAGCAGTGTCCATTACAAAGGCTGAAGAAAGAAAGCAAACGTGAGCTGTACAGTACACATCGTTGTCCAGTCACCTCTGGCAGTGTTTTTAACCAGTATTGAAATCGAAGGGGAAAAAAGGAAGCTACATGATTATCGTCAAAAAATAAAATCTCTTTGGCATAGATTACCCACCCGAAAAGCGCACACAACCTTAAAATGTACTTGACTAAAAACCTGTGCATCATCATCAATATTATTATTAGAAAACAGAAGGTAAGCCCTGTTAGATTCTGAGCCCCACAGTCAGTGATAATTGCATATACTACATCGAGGTGAGCAGAGACAGATTGACATCACTCCATTTGAAGATTTTGTGATTTCTCCTCTTCTGCTTCCCCCATCTCTCCTCTTCTTCTCCCATCTCTTCTCCTGCTGCCCCCCCCCATCTCTCCTCTCATCCCTTCAGTGCCTGTCGAGAGAACAGCATCTTTATTAAAAGTGGTCCAACTGGTTGACTTCGTGTGTGACTTGTTTTTAATAATAATAGGTGTATGTAACTAATGGCTGCTCTGTCTTCGTGTGTCTGCGCGCTTGACCATAAGAGTGTGGGTACATTTGTCCGTATTATTGGGTGTATGCACTAACCGTTGTCCTAATAGCGCTCAGCATATCCCGGTTGCCTCATGTCATAGGTCATGCCACCACCACCGACCTGGTATTCAACATCGGACATTCCCATCTCTCCATCCATGGGCATGTCAGCAGGGTAGTCTCCATAGTGGTGGTAGCCTGCGTCCAGCTCTGAAACACACACACTTATATCAACACTTTGCAAAATATTTACATTTCTGGAGATGATACCCTTGTATTTTATTCATTAAAAAAATGAGGGGGCCTCACTTTTAACATGGTTAAAGTTATATCGATCAATTATCTCACCTTGACAATACAGTATAATCATGTCAGAAATTCAAATATAGCAAAGCAATACATTGACTAACATTAACTTTAGACAGAAAGCACCCAGTGGAAGTGACTAACTAGCACATTAACCCACACAATAGAGCTACAGCCAGCGTTCTGTTCTGCCCCGTGTGTCAGTCAGTCAGTATGGGCACCTTTCCGCCAGAGTGAGTTACTCACCGTCTGCTGCGTAGCCTGCCTCCATGGGGACAGTGTTGTGGGCCTGGGGAGGGGTCACGAGAGGTGTCAAAATTAAGTCAGCGAGTTGCCCATACATGGTCGACAGAAACCGTGTCACACTGTCTTCTTAAACTGCATCGTCTACCTACTTTTCTCTTAATACAAATATTACACTTTGCCATTTTACAGAAACTTCACATGTAAGAATCTACGAAAATATAATACATGCATTTATCAATGTTAAATTACCGATAGAAGCAAAGTGTTTTTTTCAGTTTCATCGGAATTGAGAGAAGCTGCAATCGTTATTAGATCCTGCAGTGGCTCCCTCCTCGCCATGGATGGCGCTAGAGGCCCCGAGCATAGGTAAACTCACCATTTCCCAGGCGGCGGGGTCGTGCTTGAACAGGGAGTGCGTGAGCTCCACGGACACACGCTTCTTGTAGTCGGAGTTCTTGTCCTCGGAGATGCGGAAGAGAACGGCGGCAGCGTAGGTGGCTGGGAGAGAGGAGAAAGGCGACATGATTACTAACAGTCAGATCATCACACATAGATTGGCAGACAAAGTTTGTCTATACCCAGATCTGAGGGGATGTATCAAATGGCTGCAGTGTGTAATGCTACTTCTCAATCCTTGTCTCTCATTCAACTGAATTAAGGGATCAGATATGGCCCAGACTCAATAATTGGTCAATTATGAGCGAGAGAGAGATGAAAGCCAGCAGAGACTTGCGCCCATTGAGGTTCCACTGGTTTATGGAAATGCAGCCCATTATGCAGTCAGGCTATAAAAAAACATCTTCCAGATAATAACTTCCTCTCAATGGACGCCAAACGACCTCTGAATCTATCCACATGGACCGCAAGGCCCTCCAGCGGGTGTGGATGACGGCCCAGTGCATCACTGGTACCGTGCTTCTACCCATCAAGGACATCTACTGGAAACAGTGCCTGAGGAAGGCACGCAGCATCATCAAGGACCCCACACATCCAATCGCGAGCTGTTCTCTCCCTTACCGTCGGGCAGGCGGTATCGGATCATGCGGTCTGATACCAAGAGGCTCAAAGACAGTTTCTAACTACAAGCCTTCAGACTGACCACCTGCTCTGACTCTCCACACATCACAACTGCTGCTACCAGACTCTTATTATACACTTGCCCCCCCCATCCCCAAAACATGGAAATATTGGACTAGAAATTGTGCCTTCCTGTATTGTACTAAAATGTTTTCCATTTCTGAGCCATTTACTTCGTTCGTATTATTTCTTATTGTTGTTGCATTGTCGAGAAGGAATCTGCAAGTAAGGATTTCGTTGGGCGATGTATACCATTCGTATACCGTACGACTAATAAAAAAACATGAAAAAACATGACACTTGTGGACGCATCTATCACAAATCCTGGGTTTTTGATGTGGTTTTAATAGAAGTGGTCTCACCGATGCCCTCGTTGTTGGAGTGCAGCAGCTCCATGAGCGGCGCGGAGGCTCCCTCTGCGTCGATCATCTCAGCAGACTGCTTGTCCAGGGCCAGCTCACACAGAGCCCCCGCTGACACGCGCTTCACGTTCTCCACTGGAGAGTACAGCAGCTAGGTAGGAGGAGGGAGACAACGGTTAACACACAATATACATGAGATAAAAGCAGCAACAGAGAGATATTGATGTCTTAAAAGTAAGAAACAAATATTTAATACAATTTTTTTTTTTTTACGTACCTGTACAAAGAGTGGGATGGTCTGCATGCTGGCGATCTCTCCCCTGTTGATGGGGTCTCTGGCCATGATGTGCAGGGCCCCTGTGCACCCCTCCACGATCTCCTCCATCCTCACGCCATCCTGAGAGAGAGACAAAGCAAGAGTCAGTCAGCAACAAAAGAGACTAGGGAGGTTAAGAATAGGGCACATTACTGATGTAACAGTTGGATACATTTATATTTTGTATTTTAAGTACATAGATCTGTTTCTACATCTACCTGGTATGTCTGCTGTGCGGCGGAGCCGTGTTTCTGGGCGTCCTGGTGGGCTTTGAGCAGCAGATTGACCAGGCGGGGGATGGCCCCCGCGTCCCTCAGAGGGGTCTGGTTGTCTGGGCACAGTGCCAGGTTACGGATCAGACCAACCACAGCCTGCGGACGAGAGAGGTGGGGTTAGAGACGGACGCCATTTTGATTGGTGATCAAAAAGAATGTTGCTTTCTCTGTGGTTAGAGACGGTTGGTTTTACAAATTTTCACCCATATCATCGTTTATAGTTTCTCTCCCTGTTCTCTCTATGTAGCTTCTTCCTTATCCCTCATTTTCCTCCTTCCATCACATCCTCGTCTTCCTCTTTCCCTCTCTCCTAATGCCTCCTACTTCTTACCTCATAGCGAATTCAGCAGCCGTTTACGTGAATGGTTAGCCCTCTCCCTGGGCAACCATCTGTCAACTATTAATCTCCCTCTATCCCACCACCCCTCGCTCTCTCTCACCTTGATGACAGGCCAGTAGTAGGGCTGGATGTCCCTCTATACACCCCTCCATCCTGACTCCCCTATCCTCTCACCTTGATGACAGGCCAGTAGTAGGGCTGGTTGTCTCTCCATCCTGACTCCCCTATCCTCTCACCTTGATGACAGGCCAGTAGTAGGGCTGGTTGTCTCTCCATCCTGACTCCCTTATCCTCTCACCTTGATGACAGGCCAGTAGTAGGGCTGGTTGAGCAGCTTGACGATCGCGGGAATGCCATAATGCATGCGCACGGCATTCTGGGCCACCTCGGCGTCGGAGTGGCGCGACGTCAGGTGACGCAGGGCGCACACGGCCGGCTCCGCCACATCCTCCTTCTCTCCCGCCCTCAGGACGGCGTGGATGAGCGCCTCGATGCCGTTGCTCTGGGTGACCATGGCCTTGTTGCGAGCGTTGTTGCAGGTGAGGTTGGAGAGGATGCCAGTGGAGCAGGTGAGCATGTTGACGTCGTCAGAGCTCAGGAGACCAACGAGAGTCTGAAGAAGACTGTCCAGGCCCTCCTAGAGGGACAGAGAGAGAGTTTCGTTTATCTGTAATATATTAGTGGTTCTTTAAAATAAAAAAAACTTAAAACATTGCTGTTGCAATAAATAAGAACATTTAGAGTAAATGCAAGTGAGGTAAAAATAGTAAGTTAAAAGGTCAGAGGTTAGGACAAACACGAGAGAAACAGACAGCAGGATGGAAACAGTCTCTATATGTCTCTAGGTTGGAAGGTAGAAGTCTCACCTGTTTAGTGGCAGCGTCCGACAGGTTCCTCAGGGTCCACAGACAGTTCTGCATCAGACGCTGACTGGAGCCTGTCAGGTGCATCCCCAGAGCCTGCATCCCACCTGACAGAGGGGAAACAGAGAGATAAATGGATAGATAAGAGATTCTCTCATATACACATTCTAACTCATTTTACTGCAAAATATGTACTTCATTCATAATCTCATAGCTTTACAACTGAAAAAAAAGAAGCCAATTTCTATTCATTAAAACCACAGTATCAGTCATCGCAAATCTACAACAAGTAACTACAAATACAACCCCCCTGTATTTCAAACACTTACCAGCATCCACGATGGCAGGTTTGTTGCTGGGGCAGACAGAGAGCACTTTGAGCACGCGGCTGGTGGTCCACAGGAGCTTCTCATAGCTGTAGTTCCTCATGATGTGGACCAGGCCCTCCGGACCACTGTTAGCCAGGATGATCAGCTGAGAGAGAGAGAGATATTGGGAAATGGAGTTTAACAATATGAATCAAGCGATAGCATTTCTATGAGCAGCAAACAGTGTGGACATTCACTTTTAGTCCAGCTCGTGACATGTTTGGATGTGCCCAATTCCTCATTTTCCAGTAGGGGTTTAGGCGTTAAAAAGGTTAACGGTAACATCTTCAAAGGGTCAAAACATTCCATGTATCACTCCTGTCCAAACATGCACTTACCCATTAAATAACAGGCAAGCACACACAGGGTAGACATCCCTACCCGGCCACACCTGTCTCATATCCTCACATGCACATAAGCGTGCAGTCACAGAATTACTATGGCAGCCACACCCATGCCAACACAGGGCTATCATTCAAACGCACTCATTCACAATATTGACATGCATAACATCACACCCCTTACACTTAACACCCCCCCCTCCCCTCCCCTCACCTTGCTCTCCTGGTTGCCGTAGGACAGCAGCTGCAGGCAGTCGGTGGTGATGGCCAGGAACTTTGGGTTGCTCTTCTTCAGCAGAGGCACCATTCGCTGCAGGCCGTCGGCCAGGCGCACCGCCATCTTGGCTCCCTCCTGGTGCAGTAGCAGGTTGTGGAGGGTGGTGATGGCATAGAACAGCACAGACTCCATGGGAGAACTGACAGAGGGAGAGGGAGAGAGAGAGTTATCCTAAGGATTTAGATAAGCATAGTTCATTATGAGTCTTACTTTGAAATGCTTTGTCAATCTTGTGGTTGTACGGAGAGAGAAAGCGAGCAGAGAGAGAGACTTGCAACAACTTTCACCCTCAACATGTCATCCCCCACCCAGGTATAGAAGGCCACAAAGTAAAAGAGCTACGAGAGAGCATGAGAGACGAGAGTATGCATTCCCACACACTAACCCCCCGGCAGACCCTCAGACTCCTACCTGAGCATGCGGACCAGGGCAGGGATGCCCCCACACTTGAAGATGGAGAGCAGGCCCTCTCTCTGGTGGGACAGGTTGTGGAGGATGCTGGCTGTAGCCCGGGCTGTCTCCATGTCCCCGGTGTTCTGCATGGCCCGCACCACCGCCGCCACCATCTGGGGGGACGCCATCAGCGCCCGGCGAGACGCCTCCTTACGGGTCAGCTGGTTGACGATCAGGGAGGCTTTGTTGACCACCACCTGGAAGACAGAGGGGGGTTTGGTTAGTTTGAAAGGAGGGAAAATGCAGAGCTATTAACGGGGAAGGGTTGACTATTGGAAAAGTACAGCAATGTGAATGAATGACAGCCAGCTTGACTACCACCTAATGGGGAGGAGTGGTAGAGATGGGTTAGGTTTATGGGGAAAGTGTGATTACTAGTGGTAAATAACATCAATGAATGACTGATTGAATTAATTAATCAATGTCTAAATGACAAAGGTGGATTGATGGCTAGATAAAGAAAAGTACACATAGCCATCAATTCACATTTGTCATTTAGACATTGATTAATTAATTCAATTCAGAATTGAATGGGAAATGCCTCAAATTCCAATTCAATTAATACATTTGAATTGTAGTAGTAAACAGGGTACAGAATTGCAATTCAAATTAATTAAAGGAAATATAATTTAATTATGTGAAATTCAAATGCCTCTTCTATAATGGGTGTAGTCAAATGTATATCTAGTAGATAAAATATCAAACATGTTATATACATGCATATAAAATGTTGTTTCAACAACAGATTTTCAGGACCAACTTCAAATGAATGAGCAAAGTTATTTCATTAATACCACACCCCCCAGAATGCATTAGTTTAACCCTCAAGTTGACCCTAAGACCTTCAAAAAGAAGCCAAACAAATGAAATCATTGGTGGAAATATAACGGTCTATTCTAAGCACTATGGTTAAAAGACTACAGGAACATTGTTTACAGAGAAGTGTGATATATTCCTTGGTATCTGGAAGTGTGACCTGTCAGGGTCAATTAAACGTCCATGTTCTATGACTGAGTGCAATTTCTTTGAATAGCACTGAATAAAATTGTACTTCCTGTTACTCAAACTCAAAAATTCTACATTCTGTGTGGCCAAATCAATTAATGAGCTGAATGGGAGTCAATTAAAAAAAATTCTGAATTGAGCCCAACCCTGACGCAAAGACAGACGTGTCAAACAACCCGTACTGTACCTGGTCCTCATCGTTGAGCAGCTTGGTGAGCTCGGGGATGGCGCGCGTGGCCAGCTCGGCGTCGTCCTGGTAGTTGATGAGGTGGACGATGGCCGTCTTGAGGAGCTGCGAGGGCTCGGCCAGCCGCTGGACGTTGGTCATCTGAGACGGGTCAGTCTGGGTGGACAGGATGGTCGTGCCCTCCATCACCGTCTCTGGGAACATGGCCGCTCGGACACGCTGGGCCCGGGTCAGGGCGTACTGAGACTCCACTTCTACAGGGAGGGAGGAGAGAGGACGAGAAGAGGGGGAGAGGGTCGAGTGGTTTGTATTTTTAGATGGTGGGTTTGAATGATAGTTCAGTATTAAGCAGTAATAAGGTGTTTGTGTGTGAATGTTTTTTTGTGTGTGTTTTAACGCCATGTTCCAAAGTGACAGTGCGTGTTTGTAGCGGGTTGTACTTTTGAATGTTTGTTTATGTCAATTTGAGCGCGTGTATTCAAGCACTAAACTGCGTGCGTCTCACCAGCAGGGTTCTCTGAGACGACGGTGGTGGTGACGGTGCTGTACTGCTTGGTGCTGTACTCGGTCCCATCGTCATCGGTCCTCACTGTGGTGGCTCCTGACTGGATCCCAGAGTCCCCGGCATAGTATGTCTGCTGCCACTCTTTCACCTTCACCCTCCCCTCATTGCCCACTACGGAGGGAAAGAGGGCAGAGAGGTTAGAGTGGAAGTGCACTTTGAAGTAATATATTATCCATGTTCAACACACTTGTTAGTGCCCTCAGGGCTCGCCCACTACAGAGGGAAAGAGGGGAGATCTATGGGGTTATTACAGACTGCACTTAGAGTAATAGCTGACACTCTTGTTAATGCACTAGGAGGGAGAGCAAAGAGGGGTTATTAGAGGCAACACTGCACTTGGAAGTTACCTGTGAGCCATTAGTGCAATAACAAGTATGTTCGACGCATAAGGGGAAGACATTGTGTTCAGTTGAACAAAGGAGAGGAAGGAATATGAGGGAGGAGGAATTAAGAGAAGAGGAAGAAAAAGGAAGAAATAAAAAAGGTTGTGAAAGGGGGAGAATAATATAGCCAGATTATGAACCCACTCTGCATTTCCATGGTGGCCTCCTGGGCTCAAACCAACAACAATGGAGAAGTCCTGAAACACACAAAAAAAATAACATTTAGATCAATAATGATCTTCCACATTTTGCTACAAATTACAATCATACCACTCAATTATTTTACAGTATACAGTTTACTTTCATATTCTTCTAACCTGTTTTAAGGCTAAATATTAAATTAGCCCGTTAGTTCAAATACATTTTATTTCATACCCTTTCTCCCAGGTAAGAATACAGATAGGTGAACGAATGCCCTCCCTCTGAACAGTGCCAGAAATGACAACGCCGAGTCAGCAGCAAAGGCTGCTGAGATAGCAGGGGAGGGTGAGGGGGCAGAGGGACAGCTGCAGGACAGGAACGCCAACTGCTAAGCCCCCGCGGCCTTTAACCCCGGGCAGAGCCTCCGCCTATACATACAGCTGTGGGAGCTAGACACCTGCCTGCCGACTCACAGTATCAGCCACCAGAACCCGCTAGACAGGTTTCTTGTGTGTGTGTGTGTGTGTGTGTGTGTGTGTGAGAAAGTAAGTAGTCATTCATACACACCTTATTCCTCCTAAGATAACACCTTTATAGTGGACAGTCACTCACACACACACAGTTCCTCCTCAAAACACCACTCCTCCTTCACCTGTAACTACAGGCCAACGCTTAACGACCATGAATCACTGGCTGATTTAAGATAAACACTCCCACCTCAGTTTTTTTTTCTCAACCCTTATCAAGTCATTTTCCCGGCAGTACCTGTCTCTTATCTCCATTCTGCTCTCTTGTTGTGACCATCTATCACACACCCGGGCTCCAAAGATGCGGATGTCGATTAAGGCAGCCCTCCGCACCTCTCTGATTCAGAGGGGGTTGGGTTAAATGCGGAAGACACTTTTCAGTTGAATGCATTCAGTTGTACAACTGACTAGTTATACCCCCTTTACCCTTTCCCCTCCTCTCCTGAACTATCCGTCATACAGCTAAAGTGCATTCCTTCTGCAGTGTTGGTTTGGACCTCATCTACTCTTTCCCCATTTAAAAATGATTCCTCACCTGGTTCACTCAGTTGGCCCAATGTGGTTTCTGCATTATGATGCATTTACTTGCCGACTCATTCTATTGCAGCCATGTTAGCTCACCATTAACATTACATGGGGATATTTAACCAACGCGATCTAACTGAATGGTCTAGAATTACACCCATATTCTAAAAGTTCCTTACAATTAAATGCATTTTAACTTTGTTTGGAGCCATTTCCCAAAGAGCAAAGATCAAGTGTGTGAGTCTGTCCATGTGTTTAAGCGTTTGTTTATGGGCATATTATTTTCCGTGTGTGTGTGTGTGTGTGTGTGTGTGTGTGTCTCTCTCACATTGCACACATTCCTAATTCTGATGAAGTCTGATGGTCTGATGGTCTTCAGACTCAAAATAACCTCTGGTGCAGGAAAGAGCTAGTTGGAGGATGACCCACATCCACTCCAATATAAAACACTCAGGTTTCACTGAACAAAACGGCACGACTTCTACACTCAACCCACCACTCACTCAATACATGAACAATGATGGCTCGTTCACTGCAGTTAAAATGCGATGGGAGCGGCACGTGATGCTACAGTCCACTCTACAATGTCACCCGTGTGTGGTTCAGATGTTTGCGGTGAAGGGAGTTACTGTAATTGAAGGGATGGGATTCTTTGCTGGACACAGACATTACTGACATGCTGTGTGTGTTTGTGAACTGGATAGGATTGTGGGAGAGTCAGTGGGAAGAGTCAGGCTGTTTAGAGCCATTCTCCCAAAGGGCAAAGGCCAAGTGTGTGAGTGTCAATGTGTTTACACGTTTCTGTTTACGTGCATCTCATTTTTCATACGCATGAATGTAGCAGCTTGAGACGTCACACAATTCCATATGAATGCGCCATACGTCCAAGAATTAGCTAAGATCAACTATGTATGATGAAGCCGATTTATTTTGCACTGCTATTCCTTATTCATACGAGAGTGGGTATTCATTTGACGCTTTTAAACCATTATATTTACCTGCTTATTTCTAGACTCAGGCCGCAAATACATACATGAAATACTTCCTATGAGGCATGACAGAGAGGAGCCTACAGATTCACTTAATATTGCCATCAATGGAAAAGTCTGACAAATATACGTTTCTTTCCAAATATATGCAGCTATGGAAATGAGGTGGAGGGTTGTACTGACTACCGTATGGCAGGAATGAAGGAAAGCAGATCCATTTTCCACCTTGTAGTAGCTAGGAGAGATAATGTGGCAAGTCGTGACAGCATGTCCCCCTGGCGTGTTTGTACTTGATGGGCGATGCACTAACATTCCTGGCTACCTCTGCCTTACCTTGTATGCAATCCAGGCATCTCCAGGTACTGTATTTGCATATGTGTGATTATGACCTAATACAGTAAACATAATATATCCATCTATGAGCTTTACTATGCAAAAGCATATTAGTTTCATCTCGTATATAGGACTGTTTTAGAAATATAATTGCCATCCCTCTGGAAATCACGTAACACAAGTTATTTTATGCCGCTCCAAAGTATTTTTGTACATGCGAGGTAGTAGAACTATTGTACCAGCGTGCATAACTACTCTTGTCTGAAATGAGTCTGGAGTTGCTCTGTGGGTCTGCCAAGCAGTGAGCCTGTTACGGATGAGAATGATAGTACCACACCCTTCTGCGTTAGCCCCGGGGCTCAGAATGGGGGATGTGTGTGTTTGATGTGTTCTCATGTTTCAATCTCTAGAACTGGAGAGTTTTCACGCGTTTCCCACAGAGACCAGAAGTGTAGTGGAGATGCGTGTATAATTCTCACTAATGAACTTCCTGTGTTTTCCCCAGGGTTCAGAGAGAAATTAGATTGTGTGTGTTTATTCTAGACCCTCCACCCAGAGAGCCCTCATGTGCACTTATCTCACTGGCATTTGGAACAACAGACTGGTGAGTCACAGGCAAGTCACCATGTTGCCATGGGAGTGTCAGTGTGTGTGTGTGTGTGTGTGTGTGTGTGTGTGTGTATATACAGTATGCATCGGTCTCACTCTAGGCCCTTGAGAGGTACTTGTGCCTATCTCAGCTCCATTGGGAATAGTCGAGTCACAGCCCAGCCAGCTTGCTAGCTGACCTATGGGGGTTCACAGTGAACGGGGCGTTGGCGTTTCTGTCTGAGCTTGTACTTTACAGGTACAAGCTGAGTCATCATGGACACAGAAAATGTCTCCCAGGCTCTTTCCCCACCTCTCCTACTCTCTCTCTCTCACTCTGTGTTTAAATAGAGGTGTGGCACTCATTTCTCCTTTTCCCAAGCTTGGGAGTGTCTCGTCGTTTCAACTGTGCCAATTACCATTAGGTAATAATAAATTAGATGATACTGGAAAAAAATAATACCTTGGCAAAATTCCAAAACACTAGGCATGCTGTATATCCTGGTTCCACAAGCTTATACACACACACACACACACACACACCTGGAAGATGAAAAAGGAACGTTTCATTGTTTTTGGTGAATCTGTGAGTGTTTGTGCTATCTGTTTTCCTGGGCAAGGCAGCGGGTTCAGACAACGCGTTCCGATTCGATTGTTGCGACACACCCCGCATCACCTTAGTAACAAAGGCTTCACTCACACACACACACACACTATACTGTTGACTTTATCTAGGTCTATCAACTCTTCCTGGTTGTCCATCAATCTTATTCTCACGCGTTTTTGTAACTGTGCAAAACAGCCTCGGCAGCCTTGACCCCGACTGCACCAGACTATAGATGGCTATAGTGATAGAGTTGATATGCTAGCAGAGAAGAACAGATAGGAGAGAGAGGGAGGCATGTTGAGTGTGTTTCTACAGTGTTCTGGGTGCTGGTAAAACATCAGACCTAGAACTTGTGGCTCCTTCACCAAACCACCCCCCATTAGGAATCAACTGGAAATGAAAAGCACGGATTGCTTGAGCTGTGTTGACCACAAGTTAAAAGTAGTAGTAGTATTGCAATATGTCGTCTACTGACAGAAAGACACGGTGTATACCTGCCAATGAACACTGCTACATCGTGGGTAGTGACCAGGAACTGCTGTTGGATTTCATGGTGTGTACTTCGGAGTGGACTTTGCTCCTCGGCCCTGCATTCTAAGTAGTGTGGTTGGGTTAATGACTGATGGACTCACTCCCTCCTACTGTACCTTGTTTCATTATCTTTCACCACTGCACTAGGAGCTATTCTTTCCTTTTCCAAAGCCCTGCCCACCCCCACTCTATTGTTCTTCCTGAGCTACTGGGATAGTTTGGAGGATTCTGATCTTGGGTCAGTTTTGCATTTCCCCCACTAATGGTTAAGGTTAGGATTGGGGGAGGAGAATGTGATCCTAGATATACCTAGGGGAAGCTTTACCCTAGAGCATTCTGAACTGATGGTCAGGACTTCCAGGAAGCACAACACATTGAGGGCAGGAATGTCTGACTGTCAGAGAGCCCCCATTAGATGAGAGTGAAAGAGAGAGATGAATGCGGTTTGGCCCCGTCGCTCTAATCCTGGTGTGACATTCCACACTAGCCCCAAACATTTAGCCTCGTTCACACACTTTCCCGCTGCGAACATCAACCAAAAATAGTCCTGAGCTAAAATCTCTCTCTCTCTACACTGCAAACAAACACCATCACCTCCTCGCAGACAAACAACTCATAATAACTATAGTCACACATCCAAACGATCCCTTCCTGACTAAATGTGCACACACAGACGCTGTGTCAGTGGATGATTAACTAGGTTCCACAGATGGTGTGAATACTGCTCATCATCTCCAGCCTCCACACACAGGCATGTCAGACTGGGGAGTGTCCTCATAACCCTGGCAAGGTGCGGCAGTGTGTGTGTGGTCTTTGGCTCCTATCTGGCAAAACACACCCATTCGCTGGAGTGTATAAACCACAGCATTGCTACATTCAAATTGGAACCTCTTCACAGCCCTATCCATTTATACACTGACTTGAAATCAAAAATGGGTATCAACTTAAGCCTTGACACACTAAAAGAGATCCAGCAGGTTTACCAAGATAAGGTTGACTAAACCAGGCTAGCCTAAGCTACACCCAAAAAGAATGAAGAGGGCTAAATGGCAGAGTGGAAGAACCCAGATCTAAGGAGATAAAAAAGGGTTCAATCCGTGTCAAACGCCTGATGGGGAAACAAACAATGGTGGACGTGTGGCTAGACGCATCATAGACCTTCACAGTCTAAACATTGTGGGTCTCTAAAGCCGATCATAAATCTACATCTGAGAGCAGTAATACAATGTGCAGAATCTCTTTCTGGTCTCGTAGACAGAGGTTTGTTTTCTTGATCCTTGATCCTGGTAGACTTGTTCCACAGACAGCCATAAGAGACAGAGGGATCAAGAGACTAGAGATAGTTGTGAGAGGTGGGGGGGGGTACAGATCAAGCAGATTAAGTCCCATTACCACACATCTGTAAAGCTGCGTTCACCATCTGTGTATAAGATGGACCTGCCTCCCCTCACCCATACACACAAACATACGCACCGTGACACACACAGATGGACACAGACACACACTAGGGTTTAATAGCGGGAACTGGGTTAGCAAGATTAAGAGCTTTTCCGCCCAAACCTACTCCTGTTTCCCGGGATAAATAACTGAGAAACCGGTAAATAATTTCTAAGAACAGCATGATGTGAAATGGAACTGTTCATTTATAATGTCATGTCTAAAATCGGTCTTCTCTACAGACTTTTCTGCATGATCAATCAACATTCAGGGTGGTGACAGACTGCACATCTCATATGGAGCGCAACTCACAATGCATGTCTTCACTCTTGCACAATACTCACCGGCCATCGGCTGGCCTCTCTCCTTAACTCTTGTGGAGTCCCAGGAAAAGCTAGACTAGAATTTATTATATTTGTGGACTAAGAGGGATGCAAGCTTGCTGAACGTTAAATGCTATGGTGATAGACTATAGCAGTTATTTATTCAGACCCATAACCATTCAATCTCGGTGAAGAGAAGCGAAATCCGTCTACATCTTATTCACGAATGTCATTGCAAGGAAGGCCAACGATTTAACTGACGAGAACGAGGAAGCAACAGAGAGAGAGGTAATACGCATTACTCACGTCGTACAACATTAGGATAAATATTACGAAAAGGTAGGCCAATGAGTCAGCCTACTAACTATAAAAATGTAAAATAGGCCATTTATATTTCAAAATTAAAATCTAATTTACTAGCTTACAAATGTCCTGCACCAGCATCACATGATCTCTCCCAGCTTCATGGTTTGAACAAGGTGCATAATTCCAGTCCATGTAAACAATAATACAGCCCACAGTTAAAACGTTTACTGGAGGTTGTTTGAATGTATTTACTATGGGCTTGGATCTTTTTCTGTCGTGCGTAATGTGCATTAGCCTATTGGATAACGGCACAATCATTTGGGCTTTTTTGGGGCTTGGGCTAATAAAATGTATTTAATGTATGGCTCATCTGGCTCAGGTAGCATCAAGCTTGAATTTTCATGCCGACCAAAGCTCTAATCAAATCCTAACATTTATATGACACTCCCGGTTTTGGTAGGAAATGTTATTTAGCAGACACTCTTCTATAGAGCGACTTACAGTTAGCGCATTCATCTTAAGATAGCTAGGTGGGACCACCACATATCACAGGCATAGTGAGTACACCTTCCCTCAAAGTAGCTATCAGCAAAGACCGAGCTAGTAAGGGGGTGGGGTTGGAGCGAGGAGGGCGATTATTTTAAATACTCTGAAGTGGTAAGGTTTCAGGTGCTTTCGGAAGAGATGGGCAGGGACTCTGCTGTCCTAGCTTCAGGGGGAAGCTGGTTCCACCGCTGGGGTGCCAGGACAGAGACGAGCTTGGACCTGCTGAGTCATAGCTACTTGGTGTTGCTGAGAAATACCAGGTTACCCAGGAGAAAAATTATTTATTATCGGGATGGAACATTTGTAAAATACCGGGGGGGGGAAAATTCAACACACACACACTTTCTCTCTCTCTAAATGGATCTGTGAGTGGCTGGCTTGCCAGCTGAGCCCTGCGGTCAGTAAGTGCTCTCTAGACACGGTACACACACAGCTGTGCCCCCTGTGTGTGTATGGCAGGTGGTCTTGGTCCAGCTAGCCTGCTGAGAGAAACCTTAAAGCCCTCAGGACCCTCTCACCACCATCTCCCCTTCTTATTCACACTCTCCCACTCACCCTTCACATTGTCCTCTGTGGGACTACGGGAAGAAATAGGGGTTAATTGGCCAATTGTGGAGTATAAAAATCTATACGGGAGGATGTGCAGTGGTGTGGAGCGTGATGCTAATGGATCTACTGTGTGGGCTACAGGAAGTTGTGGGTATTCCACGGTCAGACCAGGCTATGACTCAGCAGCACCGGGGGTCTGGATTGTTTTTTCCCCCAGTCAGAGGGATAGGCTCAACAACATTTGCTACTCAGAGAGAATTGTTTCCCATGTAGATACAACTACATCAAAAACTAATGTTGGGCCAATATTTAATTACAGTTAACAGTCAAAATTGAAGAAAGGTGCAGGAAACTCCTATCTGTGAATGTTTACTTTAGGTGAATGCTCCCACTTGAGTGTAGGCTACAGTCCATTTATACCAACTTCAGTGGCCCTCAACTTGAACAAGACAACCTCTCCCTCAACTTGAACAAGACAAAGGAGATGATCGTAGACTACAGGAAAAGGAGGGCCGAACACGACCCCATTCACATCGATGGGGCTGTAGTGGAGCAGGTCGAGAGTTAAGTTCCTTGGTGTCCACATTACCAACTAACTATCATGGTCCAAACACACCACGACAGTCGTGAAGAGGGCACGACAACACCTTCTCCCCCTCAGCAGACTGAAAAGATGTGGCAAGGTTCCCCAGATCCTCAAAAAGTTATACAGCTGCACCATCGAGAGCATCCTGACCAGTTGCATCAGCGCCTGGTATAGCAACTGCTTTGCATCCGACCGTAATGCGCTACAGCGGCTAGTGCGTATGGCCCAGTACGTCACTGGGGGCAAGCTTCCTGCCATACAGGACCCATATACAAGGCAGTGTCAGAGGAAGGCACAAAAAATTGTCAAAGACTCCAGTCACCCATGTCATAGATCGTTTTCTCTGCTACCGCACAGCACCAAGTCTAGGTCCAAAAGGCTCCTTAGCAGCTTCTACCACCAAGCCATAAGACTGCTAAACAATTAATCAAGTGACCACCTGGACTATTTGCATTGAAACCACCCTCATTTTTGTTTTTACATTGCTGCTACTCCCTGTTTATTATCTATGCAGTCACTTTACCCCAAACTACATGTTACAAATTACCTCGACTAACCTGTACACAGCCTCATTATTGTTATTTTAATGTAACTTTAACATTTTTACTTTAGTTTATTTAGTAAATATTTTCTTAACTGCATTATTGGTTAAGGGGCTTATAAGTAAGCATTTCACGGTAAGGTCTGCACCTGTTGTATTCGGCACATGTGACAAATAACATTTGATTTGAGGTTAGTGTCCACCCCGAGATTGGAAGGTTGGGAGTTCGATCCCCGGCCGAGTCATACCAAAGACTGTAAAAATGGGACCCCATCAGTCTCTGCTTTGCACTCAGGAGATAGATTGGAGGTAAGGCCCCGTGATAGACTCGCATCCTGTCCAGAGGGTTCACTCATAGGCTCCTGCCCTACGAGCTGCTCCAGCTACTTTCTTACAGTCCATTTATCAGTCCACTGATAGCAGCCAGTCGATGGAACTCCCCTCTCGGCTCCACTAGCATGCCAAACCCCCACTACAGTCAGGCACATTGAAAGGCTTAAGTACACAACGCAGGGCCCTGCTGGCAGGATCGCATGTGAACCAGAGCGCTAGCACACATTCTACAACTTGAAAGAGTGGACGATATCTGATTCTGTGAAAATCCATGTCTAAGAGAACCTGCGTGTCAAAGACATTTTACATCTGTTTATAATACGCTTTCAAGAGTCAAAGCATGAAGTCTCTCTGACTTTAAAAATCGAGGATTTGGCCTAGTCTGAGTTTTAGAGTTTGGCTTACTGGACTTGGTGAAAAGCTTCATTATCACCCTAGCTAAATACAGTGACAGCATTATAAAACGGTGGCCATTCCCAAGACTAACAGCATGGTTTTACATTACAGCAGCTACACGGTGTCATTAGCAGTGATTCATCAGGAGAAATGCAATGCCTTCGCTAATGTTATTACTGTGCTAATTGACATAGCCCGGAAAACAGCTAGCAGTCAACTGACAACTAAAAATAAACGATGACTTGCAAGTCATTCACCAAGTCAATGTAGGTTTTATTGGACATAGTGTAACACAATAATGTCTAACCAGTAACTGATTAAATAATCATTCTAAAATAGTAGGCTTACATCCATCAGTAGATGTGTCGAAAGAGTGTTACACCAGACCAGAGGGGGTACAGTTGGCTCCGACTGGGACGAGCTATTTGGGTAATTCATGTTTACTCCCTGTACGCTCCTCTCACTATGAATTATAGGAGGTCTGTGTTGTCTCTGAGGTGTGGAAGTGCAGACTAGGATCAGATTACACAGAGAAGGGAAGGAGGAGGGGCCAGGGCAAAGGGCAGGAGGAAAGTGTGTAGCAGTACAACTAGGCCTTCATGTCTGTGTGGCTTCTCTGATGTAACAACAACTGAGGGCCTATGGAAGGCTCTGTGGTCTATGGAAGAAGGCTGAACCGTCATTGTGGTATCTGAAGAGTTGAGCTTGCCTTGTTTCCGGTCTCCATTGTTATAGAGCCCCCAAACTCAACTCTGGACCCGAAGCCAGTTCCACTGCTTTCCCCCCCTCCATTGTTCCCCTCTAAACAAGGACTGATTTAGACCTGGAACACCAGGTGTGTGCAATTAATTATCAGGTAGAACAGAAAACCAGCAGGCTCCGGATCTTCTAGGGTAAGAGTTGAGTACCCTTGTTAGAGAGTAACGAGAGGCTGTGTTGTCACTGCAAGGAAGGACGATGCGGCATGAACTAATGTAACATGCTGGGCTGCTGTCCACAAATACTCCGTATGGAGGTAGAACGGACGAGGAGGCTGGTGTCACACCATCTAGGGCGAATGGGAGGACGGCAATGGGAGTGAATGAAAATAAGTATTTTATAGTGAGCTCAGTTTCTCAGTTCTCGATGGGGACTATACAAGAGTTTTCTACAGAGCATCTAGAATGAATGTCTGTCATCGTTTGGACAGCGAGGTTCGCTTGGTCCCATCTAAAGCCCTCCTTTAGGGTTAGTGGGGAGGCTTCGCCTGCTGCAGCGTGGATACTGGATATATGCATGGCTGTGCTGGTGAGCATTGAGGCGATGCGACAGATGATGAATATTTCAGAAAGATCAGAGGCGGAAGGGAGGCTAGGGAGAGCACGGAGGATTAAATCTGAGAGGACGCTAAAGAATACCACACACCCCCCAAAAGATGTTTGTCTGACAAAGCCTGTACCAGACATCCTCCGTGGAGGGGAAGCTTGAGTAGCTACATTTACCTGCAGTGTTCATGCTTCCACTTCTAAAATGTTCTTCATGTAAACCGTGACCGATATGAAAGACGACAGGGGACTGAAGCACGGACGGAAGAGTACAGATAACTTTATTTCTTTGGTGGAAGTGAGGTTATTGTGAGGTGTTGCTTCCATAAAAGGTCACCTACACGTCATTGTGCATCAATCATTCTAACAGACACTTCATATCTGTGTGTGACTTATAGAGTCACTCTTCTAGATGGAGGCTGATGATTCTCTTCTCGGATACTGCATGTCTCCGACGGTGAAGAATTCCCAGTCGTTAGCGTTCCTTTTCCACCACACCCGCACTCCTCCCTTCCTCTCCCGCTCATTGGAGTGCAATTAACGGATGAGTAGGAAGTGGGAGATGAGAGCAGAGTGAAGAGCGACACCAGCGCAATGACTAGGAGTAATCATCCGAGTCAACTTACTGAGAAGCATTGCTCAGAGCAGGCTAAACGAACCAGCCCAACTGTAAAATCTGTATTTAAGTCACTCATGGATTCAGGAATCCTGTCCACTCCAATCCCTCCCTTCTCGTGAAACTATGTCAGTAATGAAAAAATTATCAATGATAATATATTCATAAAAGAAACAGACAGTAATGGATGCAGCCATTTCCAGCATGCTGTCGGCAGATGTGGCCTGGTAGTTTATGAAGAGCTGTCTGATAGGAGCCGACTTGAAAATAATACAGATGGCAGAGCAGTACCAGACTTCCAGAGCACCAAGTGATGGGGAAAAACGGTTGTTAGGCCTCCCCAGAAAAAAAATGTATAGAGTGAATAATTCATATTTGTGACGGTAATGGGAGCACAGCTGTGTTGGTCACCCGGGCGATGCCAGCTTGGATGGATTCTTTCATATCGTGCCACCTCTGCCACTCCACTGATGAGTGGGAAGAGGGTTCCAAGACGCTTTGGGCCTCTATTGTTTGTTTAATCATGGCATTCTCCAAGTCAGAGGCTCAGGCGTCAGACCCACCTTCTGTTCTCCGTCGATAGACTTTATTACTTCATATCTTCTGTTCTGCCCTTGTGTAATGTCCTTGACACTTGCAACAGCTGTCCAATATGGAAGTCGCCTTAGTCTGGGGATAACATATCAAAAGATAGGGATTTTTGTCTTTGACGTCGTTTGTTGTTCTATGCCAAGAATTTTAAAAAATGGTGGCGATGGGGAGGGTAGAAGTCAGAGTAAATCTGCTTTGAGTTGATAACAGCATTGTCTGAGAAGATATCTTAAGCCCCTGTCCGGTTGATTTAACCCTTAAGAGATTAGGCCGCTATCGTCCCACCTCCTCTTTAACCCCAGATAGAAGACAAGCCCATATCATTGCTGACCAGAAAAAAAACTGTCTTCCATCCCCATATGTAGCCTACACATGCACGCAAACAGGCTCGACCTGGATACACACATTGGCACTGAGGCCTGGTCCCACGCGTGGCCTGATTAGGTTCTGTGGTGTAACTGAGCCCCCTGTTCTGCTCAGGCGCCACCGGGGAGGGAGGGCAGGGGGTGAGGAGAGAGACTGAAGTCAAGACGAGGGAGGACAATTAGGTAGGGACGGGTCATTTTAGAAGTGGCAAACGTGGAACCAAGTTAGACACACGTAACAAGACAGCATGATAAAAAAAAGGAAAGAAAAGAAAGGAGGAGATATATGGAGTTGGTTGAATCGTCGGTAATCCCCTCGCCCCATGCTGGCCTAATGTAGGACAATATCAAGGAATTAAGCAGGGGGAAGGATTAGCGCCAGTATGACCCCAGCTGCAGCTGAAAATCTCAGCCTAAACCCCGCAGAGGCAGACAGACAGCAGCCCCAGGCGAGCCAGACTGCACCTCATGGCACAGCACCAGCAGCATGGCAGGCCTGGCCAGGGCAGACCAGGAGAATGCACTGGCGTAGAGAATGTGTGAAAGGATGAAACTCGATTCAACCTGACATCCATTCAAAACATCAGCTGGGCTCACTGGCCCAGATTCAGTATGCTGTTGAATGCCACTTGGTTGTTTTGATGCGATTGTTCTTGGTTGTTTCTGGTCATTGGAATGGCATGATCATGACTGGTGTGACAGCTCTCCATTTTGACAGGCATCTGTCCAGCCCTAATGCCAGGCTGTGCCATGTCAAATTTGACATGGACAGTTATTAAAGTTGGTCTTGGGAGTATTTGAAAAGGCTAAACCACGTAAGATGAGCAAAACAAGATAATGTTATTTCGGTTGCATGTTGTAAGTGAAAGTGGATTTAGTTGTGAAATAAAATGAGAGGATCTGTGCTCTGCTATTGCAGTGGCATAGAGGGGGTAGTAAAACTACTGTAACTAATGGCATATGGTTCCCTTTGGAAAAGGATGAAGTATGAGGCAATAGAGGCTCACTGGTATGGATAATGTCATCAGCCTGAACACCTGGTTTGTGTCCAATGAGCCTTGATCAAAAGTAGTGCACTATATAGGGAATAGGGTGCCAATTGGGACAAAGACATGGACATTACTGGCACCACTTCCCTTGTGGATCTGAACTGCCCTAAAAGAGAATGTATTGTAGGTGTGAAAGTCTTGTAAGGACATTTTGGTATCACTGCCTCGTTGTTGATCAGTATTATTCATCCTGACCCATTATGTATGTGTGAACCATGCAGGCACTCATCATGTCATGCCCCACCCCCAACTCACTGGGGTTGTCAAAGCCCGGGGGGGGGGCAGTGGATTTGACAATGGATGAGGGGTAGACGAACTTCGATCACTCTACTGTGTACCCACACGGTCACACCACTAATGACTTTCAGCTCTATTCTATTCAAATGTGCACGAAGTCAAGAAGTTAATCAATAGTTTGTCCCCCCCCAAAATTGCGCACATTTATTTGGCAGGAACAGCGTTTGACAAAAACCTTGTAGTGACATAAACCATCAACATTTGCTCTTAAATAGGCAGGAAGGAGTAAACGTTTTGTAACAGAGGAAACGTTTTGCAACAGTATCGGCGTAATGAATACACCCACGATAACTAATGTCGTACTTTTTAACGACGTTTGGGTGGTGACTAGACACTTGACAATAGGAAAGGAACATTACGCTATTCTGCCATCGGGTCCAGAGACAAATATAAAAATTGACGGAGACAGAATGTCAGAGATAGACTACATTGTATCCAGACCGGGAAGAACATTTATGGAACGCTGGGAAATTATGTTTCCAGTTTAGAGACACGCGCAACACAGGAATGGAGAAACTGTGATTATCCTATCCCACTCGACTCACTTGACACGAATTTACTCTCTCCGAAGACTGTCAATACACGGGAATGTGACAATAAATACCTATCTTTCTTACCTGTCAAAATACAAGAAGTTGTTTCGAATATTCCAAGTCTACGCAGGTCCACAAACAGACTTTTCCAACGATATACTTTGTCCTCTATGCCTCACCTCAACTGCGGTAGGATATTACTCAGAACAATGAGTAAAAAGCCTAACACCGGAGACTCCGCCCCTCTTGCCATAAGCGCTATCGACCCGACCCCACCCTTTACTTCTCCACAATTTGGAATTTAAACGCAATTGGCCAGAACAAAACAAAGGTGTGTTTACTTGAGTCTATCGACCCATTAAAATGAAACCTCTGTAGAGTAATATGAATATAAATGTTGTTTCACAAAGGTATTTTTGGTCAACTACATTACTAAAACATTGTTGTTTTGTTCTTTTCGAATTTACAACTATGGCTAAAATGTTAGTGGTTAGCATGCCCTGCTAACACACAGGGTATTAGTCTACCTGTGTGAGAAAGTAGCCTACAGAACAGCCACACCTTAGGCTACGTCATGAAACTTGCCTAGACAGAAGGTGAGTCACATGGGTAGACACATTTTTATAGAGAAGACAGCCCACAGTGGTGGAAAAAGTATCCAATTGTTATAATAGAAAAATACTCCAGTAAAAGTGAGTCACCCAGTAAAACACTACTTGAGTAAAAGTGTAAAAGTATTTGGTTTTAAATATACTTAAGTATCAAAAGTAAAATTATTAATAATGTCAAATTCCTTAAATTAAGCAAACCAGACGCCACCATTTTCTTGTTTTTTATTTATTTACGGATAGCTGGGGCACATTCCAACACTCAGACATAATTTACAAACAAGGCACGTGTGTGTAGTGAGTCCTTCAGATCAGAGGCAGTAGGGATGACTAGGGATGTTCCCTTGATAAGTGCATGAATTTGACAATTTCCCTGTCCTGCTAAGTATTCAAAAATGTTACAAGTACTTTTGGGTGTCAGGGGAAATGTATGGAGTAAAAAGTACATTATTTTCTTTAAGAATGTAATGAAGTTAAAGTAAAAGTTGTCAGAAATATAAATAGTAAAGATAGCCCAAAAAGCTACTTAAGTAGTACTTTAAAGTATTTTTGCTTAAGTACTTTACACTACTGCACACAAATACACTCATACAAACCACAAACGTCTGTGACTTTCACCTTGGAGACAGCCCACACAAATACACTCATACAAACTACAAACGTCTGTGACTTTCACCATGGATTTAATGTAACCTGGCACTTTTGCTTTGTTTTTGTTGTCTGCTTTTTCTGTGAGGAAAATCACACAATCACCATCCAAGACAGTGACGATGGGGTGTTGTTGCCCCTAGACACCCATCTAAGGTCATGAGAGAGGGAGAAGAAGAAAGTGCAAGACAGACGCAAAATGCAAGATAAATCTGGATCCATAATTTTAACCCACATTCACACTCTCATTCGTCTTTTCGAAAAAACCTTTCTCATTGGGCACAGAGAGAGTTTTGGTAACTTGTGGATGAAAATTCAAAGTGACACCCTGCATGGTGTTAGGAGTCTAGAAAGGATAGAGAAGGAGGTTACGTGAGGAAAGTGACAGAGAGAAAGTGAACATGTGGATAGTGTTTTTCTCTCGCATGCTGTATGACAGAGTGAAATAGGTCAGTCCATATCCTGCCTCAGGGTGTATTATTGTCAGGCTAGCAGCTAGCTGTCCATTGTGACAGCCATGTTCTATCCCCCTAGACTGGATGAGACAGGGGCCAGGGCCGGTGGCACGGCATATTGGGTCTGTGCTGCTGATTATATAGGCCATGCGTCTGGGTGTAAAAGCATGTGTGTGGTTGACAGACTAATGTCTGAAAGCCTTAGGGCTAATTGACACTTCTCATCATAAACTTGTGTACTTTGTGATTATGTTGCCTAGTCTACTCTTAGTAAATTGTCATTTTGAGTGAACCTATTAGAACCTAACATGCAAACCTATTAGGAAGAATGTATCAATAACGTATTGGTCAGGGAACCTGCAATTTCTCCCAAAGTTGAGATATGGTTTGACTGGTCCATTCGTGAATCAACACTTAGACTTTGGCTCAAGAGATCACATGATTGTTCATATCACAATAACTCACTTTAAATTTCTTCTGAAGTGGTGTAAAATGATTACAATTGGGTATTACAATACAAAAAGGCAGAATTTCATTAATTTGTTTTAAATCAATTCTATATCATTAACTCTGCTAAGCTTTCTTTAGAGATTAATGGATATTGTGGATAAGTGGCCATAGGATTTTCAGTGAGATGAATGGTCCTATTGTTTACACACTGCATGCCTTGTCCTTGAACATTAGCCTGGAGGAATTATAGTGTGGGGTTCATGTGGGTTTCTGACTCATTGACTCGGTCTTGCCACCTATTTAGGGGCCTTCAAAGACGGGTATTGACTCTTTGTTAAGGTGGGACCATTGAGGTAGAGTTTCAAAAGATTTTCTCCAGAATCAAAAACAGAACATCCATCTGGTTTTCTTGTATGGGCAAGCATAACACACCCTATTCCTCTGTCCTTTCTATCTCTCTCTCTCTTTCTTGCATACATACATACATACACACACACACACACACACACACACACACACACACACACACACACACACACACACACACACACACACACACACACACACACACTGCCTCCTTCTACACGATATCACAGATGTATTCATTGGCTTGTAGTAAGGCTTGTAGCTGCTCTGAACTTTCTACATAGGGGTCATCTGAACATTCTGATGACTGCATTTGGGTGCCAGTGACCAATCAGCCCTCTCTGACCTCAAAGCAAATGGACCAATGAATCTCAGTGTATATGACTGAGTCAGTCTTTCACTCCAAGGTCATGGCTGGCTGATATGATGTCCTGCCTCACAATACTCCACTGTCTCTGCTTTTACACCCAAAAGGAAATGGCCCCATTGTCCTTGGGAGAGGACCGGACCAGACCCCATCGGCTCACTGGCTGGATTGATGGAGAGTGTTGTAAATTATTAATGGCTGTTTCCCCAATGTGAGACACTGTAGTCTTGTGTTTAATGCGGAAGAATGGACAGTGGGAAGCTATATATGATCTCACACCACAAGACAGAATTAGACTACTCTGCTACATTAAAACGTGTTCGAGTGATTAGTGTAGAGAGGTTCAAGTACCAATGCTTTTTTGATGGATTAATATGGATAATAATATTGTCTATAAAGTGGATTGTTTAGCATGCAACAGCTATGACAGAGTATGTGTGATAATATCTATAACGTCCTTTGTAACTCAGTTGGTAGAGCACGGTGCTTGTAACGCCAGGGTAGTAGGTTCGATCCCAGTGCCACCATACGTAAAATGTATGCACGCATGACTGTCACTTTGGATAAAAGCATCTGGTAAATGGCATATTATATACTGTATTTAAACAGTTGAAGTCGGAAGTTTACATACACTTAGGTTGGAGTCAACAGCTTGGAAAGTTCCAGAAAAGGATGTCATGGCTTTAGAAGCTTCTGGTAGACTAATTGACATCATTTGAGTCAATTGGAGGTGTAACAGTGGATGTATTTCAAGGTTTACCTTCAAACTCAATGCCTCTTTGCTTGATATCATGGGAAAATCAAAAGAAATCAGCCAAGACCTCAGAAAAAAATTTGCGGACCTCCACAAGTCCACAAGAAATTTCCAAACGCCTGAAGGTACCACTTCTGACTTCCGACTTCAACTGTATATATACACTGAGTGTACAAAACATTAAGGACACCTGCTCTTTCCATGACATAGACTATCCAGGTGAAAGCTATGATCACTTGTTAAATCCACTTCAATCAGTGTTGATGAAGGCGAGGAGACAGGTTAAATAAGGATTTTTAAGCCTTGAGACAATATAGATATGGATTATGTATGTGTGCCATTCAGAGGGTAAATGGACAAGACAAAAACTCGAAGTGCCTTTGAACGGCATATGGTAGTAGGTGCCAGGTGCACTGGTTTGTGTCAAGAACTGCAATGCTGTTGGGTTTGTCACTGTAACTAATGGTAACTAACAGTTTCCCATGTGTATCAAGAATAATCCACCACCCAAAGGACATCCAGTCCAACTTAAAACAAATGTGGGAAGCATTGGAGTCAACATGGGCCAGCATCCCTGTGGAACGCTTTGTAGAGTCCATGCCCTGACGAATTGAGGCTGTTCTGAGGGCAAAAGGGGGTGTGCAACTGTAACGGCTGTCTCCTCATCCGAGGAGGAGGAGTAAGGGTCGGACCAAAACGCAGCGTTGTATGCAGACATAATGGAATTTATTAAAGAAAGACAAAACACGAAAACTCTTACACAAACTACAAAACAACGTAGACAGACCTGAACTTGAGAACTTACATATAGACACGAAGAACACACGAACAGGAAAGACTAGCCAAACGAACGAACAAACGAAACAGTCCCGTGTGGTGCCACAGACACAGGAACAATCACCCACAAACAAACAGTGAGAACAGCCTACCTTAATATGGTTCTCAATCAGAGGAAACGTCAAACACCTGCCTCTAATTGAGAACCATATCAGGCAACACATTAAACCCAACATAGAAACACATAACATAGAATGCCCACCCCAACTCACGCCCTGACCAACTAAACACATACAAAAACAAGGAAAACAGGTCAGGAACGTGACAGCAACTCAATAATAGGAAAGTGTTCGCAATGTTTTGTACAGACAGTGTGTATATGTATTTTTACATTCAAATTATACTATAGGTATTTCAAAACTGATAATCCAATTTTTTATCCATCAATTTATATTTAACATGTTTTTCCTGTACAAATATTTAATTTAACACATTTTGAAAGTCAATGAATTGCTTTGTGCTATTACTGTACATTTCTGTACATGACTTTAGCCACTAGAGGTAGACAGTAGCCCACGCATGAAAACAACATTCAAATACTGCTTTACCCCATATATCAGCACCACCGTGTGTGTGTGTGTCACTGGATGCTGCTGAGGGGAGGACGACTCATAATGGCTGGAATGGAGTTGATGGAATGGTATCAAACACAAACACGTGGTATCCACATGGTTCATACCAATCCAATGACTCCATTCCAGCCATTATTATAAGGCGTCCTCCCCTCAGCAGCCTCCATTGGTGTGTGTGTGTGTGTGTGTGTATGTGTTGTTCAGGGTCAGATGGATGCATTCCCAAAGGGGTTTGGTGGTTCTCTGAGGGTTAAAATAGCCAGCATTTGCTGCTCCAACCCAGTGTAGGCATCTTAAGGAGTCTGGGAGAATCTAGATATAGAGTAGGAGAGAGATGAAGCCCATCTTTAGAATGGGAGTGTCAGGTGTTAGTTGTGCAGAGGTGAGAACGGAGTCAGGCGCAGGACACAGAACTGAGTAAAATAACAAACTTTACTCTGGAAAATAATCAGGAAAAATACATCCACGCAAGGATCACAAACCCTAACACAAAAGACCAACACAAACCACAAACAATCACGCACAAAACATAATGGGAACTAGAGGATTAAATAGGGAAATATTAATAACTTAATGTGAACCAGGTGTGTACACTCAAGACATAACAAATGGAAAACAGAAACATGGATCGGTGGAAGCTAGAAATCCGGTGACAACGAGCGCCGAACGCCACCCAAACAAGGAGAGGCACCAACTTCGGCAGAAGTCGTGACAGGGAGAGACATCAAGCCCATAAGAGTTCCAGCTGTTTTGGGAGGAGTGGTACAATTTCACAGCAAATTGGTATTTTACAATTTTCTCACCAAATACAGTACTGTGCAGAAGTTTTAGGCAGGTGTGAAAAAATACTGTAAAGTAAGAATGCTTTCAAGAATAGACATATTAATAATTATATTTATCAATTAACAAAATGCAAAGTGAGTGGAACAGAAGAAAAATCTACATCAAATCAATATTTGGTGTGACCAAGCTTTGCCTTCGAAACAGCATCAATTCTTCTAGGTACATTTGCACACAGTTTTTGAAGGAACTCGGCAGGTAGGTTGGACCAAACATCTTGGAGAACTAACCACAGTTCTTCTGTGGATTTAGGCAGCCTCAGGTACTTCTCTCTCTTCATGTAATCCCAGACAGACTTGATGATGTTGAGATCAGGGCTCTGTGGGGGCCATACCATCAAATCAAATTTTATTTGTCACATACACATGGTTAACAGATGTTAATGCGAGTGTAGCGAAATGCTTGTGCTTCTAGTTCCGACAATGCAGTAATAACCAACGAGTAATCTAACCTAACAATTCCACAACTACTACCTTATACACACAAGTGTAATGGGATAAAGAATATGTACATAAAGATATATGAATGAGCGATGGTACAGAACAGCATAGGCAAGATGCAGTAGATGATATAGAGTACAGTATATACATATGAGATGAGTAATGTAGGGTATATAAACATAAAGTGGCATAGTTTAAAGTGGCTAGTGATACATGTATTACATAAAGATGGCAAGATGCAGTAGATGATATAGAGTACAGTATATACATATGAGATGAGTAATGTAGGGTATGTAAACATTATATTAAGTGGCATTGTTTAATGTGGCTAGTGATATATTTTTACATAAATTTCCATAAATTCCCATTATTAAAGTGGCTGGAGTTGAGTCAGTATGTTGGCAGCGGCCACTAAATGTTAGTGGTGGCTGTTTAACAGTCTGATGGCCTTGAGATAGAAGCTGTTTTTCAGTCTCTCGGTCCCTGCTTTGATGCACCTGCACTGACCTCGCCTTCTGGATGATAGCGGGGTGAACAGGCAGTGGCTCGGTTGGTTGTTGTCCTTGATGATCTTTATGGCCTTCCTGTGACATCGGGTGGTGTAGGTGTCCTGGAGGGCTGGTAGTTTGCCACCGGTGATGCGTTGTGCAGACCTCACTACCCTCTGGAGAGCCTTACGGTTGTGGGCGGAGCAGTTGCCGTACCAGGCGGTGATACAGCCCGACAGGATGCTCTCGATTGTGCATCTGTAGAAGTTTGTGAGTGCTTTTGGTGACAAGCCGAATTTCTTCAGCCTCCTGAGGTTGAAGAGGCGCTGCTGCGCCTTCTTCACAACGCTGTCTGTGTGGGTGGACCAATTCAGTTTGTCCGTGATGTGTACACCGAGGAACTTAAAACTTACTACCCTCTCCACTACTGTCCCGTCGATGTGGATTGGGGGGTGCTCCCTCTGCTGTTTCCTGAAGTTCATAATCATCTCCTTTGTTTTGTTGACGTTGAGTGTGAGGTTATTTTCCTGACACCACACTCCGAGGGCCCTCACCTCCTCCTTGTAGGCCGTCTCGTCGTTGTTGGTAATCAAGCCTACCACTGTAGTGTCGTCCGCAAACTTGATGATTGAGTTGGAGGCGTGCATGGCCACGCAGTCGTGGGTGAACAGGGAGTACAGGAGAGGGCTCAGAACGCACCCTTGTGGGGCCCCAGTGTTGAGGATCAGCGGGGTGGAGATGTTGTTACCTACCCTCACCACCTGGGGGCGGCCTGTCAGGAAGTCCAGTACCCAGTTGCACAGGGCGGGGTCGAGACCCAGGGTCTCGAGCTTGATGACAAGTTTGGAGGGTACTATGGTGTTAAATGCTGAGCTGTAGTCGATGAACAGCATTCTCACATAGGTATTCCTCTTGTCCAGATGGGTTAGGGCAGTGTGCACTGTGGTTGCGATTGCGTCGTCTGTGGACCTATTGGGGCGGTAAGCAAATTGGAGTGGGTCTAGGGTGTCAGGTAGGGTGGAGGTGATATGGTCCTTGACTAGTCTCTCAAAGCACTTCATGATGACGGAAGTGAGTGCTACGGGGCGGTAGTCGTTTAGCTCAGTTACCTTAGCTTTCTTGGGAACAGGAACAATCGTGGCTCTCTTGAAGCATGTGGGAACAGCAGACTGGGATAAGGATTGATTGAATATGTCCGTAAACACACCAGCCAGCTGGTCTGCGCATGCTCTGAGGACGCGGCTGGGAATGCCGTCTGGGCCTGCAGCCTTGCGAGGGTTAACACGTTTAAATGTTTTACTCACCTCGGCTGCAGTGAAGGAGAGCCCGCAGGTTTTGGTAGCGGGCCGTGTCAGTGGCACTGTACTGTCCTCAAAGCGAGCAAAAAAGTTATTTAGTCTGTCTGGGAGCAAGACATCCTGGTCCGTGACGGGGCTGGTCATCACTTCCAGGACTCCTTGTTCTTCTTTACACTGAAGATAGTTCTTAATGATTTTCGCTGTATGTTTGGGGTCGTTGTCATGCTGCAGAATACATTTGGGGCCAATCAGATGCCTCCCTGATGGTATTGCATGATGGATAAGTATCTGCCTTTACTTATCAGCATTGAGGAGGCCATTAATTCTGACCAAACCCCCAACTCCATTTGCAGAAATGCAGCCCCAGACTTGCAAGGAACCTCCACCATGCTTCACTGTTGCCTGCAGACACTCATTTGTGTACTGCTCTCCAGCCCTTCGGCGAACAAACTACCTTCTGCTAGACAAATATTTCAAATTTTGACTCATCAGTCCAGAGCACCTGCTGCCATTTTTCTGCACCCCAGTTCCTGTGTTTTTGTGCATAGTTGAGTTTCTTGGCCTTGTGTCCACGTCGAGGTATGGCTTTTTGGCCGCAAGTCTTCCATGAAGGCCACTTCTGACCAGACTTCTCCGGACAGTAGATGGGTGTACCAGGGTCCCACTGTTCTCTGCCAATTCTGAGCTGATGGCACTGCTGGACATCTTCTGATTGCGAAGGGAAGTAAGCATGATGTGTCTTTCATCTGCTGCAGTAAGTTTCCTTGGCCGACCACTGCGTCTACGGTCCTCAACGTTGGCCGTTTCTTTGTGCTTCTTCAAAAGAGCTTGGATAGCACATCTGGAAACCCCTGTCTGCCTTGATATTTCTGTCTGGGAGAGACCTTGCTGATTCAGTATACAGTGCCTTGCAAAATATTCACCCCCTTGACGTTTTTCCTATTTTGTTGCATTACAAACCGTAATTTAAAAAGATTTTTATTTGGATTTCATGTCATGGACATACACAAAATAGTTCAAATTGGTGAAATGAAATGAAAAAAATAACTTGTTTAAAAGAAAACGTAAAAGTGGTGCGTGCATATGTATTCACCCCCTTTGTTATGAAGCCCCTAAATAAGGTCTGGTGCAACCAATTCCCTTCAGAAGTCACATATTTAGTTAGATTGCACACAGGTGGACTTTATTTAAGTGTCACATGATCTGTCACATGATCTCAGTATATACAGTTGAAGATGGAAATTTACATACACTTAGGTCGGAGTCATTAAAACTCGTTTTTCAACCAAGTCAGTTAGGACATCTACTTTGTGCATGACACAAGTCATTTTTCCAACAATTGTTTACAGACAGATTATTTCACTTATAATTTATTTTATCACAATTCCAGTCGGTCAGAAGTTTACATACAATAAGTTGACTGTGCCTTTAAACAGCTTGGAAAATTCAAAAAAATGATGTCATGGCTTTAGAAGCTTCTGATAGGCTAATTGACATCATTTGAGTCAATTGGAGGAGTACCTGTGGATGTATTTCAAGGCCTACCTTCAAACTCAGTGACTCTTTGCTTGACATTATGTGAAAATCAAAAGAAATCAGCCAATACCTCAAACGCCTGAAGGTACCACGTTCATCTGTACAAACAATAGTACGCAAGTATAAAAACCATGGGACCACACAGCCGTCATACCGCTCAGGAAGGAGACGCGTTCTGTCTCCTAGAGATGAACGTACTTTGGTGCGAAAAGTGCAAATCAATCCCAGAACAACAGCAAAGGACCTTGTGAAGATGCTGGAGGAAACAGGTACAAAAGTATCTATATCCACAGTAAAAGGAGTCCTATATCGACATAACCTGAAAGGCCACTCAGCAAGGAAGAAGCCAGTGCTCCAAAACCGCCATAAAAAAAGCCAGACTACGGTTTGCAACTGCACATGGGGACAAAAATCGTACATTTTGGAGAAATGTCCTCTGGTCTGATGAAACAAAAATATAATTGTTTGGCCATAATGACCATTGTTATGTTTGGATGAAAAAGGGGGAGGCTTGCAAGCCAAAGAACACCATCAAAAACCGTGAAGCACGGGGGTGGCAGCATCATGTTGTGGGGGTGCTTTGTTGCAGGAGGGACTGGTGCACTTCACAAAATAGATGGCATCACGAGGAAGGAAAATTATGTGGATATATTGAAGCAACATCTTAAAATAAAGTGCTGATCCTAACTGACCTAAGACAGGGAATTTTTGATAGGATTAAATGTCAGGAATTGTGAAAAACTGAGTTTAAATGTATTTGGCTAAGGTGTATGTTAACTTCCGACTTCAACTGTATACACCTGTTCTGAAAGGACCCAGAGTCTGACACACCACTAAGCAAGGGGCACCACAAGCAAGCGACACCATGAAGACCAAGGAGCTCTTCAAACAGGTCAGGGACAAAGTTGTGGAGAAGTACAGATAAGGGTTGGGTTATAAAAAATATCTGAAATGTTGAACATCCCACGGAGCACCATTAAATCCATTATTGAAAAATTGAAAGAATATGGCACCACAACAATCCTGCCAAGGGAGGCAGACCTCACAGACCCACCAAATCTTACAGACCAGGCAAGGAAGGCATTAATCAGAGAGGCAACAAAGAGACCAAAGATAACCCTGAAGGAGCTGCAAAGCTCCACAGCGGAGATGGGAGTATCTGTCCATAGGAACACTTTAAGCCATACACTCCACAGAACTGGGCTTTACGGAAGAGAGGCCATTGCTTAAAAAAATAAATAAGAAAACACGTTTGGTATTCGCCAAAAGGCATGTGGGAGACTCCCCAAACATATGAAAGGAGGTACTCTGGTCAGATGAGACTAAAATGGAGCTTTTTGGCCAGCAAGGAAAAAGCTATGTCTGGCACAAACCCAACACCTCACATCCCCCCAAGAACACCACCCCCACAGTGAAGCATGGTGGTGGCAGCATCATGTGGGGATATTTTTCATTGGCAGGGACTGGGCAGCTGGTCAGAATTGAAGGAATGATGGATGGCGCTAAATACAAGGAAATTCTTGAGGGAAACCTGTTTCAGTCTTCCAGAGATTTGAGACTGGGATGGAGGTTCACCTTCCAGCAGGACAATGACCCTAAGCATACTGCTAAAGCAACACTCAAGTGGTTTAAGGGGACACGTTTAAATGTCTTGGAATGGTCTAGTCAAAGCCCAGACCTCAATCCAATTGAGAATCTGTGGTATGACTTAAAGATTGCTGTACACCAGCAGGAGCTGGAGCAGTTTTGCCTTAAAGAATGTGCAAAAATCCCAGTGGCTAGATGTGCCAAGCTTATAGAGACATATCCCAAGAGACTTGCAGCTGTAATTGCTGCAAAAGGTGGCTCTAGAAAATATTGACTTTTGGGGGGGTGAATAGTTATGCACGCTCAAGTCTTCTGTTTTTTTGTCTAATTTCTTGTTTGTTTCACAATAAAAAATATTTTGCATCTTCAAAGTGGTAGGCATGCTGTGTAAATCAAATGATACAAACCCCCAAATAGTATATTTCAATTCCAGGTTCTAAGGCAACAAAATAGGAAAAATGCCAAGGGGGGTGAATACTACCTTGTGTCTTGTTGCTGTGCTCAGTCTTGCCATGTTGTATGACTTTTGACAGTAAACTGTCTTCAGCAACCTCACCTTGTAAGCTGATCCTCACCCAGTTTTATACCTACTACACCCATGTTTCTGTTTCAGTTAATGATTGTGTTTCAACCTACATATTGAATCGATGATCATTAGCACCTGTGTGGTATAATCATACACCTGACTATATGCCTACACAATCCCTGACTTTGTGCAAGTGTACCTACAAGAATTGATGCTGTTTTGAAGGCAAACAGTGGTCACACCAAATATGGATTTGATTTAGATTTTTCTACTGTCCACTCACTTTGCATTTAGTTAATTTAATATTTATTTAACTAGGCAAATCAGTTAAGAACAAATTCTTATTTACAATGATGAGTGGGTTAAGTGCCTTGTTCAGGGGCAGAATGACAGATTTTTACCTTGTCAGCTCAGGGATTCAATCTAGCAACCTTTCGGTTACTGGCCCAATGCTCTAACCACTAGACTACTCTATAATCTATTAATATGTCGATTTTTGAAAGCATTCTTACTTTACAGCATTTTTTCACACCTGCCTAAAACTTTTGCACAATACTGTATATCTGTACCCATTTGCACCCTTGAATATTATTACATCCATCCAGTTTTATCTTTCAAAAAATAAGTATGAATATAACCATAAATAATATCTAAGAAAGTCAATAAACAGCCTCAAAATGTAATATAGGAAGTAGGCCAAGCTTATTAATAATTTCCATGCTTGTAATCTGCTGCCTTGAGGTTGATTGCCTCCTTTAACCTACTAGATGAATGCCTGATATGTCAGATATAGTATCATCAAAATGATCCATGGAGCAGCAGGACATGACTAAAATACTTTTCATTTGACCACTGGTTTGGACTGCCTCTAATTTGAACATGGCTGGGCTGCAAACTGCAGGGCAGTTACTTTTATGACGTACCCAGGGAACTTCCACTGGAACTTTTTAGGTGGTGTGACACTGCCCTCAACTGTGTTGCTTTTCTATAGTAATGTTTTGTCTGTTGAAATCAAACAACACGGTCTGTGTGTACATCTTATATTTACATTTGAGACACATTCTGAACACATTAACATTTGTAATACATACAATTTCACTGAATATTTTTCATATTTGCGCATGAATGCGAAATTGTTGAGGTGTTCATCATGTCTGTTACTGTTCCTGGGGGCCACTGGTTCAAAGTATTCTCGCTAAGCAAGGAGGTTGCCCGTGAAACTACATGTTCCATAATGCTTCGCTTCCAAGATGACCAAATACAGACGGACCCAGCGCTTTGACAGCTCGAAGTCCGGATGAAAAGTTCCTGTCAAGTTTGCCGACAACGACCTTGAAGAACTTGGATAAAAGCAAATGCGTAAGTGTCTATAAACTTGTTATCGTATGTCACAGTATTATCTGTTGATAGTTGCATTTTGGTAATTATCTTCTAAACAAAGAAAAGGGTGACCAACTTGATGAAGCGAAGTTTCCATAGGCTCGCTCACATAGGGTGGGATCAAATGGTAGGATCCCTGCCCTTTTGTTGTCGGTGGAAATGCAAAACGCCCGTGCTCTTTGAAAATGTTCTCAAAAGAAACTTTATCTCAAAAAAGTAGGACACATTAACTCATTGTACACGACTGTCACCCTTTTTCAGTTGCAGCATAGAGAAGTAATTATCAGCAGAAAAGATGAAGAGAGATGTAACGTTAGCTAGTCAACTGGAAAATTGGCTGAGGCAAATCGGATCGTATCACGACAACATGATCTAATCTTTGTTAGGCCTAATTGACAAATGAATCACACCCATCCGGTTGCCGACAATTCAAGTCGATAATTAAACGTTTCCTTTTTACCCCAAACATGACATTTTTTTAGTTCACATGCAATTGATTCATTGTGGACGACAAATTACAACGGGATATAGGCAGAGGGCAGATACATATTGAATAGGATAGTCTACAAACAGGACTTGCCATGTTTCTGTTTGCAACATTGTTTCTGTTTGCGACACCATTTTTGCAATGTTTCAAACAAACAGTAACGTTTGTCTTTGAAAATCCCCTACCGGTATAACTGTGGTAGGCTACAATTTTATGAGTACTGTCAATGTGTTCTGTAGTGGTGTTTTCGTACCCGTCCTCTGTCAATGTGGTAATGTGGCCATGTTTTGAAAACATCTATCAAAATAGGTGTATATGGCCCTATTCTGTCATCTACTGCATATTGATATTGTTAAACAACTGATGTTAGTCTTTGGAACTATCCAACACACCCTTGACACTGACTATACCAACCCTACATATTGATGGGTGTTTGCAATATACTTTAGCACCTCGATACAGATACAATCAAGCGAGTTACTGCATGTCAGATCCAGTCACCTCACTCTTTGAACGTCATAGTCACTGTTGCCTAGGCTGTGTTGACTGCATCCTGTTATATTAGTTCGGAGACACAGCAGGAGGTGGCGCTATCACCACCCTTTTTGATGACCAAATAGAAATGTCCTTATATGGCAGCCCTTATTACTCATAGCTGTAACTTAGAACATGCCTTTTCTAAGTTATGATACTTTTCCATGAATAGCCTAACAGTTCATGACCAGCCAAATGGTCACAGATCTATGATGTATTCACGCCTTTCATATTCAGTGCATTCCTTTATTGCCCATTGTCTGATGTTGACCTACCATATGCCATCAGCATATAGCCGAAGTGTCCTAGTTTCCCGGTTAGTTAAATTGTCAAACTACAATGGACAATTGTTTCTAAAACCTGTAAGCCAGATTTAGAGAGCATTTTGGGACCAATCAACATGAGCTAAGTTTATCTTGGTTGGTTGCACGTCACTGGTTTGATTATGATCATATTTGAGCATTATTGTTTGTTAATCAGTCATCTTCTACTTTAGAAAAACAGATTCATTATAATAGCTGTAGGTAATAGATGTCGAACTGTAGCGTAATAAAGTAGTGCATGAGTAAGGCATTTGATTTGGCAGCCGTGTGTAAAGCAGAAAGTGAGATGTCTGATTTGACTGACGCAAATGAATGGCTCTAATCAGAGCACCAGACGGAGGCAGATAGTATGACAGAGAGAGAGGGGAGAGGGAATTCCTTGCCTGCAGCTGCAATATGACAGGGTGTACAAGTGCAGACTCACAGACGGTCTTCCACTCTCATTATCTCTCTCACACACACACACACACACACACACACACACACACACACACACACACACACACACACACACACACACACACACACACACACACTTTGTCTGTCACACACACCCTCTCTTTCTGTCCCTCCCCAACTCTCCATTATAACCCCACCTCCTCCCGCCTTCCCTCCCTCACTCACTCTCTCTCTCTCTCCCCCTAAGGTAGCTGACAAGAGAAGCAGCAGCTGTAGAGGCCATTGGTTTTTGACTCGGGCTCACTCACTCTGAAGGAGAGACTGTCCTAGCAACTGTACCTGCGTCCAATCAATGCAAGGATACTCCTAGCAGCACAGGAAGTAACTGTCATTTACAACAGTAAGTGATATACTCAGTTAGTCAATCAATCGAATAACCTAATGTTATTAGCATTATTAGCATACCGTCTCTGTGTCTATGCTGCTGTAGTTAGCCTCTGACTCCGTTTGCGTTCATTATCCCTGAGAGAGCCGGCACAGAGGACTTCTGTGTTTGTTCTTCTCCCCTCCCTGCAACTTTGTAATGTCAATACATTTGGGCAGACATAACAAATTGACTGGAAACTAGAGATGTGTGTGTGATAGAGATGTGTGTGTGATAGAGATGTGTGTGTGTTTCAGTATGCTTTCAGTCTAATGAAAACATTGCAAACATTGACCAGAAGTACAGTGAAGAGGTCTGTTATTTTGAAGATCATAGAGGCTTAGGTTCACTTCATAGCTGATGTATTGTTTTGTCATGTGTGTATTGTTGGCCTTACCTAGGTTGTGTAAGAGCCAGTCAAAAGGCCTTCAGAAGGACTATAGGCCTGTTGAACCACATGTTGATTTGGTTGTAGGCCTGTTGAACCACAGTACTTGCAAAATGGGGTTAACATATACCAAGATACGATATTTCACAAACTGATGCTGTGGTTGTACTTTATCAACTGTTTAGATGTTATTATGATGGTATGGTTTATCTATCCTAAGGTTGTGGCTATGTTATTATAATGGCAGGAGTTGGCTAATGTTGTGGCTGTGTTATTATAATGGCACGAGTTAGCTAATGTTGTGTCTATACGAATGCATGCCATCTGTTCTCTTGACTTGGGAGGCCTATATGGAAAATATTCAATATATAGAAGTATAGGGAAATATGTGTCTGATGTGTGAGAGGGCAAATGTCTAAAAGGATTTATAGTTTACCAGGCATGGTATGACTGACAAACAACTGAAGGAGCTTTTGGCCAGACAGAGCAGATGTGGTTGGCAGCCCTTGCAGAACATGTGTGTGTGTGTGCGCAACACATTCATTTGTACTTGTGTGGGGCCACTTTAAGTTGATTATTGACCTGTGACAACTGCCTTGTGAGCTGGCAGAGTGGTTTCAATTTGTAATACCGTCTTCCTACTAAAAACGTCGAGAGAATGTAACACGGTGTAGTCGTCCAAGGTATTTGTGCAGAGTCAAGTTAGCATGAGTCTGATTGCATGTTGTGGGAAAGTCTCTTTTAGCCACGTTGTAACTGCAGCAAATCCTACTAGCGCAGACCAAATGTGTGCATGATAAAGAATACAGTGTGTGCATGATAAAGAATACAGTGTGTGCATGATAAAGAATACAGTGTGTGCATTGGCGTTCCCAACTACCCAAACCATCAGTGTACTCGCTTCAAATACAACAACCATATGGCTAAAATAGCAAAAATCTCTGTTAGCATATTAGAGGTAGAATGCCACTCTGTTAAGCTTGAATGGTCCTACTTGTCTTCTTAATGCCGAGTTGTGAATGACATTACATTGATGAGAATTACCACTTGACAGACATAATGATGACAGTGTGCGACTCTCAATCCTTCAACCCCTCATCACTTGTAGCTTGTGTTCACAGACTCTTGTCTCTAGCTACAGGGTGTGCAGGCTTTTGTTGCAGCCCAACACTTAAGTCAACTAATTCCACTGATCAGGGGTTTTATGAGTAGTAGATTGGTCCGGTCACGTCAGTGGGTATGTTAGAGCTGGGCTGGAACAAAAGCCTGCACACCCTTTAGTGTATTAGCTCTGTAGGAGCAGGGCTAGTGACCTCTGGTCTACACAGAGATTCAGCTGAGACCGAGAGTGTGTTGGTATTTAGGTTTAGGTATTTAAGGCCACTTTCTATTCACACCATAGTTGGAGTCCAGATATAGCTGCTCCAGTTGTCTGGGTGACTAGTGGGTTGTAGAAATAACCGGTATCTGTCCAAGTAAAGGTTCTTCTGATACAGTGCTATTGTCTCTCTCCCTCTCTCCCTCTTCTGTCTTTGTCCACTTTCCCATGCCCTATACCTGCCTCTGTATCATAGCTGTATTCATTAGCTTGGAACAAATCTTCTGGATAGAGGTCATTTTAAAGATCTATGCTGGTGTCTGTGTAGTATCTCTCTCTAGCTTTCATACTATTTCTCTCTCTCATCCACTCTCCTGTTTTGTCTTTCTCTCGTACTATACCAAGTGTTTCCTCATTTGCTTTGTGGAGCGTTATCTCTCACCTCATATCCTGCCTTTTGTCATGACTCATGGCAGGCTTGGTGATTTGCATTTTGCCTTGGTTTGTACCTGATCAAGGCCCTGCTCCTATGATCATGTCAATAGTCCCTGTGGCTTCATCTCTGTAGATCCAGAGGCTTCAACGTTTGTCCAGACTTTGGTTTCGTCTGTACCATTCATATGAACTAAAAAAGACAAACAGGCATAACAACAGATGGCATATAAACATCATAAGTCATTTTTAAAGTATCCAAATAGTGCGTGTTGTTAGATAGGCAGAACTATGAGAATAACTGAAACGTCACAGTGGAAATGCACAAACAATGATCTTCAAATGCTTTGTCCTACTCCTTTCCCCCTCTATTCCCGTACCAGAGTTAAAACAATATACATTTAAGAGACGCCACACCTTTATCAGTGAGGTGGTTGATAGAATGGGTCTTTATGGGAAATAGTACAATGAGGAAGTTAATGGTTAACCGAACAGTGCTCCCAGTTTGAGTTAATGGAGATTGCAATGTTTGGGGTAGAAGTCGACCGATTTATAATTTTTTCAACTCCGATACCGATTATTTTAACTTAATATAATACATAAAACCAATTTAGTCTCAAATAAATAATGAAACATTATTCAAACAGCAGGAAATTGCTGTTTGAATGAATGCTTACAAGCCTGCTGCTGCCTACCACCGCTCAGTCAGACTGCTCTATCAAATATCAAATCATAGACTTAATTATAATATAATAAACACACAGAAATACGAGCCTTAGGTCATTTAATATGGTCAAATCTGGAAACTATCATTTCAAAAACAAAACGTTTATTATTTCAGTGAAATACGGAACTGTTCCGTATTTTATAGAACGGGTGGCAACCCAAAGTCTAAATATTGCTGTTACATTCCACAACCTTCAATGTTATGTCATAATTATGTAAAATTCTGGCAAATTAATTACGGTCTTTGTTAGGAAGAAATGGTCTTCACACAGTTCGCAACGAGCCAGGCGGTCTAAACTGCTGCATATACCCTGACTCTGCTTGCACTGAATGCAAGAGAAGGGACACAATTTCCCTAGTTAATATTGCCTGCTAATATGAATCTCTTTTAACTAAATATGCAGGTTTAAAAATATATACTTGTGTATTGATTTTAAGAAAGGCATTGATGTTTATGGTTAGGTACATTGATGCAACGATTGTGCTTTTTTTGCAAATCTGCTTTTATTAAATCATCACCCGTTTGGCGAAGTTGAAGTAGGCTGTGATTCGATGGTAAATTAACAGGCACTGCATTGATTATATGCAAAGCAGGACAAGCTAGTTAAACTAGTAATATCATCAACCATGTGTAGTTAACTAGTGATTATGTTAAGATTGATTGTTTTTTATAAAATAAGTTTAATGCTTGCTAGCAACTTACCTTGGCTCCTTGCTGCACTCGCGTAACAGGTGGTCAGCCTGCCAACGCAGTCTCCTCGTGGATTGCAATGTAATCGGCCATAATCAGCGTTCAAAAATGCTGATTACCGACTGTTATGAAAACTTGAAATCGCCCCTAATTAATCGGCCATGCCGATTTTTAATCGGTCGACCTCTAGTTTGGGGGACGTTGCTTTATAGGAATGAGAGCTAAGCGTCTGTTAGAAGACCTATGTAGACAGGTTGTGATAGAATGTGATGTCATCTGTTGGATGGGATGGTGTGTGTCAGTTTGTCTTCAAAAAAGAGAATGTGTTAAACATTTTAAGTTATTTAGCAGACGCTCTCATCCAGAGCGACTTATAGTTGTGAGTGCATACTTTTTCATACTTGTTCGTACCGGTCCCCCGTGGGAATCGAACCCACAACTCTGGTGTTGCAAACG
Organism: Salvelinus namaycush; assembly: GCF_016432855.1. Taxonomy (NCBI): domain Eukaryota; kingdom Metazoa; phylum Chordata; class Actinopteri; order Salmoniformes; family Salmonidae; genus Salvelinus; species Salvelinus namaycush. The sequence continues at coordinate 65,515,291 of NC_052308.1, read as the reverse complement.
CCATGCGCTACCAACTGAACCACACGGGACTATATGTCACGGCAGTCTGTTTACAGGGTCGTTGACTTTGTCAGCGGTTTTAATCTGGTTAGCGATAGCAGGGGAAGCCTCTTGCAGCCACGGCGGCTGCTGACTGGGGAAAATATTCGGCTTTGAGGGGATTGAGAGTAATTTAGAACATATATCACGTTCCTCGTCCTCTGAGAAGCTTGATTTTTTTTTTTTTGTATTGGAATCAGGAAACTCCGCTTACTTTTAAAGGTAGACTCAGCGATATGACATCGATGCAGAAAGTAAACAGCACAGTGGGCCAATTTCCGCAACAACTGAGAGCGTTGAAGTGTGAGGCTCAACTTCTCTGCTGTTTTGGTGCCCTGTCTAACACGCTTTAACAGCATGATGCGAACCCGTGCACATGTGCAGATACTGTGTGAGAGCGGTCTTGCATCTCACTTATCTCAACGCTCGCGGCGACGTCATTTCGCTGAGTCTACCTTTTAAATTGAGATATCATTTAGTCGTAATTGCCTTGTGACTTGATGAATCAGGTTTGTAGTGAAGGCAGTTCAGCTATGGTAAGTGTGCAGAAGGTCTCGTAGGCAATGTTTATTGTTTGGGGAGTGAACACTGTGTCTAGATACTCAACTGATACAACACAGCAGCTTATCTCTGACCATGAGACCGTGGTTAAGGTCATCTCATCAGTTCAGCTGTTTGAAATGTGTCTGCATACTCCTCACCCACCTCAACCCATGTTGTCTGGCTGCTTGGCTCCAGAGATGTCTATAGCATTACTTACTGAGGCCTTTTACTCCTTCTCGATCATAGGCCATCGACTATTTTAATAGTTCATTTTCTGCTTTTTATTAGTATAGTGTGTTGACTAATTATTGTATTTTCTCAGAGGTTTGGTGGGTTTTCAGGATTTTCCCCGCAATTTTAGTTTGAAGGCCTACCTAGTAGGGAACTAATGTTACCTGTTCTATTTTGGGGGGCACCTCTATGGCCGTGTCTACACTTGACACTTACATGCGGTTTCTGCTATCAGAATACGAAGATCGTATTGTAAATTACGGGTCTAGACGCATAAAAGTCGCACTTTGGTCTGGGATGCATTGTGTGTGGGTTTCTCCTCAGTCTGGATGCAATCAGGCTACCAAAAGCGTACACAGTGGGTGATGTCATCAGCACTCTGCCCATAAGTCTCCAGAAAACGTGTGTTTTGGTACTGAGAGGCAGCTTTTCAGTATAACGCTGGAGGAAATACGTTCCTAGTGTGTGAGGAGCATGTTTGCTGGCCTCAAATGCTAGCCAGCTAGTTAATAGTTAGAAAAATGATTTATGTTATGCTATCCTGTTTGCAATCCCTTTAGTTTTGCTAGTTGTTGTGTTATCATATTTAGCCTATTCTACCATTTGCAGAATGCATACTGGCATATTAATATAGTGCGGGAAAAGGGAATCCGGACACAATGTGGACATGGTGGACACATTTAAGTGTAGATGCATGATGTGTTTGGAATTCCATGATCAGAACTCCATAGTCAGAATACAAAAACTGCATTAATTGTCAAGTCGAGACACGGCCATACGGGAGCATCACTCCAAAATGAGGCCACTATAATTAGCCTGAACCACAATCATTAGAAAGGCTCTATGCTCGTCACCCAGAATTACATTTCATGTGCATGCTGGCCGTTCAGTTCCTTGATTTAAGCCTATCAGGAGAGACTATATAGGCTACTATCTCATGGTAGTGTTAAATAATGAAATGGTGGGTATCGTTCAAGCACTAGTTTATTGACCTACCTATCTATCTGATCTCATTATCCCATAGTGCCCTCACTGCCCTCCCTGGCCACCACAGTAATGGACTGCGTGGCACTACTTGAAGTAAATGAGGCCAGTTATGGGGTCAGTTACACCCTCAGTGAAAGAACGTTGAAGTTTGGATGGAAGCCCTGTCCGGGTTCAGAAAATAAGTTTCATCACTGATGCATTGCATATTAGCTTGTGTGGGGGGTGATCTGGCTTAGATTTACTAAAGCGATCTCAGAGGTGTACTTTCCTCTTGTTGTTATGTGGAAGTCTTAAATTGTTTTGACTTTGATTGTTCTAGCTTTTCCTGTTCCCTCTGGGGGAAAAGGTGCAGATTTCGCTCTAGTGCAAAAGGTCTTGTAAATCTTGCCCCATTTTAGTACAGAGCCTTTCTCTGGTTTGTGTAAAAGCTTCTACCTTGAAGTTGAATAATTACGTACTTACCATTTGAATAAAATCTCTACTGGCAGAGGGATCAGATGGGCTTCGTCACATGACCAAACTGTTGCCCGGGCGACCATGGGTTCAGAGTCCTTGGCCCTCTCAGCCAATTAGAGGTGAGATTTGCATTTGACAAGCTTCTCCCTCTCAGCCGGTTTGCAAATTCTGATTTGTTATTCAATCTGGTGGTGACAGGCTAAATCGAGTGTGACCCATTCATCCCTTTCTTTCCTCTTTCCTAAGTACCCTTCTCTCAAGGGCCCCTCTCCTCCCTCCTGTGCCCTCTCTCGCCGTCTCAGTTTCCCCCCTCTTTCCTACCCCCTCCCTTCCCACTTTCCTAAGTACTGTACCCTGAAAGTGTCCCTCCTCCCTCCTCAACCGTCACTATCTGTCTATTTTCTACCCCCTCGTACCCTCCCCTCCCACCCTCCCTCACTTCTTTCTGTGACACCCTCGTCTGCCCTTCCTTCCTCTCTCGTTCCTGTGTGACTCCACACACGTACACACCCCTTCTGAACGGCCAAAGAGCACCAAAGACAGGCTTTTCCAACCGGCCTCTACGAGTTCAACGTGAGTCCTCTGGAAGGTCAGTCAGACTCAGAAGGACATCCATTAGAGTTAGAGAGTTACACTTATGCCTGACTTATTGAAGTTCACTCGGAAAAGTCTCCTTATTATTCCTTCAACTTTGGCACTGCTCATCTTGGATGAACGGCCCTATGCAACTATAACACATTAAGGTAACGTTTTAACTTCTCATTTACATTAGGAAAGTGGTTTGCAATCCTTGAAATTCAGATTGAAGTAACTTTCCTTGTTTGAGTTAAACCACGTAGCATACTGCTGTGCATTCCACATTTCTCAAGAGTAACTTGTGTAGGCTACACAAAAAATTGCCTGTATGTTTGATTATATCCTTATGGATATACTGTACAGAACACGTTCTCAGGGATCAGACGTTTTTGGCTTTGTCCTTAGTGGCCCAGTCTTCCGCACCCCACTGTGTGTTTGTCTGGGGAACTGGACAATTGTTTTCTCACAGTTCCTGTAGATTCTCTGGACTGTTAATTTGCTGGCAGATCTGGGAACAAGGGCCTAGTGGAGCCCAGGGTTGTACAGTGGGCACACTGGGCAGCGTAACAGGGTCTTTCCCTTGGCATCTGCCTGGCCCAACGACAACCACACAGAGAAAGAGATGGCCAATAACCATACTCACTGGTGACCCCCTCTAAATGGGATACAAGGCTGCGCTTGGCTGGGTAGTTAATTGACCCACAATGTTACAATACAATGCCTGCCAACTTGGCCTTGGCAGCATGTAAATATGACAGATAAAGATACGACATGTCTTTGTTTGTGTGTGTGTGTGCATGGGCATGCTCCATTTGTTTTCTGTGTGAGACTGTGCGCTGCAGGTTAGTTGAGTGCCAGTACCAAATGCCAATTGATTCCCCTCAATATCTTTTTATTTGTCATTTAAGATGTGGGAATAAGACATTTATAATTGTATAATAACATGATATTTTGGACTGCATCCATGCACCCTTATTTAGCATTCTAGTGAAAACACAAGTACTACTTATCATTCTAGTCAATAGACACGCCATGCTACAGAACTACCAGACATTATGCATCATGGTGGTGGGGGTGGATACAGTAAAAGCCAGACCTAGAGTATGTGTACGACCCTGCTGCTCCCTCTGACAGCTGTAAGTGGAGGGAGTAGATGGATGGATGTGGCAGGAGTGACCAGAGCAATACACTCAGTTAATTAAGGAGGTTGGAGAGGGGGAGGAAGGAGGAGAGATTGTCATTCTCATCTGTCTCTTGAGTGGGTGTGTGGCGAGCTGCACCCAGCTGAGTTTTAAAAATGTATTTAACCTTTATTTAAGTAGGCAAGTCTTATTTTCAATAACTGCCTTGTTCAGGGGAACGACAGATTTTTACCTTGTCAGCTCAGGGATTCGATCTTGCAACCTTTCGGTTACTAGTCCAACGCTCTAACCACTAGGCTACCTGCGTGTGTGTGTGTCACATGTTTTGTCTACCCACATGCACGGTCAGTGCTTTGTTAACCAAATAGTCCTCATATAATATGTCCTTGACTCAGACTGCAATACATAGCTAATGTATTATATGATATCCACTGCCCTTTACCACTGACCTTGATATTGCCTAGGTCTGATGTATCCAAACACTAACCGCAATATGACAATAAAACTGGATGTGACAATTATTTAGAGTTCCACCAATAAACTATGGCTACTTTGCTGTCCATTGTTAGAATGTCCTGAACCCCCCCCCCCCCCCCCCCCCCCCCCCGCATTTTCTCTTTGAATTACGTCACTAGCCAGGCTATTCAGTTACAGAACGATGGCCCGCAGCATTTCCTGGCGGACATGTAGGTGAATTGATATGCCTTATGAAGAGGGACACTCATGTTTCTCTTTGCTTTTGTAAACAGTATGAATTAGCATTTACTCTAATACTATAATACAGGTTACAGCTATCCTTAGCACGCGGTCCTAGTTGGAATGTACAGCACTTTGTGTTGTGCCTCGTCAAGCTTTGTTTAGTAACTGTGTTGGTTTAAATGTCATAAGGTGGTGTGTTGTGCTCCGGTTGTAACTTGATCTGTGTGTAGCTAGGGTAACTCTAGCTTTCTGACCCTAAAAACTCTGGGGAAAGGCCAAGCCTAGTGAGACAATTGGAGCATACATGGCACTGTACATGGCTTTAAAAAGATGAAGATGCTTGTAAATTCGTGGTTGAAGTGTCTGAAGTAAGAAAAACTTCAACTGATCCTTAAATGTGACCTATATCTGTATGTCTTTTAACCAGGCTGTGATAGAAAATAAGAGCATAATTTCAGTATCTCACCTGGAAAAACTGGTGAAATACATTTCAGTAAAGGGATGAGAGTTTTCTTGATACATTCGCATTTGAACATTCGAACATGGCATTCCATGTTCAAACGTAAAACAGGATTTAATGTTATGCCATTCCGTACTAAAACGTAAAAGACTATGATGTTGATGAATTAAAGACAGTCGGCTTGAATTCATCTTTCTAACCAGGTTTCCATCCAACCTTCTTTATGCGAGTAAAGTACATGTCCGATAAAAACAAATGTAATGACAAGACTGATGGAAACAGAAAATGTTTCAGTAAACTTTCCAAAAACAAAATGAACTAGACTAGGTGGGATCTTTTTGTGTCTGCAAAATGAAGTATGCGTAAAATGTCGTTGGAAGTGCCTTTATGCAAATATTAATATAATAATCATAATGTCAAAGGTAACTTAGAGTCACACATGGAGTTTATTAGGCTACTGAACACCCTGAACTTCACAGTGTGGTGAAAGTGCAAGGTGATGAGCTTGATGCTCCTTTCCAATAAATACCCAGGGTCTCATTCTGGTGACATGATCATCAATGCCGTTTGACAAATAAAAATAATCTTGCACTTTTGTCGTAGATACAGTAGCCAACTGTATCTGCGCCCTGTGCGCTGTTGGCTGGAGAATACTTGCCAATACCAAAGTTGGCACATTTGCTATGTCACGTTATTTTTGTTGTTGTTGTGATAAATAGAGTTGAAAATGCGATGGAAACCCATTTAACTTGTATTTTTTATTCAGTACATGGGAACTTAACTGCAAAATGTATTTGATGTGCATTACGTCATCACACACCTTTCATCTGCAACAAGTCCATTTGATGGAAACACATCTCTGGTGGGAAAATGCACATCGTGTTTTTATGCCGCTTTTAGAATATTCACATGAAAATCTGTTGCAAATTGGATGGAAACCTAGCAACACAATTATTTTTCTCTCCCTCTCTCAGACCAGCCCTGGTACCAGATGTGCGATCAGCCTGCTGTTTCTCCCTGATCCACCAGGGGGCCTCAGTCACTCACAGGGACCAGCCCTGAGTCCTCACCCTGAACACTCCGGCCCCAGTCAAGCTGTCCCACCCTCATCCCTCTCCCTCTCCTCCTCATCTCTTCTTCTGGACCTCACACTCCCCACTGGACCCCCTGTTGACCCTCTCCCTTTATAGGGGGCAGGGGGAGGTGTCCGGCGGCCTTGATGAGGAGACCCTGCCCCTTTATGAGGGCCTTAATATGGAGTGCGACCTCCTGGAAAGAGTGGATAGGGGAAGCCATGATGTGTCCACCCTCACTGGTAGGTCACAGTAAATGAATGTAGTAGATGGGTTATAGGGAATTGGATAAGCAGTTCACTTTCATGTTGGACATGAAGCTAGTGGGAAGATGGGTCTCTTAGAACCATTGCAGGGGACATTAGATTGGACTATCATCCTGCATCCAGGAACAGTGTTCAATTACATGTTTTTAATGTAATGCATTATAATGTGGCGAGTGGGAACTGTGTCATCCGGTCAGTGCCTCAGGGGGGCAGCAGAGACTTGTAGATTTCAGAGCGCTCAATCCAATGTGATGAATGCTGTCTCTTTGTTCTCCCATATCTCCCCTGCCACACCCTCATACACCTCCCTCCCTCCCTTTCCACTGTCAGAACTTTGTTCAGGTGGCGATAGTGAGGTGGAGATAGTGAGCCTGCTGTCTGAGGGACTGCCTAACTACACTCTGCGGGCGGACTGCATGTTTGGCTACGACCACGACGACTGGCTCCACACCCCTCTGCTGCCCCCGGAGGTCGCCCTGGGACTCACACATGACCAGATAGAAGAGACGCTCAAGTACTTCTGTAAGTCCACCACTCTGTCGACGCTAGGCATCTAACACAGGAGAAGGCAACTGGTACTGAAGTGCCAAATGTACCGCACCTGTTTTACTAGTTACTCACCTCACCAACTTAGCTTGGAGGGAATGAACCACTTAAATCCAATGATGAGTTGACTCATGTGGTGCGGCGGCTGGCTTGAGTGAAAGCACCTACCTGGTCTCCTAGATCTAAGATCTTGGAGCCCATATTCATAAAGAGTTTTAGAGTAGGAGTGCTGATCTAGGATCAGGTCCCCCTGTCTACATAATCTTATTCCTTATGAGCTAAAAAGCACAACTGCTCCTTAATCAGCACTCCTACTCTGAGAGATGCTCATGAATACGGGCACCAGAGGTGAACGTAAGGCGGTACGGTCCGGAAGGGTGTCCCGGCAAAACAAAATAGTGGGGGTACGCCTTACTGGTAAAACATGAGCCTTTTTTAAATAAAATGTCAAGAAAACTGTAGGCTATATTACACCATTATTTATCATTACTGCATGTCAGAGGCAAGAACAATTCGCGGATGGACTTGGAAGATGTCTGGTATAGCCTACGCTCCAAATTGCGATGTGATTTGACGAAAACACAGACATTTTGCCAAGGCAGAGATGAGTGGCTGACACCGAGACGCACTTGGACAGCAGTGGACGCTTACATTCGGGCCCTTTTTGGTGTTTTGTGTAACAGATGTCTCTTTCAATTCACCACTGTTTGGAGGCTGGAAATATGTTGCCAGTGGATGAACGTGCACAGTTAGTCTAGTAAAACAGCTCTTTGAAGCAGGGCTGGATTAATGCAGGGGTTTACAGGGGCTGAAGCCCTTGGGCCCAGGACTGTGGGGGGCCCAAGAGGTAGCAAAAAAATAATATATATACAGTGCGTTCAGAAAGTATTCAGACCCCTTCCCTTTTTCAAAATGTTCTTACGTTATAGCCTTATTCTAAAATTGATTTAAAAAAATGTTTTCCTCATCAATCTACACACAATATCCCATAATGACAAAGCAAAAACAGGTTGTAAGAAATTTTAGCAAATTTATAAAACATAAAAAACATAAATACCTTATTTACATAAGTATTCAGACCCTTTGCTATGAGACTCAAAATTGAGCTCAGGTGCATCCTGTTTCCATTGATCATCCTTGAGATGTTTCTTCAACTTGATTGGAGTCCACCTGTGGTCAATTCAATTGATTGGCCATGATTTGGAAAGGCACACACCTGTCTATATAAGGTCTCACAGTTGACAGTTCATGTCAGAGCAAAAATCAAGCTATGAGGTCGAAGGAATTGCCCGTAGAGCTCTGAGACAGGAATGTGTCGAGGCACAGATCTGGTGAAGGGTACCAAAAAATGTCTGCAGCATTGAAGGTCACTAAGAACATCATTCTTAGATGGATGAAGTTTGCAACCACCAAGACTCTTCCTAGAGCTGGCCGCCTGGCAAAACTGAGCAATCGGGGAGAAGGGCCATGGTCAGGGAACTGACCAAGAACCCGATGGTCACTCTGACAGAGCTCCAGAGTTCCTCTGTAGAGATGGGAGAACCTTCCGGAAAGACAACCATCTCTGCAACAGTCCACCAATCAGGCCAGACGGAAACCACTCCTCAGTAAAAGGCACATGACAGCCCGCTTGGAGTTTGCCAAAAGGCACCTAAGACTCTCAGACCATGAGAAACAAGATTCTCTGGTCTGATGAAACCAAGATTGAACTCTTTGGCCTGAATGCCAAGCGTCTGGTCTGGAGGAAACCTGGCACCATCCCTACGGTGAAGCATGGTGGTAGCAGCATCATGCTGTGGGAATGTTTTTCAAAGGCAGGGACTGGGAGACAAGTCAGGACCGAGGGAAAGAGGAACGGAGCAAAGTACAGAGAGATCCTTAATGAAAACCTGCTCCAGAGCACTCAGGACCTGACTGGGGCGAAGGTTCACCTTCCAACAGGACAACGACCCTAAGCACACAGCCAAGACAACGCAGGAGTGGCTTCGGGACAAGTCTCTGAATGTCCTTGAGTGGCCCAGCCAGAGCCCGGTCTTGAACTTTATCGAACATCTCTGGAGAGACCTGAAAATAGCTGTGCAGCGACACTCCCCATCCAACCTGAGAGCTTGAGAGGATCTACAGAGAAGAGTCTGTAACGTAATAAAATGTGGAAAAAGGCAACGGGTCTGAATACTTTCCGAATGCACTCTATCATTTTTTTTTTACTGCAACCGCCAACCACAGGAGGAATCAGGAGCCCACTGTCAATGAGTGTACACAGCCTGCTCCTGCTGCCCTGCTAATCGTCAGATGGGGGGGGGGATAAGAAGGTAGGGGGCCCACGTGGGTAACTGGGGAGCCCTGTCTTGATTGGTTAACTGATTAATAAACTTTAAAAAAAATGTTACTGGCCAATTGTGTGAGTCGGGCTTTGCCCAAGCCCGTTGGAAGCCCAAGAGGCAAAACAAATTGTGTTATTATTATTTATTTTATCCAACCACAGGAGTCCACTCTCAATGTTCAAAATACAACAGAGAGCATAATTTAGCCAAAGAGGATCAATAGTTTCTAAACAATAACTGTGGGTTAAATTTGATCACAAGCCATACATGTAACTGCCAAAATAAAGGAAACACCAACATAAAGTGTCTTAAAATGGTTTGGGCCACCACAAGCTGCCAGAACAGCTTCAATGTGCCTTTGCATAGATTTTACAAGTGGACCTAAACCATGCCAGGAAAATGCACCCGACACCATAACATACTGTATACTTTGTATGCCTCTTAAAAAAAAGAAAGAGAAAATAAGCCCTTGGTCTTATGATTTCTTTATCCAGCCCAGCTTTGAAGTCAATGTTTGACAATCAGATCAAACATCATGACTGGTTGTGTTTATGCCACAATAAAAGGTAATACATTTTTCAAGTTAAATTACAAATCTTTACGACTAGGCCCACAGAGATCATATTAAATTGATTGGGATTCTATGTTTTAGGCCCATACATTTTTTGGGGGGACACACTCAAATGGATGCACATATAGGAGGTCCCGTACCGGGAAGAAATTAGTTCTACTTTCAGCCCTTACGGGAACTGATGCTTAAAAATACACCTTGATGTACTGTACCTGCGGCATTCAGGACCAGGGCTACCTACTCCCAAAGCTATTGCATGTACCTCTGTGGAGGCATGTCTTATATTTCAGGTTTGAGAACATGCTATCCACTATCTAGTCTCCTAACCTGGTAAGATTAAGTCAATACATGACTTATTCCTCAGTTGAATATGTACTGAATGTCGCAGGGCTATTCAATTCCGGTCCTGGAGGGCAGAAACACTTCTGTTTTGCATCCTCTCTTTCCAATTAGGGACTAATTCAGACCTGGGACACCAGGTGAGTGCAATTAACTACTAAGTAGAAACAAAAAAACTGAAATGTTTCGGCCCTCCAGGACCGGAATTGAACAGCCCATAGTGTTTTATAGGCAATGTTTTAGCCTACAGCAATTCAATTTTACAGTCCTACTGTGAATTGACCCCTCACATATGCTTTGGAATTGGTCAATGGAAACTTGTTAACAGATTACACATATCCTTTAATCACTGGACTTTATAGTATAACATTGATAGGATAATCTCTCACTCTTTTGCCATTTATCAGGTCATCCATATGGTGTGGATCTAAAGAGCTTGTGGTCTGACTCCTTGCCTGTAAGACAAATACAATTGGCAGAAGTATTCACCCCCTTGGCGTTTTTTCCTATTTTGTTTCATTACAACTTGTAATGTAAATGGATTTTTATTTGGATTTCATGTAATGAACATACACAAAATAGTCCAAATTGGTGAAGTGAAATGAAAAAAATTACTTGTTTCAAAAAACAAAATAAAAAAACCAACGTAAAAGTCATGCGTGCATATGATCTAGTGCAACCAATTACCTTCAGAAGTCACATAATTAGTTAAATAAAGTCCACCTGTGTGCAATCTAAGTGTCACATGATCTGTCACATGATCTCAGTATATATACACCTGTTCTGAAAGTCTGCAACACCACTAAGCAAGGGGCACCACCAAGCAAGCGGCACCATGAAGACCAAGGAGCTCTTCAAATAGGTCAGGGACAAAGTTGTGGAGAAGTACAAATCAGGATTGTGTTATAAAAAATATCTGAAACTTTGAACATCCCACCATTAAATCCATTATTAAAAAAATGAAAGAATATGGCACCACAACAAACCTGCCAAGAGTGGGCTGCCCACCAAATCTCACGGACCAGGCAAGGAGGGCATTAATCAGAGAGGCAACAAAGAGACCAAAGATAACCCTGACGGAGCTGCAAAGCTCCACAGCGGAGATTGGAGTATCTGTCCATAGGACCACTTTAAGCCATACACTCAACAGAGTTGGGCTTTACGGAAGAGTGGCCAGAAAAAAGCCATTGCTTAAAGAAAAAAAATAAGCAAACACGTTTGGTGTTTGCCAAAAGGCATGTGGGAGACTCCCCAAACATATAGAAGAAGGTACTCTGGTCAGATGAGACTAAAATTTAGCTTTTTGGCCATCAAGGAAAACGCTATGTCTGGCGCACACCCAACACCTCACATCACCTCGAGAACACCATCCATTTTTCATCGGCAGGGACTGGGAAACTGGTCAGAACTGAAGAAATGATGGATGGCGCTAAATGCAGGGAAATTCTTGAGGGGAAACCTGTTTCAGTCTTCCAGGGATTTGAGACTGGGACAGAGGTTCACCTTCCAGCAGGACAATGACCCTAAGCATACTGCTAAAACAACACTCGCGTGGTTTAAGGGGAAACGTTTAAATGTCTTGGAATGGCCTAGTCAAATCCCAAACATCAATCCAATTGAGAATCTGTGGTATGACTTAAAGAGTGCAGTACACCAGCGAAACCCATCCAACTTGAAGGAGCTGAAGCAGTTTTGCCTTGAATAATGGGCAGAAATCCCAGGGGCTAGATGTGCCAAGCTTATAGAGACATACCCCAAGAGACTTGCAGCTGTAATTGTTGCAAAGGGTGTCTCTACAAAGTATTGACTTTGGGGGGTGAATAGTTATGCACGCTGAAGTTTTCTGTTTTGTCTTGTTTGTTTCACAAGAAAAAATATTTTGCATCTTTAAAGTGGTAGGCATGTTGTGTAAATCAAATGATACAAAACACCCCAAAATCCATTTTAATTCCAGGGTGTAAGGCAACAAAATAGGAAAAATGCCAAGGGGGGTGAATACTTTCGCAAGACACTGTATCTCAATAGTATTAGTAGTGTCCACAAGAGAAGACATTGATTGTGAATGTAGCAATTTGTCCTGCAATAATATATCTGATATTGGACCAATTTATTCTGGTGTTTTTAAGTCACACTTGAAAACACCCTCATAATAGAATCACACAGTAGTGGTGACAAAATTCTTGGAGTTGGATGGCGTGGTATGGGTCCAAAGGGTTTGGTTGGTAGCATGTTGCCAACAGGAAGTACCGTATATAATGACCATGGTAATCTCCTGCTAGTTTATCTTGAACTCTAAATCTGAGGTGAACATTCTTCCTATCGGTCTGACTCAGATTCCGAGTTAAGGTCTGGCTAAAGATTATATCTGTTTCAATTGTCCTTTCAACAAAGTGTTTTCGCTTGACTCCTACGTAGACGTGGAAAAACAAATCTAATGAGATTTGTAAATGTTTTTTCAACAATATTGTGATCGTTTTAATGGGGTAATGTTATAAAGGTAAATGCTAAAATATGAGCTAGAGATAGATATGGGCGAAATTGATCATAGTCACAAGATCATAGTCTGATTCTAGGAAGAAACAATTGATTCGGTACATGGGTGCCTGCATACTTTATCCCTCAATCTAACACAACAAACACTCAGTTTACCCAAATCCAACACTCAACATCATCATGCTACTGACTATTACAAGGCTACTCCACTGTCATAATCACGTTAACGGGACACTATTATATCAGAATCTCCATTAATCAATACAGTACTACACGTATGTATGGTCTGTTTAGTAGAGGAGCTAACAGAAGATCATTCCCCCTCCCTCTGCTCCTCCCCCCTCCCTCTGGTGACTTTAGGGGAGGTGTCTAATCCTCTAGCCACATCCCTTCCCCTGATGCTTGGGGCCACAGATGCCAAATGCCACTAAACTGATTAGCCTCTTAGCTATAATCAGTTTCCTTCTGCACCTCCAGTCCAGGACTGACTTTAACAGTGGCCTTTACAAAGGGCTTGGTCCCGAGCACTGACTGCTCTTCCGACATCACGGCGACACTGACCGTACTCTCGTCACTGTGTAGGACTTGGTCGTCTTAGCAACCCATCAGTAGTGTATATTTTAAAGATCTGTTTGTGAGCATAGTCTAGACCAGAGAGGTGTTGGAAAGGTGACAGGTTGAAAGCTCAGAGATTGGGTTTGCCGTGTAAACAGTGTGTATTTGTGGCCTTTGGTGTAATTTTTAGAGAGACATCCTGAAGAGGTTAATTAATGTGAAAGCAAGTCGATGGTCTCAAATATAGACGGACGTTTAAGATTGGTTGAACATTTTGGCCAGGTTTCCCCTGTTTTTTTTTTTTTACCTCAATGGGACAGCCTGGTGATTTTAAAGGTTGAATAAATGAAAATATACGTTGCCATGTATTCGAAAAACAAAACAAGTGGGCGCCGGCTAAACAGACGATATGCCTGTCTTTTCTGGCAGTATAATATCATCAAAGATGGCATTTTCTTGTATCTGATGCGGGATATATGTATCTGATGCGACTATACTGGACGACTATACCGTCCTTTCACTAAAGTAGAAAAACAGCTGTATGTAAAATATTGTGCTGTAGCTTGAATAGATGTGACTGGATGACAACATAATAATGTTTGTTTCCAACATTAGGACTGTTTCCCTAAAGAAGTTAAACCCGCTTTGTGTTTTGTTTCCTTGCCAAGATACTAACGAGTATCGCAAGACTGGTATTGTCCCGACCCTACACTCAAGCCGATTGTGACTAGGGGTACATTGCCATGTTGGTTCCCATAGGATTGCATGTAAGACAGGATAGACTGTACTCTCCTTTACTCAAGCCAATCGTAACTGGCGGTACAGTGCCAGGGATACTAGGGTTGCCAGATTCCATTTAAGATAGTGAGAATAATCCCCCATAAGGCAGCATAGGCTGTACTCTCCTTTCATTCAAGCTGCTTTGGGCTGGGGGTACAGTCAGTGCCAGATTTGCAATGTCCCATAGGATTGTATGGCTTACTCCTTCATAAGGCAGGATAGGCTGTACCCTCCTTTCACTCTGTCTTCTTTGCAGAGCACAGGACAGACAGGTACACAACCAGTCAGCCGACACACAGCTGTGCTTTATACCTGGTCCCGTGTTGACATTAGCTTCGCGGCACGTGCCCTAAACTTCTGTACAGCTCTTATTTGGGTGTCCCTCTTCTGGAAATCTACCTTGGTGCACACCTGTTCTGATCTAAATCTGTCCCTCCCTCCTGTTTTTGCTCTCTGTTCCATCTGTGGCTTGACCCATTCACTCCTTTATAACAATTCAGTATGTTTCTCTACTCCCTTTTCTCTGTTATTTCCGGGTTCTTTCATGCACCTTCTGTCTCCTGGCTTCTTTTTTTTCCATCTCAAAGACTCTCTCCTTCTCTGGAACCCTTTTTAAAAGATTCAACTTCCTTCCAGTTACAGACGTATTAATAAGTAGGCCTTTGTGTCTGGCTCTGTTGCTTGAAATACCAGTTCAGCTTACAGTCTTAACAGAACTGGCAGGGATATGGGTGGATGCCCATGTAAGTAAATAGACACACCTGAAAGGGAGCTTACCCCTATCTCTGGGTGCGTCTGAAATGGCATCCTATTCCCTATGTAGTGCACTACTTTTGACCCGGGCTCTGTTCAGAAGTAGGGCACTAGACAGGGAGTAGGGTGGCATTTCAGATGCAACCTTTGTGTTTTGCCGTTGCGCTGGACGGCTGACCATTTCAAAGAGCAGAACGTGACTGATTCCACTCTTCATATGTCGTTGTTGATCAATGCTTGCTATGTGACCACTTCATAGTGTACTTTACACTGGTTCAGTCTCTTTATCTGATCAGTGATATGGAGCTTATGGTGTTGTTTTGCTCTGACTGTGTTTCCAGGGAAACCGTAGGCGCCCATAAAACTATTTGGCCATTGACCTCTAAGGGTGTGTTCTTTCATCTTAGTCAAATATTGAACTGTGAACTGCGTTCCATTGGTTGATTGCAAGGAAGTGATATCAGTGCAAAGTGGTTTCTTGTGTCAATATTGACTAGGAACTTATGTTTTTGTCCATATCTGTAGAGGCAGAATGGATTTGTCCTTGAATTAGTGTAGCATCTCTTGGTAACACTTTACTTGATCCTTCCACTGTTATTAGTATGATATTACATAAGTCATGATAACTGACATCATTTTATGTCAATATAACATTGTCAGGTTGCTTGCAGTGCTATTTTATGCACGCTAACAATGGCTAGGCTGGGGTGTGGAACTGTGTGGGGGGTCCCGGATGGTTGAGGGGCAGTTCTTGGGGAACTGTGTGGGGGGGGGGGGATCTTGGAGGGCTGTTGGCCTGGCGGTTAGGAGCTTGGGCCGGTGTCTGATGGATCGCTGGTTCAGGTCCGCGTTTTTGACCTTGTGGGAGTTCTGTCGACGTGCCCTTGAGCAGGGCGTTGACCCTGGATGCTTCTGTGTGTCGCTCTGGATGGGAGTCTGTTAGATGACTAATGCGATGTAGTTGTTGAGCGGCTTCACTGCAAGTATATTGTATGTTTTTAAAAATATTCAATAAAAAAACAATACAAAAACAAAACAATGGCTAGGTTGGCATAGTCATGACTGTGTCAAATCAGTCAGCTAATTATGACTGCTTAGTGCTTATGGTATGTGTTATTTCATGCCTTTGCAAAAATGTCAGGTTTGTCATAGATAATGTGTGGGAAATGTTACCAAACTTTACTACTACACAGGTTTTAATGAACTTTGGTTTGGTGCACTTTTTATTGGAGACAAAGGGCCTGAAACCGTATATTCTGTACTGTAGCCTTCTTTAGCCATCTTGGCCCTAGCTTAATCTAATTTTCCATTGTCTTTTTAATACCGTGACTCAACAAATCCTATTGTAGCAGCGACCTGTTTCTGTTAACTGAATTAATCAATTAGGTTTGGAAGGGTAAGGAAGTCCCCTTGTATTGGATGGGCTGGTATTTTTAGGGAGCTGGCAGCCTCCATTTTGTCTTGGCTGGCTAATGCGTTGTGTTGGGGTGCTGTGTACACAACCCTGGTAGGAAAGCGATGTGGATAGGGGGGTGAAACGGGATAGGGGGGTGTAAAGAGCGAAAGGAAAAGAGAAGGGGGAGACGGTGAAAGTTGTGTCCGAGCCGCCCCTTGCGTGCCGTACTCGACCTGAAAGAAACCGTCTGTGGGTGAAACATTTATGAAGGGGAGGTTAATATTTGATTGGGAGAGGACACTTGAGTGCCAGGGTAGCAACAGGGATGGCACTGGGTGGATGAAGTGATGATGATGGTTGGTGGGGATGAAGGCTAGACTTCAGGGATGTGTTTTTTCTTATACAAAGTTGTTATATGTCAGTAAAGCATATCTGATATATTGTTTTGCCACGTATCAGTTGATGTGAAATAAGCAGCTTTAGTACTTTGGGATTACTTTATTTTAACTCTGTCAATACAGACCATTATTTGCAAAACATGAAAACAATGGGCATCTCTCCAGTTTATACATTCACTATTGTGTTTGCATTATTTTACTGTGCATGTGAGGTGTGTGCTAACATACTAAGAGCTCAGTAAATTGAGAGGCCCTGCTGAAAACCCAGCTTGACGTCAATTCATATATCACTTTCCCTCTCAGACACCTATCCTCTCTCCACACAAACAGCAACAGTCTACACAAACATCAACAGTCGATTTACAATCCCAGTCCGTGTGTACAGTATCAATGTTGCATCCCTCTCCCTCTAGAAGTGGGTGTGGTTCAGTCTACACCAATATTATGTGTGCAGGAAGACAACAGTCATGGCCTTGGTTGGAGCATACCATCTCACTCTGCCTCACGGGGATGCAGGGACTAAGCGCATTCTCTCGCTAAACCAGATTATAATTTGTATTGTGTTTTATATTAAAGACTTGCATTTCTATATGTATAGTTCTTAGGCAAAGTTGGGTATGATCTATTATAGCTTTTATGCGTCGTTCTGGTCTCAAGCTACCTCCGACACCGCTCCTTCTCTTTCTGCGCTGTCCCACAGTCCAGTGTGGCCAGGTCGATATAAGCAGGAGGGTGACGACAGATGGACCTCCCAGTCAGAGGGATTACATATTAACACTAAGGACAGCTCAGTCTCCTCTCACACACGTAACACATACCCACACAGTCACAGGGACACACAGAGGAGGATACTGTTTTCAACGCGCAACGGAGCATCGCCTTATTGGAATGGGCATAGAGCTGAAACAGGGAACAGAAGAACAAGAATAAAAAGAGCAATATAACAGAAGGAGGGATGGAAGAGAGCTTCTGTCCGGTCACCATGGAGGTGTGGAGTTCCTCTGCTTCCGAGGAGGAGGAGGAAGAGAAGGAGAGCGGCCACGGGAGCCAGGAGGAGGAAGAAGAGGAGGTGGAGGAAGGAGGAAAGCCACACAATAAGGAGATTCTGTGCAGGGAACTGATACAAGGTGAGGGGGTAAAGGGAGGATGAGAGACGGACAGAGAAAAGAGAGGGATTGAGAGAGGACCGAGGGAGCAATGGAGGAGGTTGAGAGAGGGGAAAGGAGGGAGTTGCAGGCGACCAGGGTGATTCTGCAGCCATAAATCTCTCTCGTTGGCAGTGTTGCTGTGATTTCATTCACATGCAGTAACACATGGTTAGGTTATTGACGGGCTGCATGTGTGTATATGAATATCTGAAGCCTAATCTTTGTCTCTACTTTTCAGTTATTGAAGTCACATATGCCAAATGTATAACTTACCTTCAGTGAACACGGGCTGCCAGGTATACTGAGCTTGCAGTTCTCCCCATAGAGTGTGAAGGTCACTGTGCCACAGTGTGTGTTCTTAGCAGCAGTTTGTGTGTTTTCTGTGGTGTATTGTCTCTGTGCCTTTGAGTGTCATTGACTTTGGGCTGCAGTAGACAGACTGGCTGGAAAAGGTTTGTGGACTTTTAGGACTCAATATGAAGGTCAAACACATGGAAGTACTGGCTACCCACTGGGCACAGACGTCAGTTTGGTTAGGTTGTCAACTAACGTGTATTCAACGTGAAATAAAAAAGATGTTATGTAAATATATATTTTATTGGATTTATGTTAAAAGTTGGGTGTCTAAATGCCCTTACGATTGAGGACTTTTGGCAAATCCAATTAGTTTTCCACGTTGATGTCATCATATTGATTTTTTTGGGGTTGAAATGACAGGAAACAAAGATTGATTCAACCAGTTTTTGCCCAGGGGGTGTGTTCTAGTACTGTCCAATTGCCCTGAGGAGAACACTGTTTTGTAAAGATGGGATCTATCATATCTTAACTCCATTGAATTAATTAATTGAATCAACCCCTCATGTTTGAATTGGGTAATTGTCCATAATTGTTTCAGTGGGCATTTAATAGAATTTTCAATTCATGCCCTAAATTGATGAAATGACAAGCTGGTCCCAACCATGCTATTCTGTTATGGTCCTTCAATGTGGCAGGTATCATGATGATGCCCTAGATTCACACCTTAGTTAATTGTCTTCACTCAGTGCCTCTAGCAATACTCCATATGCTGGGTTACAGTATATTATACACTCAGTGGCCAGTTTATTTGGTACGAAAATCACAAATGGTTCTCCTACGGACAGTGAGTCACGTGGCCGTGGCTTGCTATATAAAGCAGGCATCGAGATATTCAGTTTCTGTTCGATTGAATGTTAGAATGGGCAAAACGAGTGACCTGATCGTCGGTGCCAGGCGCACCGGTTCCAGTAGCTTGGAACACACAACTCGTCGGTCCTTGTCGGGGATGGGCTATTGCAGCAGACGACCACATCGGGTTCCACTCCTATCAGGTAAAAACAAGAAGAAGCGGCTCCAGTGGGCACGTGATCACCAACACTGGACAGTTGACGAGTGGAAAAACGTTGCCTGTTCTGACGAATCCCGGTTCCTGTTGCGTCATGCTGAGTCAGGATTTGGCGTAAGCAGCATGAGTCCATGACCTCATCCTGCCTGGTGTCAACGGTACAGGCTGGTGGTGTAATGGTGTGGGGAATGTTTTCCTGGCACACGTTAGGTCCCTTGATACCAACTGAGCAACATGTC
This sequence comes from Salvelinus namaycush, assembly GCF_016432855.1. Lineage (NCBI taxonomy): Eukaryota > Metazoa > Chordata > Actinopteri > Salmoniformes > Salmonidae > Salvelinus > Salvelinus namaycush. The sequence goes on along the minus strand of NC_052308.1, from coordinate 65,495,914 downwards.
TATGCCCCGAATAATTCAGGCTGTTCTGGAGGCAAAGGGGGGTACAACTCGGTACTAGATGGGTGTACCAAATAAACTGGCCACCGAGTGTATAATTTTTTTATTTAACCTTTATTTAACCAGGTAGGCTAGTTGAGAACAAGTTCTCATTTACAACTGCGACCTGGCCAAGATAAAGCAAAGCAGTGCGACACAAACAACAACACAGAGTTACACATGGAATATACAAACACACAGTCAATAATACAATAGAAAAAATCTAGAATGATACTACTACAGTATAATACTGAGTATATGAAATAAGAATACGGCAGATTATTTATTCTACCTCAGAATATTCTAGATCGATTCTTTGCAATATAGATCAGAAATGACTGTACACTATCAAGGGTTTGACTTGCAGATTAAAGGGGCACCCTGGTTTGACACACAGATATATAGTTGCTAAGAAGTGGCCTATTTCAGCTAGAGAATGTCTTTCTTTTCAGCCTCTATTTGGTCCTTTGTCTGAACGGACAGCGTGCTGGCTGGCTGGCTGGCACCTTTTCTGTCAGTGCACTGCGACACTGGCATAGATGCTGGCACAGACCCAGAAAACGAAGACTTTTCTAGATAATCTCTGGCTTTACATGACTGTTACACAATGGCTAAATAAAAGTGGATGAATTATAATATTCCATTACACAAATACAGTACAGCTGTAATCTGTAGGCACTGCTACTCAAGGGATTGGATGATTTAATGATGATGTCCTCAGGGCTGCCTACACCACAGACAGGCAGAAACTTTAACCTGGGTGCAGTTTCTGCCACAAATTATGATTTCTTATCTCCCTTGTCGTCATTTAGTATTACGTGGCATTAACTAGGCTAATGATGTAATCATAAATTATGTATAGCTAGAGGCAGGATATATTTGATGAGGCCTAATATATTTAATAGATTATGTTGAGGTCTAATATTTCAGACCAAATAGTCAATTGGGTTTTAATGTTTATAGACCCAAGTTCAATATTGAGATTCACTGGCTCTTTACTGCTATACTGCCTTAAAGCACTCATAGCAGGCCTCAATGACCCACTAGGCAGGACATTGTTGTACTGGCTGTCTCTTTCTCCCTGACCCCTGCACCACACAGCTAAACGGATCAGGGCAGGAAGACGTAGGTATTGTGACGTCACGTGCAAGTTTCTGCAATCTGTCCCAGGCCCATACAATGGCCTGCCCTGTATTAGTAGCCTAATACCTCAGAATGGACGTTCCAAGAAGATTGGGAGAAAGGCTTATGATAACGTCTGTAGGGATGCGAGAATCAGACTGACAGAGGACAGAGTTGAGCTTGTGGGTTTGATCCCTATGGATCCCTGTTGATCCTGTAGGCTCCTATGTACTGTACAGGATCCACTCTGAACCGTCTCGGTTAGGGTACAGTGAGCTAGGGTAGTGTGGTCTTAGACCACATATGTCAGAGTCAAGGCCCGCGGGCCACATCCGGCCCGCGAGAAGGTTTTTTACGGCCCCTGGGATGATCTTGATTTATTATTAGAACCGGCCCGCAGACCGCAGCAAGCCGGCAGCCCGCAGATCTTTTACACGCACCAATACTACATTTCCCACAATGCAACGGTGACGCACCGAGCAGTAGGCTGCTTCATTTCAATATTTATTGGCACAGCAGTCGTCAGCATCACAGTAAAATTAACTTTCAGATACCCATCAAAAATGGCAAAACGGAAGGTGGACACTGAGAACCGGGGGTTTCAAACAAGGTGGGAGTCGGAGTATATGTTCACGGAGGTAGCTGGAAAACCTGTGTGTCTTCTGTGTGGAGAAAGTGTGGCGGTACTGAAAGAGTATAATCTGAGACGACATTATGAAACGAAACACGCGGACAAAAACAAGAATATGGACATGGAACAAAGGCTACAAAAGGCAGAGGAATTAAAACGAGGCCTCAAATCTCGACAGGCTCTGTTCAAAAAAGCCAAATCACAAGGCCAGGCTGCTGTCAAGGCCAGTTTTATTTTGGCAGAAGAGATCGCTAAATCAGCCCGGCCATTTACGGAGGGGGATTTCATCAAAAACTGCATGATTAAAGTTTGTGACGAAGTTTGCCCAGAAAAAAGGCAACTCTTTTTAAATGTGAGTCTGAGCAGAAACACCATTGCCGAGAGAGTAGACCAGTTGTCCATCAATCTAAAAGAGCAGCTTGTGAAAAAGGGAAAAGATTTCATTGCATATTCCTTGGCTGTGGATGAGAGCACCGACATTTCTGACATTGCCCAGTTGTCAATTTTCATCCGCGGAGTGGACTCCAGCCTAAGCGTGACAGAGGAGTTTTTGGCTTTACGTCCTATGCATGGCACAACTACGGGGCATGATTTGTATGAAGAGGTGTCACGATGTGTAAATGAGATGGAGCTGCCTTGGGAAAAACTCGTGGGTTTGACAACCGACGGAGCACCTGCGATGTGTGGACACAGGAGCGGACTGGTGGCGAAGATACGGGAAAAGATGCAAGAGGAAAACGCGACAGGTGAGCTGACAGCTTATCATTGTATCATACACCAGGAAGCGTTGTGCGGTAAAGCCTTGAAAATGGAGCATGTAATGAGCATCATCACGCGCACAGTTAACTTTATCAGAGCCAAAGGTTTGAATCACCGCCAGTTCAAGGCATTTCTGACGGAGTTAGAAACGGAGCATGGTGATTTGCCTTATCACACAGAGGTGCGATGGCTAAGCCAGGGAAAGGTGCTTCAAAGATGTTTCGAGCTTCGTGAGGAGATTTGTCTGTTCTTGGACAGCAAAGGGAAAGACACAACACAACTCCGAGACGAAATGTTTCTGTGTGAAATGGCTTTTCTGTGTGACATTACGAGTCATCTGAATGCAATGAACTTGCAGCTGCAGGGTCGGGATCATGTCATCTCTGATATGTACAGTACAGTGAAGGCATTTAAAACCAAACTGACTCTGTGGGAGACGCAGATGCGGAAAGAAAATTTGAGCCACTTTCCCAGCTGCCAGACCATGAAAGAGAAGCTCTCTACCAGTGCGTTCCCGAGCGCACAGTTGGCTGATAAAATAGGTATGCTTGCCGCTGACTTTCGACGCCGATTTGCTGACTTTGAAGCACAAAAAAGCAGGTTGGAACTGCTCGGTAACCCATTTGCTGTTGACGTGGAAAGCTCACCACCAAACCTCCAAATGGAGTTGATTGACCTCCAATGCAATGATGCACTGAGGGCAAAATATGCGGCAGTGGGTGCTGCGGAGTTCGCCCGTTTCCTCCCCGACACAATGCCCCAGCTGCGCATCCAGGCTGCTCAAACGTTGTCTATGTTTGGCAGCACATACCTGTGTGAACAACTGTTTTCTTTGATGAACCTGAACAAAACATCACACAGAAGTCGACTTACTGCTGAACACCTCCACTCAATTCTGAGGATTTCCTCAGCTCAGAGCCTTACCCCGAACATTGATGAACTTGTGGAAAAGATGGGACACCACCAAGTATCACCCTCAACCTCAAACAAGTGAACATTACTGTGCAATCACATATTTAGAGTTTTTACTCAGTTCAAGTTTAAAAGTTCAAGTTTAATATTTGTTTTCACTGCATGTTACTTCTCCTTAAACAAAGTGTTGTTTTTGATTAATAGATTTTTGCACTTTATTTTATTGTATTTCAATCCAATTATATTTTAAAAATATTTCAGTTGAGTGGATGATAGAAAATTGCTATTATTGTTTTTTTCTTTGAAGTAAATTTAGCCCACTTTTGCTAAAATAGAAAATATAGGCTACTGATGGTGCCTTGAATACCGGTTTCTTTCATTTAATGTTCATGTTATGGGGATTTTTATATAAAGGAAATTTGTCTTTTGTGTCTGTTGAAAATTAAAGATTACTGACAGAGCCATAAGAAAATATTGCTTTATTTATCTGATCATATTGGAATATATTTGTTAGGTTTTCAGTAGGTTCAATTAGGTTCACTAGACTATATGCGTCATTTAAAAATGTTTCAATGAACATTCGAACAGTCCGGCCCTCGGCTTGTAGCTAAATTTTTTATTTGGCCCTCCGTCCATTTGACTTTGACACCCCTGTCTTAGATGGTAATATAGTACAGTATGTATTGCAAACAGATAGTCAACTACTGTACTGTGGCATAGCTTTTAAAGGGATAGTCCTCTCAGATGTCATCATTCTTGAAACATTTTCTTTCCAAAGAAATCAATAAAGCTTGGCACTGTGAAAATAAATTAAGAAAATAAGTTGACATCTAGATACAAATTCAGCATTGGTTCTTCTTGATAGTCCAACACAATGTTCTGTCTGCAGTGTGTCTGTATTAAATAGCCTTTTCTTGTCTGGAAAGTAGTCCAGTCTATAAGCTGGTAAAGATTGAGAAGCTATTGGGGAAGCTAAATGGGGATTTAGCGTTAGCATAAGTATGTACTCCCAGTAAATTACCATATAACCTCTGGATTTTCAGTTCTATGGATTAATCTATTCTGATAGTAGTACAATTAGGAATTGTTACATGGATAGAGCTATTTCAATTGTAGTGACCCGATTTTTATAATTAGTCTTTGTTCTAGGAAGTTACTTTAATTGAAGTAGGCCTAGCCATATTAGAAAATGTGCCTTTTGTTCTATGGAGGAAGCTATTTTAATTGTAGTTCCAGATGGGAACATTAGCAGTTAGCCTATCCCAGTCAGGACAGCAGTGTTTTTGTAAGCTATACTTACTTAGGGTCAGTTATCCATGTGGCTATGTAATCTTATTATTGAAAACTGGACACCCTTGCTCTGCTCTACCATTGAAAATGGTCGGCTACCTGATCGAACTGATTGTCCAGATTAGGCTATTCCAGGGTATTTTACAGAATGTTCATCTTAATAAAGAACACAATTAGGGTTTGTCTTTATGATATACTGTACCGTAGGAAAGTATAGTGTAGACTCAGCGATAAACAAAAGAACTGCAATGTATTGACACTTATTTTGGTGCATAAGTAGCAGTTCTGTCTGTTGCAGGGGTTAGGTTGGCATTGTAGCTGCAGTCTGCTAGTGCCCGTGCCCAGTGCTGCGGGAAGCCGTTGGATCCAACTCAACCACCACCCGCTTCTGTGGACTGATCTCAGTGTCCTAGAACAAGATGTTATTTCTCTTTCTCTCTCACTCTTTCTTTCTCTCTTTCTCCTTTCATTTCATTCTCTGTTTCTCTCCTTCTCAATTGCTCTCCCTAGATCTCTTTTTTTCCCACGCTGCAGACCCCCATCACCTCTAAACAAGGACACACACTATTTTCTTAAAGGGTTCAAAGGATTAATGACTGTAGGCATACAGTAGATCCGGCCCAGGACCATTTCATTCCATTAAATAATTGGCTCATGGATGCTGTTAGTCACCCCATTTTCAGCCAAATGCTGCCCCTCACTTTAATCATTTGAATCTACTGTACAGTACTGATGAGTACCTCATCTCCTTGGTGCCAGCCAGGCTTTTGATCAAAGGGAGATTTTGAATGGCTGATTTGAACATAGGGGCATCTGACTGCATGCACCTGCATAAGACTACATCTGCAGGATGTATGCTGATGAAAATAAATGTAAACTTGAAAGTCCCGGCTGATTGATCGGGATAGAAACATATTTTTGGATTATATGGAGATGAGGCCTTGCACAGAAACCATGGGTCCCACTTCTTTAGGTCACCAGAATGATTACTATGACGAACGAAGCATCAACTGTAACTCCATGATGACTCAGCTTCCAAACAGGATGACCACTATTCACCCGCCCATCAGTCCTAAACAGGGTCGCGGTGTCCATTCACAAACCAGTAAACGAACTGACCTGTCTATAACCAGACCTCACTATAATCACGGCCATAGATATCCAGCCTAACTTCCTACTGGGAGTTAACTGTTCCCATTACAGTTTTCTACAGCAGCTTGTGCTGAGGTATATTTATATCAGAGGGAAAGAGAGTGATGGGTCTTATCACTGTAATGAGGATCAGGCTAAGAGGATCAGCTCTGACTGACTGGCTACGTGGTGGTCAGCGCCCCGGTCTGTTTCCTTTCAACTGTTGTTCACAGAAAGAGAGGGGATAAGAGAGGACATAGTTGCGGGACAATAATGATCTAGTCCACTGGGCAGTTGGCTTTTACCTCTCAACGTTTTACTTCCTGATATCGTGGTCAGTGTACGCCAGAAATTATCTTAGCTCCTGTGACCAATTAAGTTTCTAACCAGAAAGTTACTGTCTCTATACTGTCCCAATAATTCACTGTCCAATGGCCTCTTACTTTTCAGTGAACCATATATTAATTTTTTTTATTTTCTCCCTCCATTCACCATTTCCCCCCTACAGTGCTGTGTTCAGAGAGAGTGGGCCAGGTCACTAAGACGTACCATGACATCGAGGCTGTCACCCACCTACTGGAAGAGGTAAGTAAATATAACGGGATTGTTTTTATACGTGAACCCTTCATCAAATTGAATAATGTGTACCTGAGTATATTATACATTTGAGCAAATCACGATAGTCATCAGCCATAAGCATGTTGCTAGAATGATAAACAAGTCTTCTACTAGAAACTAGACTGTAACCGCATCACAGAATGAAGAACATCAAACCGTTTTGTCGTCTTGCAGAAAGAGCGGGACCTCGAGTTGGCGGCCCGGATCGGCCAATCACTGCTCAAGCAGAATCGGGATCTAACGGCACGGAATGAGTTAATGGACGAACAGCTGGAGATCGCTAAGGAAGAGGTATGAAACCATCACTGTAGCCCTACTTTGATTTATCTCAGACAGAATACAGTAGTACTGGAGCATAGCATTTAGCGAGAGAAAATACATACAGCGTATGTAGTCTTTAGTTCCAGCCCGGCATTAACGCAGCTAGTTCAACTTTGATTTAGACCTTGTATCACTTGAATCATTGCATTAATGCTAGGCAGGATCAAAAGCCTGCATACCCGGTAACTCTCGCCCGGACTAGGAATGGGGACCACTGTACATGATAGATCCTAGTTCAGTACTCTGACCCTGCTTCCTGGTTCCCATTCACCAGATAGCCCAGCTGCGACATGAGCTCTCCATGAGAGACGACCTGCTCCACTTGTACGCCAGCACAGAGGAGATCGAGAATGCCTCCGACTCACACGCACTGTGAGTGTATACACACACACACACACACACACACACATACACTGCAGAGTACACATACACATCGTACATGCCCTCAGGCATATCAACACAACTTTGGCAGGTAAACGTAAGACTTAAATTCTGACTGCCTTCTCCCTGTCTCCTGGATTTCAGAATGAAGAGGAACGAGTCGTCCAACTCCCTCAGTAACTTTGTCAATTATGACTTCATACAGCAGAAACTCAAAGGTCTGGAGGAGGAGAACCTCAAACTACGCTGTGAGGTGTGGAACACTGACTACTTCTAAATACCTGAAGTCATTGAAGTGGATTGGAAACTTGCTAATGCAATTGATGTTGCTACTCCACAGGCCAATGAACTGACGTCAGAGACCGCTAACTATGAGGAACAAGAGCAGGAGCTGATGATGGTGTGTGTGGAGGAACTCAGTAAGTATACTATAATGTACTACAGTGTAATGCTATGCATATTTGTTAATGTATACGGTATTACTGTGTTCCTGAGGTAATTGGTGAGTGGGTGAATACAGTGAAAACAGTATGTGTTCGTACTGTGTATTCATACTAACCTTCTCCGTCTCTCCCTCTTTTTATCTCTCTATCGTGTTCTCTCCTTCTCTCCCTCAATCTTTTTGTTCTACCTCCCTCCCCCAGCCTCTGTGAATAAGCAGGTGGTGGACCTGTCTGATGAGTTGGCCCGTAAGGTGGAGGACACTCTCAGGCAGCAGGAGGAGATCAGCTCCCTGCTCGCACAAATAGTCGACCTGCAGGCACGCTGCAAAAGGGTGAGTGATCACGGACACTACAAGGCAAAGACATACACGCACCTAAATACATACCCAGACACACACAAGCATGCAGTGCACGGACACACACACACACACACACAGAGTTGACATGGCACTCCTCTCATGCCTTGAGGTTCCACAAGGACAAAAGACTCAAGACTCACCCACACTGAACACTTCTATAAGGGAGTCCATTAAATATTTACATGTGCACTGAAGTTGGTATCTACAGTATCAAGTTGGTATACAGTGTAACTGATACGATCATGGTATTAACTCTCCACTCTGTTCCTCTAGCTCACCACTGACAACGAAGAGCTGACCCAGCACCTGAGTGCCTCGCGGGAGAGCCAATCACAGCTCAAATCAGAGGTAAGACACGCCCTCCACACTCTCCCAACAATCCACAACTCATGACCCTCCAATGAGCTATCTATAACTAGTAGGATAAAGTTGCTCTTTAACACTAATCTAAGGTCTGTTTTTGGCTTTTCCCCCTTATTGTTAATGCAATGATTTGAGGAGGCTAAGCTGATCGTAGATCTGTCCCTCAAGGCAAGCTTGTAAATAACCGCAGTAGCAGTGTGTATTTAACTGACCTCTGGCACTCCCTGGCTGCAGCTAAACTACCTGCAGGACAAGTACTCAGAGTGTGAGGACATGCTACGGGAGGCCAGAGAGGACATTAAGAACCTGCGCAACAAGAGCCTGCCCAACAGCACGGTGCAGCGCTACAGCTCCCTATCAGCCGTGTTCCCCATGGACTCCCTGGCAGCAGAGATAGAGGGCACCTTCCGCAAGGGCCTGGACGTCCCCGCACCCTCCGAGTACAAGTGAGTGATGATGTCACTGTGAAAACATAAAACACCGGTGACAATGTGCTTTTTCCAACCTGTTAAGCTCAGTTGAATGACAATACCGGTATGTCAGTTATGTGCCAGAGGTGAAGTGTTGTCAAGTATGTTTGATTGAACAAAGACAGCATGACATAACAAAGCACATCTGTTGATGAAAAATATAGAATAAGTCAAATACAATGTTTAAAATGTTTCCAGAATTACACTAAAGAAGATTGAATATTCAAGCAGAAATACACTGACATAAACATTGAAATGTTAGACTTACTTCCAGGCACTTTGTCACCACCACTAATCTATATGGTTTATCTATGGTTGTCAAAGGAATCACCCGTGGCGCGTGTTTGAGACGGTGAAGGTGGTGAACCAAGCGTCGAGGCTGCGGTCGCGGTGCCACTCCCCCGGCCAGGTGCCCGGCTCCAGCCCTGTGTCGCGGCGCTCCAGTCGTGCCTCCACCCCCCGTACCAGCTACTACGGCTCAGACAGCGCCAGCCTCACCTTGGAGGACAAACCACCTAGTGCCGTATCGAGGCTGGCAGAGGTGGCACACACTGAGGACAGCAGGTGAGACTGGCAACAGTGTGTAAATATACACTCCCGGTCAAAAGTTTTAGAACACCTACACATTCAATGGTTTTTCTTTATTTTTTGTATTTTCTACATTGAATAATAGTGAAGACATAAACTATTAAATAACACATATGGAATCATGTAGTAACCAGAAAATGTGTTAAACAAATCAAAATATATTTTATATTTGAGATTCTTAAAATAGCCACCCTTTGCCTTGATAACAGCTTTGCACACTCTTGACATTCTCTCAACCAGCTTCATGAGGTAGTCACCTGGAATGCATTTCAAATAACAGGTGTGCCTTCTTAAAAGTTAATTTGTGGAATTTCTTTCCTTTAATATGTTTGAGCCAATCAGTTGTATTGTGAAAATATAGGGGGGTATGCAGAAGATAGCCCTATAAAAGACCAAGTCCATATTATGGCAAGAACAGTTTAATTAAGCAAGGAGACACGACAGTCCATCATTACTTTAAGACATGAAGGTCAGTCAATCCGGAAAATCTAAAGAACTTTGAAAGTTTCTTCAAGTGCAGTCGCAAAAACCATCAAGCGCTATGATGAAACTGGCTCTCATGAGGACCGCCACAGGAATGGAAGACCCAGAGTTACCTCTGCTGCAGAGGATAAGTCCATTAGAGTTACCAGCATCAGAAATTGCAGCCCAAACAAATGCTTCACAGTGTTCAAGTAACAGACACATCTCAACATCAACTGTTCATAGGAGACTGTGTGAATCTGGCCTTCATGGTCGAATTGCTGCAAAGAAACCACTGCTAAAGGACCCCAATAAGAAGAAGAGACTTGCTTGGGCCAAGAAACACGAGCAATGGACATTAGACCGTTGGAAATTTGCCCTTTGGTCTTGAGTCCAAATTGGAAATTTTGGGTCCAACCTCCGTGTCTTTGTGAGACGCTGTGTGGGTGAACGGATGATCTCTGCATGTGTATTTCCCACTGTAAAGCATGGAGGAGGTGTTATGGTGTGGGGGTGCTTTCAAGTCACACTTAACCAGCATGGCTACCACTATCACGTTTCAGGTATGACCCAGATGCAGACAGTGTCGAAGAAACAAAAGTTTATTTCTGAAAGGGGCAGGCAAACGACCGGAAGGCAGGCAGGGGTTAATAATCTAGAGAGGGTGCAAAGGGTCCAGAACGGCAGGCAGTCTCAGGGTCAGGGCAGGCAGAATAGTCAAAACCAGGAAGGACTAGAAAACAGGAGCAAGAAACAGGCAGGAGCAGGGAAACAAACTCTGGTAGGTTTCACAAACAAAACGAACTGGCAACAGACACAGAGAACACAGGTATAAATACACAGGAGATAATGGGGAAGATGGGCGACACCTGGAGGGGGGTGGAGACGAGCCCAAAGACAGGTGAAACAGATCAGGGTGTGACAAGCACAGCATTCTGCAGCGATACGCCATCCCATCTGGTTTGGGCTTAGTGGGACTATCATTTGTTTTTCAACAGGACAATGACCCAACATACCTCCAGGCTGTTTAAGGGCTATTATACCAAAAAGGAGAGTGATGGAGTACTGCATCAGATGACCTGGCCTCCACAATCCCTCGACCTCAACCATATTGAGATGGTTAGGGATGAGTTGGACCGCAGAGTGAAGGAAAAGCAACCAACAAGTGCTCAGCATATGTGGGAACTCCTTCAAGACTGTTAGAAAAGCATTCCAGGTGAAGCTGGTTGAGAGAATGCCAAGAGCGTGCAAAGCTGTCACCAAGGCAATGGGTGGCTATTTGAAAAATCTAAAATATATTTTGATTTGTTTAGCACTTTTTTGGTTAGTACATGATTCCACAGTAGGTGTTCTAAAACTTTTGACCGGTAGTGTACATGGATATATGTGTGAATTACATTATGAGAGTTAGAGTCTACAGACATCAGACACACAGAGTATTTACTTTTCAAATCAAATGAATTTGTATTTGTTACATGCTTCACAGACAACAGGTGTAGACTAACAGTGAAATGCTTTTCCATAGTATATTAATGGACTTCTGTCCTTCATACATGTTCAAACATACAGCTTCTATTTTTCTGGTCTATGTGTACTAATAACAACAGTGTATTTGTATTCAAAATCTATCCTACCTCCTCTACTCTTAGTGTTAGTGCATCAACAGTGTACAGTATATCACTAACCTGCCTTTATTTCTCTCTGATCTCAGTGTAAGTGGCCCTAAGCGTCTGGGTATGCCGGGCATGCCTGGAGGCCAGGACCTTGAGGCCGCCCTCCGCTGTTTATCTGACCGCCAGCAGAGCCATGCCTCAGAGCGCCCCTTCTTTGAGGTGGAGCGCGAACGCAAACTCCGCGCCCTGGCCGCCACCTGCCAGCGGGGCAGCGAGGAGGTGGGCGAGCTGGGCTCCAGCGGGTTCCTTACGCCCAACGACAGCCTGGTGTCCAGCTCGGTGGCGTCGACAGGCACCAACTACTCCAATGGCAGCTCGCTGCACTCCTCGGCCGGATCGGGGGGCTCGCGCTCCTACCTACCTGACCGCCTGCAGATTGTCAAGCCCCTGGAAGGTGAGGAGGGACGGGGAGACACTGTGTGGGTTCTTAGCTGAGATATTAGGTGTGCGGTAACTCAACTGTCAGTTTTATGGTAACTTGCCTAAGGTTGATGGACTCAATTTCAAGTGAAACTATGAATGTAGACTCTACAGCTGAAAATAGACACTCTTTACAATTATTTCCTTCTTTCAGTATGAAAAATATGCATGATTAGAGAAATACAGGTTATTACATAAATAAATAAATGTGTTATTCCCAACATACAACAATGTTAACTATATCGCCCTTCCTCTCCACCCCAGGCTCAGTGACACTGCACCACTGGCAGCAGCTGGCCAAGCCCAACCTGGGAGGTATCCTGCACCCTCGCCCGGGGGTCCTCACCAAAGACTTCCGGGAGCTGGAGATCGACCTCCAACACGTCTACAGCCTCAATGACCTGGAGGAGGACGAGCCTGACCTATTACAGCTCTCCCGTGGCCTGGCTGCCGGAGTCCACGGCACCATGGGTAAGAAAAGAGGCCACAGGGTAGTGTTTAGTTGAATTTATTAGATACGGTTGATAGGGTCTCAATTGTGAGTGAAAACACTTACACATACACACACATTACACACTCATTCCTCTGGTCCGTCTAGTCTGGTGTGGAAATCTGATCATTCTCCCTTCTCCCTCCGACGGAACTCTTTAGGTCCGTCAGATTGGGTAAGGGAGAACGATCAGGCATTGACACTGGAACCTTCTATTTGGATAACATGTCTACTGTGGTCCATATCCCCCTAAGTTCACCTGTGTGGTAGGTGTGATGTTACTGAACAGTTTGTCATTCCAACTCATACTGTCATTGTATATCATACATTCTCCCATCTGTGTCGTGTGGTGGGTGGCTCTGGGATTTTCCTCATCCATTGTGAGTAGGTATGTGTGTTGTTGTGTATGTGTTTTTGTGTAGTTGTGTAAAGTGTGTCCATCACCCACAGTCACTCCTCCATCCTCTGGCCCCAACCTACCCCAGACCCCTCCCACCCACACCGTCACCACCTGTCGGCGCCACCACCCATCCCTCCTGCTCCCCTCCTTCTCCACCAGGTAAGATCTGTCCCTCACATACACCTATTCATTGGTAACACTTTATTTTACAGTCCGGTTTCACATTTTATTTGATGTATGTTTTATTTAACCAGGAAGGCCGTTGAGATATTTTTTCCGAAGGAGACCTGGCCAAGAAAGCAGCATACAGTCAAGTGCAGAAAGTTACATGTTTTCTGTCTGGTATTTACTAAGAGCGTATTTATGGTGACAATGAATACTTCCTGGAAGTTTCGTCAAAGACGTCGAAATAATAGGTAACCTGGAACTAAATGGTGTTTGAAATGAATCCAAAGGAACATAAGTCATTAAAAGGTAGTGGACTGTTGAAGGTCGACTGACCTAAAGCTCAGCTACTATTAAAATAAATTTGCATCTGAATGAAAGTGTGCAGAGACTTTTCCCTGTTTCTCCAGTTTTGCATTTTGCCTCCAGCACCATCACTAATCGGTTTTGTGTGTACGGTAGATTCTGCCTATTATCCCCAGGTAGTGAACTGTAAAATAAAGTGAAATTCATTTATTTTTCATGAATTTGCCTTTTGGTATTCATTCAATCATTCATTCATTCATTAAACCAAAGCCCAATATTAGTAATGACGTGAAAAGGTATTTACAATATGACTACAAAAGACTACACCACTCTCAAAACAACAGTAGCTTTGCTGCCCCATTTTTCTCCTCAAAAGTACCTTGCTACTTTGTGTGTGTATAGCAGTCCTTCTCTCCTCCCTTACTCAATCCGTCTCTCCTTACCCCATGTCTCTCCCCTCAGTGGTAGGAAACGCTGGTCCAAGCACTTTCTCCAGCTCTAAAGGGGGCTTCCTAGGCAAAGTAAGAGCCAACAGGCATGGACAGAATGGGAATGATGCAGGAAAATCCCATATGTATCCCTTAACTTTTCTAAACCATGCCCCTTCTAACTCTGACCCCACCCAACCCGGAAGCAAAACTATTGATCATACCCCACGCTAGAGCCTTAAACAAACACCACTACAAAGTCACGTGAATGAATGCACTCGCAGCTTCGACAATGCTTCAACTTTCTTTTGTGTCTAGTTAAATGACTTGGAGGTTTAGTATTCAATTATTGGGGTCAAATCCTATATTAAGATCCACACGTAACTCAAACCTTCATACACACAGGTCTCCCATTCCAACATCTTAATGCCTGCTTCTCTATTAAGGATTTGGTCCATTATCTTGAATCTACTTCGTAAACAACATGTCACACACTTGCTTGGCTTGCTATCTTGGACACCATGGCCCCTGTGCTCATCTTAACAGTTCCTGATCCCTTCCAGATTCTTCCAGGTAAACTGCATGAACCAACAGAAATCCTCTTTTCAGTTCTCAGGCTGACTAACTAACTGACTAACACAATCTCTAACCCACCCTTACAGGCGTAATCCACCACTGGGAGCAACTAAACTAACTAACCGCTCTTACCTAATGCTGCACTGTTACTAATGCTCCTAAGCTTCTAGCTATGTATTTATTATATATAACAGAACTCCTGTGTCTGATTTGGTATTTTTCTCTTTTCCTGTATTTCCAGTCTTTGCTCTCGCAGCCTGTCCGCTCGTGGGAGCTGTGAGCATCTGAGTACCACGTCGCCCTCCTCTTCCAATCAGCAGCACTGTGTGCTGACCTTTGACCCTAGCCAGGGCAGTGGCCACCACTCCACCTCCACCCCAGCACCTCCTCTATCACTGGGACTCCTGAAGCTGCTGGAGGAGCAGGGCATCTCTGCCTCCACCCTCCCCTACCCTTACCACCAACTGACCCCACACATGCCCCACAACTGCAGCGGAAGAGCGGGGTGGAGGAACATGCATTATGGAGGAAGAAGGGAGAATGAACATGCTCAGCTTCAACCTGGTAGAGAAGCTGAGGAGTCTGGGACTTCACAAGGTGGCAGCCCGAGGCGTGGACTGAAGAGAGAACGAAGAGGAGAGAGAAGCAATCCGACAATACAGACATCCACCTAGAGTTTGAGAAAGACTGGGAAAACTCCTTCTCCCCTTCCTCCTTAATCGTCATTGACTTCAATCCAAATGCTGGCGATGCCAGTGTACCGCCATTTTGTGTTTCGGGCCCACAGCAATACATTGTAAAATGGAACCTCGGGAGAACCATAGAGCCATACGTTGAGTTTCTGTTACATGTACAGTCACTCTTCTTTTTGTAATGGACTCATGTATTGTGTATATACTAGGTCTCCACGACAATGTGTGACGTCATGATCATTCTCAGGAGAATCACCTGATCACCGGTCCGGCTGGCTTGAACACGAGCAAGGTTTTTTTTATTTTTTATTAAATAAAATACCTGTGTTTCGTGCGTGTCAGATGGTTTTACACGTTTGTTTTTATAGACCCCCCCGCTATGCTTTTTTTATATATATTTTTTACCATCAAATACAATCACATGACCTTTTCATTACTTTGGGAAAGATTCAAGGTATCGTTATTTAAGAACCACCAAACTGACCAGATTGTCATCCACAGATGTGCTGGATTTCAGTATGTCCTTTTGCATATTAGCTGCTATTAGAAAATGAAGCATTTGTGGGTATTTTAACCACATTGACTTTACTGTGGTAAAACCACAAGCACTTCAATCACTCCCCATTACAGAATGGTAGAGAGATTGATACACTGACTTTACTTCCTGAACGTTTGTGACATTATTGACATTCACTGAGGTATACTACTCTGCTCTTTACCCAAAAGTCCTCATTTAGCACTCGCAGTACTGTCTGTTTACATGGCATCACCTGCTGCAAGTCATTGTAAAATAATGCTTTACTTCGAAATGCTGTCAATTATTGTAAACTTATTTGGTCGAACCTCACCAAAGCATTCAGGTAGTCTACCATGCTGTATCAAAGACAACCGAAAGTGACTGTTAAAGGTCTCGGCACTAGTCTATGTGCTGGATCTGTGTTAACAGACCTTAAACTAAAGTGTTGTTGGTACAAATGTAATTCATGTCATCAGGAATAATGATAATAATAATAATAATAATCATGGACTGCATGCTTTTTTGGATGCTCTTTCAGCTGTCTGGACAATCAATTGTAGATAAAAGGCATAGGATTCTGCAGATCAAAAGGGAAAATTATAGCAAATTATGACAATTTGAATTCAGCAGAAAATGAACCAAACAGCACTACATATATTTCAGATGTTGAAATTGACTACTCCTTGCTGAATTCTATGTTATGATCACTGAGATGTATGTCTGTATATATTGTACCACATGTATATTAAAAAGTACATTGTATTTCCATCAGCCACACATGCATGCGTGTTCTTTTTCTACTCTTTAAGGGCCCGATTTCCCCGGACACATTAAGCCTTGTCCTAGACTAACAATAACAGTTAATGTAGATTCTGTGTCCGGGAAATCGGCCCATGTCCTAAATGAAATCAAGAAAGGTTCGTAGACATATACTGCAAACATGTTTATTTTGAAACTTGGATAAAAATCAAAACTCATGACATAAGCCAATGAAAATATACAATCTACTCCAAATAGGGATGGATTCCTGAGTAACGCCAGTGCAGGCAGACGTTCCTCATTTGGCCTGTGGTACATCTCTACTCTGCACTCCGCCGTCCAAAGTCTACCCATCCTTGGTAGTCCCGGTCCGGACACTCGTTCATCTCTGCGAACAATACAAACCTACATGAACCAAACAGAAAAGTTCAATGTGGATTTAAAGTGCTCAAGCAAACAACGATACACTTCACATTTACCATGGTAGATGTTGGCATCTCTCTCTCACACACACACTTGACTCGACACCACCACGTACCTGAGATGGCCTGCATGATTTGCTTGGACATGAACTCGCGCTGGTCCTCTGACAGGTGCGCCATCCTCTCCATCCGTGCCATGCTCGTTTGAGTGTCTTGCTCCCGCTTAGCGACGTTCTCTGCAACATTCCTCACTGCCTCCCTCCTGGCCAGTAGCTGTGGCAGTATCCCACCCTGTTTGGTGTTGCCATCCGACTTGGATACGGGTGATGTCAAACCAACCCCCACTAGCGCTGCCATGAGGACGCACACCAACAATCCACTCATTGCCATGCCTGGACGCAGAAGAACAGTTTTCTTACAATACAGCTTTAGATTATTAAAAGGAGGGAATGCAAATAGCTATTTTTTGTGTGAAAGTGAGAGGTGATCGTACGTAACAGTCTGTACTAAACGAAGTCAGAAGTGTGAATGATATTGCCAGCTCTCTATGTCAGGTCTTTTATACACAAAGGTCTATGTAACCAATATGGTCAAAGAGCAATATCTGATAACAATGTCCAAGATGGATCTCTTGATTGATTGAAAAAGACGATGGAAACTCCATGCGTAATGGATACTTGGTGCCAGAATGGGGCGCATCAATATTCTAATCGTTCACCTGGAAATGTGAGACAATAAAGTACAACTCAGACATTCAATAGTGGTTGTTTTTACAGAAGTCTACAACCCTGTCATAACACCTGTATCCAAGGCCAAGGTCTATCAACTCTAACTTCTACTTGCATTGACATGCAATAAAAACCATGGATCAATAATGAAAAAGGCCATAGAAAAAGTTGCAAGTGGTGCATCACTTAGAAACCCGTTTGAAACACAAAGGCACCATATCATTACTGTTGTTCTTAATATAGACCTAGTTGTAAAATTATAATGACTGATATCATGAAGGCGTAACCTAAACAACCGATGAGGAAGGGTTAAGTGGACAGTGTGTGATGACGTACATCCTCCATCTTTGACTGGGAACAACATTAGAGTTGTTTACCTATAGATTTTTGTTAAAGAAGTATCTTCTGTATATAATAAAGTCTTTAGTGTCACTGGTGTAGAGAGGAGTAGGCAGGATGCAGTTGCAGGTTTATAACTACTTAATTTGTTTAAGCACCATAGATCAAAGCGGGATGAAACCCAAACACTGTTGTGCTCAAAATATATCTTCATTATCAAAAAGGCACAGGGCGAACCCAAAGTGCAAAATATAAAGTACTCAGGAAAAAGTAGGAGAGATTCCTCTCAGGAAAACAAGTAACATTTACAATGACCAACAAAGACAAATGGCAGAGGGAATATATATATACAGTGATAGAGTGGGGATTGGAACCAGGTGTGTGTAATAATGACGAGACAAGTACGGAGTTGATGAGTGAAGGCCGTTTGCCAGCAGTAGGTTCGGCAGCAGCTAGGCCGGCGACGCCGAAACGCCTGAGCTGGACAGGAGAGGGAGCCAAAGCGAAGGCTGGTGTAACATTTGGAAGCTGTGTATTTTTTTTAAATTCATATGATATGATATCCATTTAGAATGTTGTCATTAAAAAATTATTTTAAAAACACTGGAATTGTTGTAAGGATACCACAGCCAAAGTGATATGCTATTGGATATAAGAGCAACGTCAACTCACCAACATCACGACCAGGAATACGACTTTCCCGAAGCGGATCCTCTGTTTGGTCCACCACCCAGGACAATGGATCGGATCCCAGCCGGCGACCCAAAACAACGGCGCCGCAGAAGGGGCAGACGGAGCGGTCTTCTGGTCAGGCTCCGTAGACGGGCACATCGCGCACCGCTCCCGAGCATACTACTCGCCAATGTCCAGTCTCTTGACAACAAGGTAGACGAAATCCGAGCAAGGGTTGCCTTCCATAGAGACACCAGAGATTGTAACGTTCTTTGTTTCACGGAAACATGGCTCACTCGGGATACGTCATCAGACTCGGTACAGCCACCTGGCTTCTTCACGCATCGCGCCAACAGAAACAAACATCTCTCTGATAAGAAGAAGGGCGGGGGTGTATGCCTTATGATTAACGAGACGTGGTGTGATCATAACAAAATACAGAAACTCAAGTCCTTTTGTTTACCTGACCTAGAATTCCTTACAATCAAATGCCGACCGCATTATCTACCAAGAGAATTCTCTTCGATCATAATCACAGTCGTGTATATCCCGCCCCAATCAGACACATCGACGGCCCTGAAAGAACTTCATTTGACTCTATGTAAACTGGAAACCACATATCCTGAGGCTGCATTTATTGGAGCTGGGGATTTTAACAAGGCTAATCTGAAAACAAGGCTCCCTAAATTTTATCAGCATATCAAATGCGCAACCCGGGCTGGCAAAACCCTGGATCATTGTTATTCTAACTTCCACGATGCATATAAAGCCCTCCCCCGCCCTCCTTTCAGGAAAAGCTGACCACGACTCCATTTTGTTGCTCCCAGCCTATAGACAGAAACTAAAACAGGAAGCGCCCGTGCTCAGGTCTGTTCAAAGCTGGTCCGACCAATCGGATTCCACGCTTCAAGATTGCTTCGATCACGTGGACTGGGATATGTTCCACATAGCGTCGGACAATAACATTGAGGAATACGCTGATTCGGTGAGCGAGTTTATTAGCAAGTGCATCGGTGATGTTGTACCCACAGCATCTATTAAAACATTCCCCAACCAGAAACTGTGGATTGATGGCAGCATTTGAGCAAAACTGAAGGCGCGAAACACTGCTTTTAATCAAGGCAAGGTGACCGGAAACATGACCAAATACAAACAGTGTAGCTATTCCCTCCGCAAGGCAATCAAACAAGCTAAGCGTCAGTATAGAGACAAAGTAGTATCACAATTCAACAGCTCAGACACGAGAGGTATGTGGCAGGGTCTACAGTCAATCACAGACTACAAAAGGAAAACCAGCCCCATCGCGGACCACGATGTCTTGCTCCCAGACAAACTAAACAACTTCTTTGCTCGCTTTGTTAACCTTCTGTGTTAACCCTCGCAGGGCTGCCAGCCCAGATGGCATCCCCAGCCGTATCCTCAGAGCATGCGCAGACCAGCTGGCTGGTGTGTTTTTACGGACATATTCAATCAATCCCTATCCCAGTCTGCTGTTCCCACATGCTTCAAGAGGGCCACCATTGTTCCTGTTCCCAAGAAAGCGAAGGTAACTGAGCTAAATGACTATCGCCTCGTAGCACTCACTTCTGTCATCATGAAGTGCTTTGAGAGACTAGTCAAGGACCATATCACCTCCACCCTACCTGACACCCTAGACCCACTCCAATTTGCTTACCGCCCCAATAGGTCCACAGACGACGCAATCGCAATCACACTGCACACTGCCCTAACCCTTCTGGACAAGAGAAATACCTATGTAAGAATGCTGTTCATCGACTACAGCTCAGCATTTAACACCATAGTACCCTCCAAACTCGACATTAAGCTTGAGACCCTGGGTCTCGACCCCGCCCTGTGCAACTGGGTCCTGGACTTCCTGATGGGCCGCCCCCAGGTGGTGAGGGTAGGTAACGACATCTCCACCCCGCTGATCCTCAACACTGGGGCCACACAAGGGTGCGTTCTCAGCCCCCTCCTGTACTCCCTGTTCACCCTTGACTGCGTGGCCATGCACGCCTCCAACTCAATCATCAAGTTTGCAGACGACACTACAGTGGTAGGCTTGATTACCAACAACGACGAGACGGCCTACAGGGAGGAGTTGAGGGCCCTCGGAGTGTGGTGTCAGAAAAATTATCTCACACTCAATGTCAACAAAACAAAGGAGATGTTTGTGGACTTCAGGAAACAGCAGAGGAAGCAGCCCCTTATCCACATCGACGGGACAGTAGTGGAGAAGGTGGAAAGTTTTAAGTTCCTTGGCGTACACATCACGGACAAACTGAAATGGTCCACCCACACAGACAGCGTGGTGAAGAAGGCGCAGTAGCGCCTCTTCAACCTCAGGAGGCTGAAGAAATGTGGCTTGTCACCAAAAACACTCACAAACTGTTACAGATGCACAATCGAGAGCATCCTGTCGGGCTGTATCACCGCCTGGTACGGCAACTGCTCCGCCCACAACCGTAAGGCTCTCCAGAGGGTAGTGAGGTCTGCACAACGCATCACCGGGGCCAAACTACCTGCCCTCCAGGACACCTACACCACCCGATGTCACAGGAAGGCCAAAAAGATCGTCAAGAACAACAATCACCCGAGCCACTGCCTGTTCACCCCGCTATCATCCAGAAGGCGAGGTCAGTACAGGTGCATCAAAGCGGGGACCGAGAGACTGAAAAACAGCTTCTATCTCAAGGCCATCAGACTGTTAAACAGCCATCACTAACATTGAGTGGCTGCTGCCAACATACTGACTCATCTCTAGCCACTTTAATAATGAAAAAATGTATGTAAAAAATGTATCACTAGCCACTTTAAACAATGCCACTTTATATCCTGTTTACATACCCTACATTACTCATCTCATATGTATATACTGTACTCTATACCATCTACTGCATCTTGCCTATGCCGTTCGGCCATCGCTCATTCACATATTTTTATGTACATATTCTTATTCATTCCTTTACACTTGTGTGTATAAGGTAGTTGTTGTGAAATTGTTAGGTTAGATTACTTGTTAGAAATTACTGCATGTGTAACGGATGTGAAATGGCTAGCTAGTTAGCGGTGGTGCGCGCTAATAGCCTTTCAATCGGTGACGTCACTTGCTCTGAGACCTTGAAGTAGTGGTTCCCCTTGCTCTGCAAGGGCCGCGGCCTTTGTGGAGCGATGGGTAACGATGCTTCGTGGGTGACTGTTGTTGGTGTGTGCAGAAGGTCCCTGGTTCGCGCCCGGGTCGGGGCGAGGGGACGGACTAAAGTTATACTGTTACACATGGTCGGAACTAGAAGCACAAGCATTCCGCTACACTCGCATTAACATCTGCTAACCATGTGTATGTGACAAATAAGATTTGATTTGATTTGATATGCTGTTATGGGATTAGGAAACAAGATAAAGGTCAAGATGGTTCATTGTTCAACATGGACCTGATGGTTATATTCATTGTGCACTTCACAGTAAAGTAATGTAAAATAAAGTAATGTAAAGTAAAGTATCATCTAATTTACATAGAAAACTGGAAGGTAGTCTGTTAGTTTCATATTGGGAGATTGAGTTCACTGCAGAGCTCTTGAAAGGATTTCAGTGTGGTTGTGTTCTGATGAAACAGGTCTGAAAAGGTCCTGATCCCTAGAGTATGCCAAAGATGAAAGTTGGCATCACTCAGGGCTTTTGGTAAGTCTGGGTTGCATACTACAGGCCAGTGAGAGCATATCAAGGAGGAAATGTTTCTGGCACTCCAACGACATTGAGAATGCTTATGGAGGGTCTTTCCTAGGAAGACAGGGTTGAAAGTAGTTATGAAATTCGGTGTAATTGAGGTGCGGTGTGAGATGTTGTACTTTCGGTTTTGAGATGTAGATCTGGAAGAGAGAGTTAAGGGACAACTGATAATTAAAGGGAAATAAAAAGGATCATCATTAAAGCAAAAAAAAACACATAATAGTGTTGATGTCCTATATTAGAAAGACATCCATTTTGTTAAGGTCCTTCCGTCTCCAGCCCTCCAAATGGAGCTGGCCGAGTCTGTGACGTGTCCCTCTTCTGTTGGCCATCTTGCTACACCTTATACAATCAACTAATTAGCTTTACCTTAACTGAAAGGGGGGGAACATCATTCCAATCCAACACAACCACATTATTCTCATTTTACTGGTGGAACTTCCAGTAAAGGAGGTATACCACTCCCCTCTACAACTGATTTATCATAAAAATAGTTACCGTCTTACCTAATCGAGGCAGAACATAAATATCTCTACCTGTGATAATAGAACCAAAGAAAACAGTAGAAATAGCAGAAGACCTGCCAAGTGATTAGGCACGCAATGGTGTCTTGGTTTCCCTGGAAATACCTCTCGTCACACGGTGCGAAAGAAGATTTGAGTCCAACACTTTTAACCTTTAGGGTCACCAGAGAATACATAGAGGCCATGAAGTTAAGTGTTTGTTTAATATACAGTCTATTGGCTGAATGAGGGGGCTTTGGGGTTTCAATAGGTGGTGGTTTGAGGATAGTGACAGTGAAGTCTTGATGGGGATGAGTTTACATAGCGAGGCATGTGGATCATTCATTATGTTGTCTTGTGGGTCCAATGTGTATGAATGAGTTGTGCTTTTGTGGCTTAGAGGTAAAACTAAAAACTAACCCTTAAGAAAGTATTCACATCCCTTGATTTTTCCCACATTTTGTTGTGTTACAGCCTAAAATTGTCTAAAATTGATACAATTTAGATTTTGTGTCACTGGCCTACTAGAAATACCCCATAATGTGAAAGTGGAATTAATTAACAGTGAAAAACTGAAATATCTTGAGTCAATAAGTATTCAACCACTTTGTTATGGCAAGCCTAAATAAGTTCAGGAGTAAAAATGTGCTTAACAAGTCACATAATAAGTTGCATGGACTCACTCTGTGTGCAATAATAGTGTTTAAAATCATTTTGGAATGAATACCTAATCTCTGTACTCCACACATACAATTATCTGTAAGGTCCCTAAGCCAAGCAGTGAATTTCAAACACAGACTCAACCACAGGGAGGTTGTCCAATTCCTTGCATAGAAGGGCACCTATTGGTAGATGGGTAAAAAGCAGACATTGAATATCCCTTTGAGCATGGTGAAGTTATTAATTACACTTTGGATGGTGTATCAATACACCCAGTCACTACAAAGATACAGGCGTCCTTCCTAAGGAAACCGCTCAGGGATTTCACCATGAGGCCAATAGTGACTTTAAATAATGTACAGAGTTTAATGGTTGTGTAGTTACTCCACAATACTAACCTAAATGACAGAGTGAAAAGAAGGAAGCGTGTACATTATACAAATATTCCAAAACATGCATCCTGTTTGCAACAAGGCACTAAAGTAAAACTGAAAAACAAATTGGCAAAAAAATGTACTTTATGTTCTGAATACAAAGCATTATGTTTGCGACAAATCCAACACAACAGATCACTGACTACCACTCTTAATATTTTCAAGCATGGTGGCGGCTGCATCATGTTATAGGTATGCTTGTCATCGGCAAGGACTAGGGAGTTTTTTGGGGATGAAAAGAAACAGAATAGAGCAAAATTCTAGAGTAAAATCTTGTTCATTCTGCTTTCCGACAGACACTGGGAGACAAATTGTAACGGCTGTCTTCGGGTGAAAGAGAGGAGGACCAAAATGCAGCGTGATGATAATCCATATTTTAATTAGGATATTTAAACGACGAACAAAAACAACAAACTGACAGAAGGAACCGAAAACGCTACAGTCCTAAACATGGGAACACAAAAGACATGAACACACGAACAGGAACAATCACCCACAAACAAACAATGAAAACAGGCTACCTTAATATGGTTCCCAATCAGAGACAATGACAAACACCTGCCTCTGATTGAGAACCATATTAGGCCAAACAACAAACCCAACATAGAAACACAAAACATAGAATGCCCACCCAGCTCACGTCCTGACCAACTAAACAAAGACTAAACAAAGGAAATAAGGTCAGGAACGTGACACAAATTCACCTTTCAGCAGGACAATAACCTAAAACACAAGGAAAAATATACACTGGAGTTGCTTACCAAGATGACATTGAATGTTCCTGAGTGGCCTAGTTACAGTTTTGACTTAAATAGGCTTGATAATCTAACTTGACAGAGCATGAAGAATTTTTTAAAGAATAATGTGCAAATATTGTACAGTCCAGGTGTGTACAGCTTTTAGAGACTTACAGTTGTAATCACTGCCAAAGGTGATGTATTGTAAATGTATTGACTCAGGGTGTGAATACTTATGTAAATGAGATATTTCCGTATTTCATTTTTAATAAACGTGCAAACATTTCTAAAAACTACTTTTCACTTTGTCATTATGGGGTATTGTGTGTATATGGGTGAGATTATTATTATTATTTTATTCATTTTGAATTCAGGCTGTAACACAACAATATGTGAAATAAGTCAAGGGGTGTGAATACTTTCTGAAGGCACTGTATCTGTGTGCTATTTATCACTGATGATATTTGTTCAGTTGAAAATGCCCTGGGGATATGTCTGTTCATGCTCTGACAAGGTACAACTCATTCATCATCATTACATGGAAGAGGCAGAGCTCAATTAAGTTTAACCTGCCTTGCAGTGCTTACAGAGCAGCTCATTTCCCCCGAATTCAAATAAAATCCTAGAATCGTTTTCACTATTGTAAAAATCCAACTACAGACTCCTCTAACATGTTGATGCTTGATGGTTTTAATAATTAGTGTGTGAGCTTGGACAGTTTGTATTAATCAAAGAGAGTGTGTAAACATACAATACGATGTGCTCTCAAAAAGGAAAAAGCAGATATTGTTCTATTACAAGAGACACATGTCTGTGATGCCGAACATGCTAAACTCTGCAGAGCTTGGGTGGAACATGCTAAATTCCGCAGAGCTTGGGTGGAACATGTAAACTCCGCAGAGCTTGGGTGGAACATGCTAAACTCTGCAGAGCTTGGGTGGAACATGCTAAACTCCGCAGAGCTTGGGTGGAACATGCTAAACTCTGCAGAGTTTGGGTGGAACATGCTAAACTCCGCAGAGCTTGGGTGGAACATGCTAAACTCCGCAGAGTTTGGGTGGAACATGCTAAACTCTGCAGAGCTTGGGTGGAACATGCTAAACTCTGCAGAGCTAGGGTGGAACATGCTAAACTCTGCAGAGCTAGGGTGGAACATGCTAAACTCTGAAAAGCTTGGATGGAACATGCTAAACTCTGCAGAGCTTGGATGGAACATGCTAAACTCTGCAGAGCTAGGGTGGAACATGCTAAACTCTGCAGAGCTTGGGTGGATCATGCTAAACTCTGCAGAGCTAGGGTGGAACATGCTAAACTCTGCAACGCTTGGATGGAACATGCTAAACTCTGCAGAGCTAGGGTGGAACATGCTAAACTCTGCAGAGCTTGGGTGGACATGCTAAACTCTGCAGAGCTTGGATGGAACATGGAACATGCTAAACTCTGCAGAGCATGGGTGGAACATGCTAAACTCTGCAGAGCTTGGGTGGAACATGGAACATGCTAAACTCTGCAGAGCATGGGTGGAACATGCTAAACTCTGCAGAGCTTGGATGGAACATGCTAAACTCTGCAGAGCTTGGGTGGACATGCTAAACTCCGCAGAGCTTGGGTGGAACATGCTAAACTCTGCAGAGCTTGGGTGGAACATGCTAAACTCTGCAGAGCTTGGGTGGAACATGCTAAACTCTGCAGAGCTTTGATGGAACATGCTCAACTCTGCAGAGCTTTGATGGAACATGCTCAACTCTGCAGAGCTTGGGTGGAACATGCTCAACTCTGCAGAGCTTGGGGGGAACATGCTAAACTCTGCAGAGCTTGGGTGGAACATGCTCAACTCTGCAGAGCTAGGGTGGAACATGCTAAACTCTGCAACGCTTGGGTGGAACATACTCAACTGCAGAGCTTGGGTGGAACATGGAACATGCTAAACTCTGCAGAGCATGGGTGGAACATGCTAAACTCTGCAGAGCTAGGGTGGAACATGCTAAACTCTGCAGAGCTAGGGTGGAACATGCTAAACTCTGCAACGCTTGGGTGGAACATACTAAACTGCAGAGCTTGGGTGGAACATGGAACATGCTAAACTCTGCAGAGCATGGGTGGAACATGCTAAACTATGCAGAGCTTGGGTGGACCATGGTAAACTCTGCAGAGCTTGGGTGGAACATACTAAACTCTGCAGAGCTTGGGTGGACCATGGTAAACTCTGCAGAGCATGGGTGGAACATGCTAAACTCTGCAGAGCTTGGATGGAACATGCTAAACTCTGCAGAGCTTGGGTGGAACATACTAAACTCTGCAGAGCTTGGGTGGAACATGCTAAACTCTGCAGAGCTAGGGTGGAACATGCTAAACTCTGCAACACTTGGGTGGAACATACTAAACTGCAGAGCTTGGGTGGAACATGGAACATGCTAAACTCTGCAGAACATGGGTGGAACATGCTAAACTCTGCAGAGCTTGGATGGAACATGCTAAACTCTGCAGAGCTTGGGTGGGCATGCTAAACTCCGCAGAGCTTGGGTGGAACATGCTAAACTCTGCAGAGCTTGGGTGGAACATGCAAAACTCTGCAGAGCTAGGGTGGAACATGCTAAACTCTGCAGAGCTAGGGTGGAACATGCTAAACTCTGCAGAGCTAGGGTGGAACATGCTAAACTCTGCAGAGCTTGGATGGAACATGCTAAACTCTGCAGAGCTTGGGTGGAACATACTAAACTCTGCAGAGCTTGGGTGGAACATGCTAAACTCTGCAGAGCTAGGGTGGAACATGCTAAACTCTGCAACACTTGGGTGGAACATACTAAACTGCAGAGCTTGGGTGGAACATGGAACATGCTAAACTCTGCAGAGCATGGGTGGAACATGCTAAACTCTGCAGAGCTAGGGTGGAACATGCTAAACTCTGCAGAGCTTGGATGGAACATGCTAAACTCTGCAGAGCTTGGATGGAACATGCTAAACTCCGCAGAGCTTGGGTGGAACATGCTAAACTCTGCAGAGCTAGGGTGGAACATGCTAAACTCTGCAGAGCTTGGGTGGAACATGCTAAACTCTGCAGAGCTTGGGTGGAACATGCTAAACTCTGCAGAGCTTGGGTGGAACATGCTAAACTCCGCAGAGCTTGGATGGAACATGCTAAACTCTGCAGAGCTTGGGTGGAACATGCTAAACTCTGCAGAGCTTGGGTGGACCATGGTAAACTCTGCAGAGCATGGGTGGAACATGCTAAACTCTGCAGAGCTTGGATGGAACATGCTAAACTCTGCAGAGCTTGGGTGGAACATACTAAACTCTGCAGAGCTTGGGTGGAACATGCTAAACTCTGCAGAGCTAGGGTGGAACATGCTAAACTCTGCAACACTTGGGTGGAACATACTAAACTGCAGAGCTTGGGTGGAACATGGAACATGCTAAACTCTGCAGAACATGGGTGGAACATGCTAAACTCTGCAGAGCTTGGATGGAACATGCTAAACTCTGCAGAGCTTGGGTGGGCATGCTAAACTCCGCAGAGCTTGGGTGGAACATGCTAAACTCTGCAGAGCTTGGGTGGAACATGCTAAACTCTGCAGAGCTAGGGTGGAACATGCTAAACTCTGCAGAGCTAGGGTGGAACATGCTAAACTCTGCAGAGCTAGGGTGGAACATGCTAAACTCTGCAGAGCTTGGATGGAACATGCTAAACTCTGCAGAGCTTGGGTGGAACATACTAAACTCTGCAGAGCTTGGGTGGAACATGCTAAACTCTGCAGAGCTAGGGTGGAACATGCTAAACTCTGCAACACTTGGGTGGAACATACTAAACTGCAGAGCTTGGGTGGAACATGGAACATGCTAAACTCTGCAGAGCATGGGTGGAACATGCTAAACTCTGCAGAGCTAGGGTGGAACATGCTAAACTCTGCAGAGCTTGGATGGAACATGCTAAACTCTGCAGAGCTTGGATGGAACATGCTAAACTCCGCAGAGCTTGGGTGGAACATGCTAAACTCCGCAGAGCTTGGGTGGAACATGCTAAACTCTGCAGAGCTAGGGTGGAACATGCTAAACTCTGCAGAGCTTGGGTGGAACATGCTAAACTCTGCAGAGCTTGGATGGAACATGCTAAACTCTGCAGAGCTAGGGTGGAACATGCTAAACTCTGCAGAGATTGGGTGTAACATGCTAAACTCTGCAGAGCTTGGGTGGAACATGCTAAACTCTGCAGAGCTTGGGTGGAACATGCTAAACTGCAGAGCTAGGGTGGAACATGCTAAACTCTGCAGAGCTTGGGTGGAACATGCTAAACTGCAGAGCTAGGGTGGAACATGCTAAACTCTGCAGAGCTTGGGTGGAACATGCTAAATAAACTCCGCAGAGCTTGGATGGAACATGCTAAACTCTGCTCTGGACAAATCATCTCAAGTCCCCACCACAAACCCTAGATCGGCAAAGATGTTGAACTCTCTTACTAAAGAGATAGGACTGATCGATATCTGGAGAGATATAGCTCATCTATGGACTATACATACTACTCCAATATCCATAACACCTACTTTCGTATAGATTACTGTTCTCAGTCTTAGAAAAGTTCAATATGGGCCCAAATTTTATTAAATGGATTAAGTGACTATATTCCCATCCAAATGCCATGGTGTCTACTAACGGTCTGAACTCTGACAGATTCCCTTTGGGACGTGGCACAATACAAGGATTCTTGCTGTCCCCCCTGCTCTACTTGTTGGGAGCGGAGCCTTTGGCAGAGTTGCTAAGGTGCAATCCATCCAAGTATCATGGGGGTTTCTGCAGGCGGCCTTCAGCACAAGAGTTCGCTCTATCCGGATGATGTCTTGCTCTACATATCCAACCCTCCCATTTTAGACATAATGCTAGGCACATTTTTAGGATATAAGATTCATTTGAACAAATCCATTGTTTGCCCTCTCAATCTTCCACTCACCAGCTCTATAAAGACACTCTGCCCGTTCCAATGACAGACAATAGCTTGGAATCTTTGTAACACCAGATCTGAACTGCCTTTTCAAGGAAAATAATCTCCCACTCCTGGATTGAATTAAGAATGATCTCTGAACCTGGACCTCCCTCCCAATTAGCTTAGTCGGAAGAATCAATGTTATCCATAGGAACATCCTCCCTAGATTGAACTATTTGTTTCAGATGCTCCCATGCTATCTTCCAGTTTCTTTTTTTTCAAAACAACCAACCAAAGCTTCACCAAGTTGAAATGGGGAAATAAAAAACCTAGGATCAAGTTCTCCACTCTATCAAAATCTGAATCTAAGGGTGGTCTTGCTCTTCCCTGCATTAAATTGTTCTACTTGTCTGCCCAAATCGGCAACATGTTAACATGGATCACAAACAGACAAGACTCAATGTCGATTCAGATAGAGGCCCAATCCTGTTGTTCCTTGCACCTAAGCTCAATTAGTGTATATTCATTAATAACTTTAGTGAAGTGGGCAACATACCCCAAACCTTTGTGATTTACCACACCCTACTAGCATGGAAGGACTGTAAGAAATACCTTGGCATTTCCTCCCTGATATGCTTTCACTCGCCTGTAGTATGCAAACTAGACTTACCATAAAGCCCTGAGTGATGCCAACTTTCATCTTTGGCATACTCTAGGGATCAGGTCTTTTCAGACCTGTTTCGTCAGAACACAACCACACTGAAATCCTTTCAAGAGCTCTGCAGTGAATTCAATCTGCCAAGATGTTTTTATTATCTTCAAACTAGACACATCATTTCCTCAGTCACTTCCAAGGGAAGGTTTAGAGCTGAGCTGAATAAAGTTGAGACCCTTCTTGCCATGGCACAATCCATCAAAGGCTAAATCTACTATATCTATAGAGTCCTTTCTGAGAATGTGGGCTCCTCCTTTACTCCTTTGAAAATAATCTGGGAAAAGGACCTTTGTTTGACTATCAGTGATGAGTTATGGGCGGATGTTTGCGACAGGGTATACTGCTCCTCTACTAATATAAAAATGAAATACACATTTTATTACACCCCAGTAAGACTCCATAGAAGGAATACAGACATTTCTCCTGATTGTAAAACACATACCTCTGAAAGTGGAACCTGCTGTATAAGCATGTATATGTAGAGAGATTACCAGATTTTGGCAATCTATACATACTGCTGCACAGGAAACATTAGATGTCCAATTTGATATGACCACATGTCTCTATCTTCTTACTGCCCAGCTGGACTTTGTTCTTCATCCAGACAGAGAAAATGTGTTTTTGACTATCACATACTTTGCTAAAAAATTTATTATTTTACTGTGGGCTTCTAATTCTTCTCCTACATTTAAAATGTGGATTAACCAGATTGAAAAGCCCACTTATCAAATCAAATCAAGTTTATTTTATATAGCCCTTCGTACATCAGCTAATATCTCGAAGTGCTGTACAGAAACCCAGCCTAAAACCCCAAACAGCAAGCAATGCAGGTGTAGAAGCACGGTGGCTAGGAAAAACTCCCTAGAAAGGCCAAAACCTAGGAAGAAACCTAGAGAGGAACCAGGCTATGAGGGGTGGCCAGTCCTCTTCTGGCTGTGCCGGGTGGAGATTATAACAGAACATGGCCAAGATGTTCAAATGTTCATAAATGACCAGCATGGTGAAATAATAATCAGGAGTAAATGTCAGTTGGCTTTTCATAGCAGATCATTAAGAGTATCTCTACCGCTCCTGCGGTCTCTAGAGAGTTGAAAACAGCAGGTCTGGGACAGGTAGCACGTCCGGTGGACAGGTCAGGGTTCCATAGCCGCAGGCAGAACAGTTGAAACTGGACCAGCAGCAAGGCCAGGTGGACTGGGGACAGCAAGGAGTCATCATGCCCGGTAGTCCTGACGCATGGTCCTAGGGCTCAGGTCCTCCGAGAGAGAGAAAGAAAGAGAGAAGGAGAGAATTAGAGAGAGCATACTTAAATTCACACAGGACACCGGATAAGACAGGAGAAGTACTCCAGATATAACCAACTGACCCCAGCCCCCCGACACATAAACTACTGCAGCATACATACTGGAGGTTGAGACAGGAGGGGTCAGGAGACACTGTGGCCCCATCCGATGATACCCCCGGACAGGGCCAAACAGGAAGGATATAACCCCACCCACTTTGCCAAAGCACAGCCCCCGCACCACTAGAGGGATATCTTCAACCACCAATTTTACAATCCTGAGACAAGGCCGAGTATAGCCCACAAAGATCCCCACCACAGCACAAACAAAGGGGGGCGCCAACCCTCTTATGACCTACGCAAGAGACAGCCCAGATTCTATAGACTCTGGTCTCCACTACTCAACTATATTTAAAATTGGACAGAAATGTATGTATATCCATGCTGTGTAAGGTGCTGTAAAACAGATTATTTGCTTGTTGTCTCAGCTAAAGCTGGAAATAGCTAACATGATCACAGATAGTGCTGCTGCAAATGTGTTGTTTGTTTTATACTCTATTTTATTATATTATTTATGTCTGCCACATCTGTGAATGTGGAATCTGTTTTGTTTGTTGATAGAAAAACGACATTTCATAAAACCTTAAATACATTTACAAGTACTGTCAGACTGATTTGTAATAGAGAGCAATCTCCCAATTACAAAGTAAACATTGACCGTTGATTACATCACTTTATTTAATATGGTGGGGTTGCAAACATTTTTTTGATATCAAAATGAGGTCGCAGGCCAAAAAAGGTTGGGAACCCCTGCGTTATGGGCAGGTTGCATGTAAAATAACCATAGCACAACCACGTTCTGACCAAGCTCTAAGAAACATATGGTTCTCAGAACTTTGTGCGTTAGCTGGCATTATTTACAAGTATTTGAAAAATATATATTTTTTAAATAATGATGTCACAAATGTATAATTTGGACATTTCTTTATAAAAATATATTAATTTGCTACATTTGACTGTGTGAAACCTAGCAGTAGTAACTGTCACGTCGCTTCCTCTCCTCCGGCGTTCGACGTCGCCAGTTTACTAACCATCCTGTCAACCATCATTACCGCACCTGGCATCAATCATTGCGCGCACCTGTGCTTCATCATGAGCCATACCTGGACTCAATTACCTAACTCATTACCTCCCCTTTATCTGGCACTCCCTTAGGTTCTTTCCCCAGGCAGTGTTGTTTCTGTGTTTCATGTCAAGACGCTACTCCTATGTTGTATCATTCTTTGTTATATTAAACTTACCACCTGCTTCTCGACTCCCAGCATCTACGTTACAGTAACAAATACATGTCTGTCATTGAACAACCTCATTAGATAGTGAAAAAACACACCAATTTCTTTCATAATGTCTTTAAGCAATAAAAGATAATTGACCAACATTTCTGAAAATGGATATAGAGCGTTTTGGAATGAAACTGTTCAATTTATTCAGACTGTTATGTGACTGTTTTGCATACACTTTTACCTTGAATAAAACACACTATCCAAACCAACATCTGAGAGCAAATACTGAGTAGGCAAAATGGAATGTGAGAAATTATGATGTTTATTCATATTTCAAATAAGGGTATAGTTACGGAACAGGACATCTTTGAATTCAGAAAGAATGAGAAAATCATCAAAGTGACTTAGGGCAACATTCTATTTTGGGAAAAATAGTAATACCTACTACACATCTTTGACAATGATTAAACACACTATCCAAACCAAGTAATCTGAGAGCAAGTATACTGAGTAGACAAAGTAACAACATTGAATGTGTTGAATTTATGAACAGTTCATAATGGTTATCTACATTTCAAAAAGATGACAGTTACTGACCATCTTTTCAAATGGACAGAATGACAGAAAATCATCAAATGTAAGTGAAGGAGTGACTTGGTGCAACATTTTAGTTTGGTAAAATAATATAAAAAATACAATATTTAGCCTACAAATCCTTGACAAGTATATATTCGCATACATTAAAAACATTGCCAATTTCAGTAAACAAACAAAAATGTAATTGAAAATGGATATCTGAAACCATCAAATGTCAGCTTTACAAAACACATCCAGTGAATTTCCAGAGAATCTCAAACTGTTTGATTTGTCTATACCTGTCAAACACACAACCCTCCATTAACCACAACCTTTTCTGAACCATTCATTTCCCTAGATGTCCTTAGTGACTTGATGTATCTTGTTACATAGTTGTTGCAAGCCCTGTACCCACCCACTGAACAAAACAATTAGATATACCTTCATTCCATGGAAAAGTGGTGACCTTGTCAATCATGCTTAATCGAACTGTATAAAGAAGCTCGAGGACACGAAGGGGGTTATTTTACCTGTCGCCTCCAACTCGGAAGAACACACGTTAACCTCACAGGACGCATCGCCAGACCATCTCTCGCCATGTCCGTTGTAGCCAGTCGCAGAAGTAGCCGTACCCACAGCCCACGTAGAGGTGTCGGTACGAGTGGCCTCAGTTCGTCCGATGGGATGCAGTTTGCCAGCGGTTTGGGAGGCGAAAGGTTCAGTATAAGCGTGTCCTCTGATGGGAGCAGTCGCGCGCCGAGTGTAAACAGAGGTGCCGGGGAATACGGCACCCGTATCTCTGTCTTCTTTCTCTATGGACGGGCCAGGCCGGATCACTATTGGCGCCAACGAAAAGCATACCATGCAGAATCTGAACGATCGTTTGGCCACCTACCTGGAAAAGGTAAGACAGCGTGATGGAGATGTGTCTGGAGATTAGGTGCGCTCCGCGATATTACGCACAGCCCAGATTATGTGCGTGGAGACCGAAAGTCAAAGCACCAACGACAAGGCAGGGTGATCAATCTTTTCAAAACAAAACATATTCGATGATATAGAAAACTGCTATGAGAAAGTGCTCTTTAATCTTTGTTATAAAGCATATATTTGTTAATAACCCCTTTCATCAATGCTATCCACAATGTTTAATTAAATGTGATAACATAGTAGGCTACAGCTAATGGACACCATACAAATATATTTAAAACAACTTTTACTTAACATTAAACTTTAAAAAAAACGATGTATTCCACCATTAACTGTTCTAATTGTAAAATTGCTATTGAGAAGAAACAGTAACCTATCGTTTTCCTGTAAAGCTCCAAGGGGAAATCTTATTATTATTAAAAGACACACCTGTATTACTATTGTAAACACATGTTCCTACATAATGAGGACAATGACATAGCAGGATTTATTTCTTTTCAATTCCATTATGTTGGGGATTATTTTATGGGAGTGCGCTGATTCACATAATGTGATGGGATGAATCCCAAATGGCACCCATAGGTGCTATTTCGGATAGACCCATGAACTGAACTGATTCCCTCCACTCCCTGTGTACACAGGTGCGCTCTCTAGAGGCAGCCAATAGCAAGTTGGAGCTGCAGATCAAGGAGTTCTACGAGATGAGATCACCGACTCACAAGAAGGACCTCAGTGGGTTCCATGCCACCATCACAGACATCTGCAACAAGGTACTTCTGGGTAAAGTAGTCTTAATGTAGCAACCCAGTGGGCTCACACTGGTTGAATCAACATTGTTTCCATGTCATTTCAATGTAATTATGTTGAACCAACATGGAATTGATGTTGATTTGACGTCTGTGCCCATTGGGAAGGGTGGTGAGGATAGGATTGAGAAGACGCCAACAGGTTTGTGAAAGAAGAGCGTCACTAGAATGAATTAGATAAGTGATAGATTTGAGGTATAATTCCTATAGTCTTTCAGTATTTATCTTGTTGATTGTTGTGTTCTGTTGTAAATGTTCTGTTGTTCTGTTGTGTTCTGTTGTAAATGAATGAACATTAGACATGAACCAGATCTGCTGATCTAAACACATGATATCCTGTACATAGTTGACTCTGTTATTACATTCCATTGACTGTGGCTGTCCTCCTGTTCCTAGATCCAAGCCAGGTCTGTGGAGAACTCTCAGATGATCCTGCAGGTGGATAATGCCAGACTTGCAGCTGATGACTTCAAGATGAAGTGCACTTCCTCTCTGTACTGTACACAGCCTCTGTGAGTGTACTGATTCTGTTTGAAACTCTTGGCCTATAAGTTTGAGATTGAGTCGATCAAATCCTCACAGATATACAGAAATGCTCATGGGGGTAGGCAGGGCTATGGATCAGTTTATGCTTTGGCAAGTTGTATCTTGGTTTGTTGTGAGAAGGAACTAATCAAGCTCTCCTTTCCTCAACCCCTGTAGGTTAGAGACGGAGGCTAACATGCGTATGAAGATGGAAGGGGATGTGGCTCGTCTGAGAGGAGTCCTGGACAGCTTTACACTCACCAGAGCAGAACTGGAGATACAGATTGAGGGGCTGAAGGAGGAGCTGGTCTATATATATATATATGTATGTCATGTTCGCATACTGTAATATTTCCCTTTTGACGGGATTGCATCAGCTGAATGATAACTAATGTAATTTACTCATGTTACCTTATAACTCTTATGTTGCTCTATCATATGGACAATTGAATGTTATTTCTAGAATGTGTTTTTCCCGTTGTTCCATTCATTGCCACCAGGTGGCATTATCTCATTTAAACATCTTTGGCCAGCCCAATTAAAAGTGAAAATGATTTCATTTGAGTAAATTGGAAACAGATTATTACAGTTACATAAGTGACATCAGGGAAAATACGATTTGCTTCATCAGCCATTATAAAGCTATTTTAGCTCCATTGTATACTTCCCGTACCACAAGCCATGTATGTTCGCTGTACTCTATGACAGGTTTAAAGTTAATATTCTGTAGGCCTACGACACTGACGCAACATGATACATTTGGCTGTTGATTAAATATAGATGTCAATGCATTTCAGGACACTGATATCATAATTGAGGGTGCGTTGTTGTCCTCTAAAAATCTGAAAAGAAACAACTTTACAGCAGTGTCAGTCGGTGCAGTTTAAGATGAGGGAGGAAGACAATTGTTTTCATGAGCATGGCCTTAGTTCTATTACAGCACATTGGATGACTGTCATTCATATTCCATTCCCCCAGTTCAGTGTTACAATGACCGGTTTAGGCTTCTACATGATGCTCACATTTTCCTTATACCCATCATGAGGTAGCTACAAGATAGTCTATGAATTAAAGTTTACAACATAGGTGCAAACAGGTCGAGTGAAAACATTTGAGGTGACAGACAGTGACACATTCAATACCACCTTGCACACTCTTGCATCTAGCTGATCTAGTGTGTAATCATTAGTCCAACAGTTGCAAACGAGAGTTTCTATTGGCCAAATTCAGGTATGTTTATCCCCGTTTCGTTCCATTTAACAAACGTTTTTCAACAGAATTGGCAGAATGAATACACCCCTGATCACTCGTACAGTTCACTTTCATAGCCACATTGCATTCCTTTTCGTATCTACATGCTTTCCTCCTTTCAACTTTGCTTGTGGACTTAAATGCACAACACATCAGCTGTCTGTGACCAGGCAAAAAAAAAAATCCAAACCATATCATAACCGCTGACCACTACACACAGCCTACATCGTTGTCACCATATTAGCTAAAGTAACATCATAGCTAATAGAACTAATGCGTTAGTAAACCCGCAAAAAGTATGCAGTACAGTCTACAGACAGTAAGCAGTTTAGCAGTTACACCAGCGGGCCCCGGTGGCAATAAATTAATAAAACCAAAAGCTTACCTTAATTTGGAAGAGTTCCAGTGTTGGATAGCCATAGCCAGCTTGCTAACATAGCATCCCTGTTTGTTTGAGCGAGGTTTTCTAGTAGGTTAAACTAGCTAGCTGCATTTGCTAGCTAATTACGTGCAAGTTAATTTAAAAAATAAAAAATACAACAAAATACAGTTAGCTCTCTCTCATTTTTGAAAAAATGAGTTAGTTCAAAACTGTTTAACTATTGTCTTTCTCTTTGAGTCAACTGCTCATCACATGTTATGCACTGCAGTGCTAGATACAGTTGAAGTCGGAAGTTTACATACACTTAGGTTGAAGTCATTAAAACTCATTTTTCAACCACTCCACAAATTTCTTGTTAACAAACTATAGTTTTGGCAAGTCGGTTAGGACCTCTACTTTGTGCATGACACAAGTAATTTTTTCAACAATTGTTTACAGACAGATTATTTGACTTATAATTCACTGTATCACAATTCCAGTGGGTCAGAAGATTACATACACTAAGCTGACTGTGCCTTTAAACAGCTTGGAAAGTTCCAGAAAATTATGTCATGGCTTTAGAAGCCTCTGATAGGCTAATTGACATAATTTGAGTCAATTGGAGGTGTACCTGTGGATGTATTTCAAGGCCTACCTTCAAACTCAGTGCCTTTTTGCTTGACATCATGGGAAAATCAAAAGAAATCAGCCAAGACCTCAGGAAAAAAATGTGTAAACCTCCACAAGTCTGGTTCATCCTTGGGAGCAATTTCCAAACACCTGAAGGTACCACTTTCATCTGTACAAACAATAGCACGCAAGTATAAACACCATGGGACCACGCAGCCACCAAACCACTCAGGAAGGAGACACCTTCTGTCTCCTAGAGATGAACGTACTTTGGTGCGAAAAGTGCAAATCAATCCCAGAACAACAGCAAAGGACCTCGTGGAGATGCTGGAGGAAACGGGTACAAAAGTATCTATATCTACAGTAAAACGAGTCCTATATCGACATAACCTGAAAGGCCGCTCAGCAAGGAAGAAGCCACTGCTCCAAAACCGCCATAAAAAATCCAGACTACGGTTTGCAACTGCACATGGGGACAAAGATCGTACATTTTGGAGAAATGTCCTCTGGTCTGATGAAACAAAAATAGAACTGTTTGGTAATAATGACCATTGTTATGTTTGGAGAAAAAATGGGGGAGGCTTGCAAGCTGAAGAACACCATCCCAACCGTGAAGCACGGGGGTGGTGCACTTCACAAAATAGATGGCATCATGAGGGAGGAAAATTATGTGGATATATTGAAGCAACATCTCAAGACATCAATCAGGAAGTTAAAGCTTGGTTGCAAATGAGTCTTCCAAATGGACAATGACCCCAGTCATACTTCCAAAGTTGTGGCAAAATGGCTTAAGGACAACAAAGTCAAGGTATTGGAGTGGCCATCACAAAGCCCTGACCTCAATCCTATAGAAAATTTGTGGGCAGAACGGAAAAAGCTTGTGCAAGCAAGGAGGCCTACAAACCTGACTCAGTTACACAAGCTCTGTAAGGAGGAATGGGCCAAAATTCACCCAACTTATGGGAAGCTTGTGGAAGGCTACCCGAAACGTTTGACACAAGTTAAAGGAAATGCTACCAAATACTAATTGAGTGTATGTAAACTTCTGACCCACTGGGAATGTGATGAAAGAAATAAAAGCTGAAATAAATCATTCTCTACTATTATTCTGACTTTTCACATTCTTAAAATAAAGTGGTGATCCTAACTAACCTAAGACAGAAAATGTTTACTTGGATTAAATGCCAGGAATTGTGAAAAGCTGAGTTTAAATGTATTTGGCTAAGGTGTATGTATATTTCCGACTTCAACTGTAGCTGTAGCTTATGCTTTCAGTACTAGATTCATTCTCTGATCCTTTGATTGGGTGGACAACATTTCAGTTCATGCTGCAAGTTCTCTGATAGGTTGGAGGAAGTCACAGTTATTATCCAGAGGATAATGGATGGGAGTGAGAACCACGAGACTCCTAGGTTCTGTATTGAAGTCAATTTACCCAGAGAAGGATGGAAACTAGTTGTCCTCTGGCTACACCATGGTGCTGTTGAGGCTACTGTAGACACAATTGAGGCTACTGTGTTTTAAATGAATTATTTGGCAACGTGAATATATTTAGCATAGTTTTATATTAAAATGATTACATTTGACATTTTTCACTATTTATATTTTTCTGAAATTCACTGAGGAGGATGGTCTTTCCCTTCCTCCATTGATTGAAACAAAGTGTGTACAGAGAATCAGTCGGTAAAAGTTTCAGCAGAGAACGTTTCAGTTACATATACATATACATTACATATATATCAGTTTAATTAAACAGACATTGACATGGAGTAGACATTGACATGGAGTAGCTCTGGTCCAGAGCGTTACGTGCAGCTTGAGCCATCAAGGCTCACACCGCAGGTAAGGCTCTGGACCAGAGCTAAACATGGAGCAGATACAGTGAAGGCAGGTTTGTGTAACAGTTTAACTTTACGGCGTCCCCTCGCCCCGACCCGGGCGCGAACCAGGGACCCACTGCACACATCAACAACGGTTGCCCACGAAGCATCGTTACCCATCGCTCCACAAAGGCCGCGGCCCTTGCAGTGCAAGGGGATCCACTACTTCTAGGTTTCAGAGCAAGTGACGTAACCGACTGAAAGGCTGCTAGCTCGCACCACCGCTAACCAGCTAGCCATTTCACATCCGTTACACTCACCCCCCTTTCGACCTCCTCCTTTTCCGCAGCAACCAGTGATCCGGGTCAACAGCATCAATGTAACAGTATAACTTTAGTACGTCCCCTCGCCCCGACCCGGGCGCGAACCAGGGACCCTCTGCACACATCAACAACGGTCGCCCACGAAGCATCGTTACCCATCGCTCCACAAAGGCCGCGGCCCTTGCAGAGCAAGGGGAACCACTACTTCTAGGTTTCAGAGCAAGTGACGTAACCGACTGAAAGGCTGCTAGCTCGCACCACCACTAACCAGCTAGCCATTTCACATCCGTTACATTTGTCATGCAGAGAAATGTTGGGTCTCATTCACCATCATACAAAACATTTTACAAGTTCTATATAGTAGTAGTAATTGGTTAGAGACTTCATCCATAACTGCAATGATTGATTACTTATTCAAGTGTTACAGCAATCTTTCCTCTCGGTCAGCAGGTGATACATTAGCACAATTCATTATACAGCTAACATCTGTATGTACCTGGTCCATTACTTCAAGCTAAAGCTAATTTAACAGAATGGGCCCTGGTCAAACTTAGCACACTATATTGAATAGGGTTTAATTTGTGCCAATGAGGGTTGTCTGAAAGCAGAGGTGTCTTCTGGTCCTAGCTATATCTTGCCTACTATTTTATCTAGTAGAATTCGCTGCACTCTATTGAGGAAAATGAACGTATTTTGAGACCTCCATGTTTTTGACAACAGCTGATAATCAGAATGTCGGGATTCAACGCAATTGATCATTAGATGCCTTCGCAGCATGGATGAGCATAGTATGTTAATATTAGTTGCGTACTGCATTAGTTTATACTAAGCAGTGCATTCTAAATGCTATGCAGTTTAAGTAAGTAGTAGAAAAGCTAGATTTCGGACAAGGCCATTGTTACTTGAAACTACTTAAGATCTGCCAATTAATTTCCCCAACTCATAGATAGGAGTGGTGGTGAGTCACACTTTAAATCAGAGGACGGCTCAATGTAATGGCTGAAACAGAATGAATGGAATGGTATCAAGCACATGGTTTCCATATGTTTGATACACTTTCGTTCAATCCAATTCACTCCAGCCATTACTATGAGCTGTCGTCCCCTCACCAGCCACCACTGATACATGGGGACTTGGCTTTTCTGTGCTCACCGTACAGATACTACAGTATTCTTAAAAGGTGTATTTGGTACTGACCTTCTCAGGGATGGAGTAGGCCACAGTGATATCCTCTGGGAGGTCAGGGACAGGGCCTGAGGCTCCCTTGAGCTTCTCATCAGTCACCTCTGAAACCAGCTCAAAACCTGAAAGAGCAACAACATACAGTGCATTCGGAAAGTATTCAGATCCCTTGACTTGTTCCACATTTTGTTACGTTTCAGCCTTATTCTAAAATGGATTACATTTATTTGTCCTCATCAATCTACATACCATACCCCATAATGACAAAGCAAAACCAGGTTTTTAGAATTGTTTACAAATGTATTAAAGATAAAAAACAGATGAACCTTATTTACATAACTATTCAGACGCTTTGCTATGAGACTCGAAATTGAGCTCAGATGCATCCTTTTTCCATTGGTCATCCTTGAGATGTTTCTACAACTTGATTGGAGTCCACCTGTGGTAAATTCAATTGATTGGACATGATTTGGAAAGGAACAAACCTGTCCATATAAGGTCCCACAGTTGACAGTGCATGTCAGAGCAAAACCCAAGCCACGGGTCGAAGGAATTGTCCGTAGAACTCCGAGACAGGATTGTGTTGAGGCACAGATCTGGGGGGAAGGGTACCAAAAAATGTCTGCAGCATTTAAGGTCCTCAAGAACACAGTGGCCTCCATCATTCTTCAATACAAGTTTGGAACCACCAAAACTCTTCCTAGAGCTGGCCGCCCGGCCAAACTGAGCAATCGGGAGAGAAGGGCCTTGGTCAGGGAAGTGACCAAGAACCCGATGGTCACTCTGACAGAGCTCCCGAGTTCCTCTGTGGAGATGGGTGAACCTTCCAGAAGGACAACTCTGCAACACTCCACCAATCAGGCCTTTATGGTAGAGTGGCCAGACAGAAGCCACTCCTCAGTTAAAGGCACATGAAAGCCAGCTTGGATTTTGCCCAAAGGCACCCAAAGACTCTCAGACCATGAGAAACAAGATTCTCTGGTCTGGTGAAACCAAGATTGAACTCTTTAGCCTGAATGGCTCAGGACCTCAGACTGGGGTGA
Source organism: Salvelinus namaycush (assembly GCF_016432855.1). NCBI lineage: Eukaryota > Metazoa > Chordata > Actinopteri > Salmoniformes > Salmonidae > Salvelinus > Salvelinus namaycush. Next base: position 65,453,742 of record NC_052308.1, on the reverse strand, counting down.
AGGTTCACCTTCCAACAGGACAACAACCCTAAGAACACAAACAAGACAACACAGTCACGTCTGGCACCATACCTACGGTGAAGCATGGTGGTGGCTGCATCATGCTGTGGGGATGTTTTTCAGCAGCAGGGACTGGGAGAGTAGTCAGCATGGAGGGAAAGATGAACAGAGCAAAACTGTCTATCCTATCGATCCTCAACTTCGGCGATATCATTTACAGAATAGCCTCCAACACTCTACTCAGAAAACTGAATGCAGTCTATCACAGTGCCATCCGTTGTGTCACCAAAGCCCCATATACCATCCACCACTGCGACCTGTATGCTCTCGTCGGCTGGCCCTCGCTACATATTCGTCGCCAGACCTACTGGCTCCAGGTCATCTATAAGTCTTTGCTAGGTAAAGCTCCGCCTTATCTCAGCTCACTGGTCACATTGGTCATCCCCAAAGCTAACACCTCCTTTGAACGCCTTTCCTTCCAGTTCTCTGCTGCCAATGACTGGAACAAATTGCAAAAATCGCTGAAGTTGGAAACTTATATCTCCCTCACTAACTTTAAGCATCAGCTATCTGAGCAGCTTACCGATCGCTGCAGCTGTACACAGCCCATCTGTAGATAGCCCATCCAACTACCTACCTCCTCCCCATATTGTTTTTATTTACTTTTTTTGCTCTTTTGCACACCAGTATTTCTACTTGCACATCATCATCTGCACATCTATCACCCCAGTGTTAATTTGCTAAATTGTAATTACTTCGCTACTATTGGCCTATTTATTGCCTTACCTCCTTACTCCATTTGCAGACACTGTATATAGAATTTTCTATTGTGTTATTGACTGTACTTTTGTTTATTCCATGTGTAACTCTGTGTTGTTGTTTTTTATCACACTGCTTTGCTTTATCTTGGCCAGGTCTCATTGTAAATGAGATATTGTTCTCAACTGGCTTACCTGGTTAAATAAAGGTGAAATAAAAAAAATGAGCTGAGCAAAGTACAAAGAGAACCTTGATGAAAACCTGCTCCAGAGCGCTCAGGACCTCAGACTGGGGTGAAGGTTCACCTTCCAACAGGACAACAACCCTAAGAACACAAACAAGGCAACACAGGAGTGGCTTTGGGACAAGTCTCTGAATGTCCTTGAATGACCCAGCCAGAGCCCGGACTTGAATCCAATCGAACATCTCTGGAGAGACCAGAAAATAGCTGTTCAGCGAAGCTCCCCATCCAACCTGACAGAGCTTGAGAGGATCTGCAGAGAGGACTGGGGGAAACTCCCCAAATGCAGGTGTGCCAAGCTTGTAGCGTCATACCCAAGAAGACTCGAGGCTGTAATCACTGCCAAAGGTGCTTCAACAAAGTACTGAGTAAAGGGTCTGAAAACTTATGTAAATTGAATATGTCAGTTTTTTAATTTTTATAAATTTGCAAAAATATCTACAAACCTGTTTTTGCTTTGTCATTATGGGGTATTGTCTGTCGATTGTTGAAGGAAAAACACTATTTAATCTACACTACCGGTCAAAAGTTTTAGAACACCTACTCATTCAAGGGTTTTTCTTTATTTTGACTATTTACTACATTGTAGAGTATTAGTGAAGACATCAAAACTATGAAATAACACAAATGGAATCATGTAGTAAGCAAAGAAGTGTTAAACAAATGAAAATATATTTTATTTTTGAGATTCTTCAAATATTCACCCTTTACCTTGATGACAGCCTTGCACACTCTTGGCATTCTCTCAACCAGCTTCATGAGGTAGTCACCTGGAATGCATTTCAATTAACAGGTGTGCCTTGTTCAAAGTTAATTTGTGGAATGTCTTTCATTCTTAATGCGTTTGAGCCAATCAGTTGTGTTGTGACAATGGAAGGGGGGTATACAGAAGATAGCCATATTTGGTAAATCAATTGTAGATAAAAGGCATAGGATTCTGCAGATCAAAAGGGAAAATGATAGCAAATGATGACCATTTTTATTCCGAAGAAAATGAATAAAACAGCAATACATATTTCAGATGTTTAAATTGCTGAATTCTATGTTTTAATCACTGAGATGTAAGTCTGTATAAATTGTACCACCTGTACATTAAAAAGTACATTGTGTTTCCATCAGCCACATGTGCATGTGTGTTATTTTTCTACTCGAAGGGCCGGTGTTGTGCCGAAAAGCTCCCCCCTATTTGTTTCAAGTGTATTCGTCTATAAATAAATATCTTTGCCAAACTTTGTCATCTCTCCCATGTCTTATTCAACTAGTAGTTGTTCTGAAATGTTTATTGCTTGCCTACGTTTGACTGCCTCCTCTATGTTTAATATAACACACATACATTCATTATTCATTTTGGTTGCCTCTCCTGACGTGAAGTTTGTTCTATAGAAAGTATTTGACTGATGTGTGCCACAGAAAGTATTTGACTCTAGCCACAAAGTTAAGGAAATTAAAAAGGGGGGGATTTTCTGCAAGTCCATTTTCTTGCCTGCCGAAATCCCCCCCCACCCCGTTCTTTCTTGGGACTGCAAGGCCTGACACACTTCAGAATAATTTTGGTAGCTCAGTAGCTCATGTTGACCAATAGTGTGTGCCACAGAAAGTATTTGACTCTAGCCACAAAATTAAGGAAATTAGAAGGGGGGGGGGGGGATTTCGGCAAGGCTATCTTCTTGCCTGCCGAAATCCCCCCCCCCCCCCCCTTCTATCTTGACTGCAAGGCCTGGCAAACTTCAGAATTATTTTTGGTGACCTATCATGCCCTCTGATGTGTGCCACAGGAAGTATTAGACTTTAGTCACAAAAGGAAGTGGTTATTTCAGCAATAATAGTTTTCAGAGCCCTCTACTGTTCTCTCTACCCATCCCTCAATCCCCCATCCCATCGTGCTTTTCCCTCTTATGGCTTTTCCTTAAAAAAAATTACACTTTCTGTTTTAGTTTTTAAGAATGTAGTTACAGTTGTTCCTGGGCGAAAAAGAGAGTTCAAATATATAAGTAATAATGAGTGCATATCCATAATCACAGTAAACTGTTATAATAGTAGAAAAAAATACAAAATAAATGTCTAATAATATAATAAACAAAACTATGACTGAATGTGCCTCCATGAAGAATCCCCTCCCCAATAGGTCCCTTCGCCCTCAATAGGACACCCCCAGCACCTCCACCATCCCCATCAACCTCTCCCCACCCCTCAACCACAAAACACAATAATGTTAATAATAATAGAAATTTAAAAAAAAAATGTATATACCAAGATATATATACACATACACACACACGTACAGTACATATACATAAACATATTCACAGGACACTCAACTTATCTCTTATCTCTTTTCCTACATCAGATGTGCAGGTGATATTTCCGCCTGGAGGACAGCACATAATCAGCAAGACGGAGATGCTCTTCATCCAAGGGAATGCCTGCCCATTCTCAGATGTTAGATAATCCGAGATGATCACATGTCATTTCAGCCCGTGTCAGCTCCAGATTTGACTACTTCAACTCACACCCTGCTGGAATCCCCGCATTCTCAGATTCCCCTTTGTTATTAATCTCTATATTGTAATCAAAGTCTTTCAAAATGCTATGTTATATATGTATATATATTTCAAAATGCTATGTTATATACATATATGTTCAGATCATTCCTGAGAGAGAAGGGGTGTATTATCTCCAGATGTTCGTGTGGTACCCTTCCTCACCCATGGCAACAAGATGTTACTTCTTGTGGGGTATTTGCCTTGAAAGTAAGGATGAGAGTATAAGTAATGTACAATTAACCTACTGAAAGTATACTGATTAAAAGGCAAAACAGAACAGTCAAAATATATTATAGCTGTGTCGTTTTATACTTCGAATTAGAATCTTAAGTGTAACATACTTTTGTTGGGGATAACTGAAGAAATAGCAGTCACTCGCCTCCAAAACACTGGTATGTTCAATTTCTAATTTAATATAATTGTAGATAAAAAAAACATTTAATATGAATCTTTTAAGGTTATCTTTGATCCAACTTCTGACTAGATGGCCACTAAAACATGTGTATATAAATAATTCCGTTACAAGAAACCTATACTATTCCCTTGTTCCCTGTTCCCTGTTTGCTCAGAAAAATACATGTAAAGATGTATAGACTACTTGACATTATGTTTTGCTAGATGACCTGAGCCAACTGTGCCACTTCTGTGGGGAGGTGGACAATAATGAGGAAGACACTAACTAGGTAATTGCTTGTTCACTTCTAAAGGCACATTTTTAGGAGTACGAATTTGTATAAGCAGTAATATTTCTAGAGGTAGTATTATCCGCTTTGTTTGAAAATGAAATAATTGTAATTCAAGAAAAAGTAATACATTTTTTAAATATATTAACATTTTTCATCATAAATTTCAGTTTGGTTCAGATTGCCCACGATGGTTCCACCAGTCCTGTATGAAAACCATCCCATCATTGGAGGATTATGTCTGCGCTGCATGTCAGGACTAGGTTAGGCATGAGTTCCAGGCGACGGTATCACCTGGAAAACTTTCCATAAAAAGTGGAATAAATGTTCAGTCGAGCCGTTGCAGCTTTCCAATATTTGTTTATATTATTTATTGTCTTGTTATATTTGATTTATTGTCATTTTATATCTTATTATGCAAAGATCGAAATTTGTATTTCTTATTTAATGTTTGTTACCAAACTTAACTTTCTATGATGTTTTTGTGTTATTGTGTGATAATATTTGTGTATTATCATTATTTTCTTAAACATTACAAAATGTTTCTAAAATAGATGTTTATGTTTCTTTATACTCTAATTTTGCTTTCTTTGGCACACACTATTGGTCAACATGAGCTACTAAAATGATTCTGAAGTGTGCAAGGCCTTGCAATCCCAAGATAGAAGGGGTGGGGGTGGGGGGGGGGATTTTGGCAGGCAAGAAAATAGCCTTTCCGACCCCCCCCTTCTAATTTCCTTAATTTTGTGGCTGGCAGGGGAAGCACAACACTGGTTTCCCCGGACACATTAGACTAAAAAGAATACTTCATGTAGATTCTGTGTCCGGGAAACCAACCAATGTCCTAAATGGAAACCCGCCCATGTCCTAAATGAAATCAAGAAATTCCCGTAGACATACATACTGTAAACATGTTTATTATGACACTTGGATTAAAAGCAAAACTCATGACATAAGCCAATGAAAATATACAATTTATTTCAAATAGGGATGGATTCCTGAGTAACGCCAGTGCAGGTAGACATTCCTCATTTGGCCTGTGGTACATCTCTACTCTGCACTCCGCCGTCCAAAGTCTACCCATCCTTGGTAGTCCCGGTCCGGACACTCGTTCATCATCTCTGCGAACAATACAAACCTACATGAACCAAACAGAAAAGTTCAATGTGGATTTAAAGTGCTCAAGCAAACAACGATACACTTCACATTTACCATGGTAGATGTTGGCATCTCTCTCTCACACACACACTTGACTCGACACCACCACGTACCTGAGATGGCCTGCATGATTTGCTTGGACATGAACTCGCGCTGGTCCTCTGACAGGTGCGCCATCCTCTCCATCCGTGCCATGCTCGTTTGAGTGTCTTGCTCCCGCTTAGCGACGTTCTCCGCAGCATTCCACACTGCCTCCCTCCTGGCCAGTAGCTGTGGCAGTATCCCACCCTGTTTGGTGTTGCCATCCGACTTGGATACGGGTGATGTCAAACCAACCCCCACTAGCGCTGCCATGAGGACGCACACCAACAATCCACTCATTGCCATGCCTGGACGCAGAAGAACAGTTTTCTTACAATATAGCTTTAGATTATTAAAAGGAGGGAATGCAAAAAGCTATTTTTTTGTGTGAAAGTGAGAGGTGATCGTACGTAACAGTCTGTACTAAACGAAGTCAGAAGTGTGAATGATATTGCCAGCTCTCTATGTCAGGTCTTTTATACACAAAGGTCTATGTAACCAATATGGTCAAAGAGCAATATCTGATAACAATGTCCAAGATGGATCCCTTAATTGATTGAAAAAGACGATGGAAACTCCATGCGTAATGGATACTTGGTGCCAGAATGGGGCGCATCAATATTCTAATCGTTCACCTGGAAATGAGACAATAAAGTACAACTCAGACATTCAATAGTGGTTGTTGTTACAGAAGTCTACAACCCTGTCATAACACATGTATCCAAGGCCAAGGTCCACCAACTCTAACTTCTACTTGCATTGACATGCAAGGAAAACCATGAATCGGTCATTAAAAATGCCATGAAAAAAAATCGCAAGTTGTCCATCACTTAGAAACACATTTGAAACACAAAGGCACCATATCATTACTGTTGTTCTTAACATAGACCTAGTTGTAAAATTATTATGACAGCGATATCGTTATGGCGTAACCTAAACGACGGATGAGGAAGGGTTTTAAGTGGACAGTGTGTGATGACGTACATCCAACACTCTTATCTGGACTAAAGAGAGCATCATTGACTGGAACTAACATTAGAGTTGTTTACCTATAGATTTTCTAAATAGTCAAGGAAATATCTTCTTTGTATAAGATAGTCTTTAAAATCAGTAAAAACATTTAAATTCAATTCATACAGATATGCTATCCATTTAGAATGTTGTCAATGAAGCTTGTTAATATACACTGCTCAAAAAAATAAAGGGAACACTAAAATAACACATCCTAGATCTGAATGAATGAAATATTCTTATTAAATATTTTTTCTTTACATAGTTGAATGTGCTGACAACAAAATCACACAAAAATTATCAATGGAAATCAAATTTATCAACCCATGGAGGTCTGGATTTGGAGTCACACTCCAAATTAAAGTGGAAAACCACACTACAGGCTGATCCAACTTTGATGTAATGTCCTTAAAACAAGTCAAAATGAGGCTCAGTAGTGTGTGTGGCCTCCACGTGCCTGTATGACCTCCCTACAACGCCTGGGCATGCTCCTGATGAGGTGGCGGATGGTCTCCTGAGGGATCTCCTCCCAGACCTGGACTAAAGCATCCGCCAACTCCTGGACAGTCTGTGGTGCAACGTGGCGTTGGTGGATGGAGCGAGACATGATGTCCCAGATGTGCTCAATTGGATTCAGGTCCGGGGAACAGGCAGGCCAGTCCATAGCATCAATGCCTTCCTCTGCAGGAACTGCTGACACACTCCAGCCACATGAGGTCTAGCATTGTCTTGCATTAGGAGGAACCCAGGGCCAACCGCACCAGCATATGGTCTCACAAGGGGTCTGAGGATCTCATCTCGGTACCTAATGGCAGTCAGGCTACCTCTGGCGAGCACATGGAGGGCTGTGCGCCCCCACAAAGAAATGCCACCCCACACCATGACTGACCCACCGCCAAATCGGTCATGCTGGAGGATGTTGCAGGCAGCAGAACGTTCTCCACGGCGTCTCCAGACTCTGTCACGTCTGTCACATGTGCTCAGTGTGAACCTGCTTTCATCTGTGAAGAGCACAGGGCGCCAGTGGCGGATTTGCCAATCTTGGTGTTCTCTGGCAAATGCCAAACGTCCTGCACGGTGTTGGGCTGTAAGCACAACCCCCACCTGTGGACGTCGGGCCCTCATACCACCCTCATGGAGTCTGTTTCTGACCGTTTGAGCAGACACATGCACATTTGTGGCCTTGTGGTCACCACCTGCAGAACCACTCCTTTATTGGGGGTGTCTTGCTAATTGCCTATAATTTCCACCTTTTGTCTATTCCATTTGCACAACAGCATGTGAAATGTATTGTCAATCAGTGTTGCTTCCTAAGTGGACAGTTTGATTTCACAGAAGTGTGAATGACTTGGAGTTACATTGTGTTGTTTAAGTGTTCCCTTTATTTTTTTGAGCAGTGTATATATATTTTTAAACACTGGAATTGTTGTCAGGATACCACGGCCAAAGTGATATGCTGTTATGGAAATAGGAAACAAGAGATAATGGTTTAACCTGGACCTGATGTCTCTTTACATTGTGCACTTCACAAGAATGTAAAGCATCAACTAATTTATATAGAGAAACTGGAAGCCAGTCTGTCAGTTTCTGGCACTCCAAGGATGACAAGAATGTATAGGAGGCTCTTTCTTATGAAGACTGGAGGTGTGTGTGTGGTAACTGGGGTAATTAAGGTATGCTTGAGATGTTGTTCATTCAGTTTTAAGATGTGGGTGTGGAAGAGAGTGTTATGGAGAAACTGATCATTAAAAGGAAATGAAACGGATCATTAAAGCAAAAATGCATTTAAGATTGATGTCCTAGATTAGAAATACAACCATTTTGTTAGGGTCCTTCCACCTCCAGCCCTCTAAATCGTTTTTTAAATTCCATTTTGAATTCAGTCTGTGACACAAACACATGTGGAATAAGTGAAGGGGTGTGAAAACTTTCTGAAGGCACTGTATCTGTGTGCTATTTATCACTGATGATATTTGTTCAGGTGAAAAGGCCTTTGGGATATGTATGTTCATGCTCTGACAAGGTAGAACTCATTCATCATTATTACATGGAAGAGGCAGAGCTCAATTCAGTCTAACCTGTCTTGCAGTGCATACAGAGCAGCTAATTTCCCTTGAATTCAAATAAAATCAGAATGGTTTTCACAACTGTAAAAATCCAACTACAAACTCCTCTAACAGGTTGATGCTTGATGGTTTTCAGAATTAGTGTGTGAGCTTGGACAAATTTGATTAAACTAAGACAATGTGTAAACATACTGTACAGGTTTGACTGAAAACCAGCCTCAGTATGTAGGAAAGTAAAGGTCCAGCTGGCCATCAGTAGACATAATTTGATTTGATCATGGAGATGTATTTGAAAAGTTTATTTCCAAAACGCTATATCCACAAATTTTTCAAAGTGTTTTAAAAAAAATCTGAAATGATTGCTTATGGGTACCTTCGTGTGTGTTTAAAATATGAATGTTCTCAGATTCTTCATTCCTAGATTTGAGATTATAAAAATGTTTTTTTTTGTTGCAAAATGTTATAAAACCATTGTTTCGCTCGAATGGAATGTTCGTATCCTGTATATTTGACCGTGATATCCCAGCTAGCACATTTGTTTCCTTGGAAGTTGTGGGACTGTACGTTTTTGGTTTCCCATTGGTTCTGGGAACAAAGCCATACATTTCCTGACCGTTAAAACTGACCGTTTTTTAAACGAAAGGGAACTATTCTCCTATTCTGGGAACATATATTTTTAAGTTGCAAGGAGGTTCTGAGAACGTTTTACTATGGTTCCCTGAATGTTTTTCTGAGAGGTTTTATTAATGTTCTGAGAACGGAAACTATAGGTTATTTGAAGGTAATTAAATAACGTTCTGAGAACATGTTTGTTTCAATAAGACTTTAACTTCTTCTGGACGGTAGCGTCCCACCTGGCCAACATCCGGTGAAATTGCAGAGCGAGAAATTCAAACCACAGAATTATAAATATTTAACTTTCATAAAATCACAAGTGTAATAAATCAAAATAAAGCTTAACTTCTTGTTAATCCAGCCGCTGTATCAGATTTCAAAAAGGCTTTACGACGAAAACACACCATGGGATTATCTGAGGACAGCGCCCCGTATACAAAAGCATGAAAACATATTTCAACCAGGCAGGTGCGCCACGGAAGTCAGAAATAGAGATATAATAAATGCCTTACCTTTGATGATCTTCTTCTGTTGGCACTCCAAAAGGTCCCAGATACATCACAAATGGTCCTTTTGTTCGATAATGTCCTTCTTTATATCCATAAAAACTCAGTTTAGCTGGCGTGCTTCAGTCAATAATCCACCCAGTTTCCCTCCATCAAAATGCCTACAAAATGAATCCCAAACGTTACTAATAAACTTTTCCAAACAAGTCAAACAGCGTTTATAATCAAACCTTAGGTACACTAATATGTAAATAAACGCTAAAATTTAAGACGGAAAATCGTTATTGTCTTTACCGGAGAAAAATACCAAAGAACGCGCTCTCTCCACGTGCTTGGAAATACTACAGCCAAAATGGGAGCCACCTAGAAAAACTACAATTTCTGGCTAATTTTTCAAAAAAACCAGCCTGAAACTCTTTCTAAAGACTGTTGACATCTAGTGGAAGCCCTATGAACTGCAATCTGGGAGGATCTCGCCTTATAATAAAAGTGACAGCCATTGAAAACAGTGGTAGGCTGACATTTTTTTGGGGGGGGTGGTTTGTCCTCGGGGTTTCACCTGCCATATCAGTTCTGTTATACTCACAGACATAATATTAACAATTTTAGAAACCTTAGAGTATTTTCTATCCAAATCTACCAACTATATGCATATCCTAGCTTCTGGGCCTGAGTAACAGGCAGTTTACTTTGGGCACGCTTTTCATCCGGACGTGAAAATACTGCCCCCTACCCAAGAGAGGTTAAATTACAGTGCTAGTTTAGTCGTTTCCATCTCCAAGCAAAGATAGACATTTATTTACCATTAATCATGCAAACTGTCACACTGATCTCTGGTCATCTGATGACTGTCTAGTGGTGAACTGGAGCGTGGTAGAATGGATACGCTGTCCGTCCTTTCCTAGCCCACGTTTACAGCAACTGCTGCTAACTCAACGGCTACGAGGTATCACTTTTGGAGTGAATAAGAGTTCAAAATTCATACCAAGTTGCCATACTTTTAAGCTCATGCTATATTCTGGCTGGTATAGTCGAAATTCATCCTTTCGGCGTGTAGGTCGTCACCTTCACATTGAAATTCGATGCCAATTTCTTTAGGTTCTTGCTGATGTTGGCTTAGTTCTGTAGGTGGTCTTTGTCCTTTCAACGTGGGGACTGCCAGTCCACGTTCACATGGGCGGGGCTACTGAGTTGGCAGAGTTTACTCTATGACAAACCGTTCTCTCATTAAGAAGCTAAATTACATTTAATCTTTTCACAAATAGTTTCATATTTAAACATTTAAATTGCACAACAATTCCATTTGAATTTGATAACTTGAATGCATAGATTTTCCAAGATACAGTTTATGTCGTCCTATCATCAGTCATCATGTCTCAGACGCCAACTGAACTGACATCATATTCATTAAGTCCCAACGCATATTTTCAACTGGTTGGATTACCGAAATATGGTTCCTTTTCCCATCTTTTGATGTCACCAGATTCTCTCTCAATGTTAACAAATGGATTTTCAATAGTCACATCGGTAGAGTAGAGAGAGGAAAAAGGGGAAAGGTATTTATGGGGGTCATAAACCTCCCCCTCAGGCCAACGTCATGACACCTCTACAATGCCCACAAGCCCAATTAAAACAGAGTGGACAAGACCAGGCACTAAATCAGACTGGGGGGAAAAGAAAATCAGACTGGGGGGAAAAGAAAATCATCAATGATGATGTTCTTTTCTACACAGACCATGAAAAATTATTGCCTGATGATCTTCTAAACTTTCCAATACCTTTCTGATGCGTTCAGTCACTTCAAACCATACTTCCTTCAGATTGAAATACTGTCAAAAGTATTATCAGACTTATTTGTAATAGACTATCATACCCACAATTAAAAAATGAGAAGGTTGAGAAGGTTGTATGCAAAATAGCCACAGGACAACCACACTCTCACCAAGCTCTAAGAAACGTGGTTCTCAGAACGTTATGTGCTAGATGGGATGTGGTTGTCTCACCTAGCTAGTTTGAAATTAATGCACTTTCTGTAAATCGCTCTGGATTAGACCATCTGCTATGATTAAAATGTAAAATGTAAACATTCTACATTCAGATACTGACTACACTGAATATTTTTTTTGTAAAACATTTAATATTGATGTCACAAATGTATAATTTGTACATTTCTTTATATATTTTTTTTATTTGTTACATTTGACTGTGAAAACTAACAGTAGTAACAAATACATGTCTGTCATTGAACAACCTCATTAGATAGTGAAAAAACACACACCAATCTCTTTCATAATGTCTTTAAACAATAAAAGCTAATTGACCAACATTTCTGAAAATGGATATAGACCGTTTCGGGAATGAAACTTACTCAGGCTGTTATGTGGCTGTTTTGCATACACTTGTCCCTTGAACAAAACACACTATCCAAACCAACATCTGAGAGCAAGTACTGAGTAGGCGAAATGGAATGTGAGGAATTATGATGTTTATTCATATTTCAAACAAGGGTATAGTTACTGTACAGTACATCTTTGAATTCAGAAAGAATGAGAAAATCATCAAAGTGACTTATAGTCAAAATTGTAAGAATACCTACTACACATCTTTGACAATGATTAAACACACTATCCAAACCAACTAATATGAGAACAAGTATACTGAGTAGACAAAGTAACAACATTGAATGTGTTGAATTTATGAACAGTTCATAATGGTTATCTACATTTCAAAAAGATGACTGTTAATGTCACGACCGTCGTATGAATAATTAGACCAAGGCGCAGCGTGAGTAGAGTTCCACATTTTAATGATAGTGAAACTTCCAAAACAACAAAGATATAACCATCATGAAATACGTAGCGCACATAGGCACTCAAACAAAACAATATCCCACATAGCAGGTGGGAAAAAGGACACACTAAGTATGATCCCCAATTAGAGGTAACGAAATTCAGCTGCCTCTAATTGGGAACCATACACACACACCAACATAGAAATATAATACCTAGAACCCCCCCCTAGTCACGCCCTGACATAAAACACCATAGAGAACCCCGAGGGCTCTCTATGGTCAGGGCGTGACAGTTACTGACCATCTTTTCAAATGGATAGAATGACAGAAAATCATCAAATGTAAGTGAAGGAGTGACTTGGTGCAACATTTTAGTTTGGTAAAATAATAACATAACACATACAATATTTAGCCTACAAATCCTTGACAAAGATATATTAAAATATTGCCAATTTCAGTAAACAAACCAACACGTAATTAAAAATGGATATCTGAAACCATGGAATGTCAGCTTTACAAAACACATCCAGTAATGTTCTCAAGCTGTCTGACTTGCCAGTCTATACCTGTCAAACACACAACCCTTCATAAACCACAACCTTTACAGAACCATTCATTTCCCTAGAAGTCCTTAGTGACTTTAGTGATGTCTCTTGTTACATAGTTGTTGCAAGCCCTGTACCCACCCACCGAACAAAACAATTAGACGTACCTTCCTTCCAGGGAATAATGGTGACGCAGTCAATCATTCTTAATCCAACTGTATAAAAAGCTCGAGGACACGAAAGGGGTTATTTTACCTGTCGCCTCCAACTCGAAGAACGCACTTTAACCTCACAGGACGCATCGCCAAACCATCTCTCGCCATGTCCATTGTAACCAGTCGCAGTTGTAGCCGTAGATACAGCTCACGTAGCTGTGTCGGTTCGAGTGGCCTCCGCTTGTCCGGTGGGATGCAGTTTTCCAGCGGTTTGGAAGGCGGTAGGTCCCATATGAGCGTGTCCTCTGTTGGGAGCAGTCGCGCGCCGAGTGTATATGGAGGTGCCGGGGGATACGGCACCCGTATCTCTCAATCGACTTTCTCTATGGACGGGCCAGGCCAGATCACTATCGGCGCCAACGAGAAGCATACCATGCAGAATCTGAACGACCGTTTGGCCACCTACCTGGAAAAGGTAAGGAAGAGTGATGGGGATGTACAGTAGATGGAGATTACGCGCGCTGAGCAATATTACGCACGGCCTAGATTATGAGCGGAGACTGAAAGACAAGGCAGAGTGATCACTCTTTTCAAACCACAACATATTCGATGATACAGAAAAATGTTACGAGAAAGTGATCTTTAATCTTTTTTTATGAATCTTTTTTTGTTTTTAGTAAACCCTTTCATCAATACTATCCAGAATGTTCAATTAAATGGGATAATACAGTAGGCTACAGCCAATGGTTTACTTCATATTTATATATTTTTTTATTCTGCTTTGCCACTAAAATCATAATAAACGCTGACAACTAAAATATTGTGTTATATTAATACAAATATTAGGGGAGCGGATAGTTCACAAAGTTCTTCAAAGGTTTCTCCGAGGATCCATTTAAATTAGTCATTTGAAGAACTTGTATTGGTTCCCCTACAGTTTGTATTTGAAGAACCCCTAAAGGAAACTCCAGGAGCCTTTTGTTTATAGAGTGTAAAACAGAAAATGGACACAATTAAATGGATATTAATCAACAAAGAGTTAAGAATATGTAGGCTATCAGAATATGTTGAAGGCTAGCTGTATTGGGTGCAGATGACTGAACTGTTCACTTGTGTCTCTGTCTGCAGGTATACAAAGGTATGTCAATTAGTATTGGTATGTTATGCAGATCACATGTATCATCCTCCTCCCTTACCTCTGCAATGAAAATCCCATAGGCCTCTACATTAGGGACAAGGTATGTGTTTGAAAAACTATATCAAAACAGCTTTTTCATTCACATTTACCACAAAAACCAAGGTATGAATACTGTCGTGCAAGTTTTGTTAAAAAAAATTGGATTCAGACTTCACCCTCCCTACACCTCTGAATATAATAGGATACCTGTTCAATCACCATACACTGCAAAATCCTTCTGGCTTTGGATACGGAAAACATCAACACGCCAGAGAATATACCCATTGGACTTGAGGCTCTGCTGGGAGTTTACCTCATATTTTGATTTGTTTTTTCTACTTTGCCACTAAAATCAACCTTTTTAAAGGGTTCTTCGAAGAACTTATAGGGGTTCCCCCACAGTTTCAATTTGAAGAACCCCTAAAGGATACTCCAGGAACCTTTTCTTTTTAGAGTGTAGTTGTAAAACGATTATAACAGTGATATCGTTAAAGCGAAACCTAAACAAGCGATGAGAAAAGGTTAAGTGGACAGTGTGTGATGACGTACATCCTCCACTCTTATCTGGACTAAAGAGAGAATCATTGACAGTGACCAACATTAGAGTTGTTTACTTCTAGATTTTCTAAATAGTTAAGGAACTATCTTCTGTATATATTATAGTCTTTAAAAGCAGCAAAAAATTGTAATTCAATTCATACAGATATGATATCCGTTTAGAATGTTGTCAATGAAGCTTGTCAATATTAGAATTTTTTTAACACTGGAATTGTTGTCAGGATACCACGGCCAAAGTGATATGCTGTTATGGAAATAGGAAACAAGAGATAATGGTTTAACCTGGACCTGATGTCTCTTTACATTGTGCACTTCACAAGAATGTAAAGCATCAACTAATTTATATAGAGAAACTGGAAGCCAGTCTGTCAGTTTCTGGCACTCCAAGGATGATGAGAATAGATAGGAGGCTCTTTCTTATGAAGACTGGAGGTGTGTGTGTGGTAACTGGGGTGTGTGGAAGAGGGTGTATAGTAGAAACGGATCATTTAAGGGAAATAAATGAATAATTAAAGCAAAAAAGCATGTAAGATTGTTGTCCTAGATTAGAAATAAACCGATTTTGTTAGGGTCCTTCCACCTCCAGCCCTCTAAATTGTTCTGGCCCAGTCTGTGCTGTGTCCCTCTTTTTTACTGGTGTAACTTCCAGTATAGGAGGTATACCACTCCCCTCCATACCTGCTTTATTATAATCAGTGGTGTAAAAATACTTTAAAGTACTACTTAAGTAGTTTTTTGGGGTAGCTGTACTTTATTATTTACATTTTTGACAACTTTTACTTCACTACATTCCTAAAGAAAATAATGTACTTTCTAGTCCATACATTTTCCCTGACACCCAAAAGTACTTGTTACATGATAAATGCTTAGCAGGACAGGAAAATGGTCCAATTCACACACTTATCAAGAGAACACGTGGTCATCCCTACTGCTTCTGATTTGGCAGACTCACTAAACACAAATGCATTGTTTGTCAATTATGTCTGAGTGTTGGAGTGTACCCCTGGCTATCCATACATTTTGAAAACAAGAGTGGTGCCATCTGCTTTCCTTAATATAAGGAATTTGAAATTATTTATATTTTTACTTTTGATACTTAAGTATATATTCAACAACTACATTTACTTTTGTTACTTAAGTATATTTAGAACCAAATACTTTTAGACTTTTACTCAAGTAGTATTTTACTGTGTTACTTTCACTTGAGTAACTTTCTTTAAGGTATCTTTACTTTTGCTCAAGTATGACATTTGGGTACTTTTTCCACCACTGATCATTCCAACTGACGTTTGGAAGGAATTGCATGTTATTGTCTTTTGCAAGTAGGCCAAAGACAGAGGACTCACACTTTCGCTTTTGTTGCCGTCTTTCGCTAAACGAGGCAGAACATCTCTACCTGTGATAATAGAACCAAAGAAAACAGTAGAAATATCAGAAGGCCTGCCAAGTGATTAGGCACACTGGAAATACCTCTCGTCATACGGTGCCAAAGAATCGTCAAGTCAAACACTCCCTTTCAACATTTAGGGAAACATATATATAAATATATTGAAAATATATATATAAAGTAAAATATATATATATATTTAAAATAACTTTTACTAAACTTTTAAAAGTATTTATTCCATCATTAGCTTTTCTAATTGTAAAATTGCTATTGAGAAGAAGCAGTAACCTATAGTTTGCCTGTAAAACTCCAAGGAAAGTCTCATTATTAAAAAGACACACCTGTATTACTATTATAAACGCACGTTCCTAATTACACCTATTAATTTGATTTAAACTTTGTTTAACTAGTCAAGTCAGTTAGGAACAAATTCTTATTTACAATGATGGCCTACCAAAAGGCCCGTCCCCGCATATAAATATAGGACAAAACACACATCACAACAAGAGAGACAACACAACACTACATAAAGAGAGACCTAAGACAACAACATAGCAAGGCAGTAACACATGAAAACACAGCATGGTAACAACACAACATAACAACAACATGGTAGCAACACAATATACATAGTGAGGACAATGACATAGCAGGATTTGATCATTTATTTTCAATTCCATTATGTTGGGGATTATCTAATGGGAGAGTGCTGATTCTCATAACGTGATGTGTTACGCTCCAAATGGCACCCTATTCCCTATGTAGTGCACAACAGGGCCCACAGGGCTCTGGTCAAATGTAGTGTTTTATATAGGGAATAGGGTGCCATTTCAGATAGACCCATGAACTGAACTTTTTATTTTTATTTATTTAACCAAGCAAGTCAGTTAAAAACAAATTCTTATTTACAATGACAGCCTATCCCAGCCAAACTCTCCCTTAACACAGATGACGCTGGGCCAATTGTGCAGCGCCCTATGGTACTCCAAATCACGGCCGGTTGTGATACAACCTGGGATCAAACCAGGGTCTGTAGTGATGCCCCTAGGTCTGCAATGCAGTGCCTTAGACCACTGCGCCACTCGCGAGCCCAAATGATTCCCTCCACTCCCTGTGTACACAGGTGTGCTCTCTAGAGGCAGCCAATAGCAAGTTGGAGCTGCAGATCAAGGAGTTCTACGAGATGAGATCACCGACTCACAAGAAGGACCTCAGTGGGTTCCATGCCACCATCACAGACATCCTCAACCAGGTACTTCTGGGTAATGTAGTCTTAATGTAGCGACCCACTGGGCACACACTGGTTGAATCAACATTGTTTCCATGTCATTTCAATGTAATTATATTGAACCAACATCGAATAGACGTTGAATTGATGTCTGTCACAGTGGGAAGGGTGGTGAGGATAGGATTGAGAAGACGCCAACAGCTTTGTGAAAGAAGAGCGTCACTAGGATGAATTAGATAAGTGACAGATTAGAGGTATAATTCCTATTGTCTCTCAGAATGTATCTTGTTGATTGTCAAAAAACATGTTCTGTTGAAAATGAATGAACAGTAGACATGAACCAGATCTGCTGATCTAAACACACGATATCCTGTACATAGTTGACTCTGTTGTTACATTCCATTGACTGTGGCTGTCCTCCTGTTCCTAGATCCAAGCCAGGTCTGTGGAGAACTCTCAGATGATCCTGCAGGTGGATAATGCCAGACTTGCAGCTGATGACTTCAAGATGAAGTAAGTGCACTTCCTCTCTGTACTGTACACAGCCTCTGTGAGTGTACTGATTCTGTTTGTAACTCTTGGCCTATAGGTTTGAGATTGAGTAGATCGAATCCTCCCAGATCTACAGAAATGCTTATGGGGGTAGGCAGGGCTATGGATCAGTTTATGGTTGGGCAAGTTGTATCTTGGTTTGTTGTGAGAAGGAACTAATCAAGCCCTCTTCTTTCCTCAACCTCTGTAGGTTAGAGACGGAGGCTAACATGCGTATGAAGATGGAAGGGGATGTGGCTCGTCTGAGAGGAGTCCTGGACAGCTTTACACTCACCAGAGCAGAACTGGAGATACAGATTGAGGGGCTGAAGGAGGAGCTGGTCTACCTCAGGAAAAACCACGAGGAGGTAATTTCTCCTCACACACTCAAGTCTTACCGCTTGTGATGTTGGCTGAAGTCTGAACGCTCCAGGCAGCCACCTGTGGTTTTTCATTAGGACACAATGGCTCCCCCTGCAGTTTTTGCATTGTTTTTGCATTTGAATGTGTGTTTGAGACCTTTCAGTGTTTGGCCACAAGGGGGCAAAACTCACCCACAAAAAATCTAAGGCAACTTCACTGTTATTAGTACTCAAATATACAGTAACTCATTGCTTTCAGGTGCTTTTGCCCTTCACTGTGTATAAGTAAACTACAAATCCCAGGTATTATAGAACAATGTGTCCCCCTTTTCATGTTGTTAGGAGATGCAGTTGATGCAGACGCAGCATTGTGGTGCTGTGAATGTGGAGATGGACTGTGCTTCCTCAGTGGACATGAGCAAGGTGCTGGAGGAGATGAGGACCCAGTATGAGGGCATGGTAACGAAGAACCAGAGAGATGCTGCCAAGTGGTTTGAGAGCAAGGTGAGACAACCTCTGAAAATAGGACAGGGGGACTCGAAAGATGTGGACATGGGTCCCTAAATGTGTTTTGTGAGAGGCACAATTGACATGTATTTTGTGAAGTGGTACTATACTTTTGACTAATACGGTGTGTTTGTGTGTGTGTGTGTGTGTGTGTATGTGTGTGTGTGTCAGGTGGAGGTGCTTCAGAACCAGATCACCACCAGCACCATAGAGGTGAAGACCTCTCAGTCTCAGGTGACTGACCTGAAGAGGACCTTCCAGAGCCTGGAGATTGAACTGCATGGCCTGCTCACTCAGGTATGATGTCAAAACATCTTAGTGAATCAGCATCCCTAAACATACAGCATTTCTCTTTACCCTACCTCTGTTCCTAAAATATGGAATTCCTTTAGGTCTTAAAGGAACAGTACACTCCAAAATCAAAGTTTGTTAGATGTTTTCAGACCTCCACAGTGGTCTAATGTCAAGGTGTTCTAACACCTTTATGCACACCAATCTAACTAT
The DNA here is from genome assembly GCF_016432855.1 of Salvelinus namaycush. Taxonomy (NCBI): domain Eukaryota; kingdom Metazoa; phylum Chordata; class Actinopteri; order Salmoniformes; family Salmonidae; genus Salvelinus; species Salvelinus namaycush. The sequence continues at coordinate 65,434,334 of NC_052308.1, read as the reverse complement.
CTCTACCCTTCTTCATCTCCCTCTTCATACATTTCTACTACCCTCTCCTTCCTTCCTCCGTTTTCTTCATCCCTTACAAACATAAACACATTCCTAGAAGGGGTACCTGGAGCATAGCGCCGCTGATATAAACGGCCGCTATGGCTCCCAGCTGAGCCAGCTGCAGGTTTGTATCAACAGTATGGAGGAGGAGTTGCAGCAGCTCAACGTCAGCATCCAGCAGCAGGCCTCCGAGTACCAGATCCTCCTGGACATCAAGATGAGGCTGGAGATGGAGATCGCTGAGTACAGGAGGCTGCTGGATGGAGAGCAACTCTGGTGAGAGGGGATAATGGAGGGTCAGGAAAGATAGGGAGGTGGAAGGGAGGGGGGGATGACAGCTGTTTATTGGCACCTCATTGCAAACAGCGGTGGAAAAAGTACCCAACTGTCATACTTGAATAAAAGTAAAGATACCTTAATAGAAAATGACTCAAGTAAAAGTCACCCAGTAAAATTCTACTTCAGTGAAAGTATTTGGTTAAAAATATACTTAAGTATCAAAGGTAAAAGTATCAATCATTTCAAATTCCTTGTATTAACCAGATGGCACCATTTTCTTGTTTTTTAATTTACACAAAGCCAGGGGCACTCAGACATCATTTACAAACAAAACATGTTGGTTTAGTGAGTCCGCCAGATCCGAGGCAGTAGGAATTACCAGGAATGTTCGGTTGATAAGTGCGTGAGTTGGACTATTCTGCTAAGTATTCAAAATGTAACGAGTACTTTTGGGTGTCAAGGAAAAGTACAATATTTTCTTAAGGAATGTAGTGAAGTAAAAGTAGTCAAAAATATAAATAGCAATGTAAAGTACAGATACCCCAAAAAACGACTTAAGTAGTACTTTCAAGTATTTTTACTTAAGTACTTTACACCACTGATTGCTAACTAGAAAATCAAGATGTGTGTTGGTGAGTTTAGCTGACCGTAAGTGTTCTTCCCCTGTGTGTCTACCATTAGGCATGTGGAGACCAGACAAGAGGTCAGGAAAGTGATCGTGGTCGAGAAGATCCAGGAAGGTCAACAAGTCCAGGAAGTATTGGAAGGTGAGCAAGCAGGAGAATAATTAATAAAACAAATTAATCAATGAAAGAATCAAGTGTTGTTCCCCATAATACACACAATGACTGAATGAATGAATTCTTGTTTGGTGGCTCTTTCCACAGAGTATAATCCACACAAGCAGAAGCGGGTGAGGGTGATCGTGGAGGAGATGGTGGATGGGAAGGTGGTGTCCACCTCAGTTGAGGAGAAGGTCCAGGATATGAACTAACTGAGAAGGCCAGATAGTTCCGGAATCTGGTGAAGCGGTAACGGACCACACATACAACTGATGACGGGGGTTCAAGCCTCGTCTATATATACAGTTGAAGTTGGAAGTTTAGAGACACCATAGCCAAATACATTTAAACTCAGTTTTTCACAATTCCTGACATTTAATCCTAGTAAAAATTCCCTGTTTTAGGTCAGTTATGATCACCACTTTATTTTAAGAATGTGAAATGTCAGAATAATAGTAGAGAGAATGATTTATTTCACCTTTATTTCTTTCATCACATTCCCAGTGGGTCAGAAATGTACATGCACTAAATTAGTATTTGGTAGCATTGCCTTTAAATTGTTTAACTTGGGTCAAACGTTTCGGGTAGCCTTCCACAAGCTTCCCACATTAAGTTGGGTGAATTTTGGCCCATTTCTCCTGACAGAGCTGGTGTAACTGAGTCAAGTTTGTAGGCCTCCTTGCTCGCACACACTTTTTCAGTTCTGCCCCCAAATTTTCTATGGGATTGAGGTCAGGGCTTTGTGATGGCCACTCCAATACCTTGACTTTGTTGTCCTTAAGCCATTTTGCCACAACTTTGGAAGTATGCTTGGGGTCATTGTCCATTTGGAAGACCCATTTGCGACCAAGCTTTATCTTCCTGACTGATGTCTGGAGATTTTGCTTCAATATATCCACATAATTTTCCTACCTCATGATGCCATCTATTTTGTGAAGTGCACCAGTCCCTCCTGCAGCCAAGTACCCCCACAACATGATGCTGCCACCCCCGTGCTTCACGGTTGGGATGGTGTTCTTTGGCTGGCAAGCCTCCCCCTTTTTCCTCCAAACATAAAGATGGTTGTTATGGCCAAACAGTTCTATTTTTGTTTCATCAGACCAGAGGACATTTCTCCAAAAAGTACAATCTTTGTCCCCATGTGCAGTTACAAACCATAGTCTGGCTTTTTTATGGCAGTTTTGGAGCAGTGGCTTTTTCCTTGCTGAGCGGCCTTTCAGGTTATGTCAATATAGGACTCGTTTTACTGTGGATATAGATACTTTTGTACTGGTTTCCTCCAGCATCTTCACAAGGTCCTGTGCTGTTCTGGGATTGATTTGCACTTTTCGCACCAAAGTACGTTCATCTCTAGGAGACAGAACGCGTCTCCTTCCTGAGCGGTATGACGGCTGTGTGGTCTCATGATGTATGGTTGAAAAACGTGTGTATGCAAGTGTATGCAAATTTACAACTTCAACTGTATATGTATGTATGTATATATATTTCATGGTCGCATACTGTAATATGTCACTTTTGACAGGATTACATCAGCTGAATGATAACTGATGTAATTTACTTATGTAAATGTATTACTCTTATATGGCTCTATCATATGGCAAATTTAATATTATTTCTAGAATGTGTTTTTCCCATTGTTCCATTCATTGCCACCAGGTGGCAAATGGACAATGACCCCAAGCATACTTCCAAATGAGAATTTTGGCCAGCCCAATTAAAAGTGAAAATTATCTCATTTGAGTAAATTGAAAACAGATTATTACAGTTACATAAGTGACATCAGGGAAAATACGATTTGCTTCATCAGCTATTAAAAAGCTATTTTAGCTCCATTGTATACTCCCCGTACCACAAGCCATGTATGTTCTCTGTACTCTATGACAGGTTTAAAGTTAATATTCTGTAGGCCTACGACACTGACGCTACATGATACATTTGGCTGTTGATTAAATATAGATGTCAATGCATTTCAGGACACTATCATAATTGAGGGTCCATTGCTGTCCTCTAACAATATGAAAAGAAACACCTTTGCAGATTGGATGAGGTCCAAAACACATACTGTGCCTTACATTATATGAGCATAACACTCATGGGAGTTTCCCTTACTCAAACATGTTCTCAGAGCAGAAAGGATTATGACTGGTCGCATCAGGCACCAAATGAAAATGGAGAGGAGGTGGGAGGAGGCACAGTGGCGACTCGTCATTCACGGCAGGTGTGGCAGAGCAAAAAGAAAATTAGCCTGTTTTGCATGTTATTTTGGCATAAATACGTGTCACATATTACTTTGCGAACAATGTAACAAAATAAATATACAATTTAATTCATAAAGCCGCATACAAACATGGTCTCTTTTTTGTTTTCTTGAGTAAGGCAGCTCCAAAATGCAGGTGTTTCAGGCCCAGCTCAGTGCTTTCTGTGGTGGGGCGTGCTAGCAGACAATAGGAGCATTGCGCCGTGATTGGCTCAGTGTTCTGTCACTCATGGGGACCTTACGTAATCGCCAAGCTTAAGTCCTTAGAAAGGGTAGATAGCCCTTTGGGTCCTGCCATAGAGTTATATTACAAGTGCCCTTCCAAGAAGGCTCAAGGTCATTGGCCACAGAAATGACATCAAATCGCGTTATATGTACAGTAGCTTTGATTGGACTGATCATGTCAACATCTTACTTTCACAATCTTAGCTTAGCAGTCATCATCATGAATCAAGTCTACTGGCAAATCCTTTTTATTCCTTGTCATATGAAGAGAAATAATGATGAGAAAATGTAGATAAAACATATTGGTGCTCATCGGCCACTGGACATAAACATTACACAACAATTTTGGTAGATTGCAAATTCAACAATGAGTGTTTTGTAAGGAATCGGTGACAGTGGCTAACTGCAAGCATTGCAACTGGGAAGTCGGGAATAAACAGCTCAAACTGGGAAAATACGTTTTGAACAGTCATTCAATTGGGAATTGTAAATCCAGCATCTTTCTCTTTGATGACAAAATTTGCCCACAAAGGACCGCCACGCCACTTTCCTGTTCAAGCACATCACAACAACGTGTGTCCAAAAATGTCTTATGCTGCTTCATAAATTACGTGGGATGGCAGAGAGATATGTATCTCGTAGCTAAGAAGGTAATACTAAGTGTATGTTGTGTAGTAAGCTAATATTAACTAGAAAAACACATTTTAGATAACTATTTTTTTTACATGTAGTATTTAATCAGTTAATTAGACTAACTGGAAACAGGACATTAATGCACAAAATGAAGAACTTGCTATATTCAACTTAACTTGTTTTGCTTATTTGCTGATCTCTCTTGCAAAATTGTGTGTCTTTGTGAGACGTAGAGTAGGTGAACGGATGAACGGAGGAGGAGGTGTGATGGTGTGGGGGTTCTTTGCTGGTGACACTGTTAGTGATTTATTTAGAATTCCAGGCACACTTAACCAGCATGGCTACCACAGCATTCTGCGGTGATACGCCATCCCATCTGGTTTGCGCTTAGTGGGACTATCGTTTGTTTTTTTAACAGGACAATGACCCAACACACCTCCAGGCTCTATAAGGGCTATTTGACCAAGAAGGAGTGCTGCATCAGATGACCTGGCCTCCGCAATGACATGATCTCAACCCAATTGAGATGGTTTGGGATGAGTTGGACTGCAGAGTGAAGGAAAAGCAGCCAACAAGTGCTCAGCATATATGGGTACTCCTTCAAGCCTTTTGGAAAAGCATTCCAGGTGAAGCTGGTTCAGAGAATGCCAAGAGTGTGCAAAGCTGTCATCAAGGCAAAGGGTGGCTACTTTGAAGATTGTATCCAAACAAACAATTGTTTGGATACTACAGTACATGATTCCATATGTGTTATTTATTCTACAATGTAGAAAATAGTCAAATTAAAGAAAAACCCCTGAATGAGGTGGTGTGTCCAAATTTTTGACAGGTACTGTAAGTATTCACACCCCTGAGTCAATACTTTGTAGAAGCACCTTTGGCAGAGATTACAGCTGTGAGTCTCTAAGAGCTTTCCACACCTCGATTGTGCAATATTTGCCCATTATTATTTTCAGAATTCTTCAAGCTCTGTCAAATTGGTTATTGATCAACTCCAGTGTATATTTGGCCTTGTGTTTTAGGTTATTGTCCTGCTGAAAGGTGAGTTTGTCTCCCAGTGTCTGTTGGAAAGCAGACTGAACCAGGTTTTCCTCTAGGATTTTGCCCATGCTTAGCTCTTTTCCATTCATTTTGATCCTAAAAAACTCCCAGTCCTTGTCGATGACAAGCATACCCATAAAGTTGATGCAGCCACCACAATGCTTGAAAATATGAAGAGTGGTACTCAGTGATGTGTTGTTTGATTTGCCTCAACCATAACGCTTTCTATTAAGGACATAAAGTTCGTTGTAGGTTAACAAGCTAGCTTGCTAGTAAATCATTTTGCTGCTCTAGGTGAAGTTACAGTCAACTAGGTCTCTAAGAGCAGAACTGTCAGTACTGGCCATCAACACAGTCAGTACTCCACATTCCTCTTTCCACATTTTCCTACATGATTTTATTCCCTATTAATGATGTTGTGTACTTGTGACCCATGTGAAATGCACTTAAAATAAGACTCGAGTACTAGCATGTCATTATTTCCTGACTGTAAAACATTCATTATTGAGTTGGTGAGGATCAGATGATATATGTCGGGTCGTCTTTTTTCTCCTAGGCATGTAACGAGCTGGGTCAGATCTGGATGTAGTCAGGTGTGAGTGAGCACGCCATGTTTGAACACATCCAGCTCATCATACAGAGGGTTTGTGCAGATCTTGTGTAGTAGTAATTCAGCAGTACTTTTTCATGAGGGAGACCGCCTGCTTCGACTGTATGTCACAACACACACTAACTCTATAAGTAATTGTTTTCTAAATCTGACAAAGCCTGAGAGGATCTGCAGAGAACAATGGGAGTAGGATTCAATCTTAATCCTGTATTGACGCTTTGCCTGTTTGATGGTTTGTCTGCGGGCGTAGCGCGATTTCTTCTAAGCTTCCGGATTAGTGTCCCACTCCTTGAAAGTGGCAGCTCTAGCCTTTAGCTCGATGTGGATGCTGCCTGTAATCCATGGCTTCTGGTTAGGATATGTACGTACGGTCACTGTGGGGATGACGTCGTCAATGCACTTATTGATGAAGCTGACGACTGATGTGGTATACTCCTCAATGCCATTGGATGAATGCCGGAACATATTCCAGTCTGTGCTAGCAAAGCAGTCCTGTAGCGTAGCATCAGAGTCATCTGACCACTTTGGTATTGAGCTAGTCACTGGAACCTCCTGCTTTAGTTTTTGCTTGTAAGCAGGAATCAGGAGGATATAATTATGGTCAGATTTTCCAAATGGAGGGAGAGAGAGAGCTTTGTATGCATCTCTGTGTGTGGAGTAAAGGTGGTCCAGAGTTTTTTTCCCTCTGGTTGCGCATGTGACATGCTGGTAGAAATTTAAAATGGATTTAAGTTTGCCTGCATTAAAGTCCCCGGCCACTAGGAGCGCCGCTTCTGGATGAGCCTTTTCTTGTTTGCTAATGGCATTATACAACTCGTTGAGTGCGGTCTTAGTGCCAGCATCAGTTTGTGGTGGTAAATAGACAGCTATGAATAATATAGAAAACAACTCTCTCGGTAGATAGTGTGGCCTACAGCTTATCACAAGTCCTTGTTTAAAGAGAGTATACGTTAAAATAGCTTTTAGTTCACTCCAGATGTAGGCTTGATCTGAATCTGTGCAACCGTCCCATGTCTGGTAGCGTTATGTGCATTACTGTTTGGCAGTTAGCCTAGAGACCTTGAATTCTTGTAGCTTGTGTGTAATCCTGATTTGTGAAGCTGGCAGAGAAGATGTGTGTGTTGTCCAGGGAAAGCTGGAGAAGTCTGTTCCTATGCATGAGATGGCTCTGGACATCAGGGAGAAGAGTTTTGGACCCAAACACCCCAGTATGGCTACAGCATTGGTCAACCTGGCTATACTCTGCTGCTAAGTGCCGAGAGGACCAACAATGCTAACAGTTCACTGCATACCAGACACGGGTTCAAATACTTGAAAAATCCTTTCAAATACTTGAGTTTGCCAGGAGTGCCAGATGTACGGGGTTTGCAGTTTTGGGTCTTGTTTTGGTTTATTAAGCCAGGCAAGCTCAAACAAGCATAGATAAGGTGTTTGAATTGATTTTTCACATTAAACCCAGGTCTGCTGCATGCATATTAGGTAAAGATGGGAACTGTTGGAAAGCATACAGCATGTGTATGGTTTAATTTGATTCCCCAGCTTAATTGGACTTCAAATGGAAATTCAGACTGTTTCTCCTGGATTCTGTCTGGACATTGGTCTGACTGTGTGTTATTGTGTGTATGACAAAGAGAAAGCACAGTGAGGCGCTGCCCCTGTATAAACAGGCTAACAAAGTTCTGTTCCATGAGCGGCAGCGCTCATGGAATTTATGCTGCTACTAGAACAGCAACATACAGTGCATTTGGAAAGTATTCAGACCCCTTGATTTTTTTCACATTTTGTTATGTTACAGCCTTATTCTAAAATTGATGAAGCAAAAACGGTTTATTTTTTTGTGCAAATGTATTAAAAATAAAAAACATACCTATTTACATAAGTATTCAGACTCTTTGCTATAAGACATTGAGCTCAGGTGCATCCTGTTTCCATTGATTATCCTTGAGATGTTCGTACAACTTTATTGGAGTCCACCTGTGGTAAATTCAACTGATTGGACATGATTTGCAAAGACACACCTGTCTATATAAGGTGACCGTACATGTCAGAGCAAAAATCAAGCCATGAGGTCGAAGCAATTGTCCATAGAGCTCCAAGACAGGATTGTGTAAGGCAAGAATCTGGGGAAGAGTGTCTGCAGCATTGAAGGTCCCCAAGAACACAGTGGCCTCCATTATTCTTAAATGGAAGAAGTTTGGAACCACCAAGACTTTTCCTAGAGCTGACCGGCCGGCCAAACTGAGCAAATCGGGGGAGAAGGGCCTTGGTCAGGGTGGTGGCCAAGAACCTGATGGTCACTCTGACAGAGCTCCAGAGTTCATCTGTGGAGATGGGAGAAGCTACTGTACGAGAAGGACAACCATCTATGAAGCACTCCACCAATCAGGCCTTTATGGTAGAGTGGCCAGACAGAAGCCACTCTTCAGTAAAAAGCACATGACACTCCACTTGGAGTTTGCCAAAAGGCACCTAAAGGACTCAGACCATGAGAAACAAGATTATCTGGTCTGATAAAACCATGATTGAACTGTTTGGCCTGAATGCCAAGCGTCACGTCTGGAAGAAACCTGACACCATCCTTACGGTGAAGGAGGGATGTTTTTAAGCGACAGAGGCTGGGAGAATAGTCAGCATCGAGGGAAAGATGAACGGAGCAAAGTACGGAGAGATCATTGATGAAAACCTCCAGAGTGTTCAGGACCTGACTGGGGTGAAGGTTCACCTTCCAACAGGACAACGACCCTAAGCACACAGCCAAGACAACGCAGGAGTGGCTTTGGGACAAGTCTCTGAATGTCCTTGAGTGGCCCAGCCAGAGCCCGGACTTGAACCCAATCGAACATCTCTGGAGAGACCTGAAAATAGCTGTGCAGCAACGCTACCCATCCATCCTGACAGAGCTTGAGAGGATCTGCAGTGAAGAATGGGAGAAACTCCCCAAATACAGGTGTGCCAAGCTTGTAGCATCATACCCAAGAAGACTCGAGGCTGTAATCGCTGCCAAAGGTGCTTCAACAAAGTACTGAGTAAAGGGTATGAATACTTATGTTATTTTTTAAATTTTTAATACATTTCCAAAAATGTCTAAACCTATTTTTGCTTTGTCATTATGGGATATTGTGTGTAGATTGATGACGGAAAAAACAACAATTTAATCAATTTTAGAATAAGGCTTTAATGTAACAAAATGTGGACAACGTCGAGGGGTCTGAATACTTTCAGAATGCACTGTATTTAGCTGGCTAGCTAGCTGGTTGTAGGCTTAAATTGTTTACTAGCAAGTTATCTTAGTAACCTGAGGCTAAAACTGTTTAGCTAGCTAACATTACTTAGCTACAGTTTTATTTCTAACTAACTTTAGCTTGCATCACATTTAGTATTTAATTAATTATTTAGACTAGCTGGATACAGGACATTAATTTGCCAGCTATATTCAACTTACCTTGTTTTGCTTTCTTGCTGCTTGCTCCTTCAGAAATTTGTTCTACTTCTTCTTCCCTCCCCCTTCCCACAAATGTTTTTGAATCCCGTCATGTGACACGTTTATTTCCCAGCCTGCTCTCAGTTTGGTATTCCCACCTCCTCTCCATTTTCATTGGTCGCCTGCTCTGAGAACATGTTTGAGTAGGTAACATAACAAGTTAGGTCTATTGTATCAGTCAATGTGAGTGATATTCTTTGTGTTAAGAATTCACTGAGGAATTAGCTGTACTTTGCTATGCAAAGAGTTGCCTCTGTTGATTCTAGAGTTCATGGGTGAGTCATCATTATACTGGTAAGCAGCTCCAGAAGTGTTGGGCTATATCAAGTAGGGACGTGAGGTTCCTTTTATACAAACAATATGTAGGATAGTCAAATAGACCTGCAAAAAGCGGTAATCCTAGGCCAAAAGGAGATGCATCGCCTCGTCAAATATGAACAGGTTGCTTTGACCATAACAAAAACAGACATTTACTTAATTGTTCCAGTGACAGTCAGTGCCGTTTAGGGAGGCCGTTTATTTTTTATTTTTTTATGAGCATGGCCTTTTCTATTACAGCATATTGGATGACTGTCATTCATCTTCCATTCACCCAGCTAAACGTAACATTGATAGGTTTAGGCTACTACTTGATACAAACATTTTCCCTAGCTTATCTAGGGTGTAATAATTATGCCAAACAGTTGTAAACGAGAGTTTCTATTGGACAAATTCTGGTAGGTTTATCCCCGTTTCATTCCGTTTGCTTCTGTTTAAGAAACGTTTTAACAGAATCGGCGGAATGAATACACCCCTGATCACCCGCACACACAGTTTTCTGTGTAGCAGCCACATACAAACAACATCATCACTTTGCTTGTTGTAATATTCCTTCTCGCATCTACGTGCTCTCCTCCTTTCACCTTTTCTCTTCAATGTTGGACTTCAGTGCTTGTGACCAAGCCAAACCTACCATAACCACTAACCATGGCCGTGGAAAGATGTTTTGGGGTGGGGTGCAGAATTTCTCCCCGCTATACTGACTAGTATTTTGCTCTGCTCCACTCATACAGGAGTAATAAAGGCCTAGTGCATTTATATATATATACATTTATTTATTTTTATTGTGATTTATCAGGAGATGCTTCAGCACCCCCCCCTTGTCAATCACAGGAGGCTGCTGAGGGGAGAACAGCTCATAATAATGGCCGGAACAGAGCAAATGGAATGGCATCAAACACATGGAAACCAGCCATTACCTCAGGCCCGTTCTCCCCAATTAAGGTGCAACCAACCTCCTGTGATGTCAGTGTCACCATATTAGCTAACGTCGTAGTTAACATAGCTATTAGAACTAACGCGGTAGTTAATCCACTACAATCACACAGTACAGTGTATATCAAGCAGTTTACCAGTTACACCGGTGGGCTCCAGTGGCAATAAATTAATAAAACTGACCTTGACTTGGAAGAGTTCCAGTGTTGGATAGCCTTAGCCAGCTAACTAACATAAATAGCATTCCTCTCCGTTTGAGCCGGGTGTTTGAGTAGGCTAAATTAGCTAGCTGCATTAAGTAGCTAAGTAAGTTAAAACATACAACTAAGTATATCTCTCTCTCCTGCTGCTTCCCCCTAATTTTTTGAAGAAATGACTTTGTTCAAAACGGATAAACTATTGTCTTTTTTTGAGTCAATTACTCACCACATTTTATGCACTGCAGTGCTAGCTATCTGTAGCTTATGCTTTCAGTATTAGATTCATTCTCTGATCCTTTGATTGGGTGGACAACATGTCAGTTCATGCAACAAGTGCTCTGGTAGGTTGGAGGACATCCTCCAGAATTAGTCATAATTACTGTGTAAATCTATGGAAGGTGGTGAGAACCATGAGCCTCCTAGGTTTTGTACTGAAGTCAATGTACCCAGAGGAGGGTGGAAAAAGCTGCTACTACCCCAGAGAGTGTTGTTGAGGCTACTGCAGACCTTCATTGCAAAACATTTGTGTTTTAATCAGTTATTTGGTGATGTGAATATATTTAGTACAGTTTTTAAAAACTTTTTTCAATGTTTCAGTATTTTTATTTTTATGAAATTGACTGAGTAGGATGGTCCTTCCCTTCCTCCTCTGACGAGTCTCCACTGGTGTGTTCTCATTGTATCTCTAGGGTGATGGTGACTTTGGCTCAATACTAGTTTGAGTTATAGGAGAATATTAAACATGCCCAGTTGGAAACCAAAATACAGTATATTCATATCCTCCTCTTCAGCTTTTAAGTGGACATTTGTATCTTTATACAGACTTGATTTCATTAATTCACGGTACAAACCCTCCCCACTTCACTTTCTATTGTATCTCTGCAAGTAGAAACAACAGTAGATCTGGGTGTGGCTTTGCTGTTCACTTGTTCAACCTCATGTGGTCACATTCAAGAGCAGGGTGTGTCCTTGTGACTGACTGACGGACTGACTGATGATCGGAACACAAGTAAGGTGATAAATTGCATAAAAATTGCTTTTTTTATGTGACATGCAAACACCTAGGGCTGTATTAGCGCGTGAGTCATGACCACAGTAAAATTCTATGTGACTGCTGAGTCACAGTAATCTCCTCTTCTGCACTCTGGACATGCATTAGTAGTACCCAACTTGCTAATGATCATCAGGTCACTAATGGCCTGGTACTAAGAGATCTATTGTCCCTCCATCAGGTCCTAATGGCCTGGTACTAAGAGATCTATTGTCCCACATCAGGTCCTAATGGCCTGGTACTAAGAGATCTATTGTCCCTCCATCAGGTCCTAATGGCCTGGTACTAAGAGATCTATTGTCCAACATCAGGTCCTAATGGCCTGGTACTAAGAGATCTATTGTCCCTCCATCAGGTCCTAATGGCCTGGTACTAAGAGATCTATTGTCCCACATCAGGTCCTAATGGCCTGGTACTAAGAGATATATTGTCCCTCCATCGGGTCCTAATGGCCTGGTACTCAGAGCTCTATTGTCCCTCCATCGGGTCCTAATGGCCTGGTACTCAGAGCTCTATTGTCCCTCCATCGGGTCCTAATGGCCTGGTACTCAGAGCTCTATTGTCCCTCCATCGGGTCCTAATGGCCTGGTACTCAGAGCTCTATTGTCCCTCTAACCACTCTGACATCAATGCGAATGCAATCGAAAATCACATCAAACACTTATAATCAAAACAGTATGTGCTTTGATTGATCAATATGAAGAAGGAAGTTCAACAACAGGTTGAAACTGAGTGGAAACCATGGTCGTCGTGGATGTTGTGTCAAAGCTCAACACAACGAAATGGATAGTGCTTTCTAAGGGGATGATTCATTCAAAACCCCTTATGCATATTAGAGTTTATGTACAGTATAGGCCTATATATGAGCCCAAGCCTGAAGAAATACCTGAATTAAAATAATGATTGTGCCATTATACGAGGCAGAAAAACATTAAAAAAAATACTAATTTAAGATATCTTTGGTACATAATTGGTCTTGCCTAAATTAAACCAATTCAGAGTTAGCCTACAATTATAGTGCATTTGATTTTGAGTAGCCTAGTAATAGGGCATGTTTTTATATTTTCACAATTAATAGGCGGACATTACTTTTAGCTATCTCACCACCGTACATTTCCATCTCCTCTCTGCTCTCCTTCATTCCTTTCTCCAGCGCCCAGGGAGAAGGGCTCTCAACAGTTGAATGAAATATGTTTCGCTGTGAAAACATGTTACTATCGATGTTCCCGAACAGATTTCACTTGGTTTCCCAAATTAAGCAACAGGGTAGGAGAGCCTATGGCATACAGAGTTTGGGCGGAATATCACCTGTTGCATGGTAAAATAACTGGAGTAGCCTACCCAAAATGAGTGAAAGGAACTTGTGGGAAAGTAGCCTCCATTCTCTCTTTGATTGTATACGGATTACATGTCTTTTTTGTATTGCACCTGTTCCTGCCCATTTGATAATAGGCCGTTCTAAATTAAAACAAATTGTACATATTAGTAAAGACAATAGTCTGATGGGTGAAAATATGATCACTTAATGAGAGAACAGCGTGTGCAGCCTGAGACAAGGAACAGAGCGCAGCCCACCTATCTTTTGATTTCTTAGGCGTTCTATGGTTTGTATCATTCACAATTGAAGTTGCCAAATAACTCTAAATCTAGCATGTAAGACCTGTTTCAAATGATCACTCATCAAGCTCTACATAGCCACTTCATATGTGCACTCTGACTCCGGAATGGGAAAAATATCCTTTCTATTTTTTTCCAACTAAGTTAAATTATATTTTTCTTACTAAAATCATATAATATAAAATAATGGCATGGGACTTATAAGGATATCTTGTCTGCTAAATGAACAAGCCACGGCGCATAGCCAGATAACATACAGAAGGCCAAATCATATTCTGTTCTTCTGAAAAAAAGATTCTTCATATCATAATGTTTCTTTAGACCTGCCTAAAATAAATAATGGATTTATTGTGTGGTGTATATTCAATTGATTTATATATATATATTGACATGTAGATGTTCCAAAGGCACGCATCAACAGCTTGTATCCATGGAGGCCTGGAGATGCTATATGTGTTTATGTTAATGAAGGTCAATTACCATGAGACTGGCAGTCTTTTGCCTGACATTAACCGACTGACAAAATGTCATGACCGCCACAGCCCTACATACAACTACAGTATGTCTATAACCTGATAATCTAAATCAATGTTCATTAATAACTTGCATTCACTTTCTCCCCTGGCTTATAGCAGTTCAAGCATGACTATCTTTATCATGACTGTCTTTATCTTCACTGTCTTTGTCATGGCTGTCTTTATCATGACTGTCTATCATGACTGTCTATCATGACTGTCTTTGTCATGACTGTCTTTGTCATGACTGTCTTTATCTTTACTTAATCTATCACGACTGTCTCTATCATGACTGTTTTTACCATGAATGTCTTTATCATAAAAGACATCCCATCTCAAGTGTCATTATACAAACAGAAAGACATGTGGAAGTCAATGTTCAACCATATAAAAACTCCTGTTGCTTTTCCAACAGTGGTACATTCTAATAAAGGATAGAGTGTATTACCTAGTGTGGCACCAAAGCAAACAATGCTTGTGGGAAGATCTGTGTGTTCTATATTTGTTTGAGTCAATATTTTGTACTCTGTAGCAAGTTTATCTGAAACCCTTATGCCAAGCTTTATTGTATGTTTAACTGAAAGACTAAGGGTTCTATTCAATCTGTATTGCTGAAGCGTTACAGATTGAGCAATAGAAATGAAAAGGTAATTTCCGATTGAGCCGACATATGCAGAGTTTACCATGAGGGCAATCTCTGCTAACGCCAGAACATTGCCATTAAATTTCAATCACGCTGTAACACTGAACTCCGCAATACAGATTGAATAGAGCTTGAACTCCCTTCTTGTTGATTTTAATTTAGATTTGTATTCACATTCACAGTGCTATTCCATTGCATCCAGATTTATCCAAGATCCAAGATAGCGTAGCAGTCAGACGTCTTTTGTCCTCGTCGTGTCCTGTGTATAAATCGTGTATATATCTTTTTTCTTCGCATACATTTTTCTTAACCTCAACTTCAACATAATCTCCTGCAATCCGCCTCACCCAATGTGGTATGGATCTGCTATTTTCTTTACTTCGAACCGGAACCCCTAACAAAAGCTAGCCAGCTAACTAGCTAGTAGTCAGCTAGCCACTGCTAGCGGTCATCAGCTACTTTTAGCCAGGACAACTCTCGCCAGTCTGCACAGCGCGATTCAAACCAGAGCAAATCTGACTTATTTTTCTCCATATCTCCGGATTCCTACCTGAAATCCGAACCTAATTACCTGCTATCCGATTGGCCACTCCTGGCTAACGTCTCTGTCCCGACGCAAGAACCAACTAGCCTGGAGCTAGCCTTTGCTAAGCCCATCTCCCGGCTAGCCGAAGAGGTACATCAGCCACTCCTTGGGCTACAATACTCATTTTGCCAATTGGCCTGGATCCCTGCCGACCCATCACAACTGGACTACTGACGTAATTCGACCGAGGGGGTTTTTCAACTGGCTCCTCCATCGCAATGTCCCCTGAATGTCCATCTGCTAGCCGCGGCCTGCTAGCTGTCTAGAGCATATTGGGCTGTTAGCTTAAGAGGCCCACCGGACAATTTCTTTGGCCACGATACCTATTTTGCCAATTGGCCTGTACCCTTTCACCACATGGAGCCCTGCTGATCCACAACGACTAGTCTGCCGACGTTACAGCACGAGGGGGCTACAACTGCTACAACGTCACGACGTCCCTCTAAGGCCCTTCTGCTAGCTTGCTAGCCCCGGCCTGGTAGCTGCCTGAATCGCCGTGTCTCCGGCCCGCCTGAGCCACTCACTGGACCTCTATGACCACTCGGCAACACATGCCTCTCCCTAATGTCAATATGCCTTGTCCATTGCTGTTTTGGTTAGTAATTATTGCCTTATTTCACTGTAGAGCCTCAAGCCCTGCTCAATACGCCTTAGTTAACCCTTTAGTTCCACCTCCCACACATGCGGTGACCTCACCTGGTTCAAATGATGTTTCTAGAGACAATATCTCACTCATCGTCACTTAATGCATAGGTTTACCTCAACTGTATTCACATTCTACCATACCTTTGTCTGTACATTATGCCTTGAATCTATTCTACCGTGCCCAGAAACCTGCTCCTTTTACTCTCTGTTCCGAACGTACTAGACGACCAGTTCTTATAGCCTTTAGTCGTACACTTATCCTACTCCTCCTTTGTTCCTCTGGTGATGTAGAGGTTAATCTAGGCCCTGCAGTGCCTAGCTTCACTCCCACTCCCCTGGCACTCTCATTTGTTGACTTCTGTAACTACAATAGCCTTGGTTTCATGCATGTTAACATTAGAAGCCTCCTCCCTAAGTTTGTTTTATTCACTGCCTTAGCACACTCTGCCAACCCGGATGTTCTACCCGTGTCTGAATCCTGGCTTAGGAACACCACCAAAAACCCAGAAATTTCCATCCCTAACTATAACATTTTCCAACAAGATAGAACTGCCAAAGGGGGCGAAGTTGCAATCTACTGCAGAGATAGCTTGCAGAGTTCTGTGTTACTATCCAGGTCTGTGCCCAAACAATTTGAGCTTCTACTTAAAAAAATGCCCCTTTCCAGAAACAAGTCTCTCACCGTTGCCGCTTGCTATAGACCACCTTCTGCCCCCAGCTGTCCCCTGGACATCACATGTGAATTGATTGCCCCCCCATCTATCTTCAGAGCTTGTGCTGTTAGGTGACCTAAACTGGGATATGCTTAACACCCCAGCCATCCTACAATCTAAGCTTGATGCCCTCAATCTCACACAAATTGCCTCAATGAACCTACCAGGTACAAGCCCAAATCCGTAAACATGGGCACCCTCATAGATATCATCCTAACCAACCTGCCCTCCAAATACACCTCTGCTGTCTTCAACCAGGATCTCAGAGATCACTGCCTCATTGCCTGTGTCCGTAATGGGTTTACGGTCAAACGACCACCCCTCATCACTGTCAAACGCTCCCTAAAACACTTCAGCAAACAGGCCTTTCTAATCGACCTGGAAGGACATTGACCTCATTCCGTCAGTAGAGGATGCCTGGTTATTCTTTAAAAGTGCTTTCCTCACCATCTTAAATAAGCACAACCCATTCAAAAAATGTAGAACCTGGAACAGATATAGCCCTTGGTTCACTCCAGACCTGACTGCCCTTGACCAGCACAAAAACATCCTGTGGCGTTCTGCATTAGCATCGAATAGCCCACGTGATATGCAACTTTTCAGGGAAGTTAGGAACCAATATACACAGGCAGTTAGGAAAGCAAAGGTTAGCTTTTTCAGACAGAAATTTGCATCCTGTAGCACAAACTCCAAAAAGTTCTGGTACACTGTAAAGTTAATGGAGAATAAGAACACCTCCTCCCAGCTGCCCACTGCACTGAGGCTAGAAAACACTATCACCACCGATAAATCCGTGATAATTGAGAATTTCAATAAGCATTGTTCTATGGCTGGCCATGCTTTCCACCTGGCTACCCCTACCCCGGTCAACAGCCCTGCGCCCCCCACAGCAACTTGCCCAAGCCTCCCCCATTTCTCCTTCACCCAAATCCAGATAGCTGATGTTCTGAAAGAAGTGCAAAATCTGGACCCATACATATCAGCCGGGCTAGACAATCTGGACCCTCTTTCTAAAATTATCCGCCGCAATTGTTGCAACCCCTATTACTAGCCTGTTCAACCTCTCTTTCCTATCGTCTGAGATCCCCAAAGATTGGAAAGCTGCCGCGGTCATCCCACTCTTCAAAGGGAGAGACACTCTCAACCCAAACTGCTACAGACCTATATCTATCCTACCCTGCCATTCTAAGGTTTTCGAAAGCCAAGTTAACAAACAGATCACCGACCATTTCGAATCCCACCGTACCTTCTCCGCTATGTAATCTGGTTTCCGAGCTGGTCATGGGTGCACCTCAGCCACGCTCAAGGTCCTAAACGATATCATAACCACCATCGATAAGAGACAATACTGTGCAGCTGTATTCATCGACCTGGCCAAGGCTTTCGACTCTGTCAATCACCACATTCTTATCGGCAGACTCAACAGCCTTGGTTTCTCAAATGACTGCCTCGCCTGGTTCACCAACTACTTCTCAGACAGAGTTCAGTGTGTCAAATCGGAGGGCCTGTTGTCCGGACCTCTGGCAGTCTCTATGGGGGTGCCACAAGATTCAATTCTCGTGGCGACTCTTTTCTCTGTATACATCAATGATGTCGCTCTTGCAGCTGGTGTTTCTCTGATCCACCTCTACGCAGACAACACCATTCTGTATACTTCTGGCCCTTCTTTGGACATTGTGTTAACTCACCTCCAGACGAGCTTCAATGCCATACAACTCTCCTTCTGTGGCCTCCAACTGCTCTTAAATGCAAGTAAAACTAAATGCATGGTCTTCAACCGATCGCTGCCCACACCTGCCCGCCCATCCAGCATCACTACTCTGGACAGCTTTGACTTAGAATACGTGGACAACTACAAATACCTGGGTGTCTGGTTAGACTGTAAACTCTCCTTCCAGACCCACATTAAGCATCTCCAATCCAAAATTAAATCTAGAATCGGCTTCCTATATCGCAACAAAGCATCCTTCACTTATGCTGCCAAACATACCTTCGTAAAACTGACCATCCTACCGATCCTCGACTTCGGTGATGTCTTCTATAAAATAGCCTCCAACACTCTACTCAACAAACTGGATGCAGTCTATCACAGTGCCATCCGTTTTGTCACCAAAGCCCCATACACTACCCACCATTGCGACCTGTACTCTCTCATTGGTTGGCCCTCGCTTCATACTCGTCGCCAAACCCACTGGCTACAGGTCATCTACAAGTCTCTGCTAGGTAAAGCCCCGCCTTATCTCAACTCACTGGTCACCATAGCAGCACCCACTCGTAGCACGCGGTCCAGCAGGTATATCTCACTGGTCACCCCCAAAGCCAATTCCTCCTTTGGTTGTCTTTCCTTCCAGTTCTCTGCTGCCAATGACTGGAACGAACTGCAAAAATCTCTGAAGCTGGAGACTCATATCTTCCTCACTAGCTTTAAGCACCAGCTGTCAGAGCAGCTCACAGTTCACTGCACCTGTACATAGCTCATCTGTAAATAGCCCATCCAACTACCTCATCCCCATACTGTTATTTATTTGATTTATTTTCCTCCTTTGCACCCCAGTATCTCTACTTGCACACTCATCTTCTGCACATCTATCACTCCAGTGTTTAATTGCTATATTGTAATTATTTCGCCACTATGGCCTATTTATTGCCTTTATCTCCCTTGTCCTACCTCATCTGCACACATTGTATATAGACTTTTTTCTATTGTATTATTAACTGTATTTTTGCTTATTCCATGTGTAACTCTGTGTTGTTGTTTGTGTCGCACTGCTTTGCTTTATCTTGGCCAGGTCGCAGTTGTAAATTAGAACTTCTTCTCAACTAGCTTACCTGGTTAAATAAAGGTGAAATATAAAATAAAATGTAGCTTTCATCAACTGCATGTGTGTGATACCATGTACAAATGATGAGGTACTGTAAGCAACACCATAAATAAAATTATTGAAATACTAAATAACTGTCAATAGTACCATTGTGTGTAATCAACCGCCCATGTATTACTTCAGAATGTGACTCATCGCTATAAAAGCTATAACATAACCCTGAATACAGTAATTGGTAGTAATCCCTTTAACAGTATTTGAATGAATTGAAATAAAACCTACAAACAGTACATAGATTGGGAACTATTACAGCTGAACTATAACTTACACTCAGAGCGAACATTGTTACTCTTTAATAAAAACATTTATTCTATTTTACCTACATACAGTTGCAGAACAAAGGTGCCTCTTCAGGCTTATAGTCGGGTCCTTTCTGGGTCAGGTAGGGTGTGGCCAGGCAAGCCAATAGCTGTGGGGCATTAACAGAAACCGTAGAAACCAGTCCTGACCATATACACATAACACAATGGAACAGAGCCATGGCTGTGGAACCGATGCTGGCAGTGAGTCATAGGATCTTTGAACTCTATAGTGCCCGAGGGGGTAGAGTGTGAGAGTTACAGAATGTGGGAGAGAAACAGGGTTGAACTACACAATACAGCCCTGATGTCCCTCTGACTGACTGAATAAAAGGTGTGGTCCTACCAGGGCTATTCAACAGGTAGGACCAGGGTAGTTTAGTTTTAGTTAGACAATACACAACATCAGTAGTCATTGGAGTTAGAGGGCGGTACAGTTAGTTTTGCCAGATATGACTGTGGGAGAATTGGGAAACTCATAGAAGGCTTGAAAAGTAGAGTGCTCTACTCACAGTGGTGCACAGCCATAAATCAAGAGGCAGACCACATAGGGTGCCCTCGATAATTATTGGGACAGTGAAGCATTTTTTCTTCTTTTGGCTACATACTCCAAAAGTTAGGATTTGAAATCAAATAATGACTATGAAGTTAAAGTACAGACTGTCAGCTTTAATTTGATGGTATTTTCATCCATATCGGATGAACCAGTTCGAGCTTGTGACTCTAAAAATGTGTTGGATGCATTTGCGTTATCTTCTGTGTTTCAGATTATTTTGTGTCCAATAGAAATGAATGGTGAACAATGTACTGTGTCATTTTGGAGTCACTTTTATTGTAAATAAGAGTATAATATGTTTCTACATTAATGTGGATGCTACCATGATTATGGATGTAAATGAATCGTATAATGAAGAGTGAGAAAGTTAGACACACAAATATCATATCCCCCCACCAAAAAGAAGTGCTAATCTTTCCTGTTTTTGTAATGGTGAGAGGTTAGCATGTCTTGGGGATATGATATTTGTTTGTCTGTAACTCTCTCACTCATCAATCAATCAAGCAAGCGAATGTATTCATATAGCCCTTTTTACATCAGCAGATGTCACAAAGTGCTTATACAGAAACCCAGCCTAAAACCCTAAACAGCAAGCAATGGAGATGTAGAGACAAGGTGGCTAGGACATTTGTAGGCTGTCATAGTAAATAAAAATGTGTTCTTAACTGACTTGCCTACTTAAATAAAGGTTAAGGAAAATAAAAAAGGAAAAACTCCCTAGAAAGGCTGGAACCTAGGAAGAAACCTAGAGAGGACCCAGGCTCTGAGGGGTGACCAGTCCTCTTCTGGCTGTGCCGGGTGCAGATTATAAAGAGTACATGGCCATTAAGGCCAGATCGTTCTTAAAGATGTTCAAATGTTCATAGATGATGTTCATAGGGTCAAATAACAATCACAGGGGTTGTAGAGGGTTCGACAGGTCAGCACCTCAGGAGTAAATGTCAGTTGGCTTTTCATAACCGAGCATAGGTCAAGACAGCAGGTGCGGTAGAGAGGGAGGGAGAGAGAGAGGAATGGAGGGAGAGTCGAAGGCAGCAGGTCCGGGACAAGGTAGTACATCCGGTGAACAGGTCAGGATTCCAACTGTTCTGCCACGGGGAGAAGCAGCAGCACGACCAGCTGGACTGGGGACAGCCAGGAGTCATCAGGCCAGGTAGTCCTGAGGCATGGTCCTAGGGCTCAGGTCCTACAGGAGGGGAGGGAGAGAGGGAGAGAGAGAATTAGAGGGAACATATTTAAGTTCACAAAGGACACCAGATAAGACAGGAGAATTTCACCAGATAGGACAGACTGACTGTAGCCCCCCTGGTACTTAGACTATTGCAGCATAGATACTGGAGGCTGAGAAGGGGGGTCAGAGGACACTGTGGCCCCATCCAACGATACCCACGGATAGTGCCAACCAGGCAAGATATAACCCCACCCACTTTGCTGAAACACAGCCCCAACACCACTAAAGGGATATCAGCAGACCACCAACTTACTAGCCTGAGACAAGTCTGAGTATAGCCCTCGAAGAGCTCCTCCACCGCACAAGCCCGAGGGAGCGCAAGACTGGACAGGAAGATCAAGTCAGTGACTCAACCCACTCAAGTCGAGTATACTGTAGCGCAAAGAAGCCTGTCACGACGTGTGTCACGAAGTGACGCACCCCTCCTAGGGACGGCATGAAAGAGCACCAGTAAGCCAGTGACTCAGCCCCCGTAATAGGGTGAGAGGCAGAGAATTCGAGTGGAGACAGGGGTGCCGGCCAGGCAGAAACAGCAAGGGTGGTTCGTCATTCCAGTGCCTTGCCGTTCACGTTCGCACCCTTGGGCCAGACTATACTCAATCATAGGACCTACTGAAGAGATGAGTCTTCAGTAAAGACTTAAATGTCAAGACATGGTCTGCATCTCTCACATGGATAGGCAGACCATTCCATAAAAATGGAGCTCTATAGGAGAAAGCCCTGCCTCCAGCTGTTTGTTTAGAAATTCTAGAGACAATAAGGAGGCCTGCGTATTGTGACTGTAGCGTATGTATAGGTATGTACGGCAGGACCAAATCGGAAAGATAGGTAGGCGCAAGTCCATGTAATGCTTTGTAGGTTAGCAGTAAAACCTTGAAATCAGCCCTAGCCTTAATAGGAAGACAGTGTAAAGACGCTAACACTGGAGTAATATGATCCCATTCTTTGGTTCTAGTCAAGATTCTAGCAGCTATATTTAGCACTAACTGAAGTTTATTTAGTGCTTTATCCGGGTAGCCGGAGAGTAGATCATTGCAGCAGTTCAATCTAGAAGTGACAAAAGCATGGATGAGCTTTTCTGCATAATTTTGGGACAAAACCTTTCCGATTTTAGAAATGTTACGAAGACGGAACAATGCTGCCTTTGAAATATTATTGTTTGTCCAAAGAGAGGTC
The DNA here is from genome assembly GCF_016432855.1 of Salvelinus namaycush. Classification (NCBI taxonomy): domain Eukaryota; kingdom Metazoa; phylum Chordata; class Actinopteri; order Salmoniformes; family Salmonidae; genus Salvelinus; species Salvelinus namaycush. The sequence goes on along the minus strand of NC_052308.1, from coordinate 65,411,616 downwards.
AGTGTCCAGAATAATGCCGAGGTTGTTTAGTTTTATTTGAGACGACTGTACAACTATCAATATTAATTGTCAGATCTCTTTGTTTCTTGGGACCTAGTACTAGTATCTCTGTTTTGTCCGAGTTTAAAAGTAAAACATTTGCCGCAATCCACTTATGTCTGAAACAATGGCTTCCAGGGTAGGGAATTTTGGGGCATCACCATGTTTCAGCGAAATGTACAGCTGTGTGTTGTCCGCATACCATTGAAAGTGTTTCCGAATGACATCACCAAGAGGTAGAATATATAGTGAAAACAATAGTGATCCTAAAACGGAACCAATGAGGAACACCTGATTTGTCAGAGGACACACCATCCACCGAGACAAAGTGATATCTTTCCGACAGATAAGATCTAAACCAGGCAAGAACTTGTCCGTGTAGACCAATTAGGGTTTCCAATATATTTAAAAGAATGTGGTGATCGATGTGTCAAAAGCGGCATTAAGGTCAAGGAGCACGAGGACAGATGCAGAGCCTTGGTCTGACGCCATCAAAAGATAATTTACCACCTTCACGAGTGCAGCCTCAGTACTATGATGGGGTCTAAAACCAGACTGGAGCGTTTTGTATACATTATTTGTCTGCAGTGAGTTGCTGTGCAACAGCTTTTTCTGTTTATTTTAGAGAACTGGGCAATTCGGCTGATAGTCTTTTACATTTTCTGGGTCATGGTTTGGCTTTTTCAGGAGAGGCTTTTTTACTGCCACTTTCAGTGAGTTTGGTACACATCCAGAGGATAGGGAGCCATGTATTATGTTCAAAAATAGGAGGACCAAGCACAGGAAGTAGCTCTTTCAGTAGTTTAGTTGGAATAGGGTCCAGTAGGCAGCTGGAAGTTTTAGAGGCCATGACTATTTTCGTGAACGTGTTGAGAGATACAGGATTAAAACACTTGAGTGTCTCCATTGATCCTAGCTCCTGGCAGTTTTGTGCAGACTCAGGACAACTGAATTTTGGAGAAATATGCAGATTCAAAGAGTTGTCTGTAATTTGCATGAAATCATGAACTACTTTTACGAAAATATCACCACTGCTGAACTGAAGGCCATCCTCTGTTGGGGAATGCTGATTTTTAGTTATCTTTGCGACAGTATCAAAATACATTTTGTATTGTTTTTAATTTGTATCAGTTAGGTTGGAAAAGTAGGCTGATAGAGCAGCAGTGAGGGTTCTTTGATATTGTATGGTACTGTCTTTCCAAGCTAGTCGGAAGACTTCCAGTTTGGGGGAGCACCGTTTCCATTCCAATTTTCTGGAAGCTTGCTTCAGGGCTCGGGTGTTTTCTGTATACCAGGGAGCTAATTTATTGTGACAAAGGAATTTTAGTTTTAGGGTATTACGCAAGGTTCAATTTAGATCCTCAGTTAGGTGGTTAATTGTTTTTTTTGTCCAGCATCCTTGGGTAGGAGTCTGGAAGGGCATCTAGGAATCTTTGGGTTGTCCGAGGATTTATAGCTCGCCTTTTGATAATCCTTGGTTGAGGTCTGAGCAGATTATTTGATGCGATTGCAATGGTGGTCCGATAGTCCAGGATTATGAGGAAAATCATTTAGATCCACAATATTTATTCCATGGGACAAAACTAGATCCAGGGTATGACTGTGACAATGCGTAGGTCAGGAGACATGTTGGACAAAACCCACTGAGTCGATGATGGCTCCGAATGCTTTTTGGAGTGGGTGTGTGAACTTTTCCATGTGAATATTGAAATCCCCAAAATGTGAATATTATCTGCCATGACTCCAAGGTTCCGGGAACTCAGTGAGGAACGCTTTATACTGGCCAGAAGCTATAAAAAGTGATTGAGTAGGCTGCATAGATTTCATGACTAGAAGCTCAAAAGACAAAAAAAAATGTTTTTGTGAATTTAAATATGCTGCCATAAATGTTAGTACCTCATTAACATCTTCAATATTCATCATTATTCACGATTCATTCAGGATTATCTGTAATCATGGTAGCATCCACATTATTAATGTAAAAGTGTTTAGAAGCATATTCTATTCTTATTTACAATACAATGACTCCAAAATGACACAACACATTATTTATCAGTACTTTTAATCCCCTAAAATCAAATTTCGACTCATCAGACCAAAGGACAGATTTCCACCGGGCTAATGTCCATTGCTCGTGATTGTTCCAAGCAAGTCTCTTATTATTATTGGTGTTCTTTAGAAGTGGTTTCTTTGCAGCAATTCGACCATGAAGGCCTAATTCACACAGTCTCCTCTGAACTGTTGATATTGAGATGTGTCTGTTACTTGAACTCTGTAGCATTTAGTTGGGCTGCAATCTGAGGCTGGTAACTCTAATGAACTTATCCTCTGCACCAGAGGTAACTGTGGGACTTCCTTTCCTGTGGCGGTCCTCATGAGAGCCAGTTTTATCATAGCGCTTGATTGTTTTTGCGGCTTTCAAAGTTCTTGAAATTTTCCACATTGACTGACCTTCATGTCTTAAAGTAATGATGGACTGTCGTTTCTCTTTGCTTATTTGAGCTGTTCTTGCCATAATATGGACGTGGTCTTTTACCAAATAGTGCTATCTTCTGTATACCACCCATACCTTGTCACAACACAACTGATTGGTACAAATGTGTTAAGAAGGAAAGAAATTCCACAAATTTACTTTTAACAAGGCACACCTGTAAATTGAAATGCATTCCAGGTGACTACCTCATGAAGCTGGTTGAGAGAATGCCAAGAAAGTGCAAAGCTGTCATCAAGGCAAAGGGTGGCTACTTTGAAGAATCTCAAATATAAAACACATTTTGATTTGTTTAATACTTTTTTGTTTACTATATGATTCCATATGTGTTATGTCACGGCCGTCAAAGGAAGTGGACCAAAGCGCAGCGTGGTGAGCGTACATATTCCTTTTATTTAGGATGATGCCGACAAAAACAATAAACAATACAAAAACAATCGTGAAGCTTAAGGCTCTAGTGCCACAAACAAAGACAACTTCCCACACTGAAAGGAGGGAAAAGGGCTACCTAAGTATGGTTCCCAATCAGAGACAACGATAGACAGCTGTCCCTGATTGAGAACCATACCCGGCCAAAATATAGAAAACAAAAACATAGAATGCCCACCCCAAATCACACTAGATTGTGTGGTCTGTCATCTTTTTGGAGGGGAGAAGACAGGCAGAGGTCACTTTACAGAGTTAACGCTTCATAAGTTTTCTCCTTGGGGTTACTGCATGTTCATTCCTGTCAAAATTGCATGTTCTTTGATAATTGCAGAGGAGGGACAGACATAAATCAAATTGATAAATGCTGAAAATCATACATTACAGTCATTGTCAGGGCATGAGAAAGACACTCCTGTGGTTTTATCTGGGTGTGGATCTCTCCTTTGAAGAGGAAAGCTGCAGGGCACACAGGAACATAAAGTCTCTCACTCTCTCTCACTCTCTCACACACTCTTTCTCACTCTCTCTCACACTCTCTCTCACTCTCTAAGTAACATGTGTGTACAAAAGAAAGTGGGGACTAGAGGGATGAGAGTGGGACATGGCTATGCCATTTACCCACCCCCCTTTCTCATTGGTCAGTAGCAGAATTAGGCCCAATGAGTTTCTATGTCTAAGCCCTGAGTTGCATTACAGACACACTGGTAATCCTTAGAGTATGTTGAGAAAAGGCTGAAGTTTTGTGAAGATGAGAGGAAATCACTCATATGAGTGAGTGTGTGAGCAGGAGAACCAGGCAGATGACCTCAGCTAATTATTTTCTTACTCATTCATTCACTTTTAACTTACATATCAGAAACTTGGACTGATACATCTCACCGCAGCTGCCACGTAACTAGTACCAGCCTATATGACATACAGAGCCTAGAGAAAGTCTACACACCCCATGCACAATCTGCACATTTTGCTGTCTTAAAATTACATCTAAAAGTGATTAAATTGGATTTCATTCCTACCGATCTACATACTGTAACCTACTCCACAAGTGAAAGAAAATGTATAGAACATTTTGCGTCTTCACACCCCAGAGTTAATACTGGGTGGAAGCACCTTTGGCAGCCATTACAGCTGTGAATAATACAATTCTAAAAACTTTAGACAGCTCTTAGGGCAACTTTTATCCATTGTTTTTGGACTGAGACTGGAGCACTCAGGAACACTCAACACCTCTTGGAAAGCCATTCTTAAGGATCTTTGGCTGAAAAATACACCTTTTTACCTGTGCTTTGCACCTTTCATATTCAATTTGATATTGACAAACCACCCAGTCCCTGCCGGGAACAGGCATACCCATAAGATTATTTTTTTTCCCTCCGCAAATCATTAACATAACTTGCATTGGCTTGAACAAATGTAAATCAACTTTTCCATGTACAACATGGAAAAGTAACATGATTTTTTCCCTTCTGGTTATATGGAAATATGCAAACAAGCAATAGCTTGTTCTTGCACGCTGCAGATGTCAAGTACCCTGCCAAGGTGTTAAGGGAAAAGAACAGGGCCCACATCCACAAAACCTTCTTACGAAGAAATGTCTTCTTAACTGACATTTTTTCCTTAACTAGACTTAAGAAGAAAGTTAAGCAAAGTTGCTATTCCTCAAATGTTATTGGAAATGTTCTTGCGCTATTTCTTATGTTTCTCCTTAAGCAAGAAGTTAAGAAGAAATTAGATCCTTGAACATAAAGTTATTGGAAATGTTGTTAATTCCAAGATAGCCAAACCCTTGTCTTAAATTCAGGGCAGTAAGAGAAAAAGCTCATGAACGCAATTGAACATGTTTAATTCACTCACAAACTTAATCTGAAAGTTTCAGTATTGATTATTTAAATGCAAGAACATGTTTTAGAACAGTAATCTCAGTAAGAAATATGCTAACATGATTGCCATTGCCATTGCTAGCTAAATAGCTAGCTAAAATTGTCAACTAGAAACAAAAGTTTGAAAGAAAACATATTGTTGAGGAATTGCACTTACGAACTATCTTATAAACTTTTTTTTCTTAAGAAGCTTCTAGTGTTTTGTGAATCTGGGCCCAGTACTTTAATCGCATCTGGGGTGAGTTTTCCAGGTGTACAATGCCCGGAGTAATGACTCATCCCATGGGGGCTATAAAGTGGTACTTTTGTCGGTACTGCAGACTCCCACAGTAGATGGAACACGCATAAAGTTGAGTGAAACTTAATACAATGGTACCTGAGTATGTGCATAAAATCACAAAAACTATTAAGGAACAATGGACTGTTGTGTTGAAGGAAAAGAACAGGAGATTTTCTTGTGAGATATCAGTGTGTGAGTAAAAGACAGGTCTGTTTGGGGAGAATGTTGTCTGGGTGTCACGTGAAAGATCAAATTGTACCGTAAAGTTTCAATGAACTGCATGCATCTCTGCAACTTGTTTCTTGGTAGGATAACATGTACAGGTAAATAGCCATTCAGTGTGTCAATCTATGTGCTCAGGAAACATGGCAAAGCTCACCTGTCACAGCATGTCAAAGTTATACTGTGTGTGTTGACTGACTGATTGATTGACCTACCTGGGGCTAATAGAAGCAGGCGTGTCCATGCTTTCAACCAGACACTTTTACGGGAGAGGAATTCCAACTTTTTATGGGTGTGTGCACATTTATATGTCTGTGTGAGTTCCTACAAGCCATATATAGAGTGAGATGGGGAGAGTGAAGTTACGAAACAATAGTATATTTTCAATATTTGCGTATCCACACATACAGTACATATCTATTGATCCTCTTCCATCTCCTTCTGCATCCTAGTGTATCAAAGTGGGGGGAGGAGCCCTGCCCTGTCCCACATGAGGTAATGACTACCTGTAATCCTCCCTTCTCTATTCCACCCTTCTGCCTCTCCCACCCATGTCCTCCTCCCACCCTCCCTCCTTCTGCCCTGAGCAGCATAAAAAGGGAACAGTGGCTGGGCCGTGCACCACATTCTCTCTCCTCATCCCAGGCAGGCAGACTCCCTCTCAGCAGCCATGTCCTTCTCCAGATCTAGCATGTCCTACAGCAGCAGCGGCGGTGGAGGCGGAGGTGGCACCATGTCCATGAGGTCTGGAGGTGGAGGTGGAATGGGTATGGGCTCCTCCCGCTTCTCCTCGATGGGTGGTGGTGGCGGTGGAGGAGGCCGCGTCACTGCCATGAGGGCCGGCAGTGTGTATGGAGGTGCAGGAGGCTCTGGGGTGCGCATCTCTAGCTCCTCGTTCGGTTCCGGCGGCGGAGGTGGTGGTGGCGGTTATGGTTTCGGAATGGGAGGGGGTGGCGGCGGCGGTGGCGGCGGTGGCGGTTTTAGTTTTGGCTTGGGACGGGGTTGTGGTACTGACAGTGGAGCCGACATTAATGTGTCGGCCAACGAGAAGGCCACAATGCAGAACCTGAACGACCGCCTGTCCACCTACTTGGAGAAGGTGCGCATGCTAGAGGCGGCCAACGCCGAGCTGGAGCTGAAGATCCGTCAGTTCATGGAGAGCAAGGCGTCCCCCAGCGCTCGCGACTACTCTCGCTTCTACGCTATTATCGCCGACCTGCAGGACAAGGTACGTGACGTGTTTCCTAGATGGCAAGAGCACTCAATAACGACATCACAGCATGTCAAAACATGATAATGTCTGCAAAGTGACAATGTTATCCTTTGCTAGAAAGTACAGGCGACATCAAGTTACTGAGAGTGATATATGAACATTGGAAAATGCTCAATTATATACATTTGTTATAATTGATTCAACATAGGCACCAAAGATAGATGCAAAGACAGTATGCATACTTGCAGCAGAAGCATTGAAGATTAAGCCGATCATTGAAGCTATTCCTTCCTCTCTCTTAAGAGCCCCTAGGCGATTGCAGAAGGCGCAATTTGTTTCTTTGATTATTTACATTAGCTATTATTTACAGTGCTACTGAAACTCAAAATTCAATGATTACAATGTGGGATCAAACTGTGTGTGTACTGCGTTAGTGTGGAATTCCACGTATGCCCCATCCTGAATTTTTTTGCCATCCTCCACCTCTCAGATCCAGGCTGCAACTCGCGTAAACGGAGGTATCTATCTCAGCATCGACAACGCAAAGCTCGCTGCAGACGACTTCAGAAACAAGTAAGTACACCCAACACCATCCACAGATACAGTACACTGCTGGTGCATTACATTAACCACATGGAATAACCCCAAATCTGTAAAAACCCTCATACTGTTTTTTATTACATTTTGTGTTGAATCTATAAAAAAGGAAACCAAATGACATTACCCTTCAGCAACATCATAACCACACCCTCCCAAAAGGCATATCAGAAGCCTGGTGTTACTTTCTGATATTTTCCCAAAACTTAATGGAATACTAGAATCTATAACCCCCCCTGCTATTCTCACAGAGGAACACATTCACGCAGTTCTTTGACCTAAGCTCTCTCTATCTCTCAGGTATGAGAACGAGCTGGCCATGCGTCAGTCAGTGGAGGCTGACATCGCCGGGCTGAAGAGGATGCTGGACGAGATGACCATGGCCAGATCTGACCTGGAGATGCAGATCGAGGGGCTGAAGGAGGAGCTCATCTATCTCAAGAAGAACCATGAGGAGGTGGGTGTGGGCTGATGGAACATATCCATACAGTCCCTTAATGTATTACATCTATTGACCATGTCAACCTGCTATGGGTCTTCATTAGAACACCATTGCTGGCTTTCAAGCACATCTGTATCAAGCAATGGTGTTCAAATGTATAATGAAGACAGAGGGAAGGTCAAGTTGTTACCATCAGGCAGAGGTTAGTCACTTCTTAATCCTTTAAACTTACCCCTATGTTTTTCTCCAAAGGAGCTTCTGGCCATGAGGACGCAGATGACTGGACAAATCAACGTGGAAGTGGACGCAGCACCACAGGAGGACCTGACCAGAGTCATGGCTGAGATTCGTGAGCAGTATGAGGCCGTTAGTGCCAAGAACCAGCGTGACCTGGAGTCCTGGTTCCAGACCAAGGTAGAACCTCTAGAAGACCTAAACTATGTTCATGGTGTAGATGTTCCTTTACTTCTAGTTGGTAACATTGTCACATTCTATCATGAGCTGAAATGTTGGTTTGTTTCTGTGACGATTGACCACTTATTGTGTTTTACAGACAGAGACGTTGAACCAGGAGGTGGCGTCCAGCACAGAGGTTCTCCAGACCTCCAAGTCAGAGATTTCGGAAATCCGTCGCACACTGCAGGGCCTGGAAATTGAACTGCAGTCACAGCTCAGCATGGTGAGCTGTAATTACAAACATCTGACCAAGGACCACGGTTTAGGGCACATTACGTACACAACTTTCTACAACTATTATCAAAAATCAACATTTGACTCTTTCATCATTCTCTACCATCCCTCAAGTATCTCACTTTCACCTGGACTCTAACACTATCCCTCAAGTTGTTGTAGCCAGGCACCACTCCATTACTATAGCTAACATCTACCTGCCTTCACATTCAACTAGAGCTAACTTTTTCAGTATGACAGTAAACATTCCAAATTCCAAACCTACTCCCACATTTTTTGACGCATCATCTCTGTCTCTCCCGGCCAATAGAAAGGCTCCCTGGAGAACACGCTGGCGGAGACGGAGGGCCGTTACTCCATGCAGCTGGGACGCCTCCAGAACCAAGTGACCAGTCTGGAAGAACAGCTAATGTCTCTCCGCAGTGACATGGAACGCCAGGGCCAGGAGTACAAGATGCTGCTGGACATCAAGACACGCCTGGAGATGGAGATCGCTGAGTACAGGAGGCTGCTGGACGGAGAGGCTAGCGGGTAAGGCAGGAAGCGATTGGACAGAGGGGGGCCAATGAGACAGACAGGGATGTGGGAGGAGAGTGTTACATCTTTGTGGAATGGGAAGAAGGGTGATAGGGGACCTTGAAATACATGAAAATGAATTTATGTCTCCTTTAACATTTGATTTTAAAAACAATGTTCATTTGAAGTTGACCTTACCATGAGCCATGGTTACTTTTGACATGAATCTACTGCTATGTGACTTTTTATTAGATACTTATTATGATCATAGATGCTAACTATGCTAATCGTGAGTTTCCCTTCCTCACAGCCTCAGCTCCTCGAAATCCGGCCACGGCTCCTCCAGCTCGCACGTCAGCTCCTCCAGCTCCGGCCCCAGCTCCTCCACCTCCACCACACGCAAAGTGGTGATCGTCACAGAGGAAATAGTGGATGGCAAGGTTGTCTCCACAAGTCAAACCAAACATACCACTTAAGGTTCCACACACACAGCGAGCACTGCAGCAAGCAATGGGTTAACCCCATAGAAATATAATTACTAGAATGGGTATAGGAAATGAGAGGTCAGCACATGGAATATTACTGCTCCACAGTGCTTTGTTCATGCAACCTAAAATACAACGTTACCACGTATACAAAGTCTTCGTCAGATGAAAAATCCCTATTTTCATTGTCTGTCTTATTTGCTAAGGGCAGCTCTGGTTAACTCTAATTTAAGATGTGAATTCCATCCTCCTATTCTTTCTAGAATGGCTAAAGCCCCTCAGATACCCATCATGGAACATTGACTTGTCTCCACAAGTCAAACCAAACATACCTCTTAAGGTCCCACACACACAGCGAGCACTGCTGCAAGCAACGGGTTAACCCCACAGAAATATAATTTCTAGAATGGGTATAGGAAATGAGAGTGGAATATTGGAATATTACTGCTCCACAGTGCTTTGTTCATGCAACCTAAAATACAACATTTCAATTTATACAAAGTCTTCGTCAGATGAAAAATACCTATTTTCGTTATCTGTGTAATTTCTTTAGGCCAGTTCTGGTTTACTCTAGTTTAAGATGTGCATAACGTCCTCCTATACTTTCTAGAATGGCTATAGCCCCTCAGACACCCATCATGGAACATTGACTTGAATGGGGATTTATTTTCTGGTAATTCTATTTCTATGGTTAACACCTCCAGAACAACATATTCTACTACATCTGGATGGGACACCAACAACAGACCCCATTGTGAATACAATAAAGATGCTCTGACTTGCTGACACCATCATTCTGTTTTCTGTGTCTTTCAACTTGATGTATCTGATCTGGCATGCTCCTGTACATCTGACTATCATATAGGTTGTCATCTTTTGCACATGAGGCCAATTCTATGGTCTTGAGAAAGCATATGTGTCAGTATGATCTTGAATATTTTTATGACATTCACTTGTACATTGATCTGATGATGATCTTAGAAATGTTGAAAGTTGTCAGCAACATTTTATAATTCTATTTTTTAAAGAAAAATTACGAGTTCTTAGATTCAGAGTTATATACGGTGTAGAGAGTGTTTGTGGAGTCAACTCTAGTGCTGGACACCATGTTTTGTTGGAAAGATTTAGATTTGAAAACAATTAATTTGAAATTAGATGACAGAATGTATCATCTATTACATCCATTCTCAAAGATTCATTTATGATAAAGAATGAATATCTCTATAACAAGTGAAACCACACAGTCCATTCTCATTCAACCACAATCGTTATTGATGGTTCTGTTGACAAATTATTACTTGATCTCATCCACATTCACATCGAGGTTCTGGGTGGTCTCCATCAGAACTACCATGTAGGTTTATGGAAGTAAGTCTGGTGCACAAGCCTCCTATTTTTTATATTGAAGTCAATGTAGCCAGAGGAGGATGGAAAACAGCTGTCCTCCGGCTACACTAGGGTGCTACCATAGAGGGTCCTGTTGAGACTTCTGTAGACCTTCATTGCGAAAGTGTGTTTTAGGTAATCAGGTATTTGGTGATGTGAGTATATGTAGCATCGTTTTTTTTTAAAGCATAACTTTAGACTTAGAATTTTTAATTTTGGGGTATTTTTCTGAAAATCACTGAGTAGGGTGGTCCTCCTATTCCTCTGAGGAGCCTCCACAGTTACACAACATCAGTAGTCATTGGAGTTAGATGATGGTACAGTTCGCGTTGACAGATATGACTGTGGGAGACTTAGGAGAATTGGGAAACTCTTGAAAAGTTGAGTGCTCTACTCAAAGTGGTGCACCGCCATAAATCAAGATGCAGACCACATAAACACTACATGGCCAAAAGTATGTGGACACCTGCTCGTCGAACACATCATTTCAAAATCATGGGTATTAATATGGAGCTGGTCCCCCTATGCTGCTATAATAGCCTACACTATTCTGGGAAGGCTTTCCACTAGATGTTGGAACATTGCTGCAGGTACTTGGTTCCATTCAGCCACAAGAGCATTAGTGAGGTTGGGCACTGATATTGGGTGATTAGGCCCACAGCTGGCGTTCCAATTCGTCACAAAGATGTTCAATAGAATGTCATTGTTTTCTGTGGCGTTAAGATATCCCTTCACTGGAACTAAGGGGCCTATCCCAAACCATGAAAACCAGCCCCAGACCACCAACATGCCGGTAGCGTTTTCCTGGCATCTTCCAAACCCAGATTTGTCCTTACCTGTTGGTGAAGCGTGATTCATCACTCCAGAAAACAATTTTCCACTGCTACGTAGTCCAATGGCGATGAGCTTTACACCACTCTATCAGATGCTGGCATTGCGCATGGTGGCCTTAGGCTTTTGCGCTGCTGCTCGGCCGTGGAAACCTATTTCATAATGCTCCCGCCTAACTGTTTTTGTGCTGACCTTGCTTCCAGAGGTAGTTTGGAACTCGGTAGTGAGTGTTGCAACAGAGGACAGACTATTTTTACGTGCTTCAGCACTCGGCGGTCCCGTTCTGTGAACTTGTGTGGCCTACCACTTCGCGGCTGAGCCGTTGTTGCTCCTAGAGGTTTCGACTTCACAATAACAGCCCTTACAGTTGACTGGGGCAGCACTAGCAGGGCAGACATTTGACAAACTGACCTGTTGGAAAGGTAGCATCCTATGATGGTGGCACGTTGAAAGTCACTGAGCTCTTCATTAAGGCCATTCTACTTCCAATGTTTGTTTATGGAGATTGCATAGCTGTGTGCTCGATTTTATACACTTGTCAGCAATGGGTGTGGCTGAAATAGCCACATACTTTTTCCATGTAGTGTATGATAGATGATATAGTGATTTATTCATTCAGATCAATGTATTCAATCAAAAATGGAATGCATTCGCCTGGCACCTTGTTTGTGTGAACATGCCAATGTAAACTGACTGACTGACTACACCCTTCTGATTTAGCATTGCTCAGAAAATACCATCATTTCACAATTGTAATAAGACACAGATGATACACTTTGGATTTGAATCCACTTCAACTAGATTGTGGTCTAGAAATTACTGCTTCAGGATGTCTTCTTTTAGACATACAGTTCAAGTCGGAAATTTGCAGACACCTTAGCCAAATATTCAAACTCAGTTTTTCACAATTCCTGACATTTAATCCTAGTAAAAATTCCCTGTTTTAGGTCAGTTAGGATCACCACTTTATTTTAAGAATGTGATATGTCAGAATAATAGTAGGGAGAATGATTTATTTCAGCCTTTATTTCTTTCATCACATTCCCAGTGGGTCAGAAGTTTACATACACTCACTTAGTATTTGGTAGCATTGCCTTTAAATAGTTTAACTTGGGTCAAACATTTCGGGTAGCCTTCCACAATAAGTTGGGTGAATTTTGGCCCATTCCTCCTGACAGAACTCGTGTAACTGAGTCAGGTTTGTAGGCCTCCTTGCTCGCACATGCTTTTTCAGTTCGGCCCACACATTTTCTATGGGATTGAGGTCAGGGCTTTGTGATGGCCACTCCAATACCTTGACTTTGTTGTCCTTGCCACAACTTTGGAAGTATGCTTGGGGTCATTGTCCATTTGGAAGACCCATTTGCGACCAAGCTTTAACTTCCTGACTGATTTCTTGAGATGTTGCTTCAATATATCCACATCATTTTCCTGCCTCATGATGCCATCTATTTTTTGAAGTGCACCAGGCCCTCCTGCAGCAAAGCACCCCCACAACATGATGCTGCCACCCCCGTGCTTCACGGTTGGGATGGGGTTCTTTGGCTTGCAAGCCTCTCCCTTTTTCCTCCAAACATAAAGATGGTCATTATGGCCAAACAATTACATTTTTGTTTCATCAGACCAGAGGACATTTCTCGAAAAAGTATGATCTTTGTCCCCATGTGCAGTTGCAAACCGTAGTCTGGCTTTTTTTGTGTGGTTTTGGAGCGGTGGCTTCTTCCTTGCTGAGCGGCCTTTCAGGTTATGTCGATATAGGACTCGTTTTACTGTGGATATAGATACTTTGTACCTGTTTCCTCCAGCATCTTCACAAGGACCTTTGATGTTGTTCTGGGATTGATTTGCACTTTTTGCACCAAAGTATGTTCATCGCTAGGAGACAGAACGCGTCTCCTTCCTGAGCGGTATGACGGCTGTGTGGTCCCATGGTGTTTATACTTGCGTACTATTGTTTGTCCAGATGAACATGGTACCTTCAGGCATTTGGAAATTGCTCCCAAGGATGAACCAGACTTGTGGAGGTCTATTTTCTGAGGTCTTGGCTGATTTATTTTGATTTTCCCATGATGTCAAGCAAAGAGGCACTGAGTTTGAAGGTAGGCCTTCAAATACATCCACAGGTATGCCTCCAATTGACTCAAATGATGTCAATTAGCCTGTCAGAAGCTTCTAAAGCCATGACATCATTTTCTGTACTTTGCCAAGCTGTTTAAAGGTACAGTCAACTTAGTGTATGTAAACTTCTGACCCACTGGAATTGTGATACAGTGAATTATAAGTGAAATAATCTGTCGTAAACACTTGTTGGAAAAATTACGTGTGTCATGCACAAAGTAGATGTCCTAACTGACTTGTCAAAACTATAGTTTCTTAACAATACATTTGTGGAGTGGTTGAAAAACAAGTTTTAATGACTCCAACCTAAGTGTATGTAAACTTCCGACTTCAACTGTATTTGTTCATGCGAAGGAGGTCTGTTTGTTCCTACGTTGGGGACATTGTGTGTCCGGAAGAACCAGTTACAGAATTCCAATGGACAGGGGGTTGAGTTCTGGGTGAATCTAGTGACTGTCAGTGGCTCTATGTGCTGTTGTGCTCGGCTCAGCTCGCTGTGACTGGGTTGTAAACAGCCACATACAACCAGGAAATTATTTATGAATAATTAAAAGGCAAAGTAAGGTGAGGAGGTATATTTTAGTTTTTACAAACTTTAGACAAGTATTAGGGCAACATTTATCCATTGTTTTTGAACTGAGGCTGGACCACTCAGGAAAACTCAACACCTCTTGGAAAGCCATTCTGGCATGTCTTTGGCATTAAAATATGTGTAATTGTCCCGTTGTGAAATAAAAAGTTTAACCTGGGCTTTGCTCCTTTCATATTTATTTTGATCCTGACAAATTCCCCAGTCCCTGTCTTGGTACATATCAGGTAGAGGAGGTAATAGCCATTCAGTGTTTAAAAAAATATGCTCAGAAAACATGCAAAGTTCACCTGTCACAGCATGTCAAAGTTATACTGTGTGTGTTGACTGATTGACTGACCTACCTGGGGCTAATAGAAGCAGGTTTGTTTATGCTTTCAACCAGACGCTATTACGGGAGAGGAATTCCATCTATTTATAGGTGCACTTTTATATGTTTCTGCAGGCTGACACCATATATAGAGTGAGATGGGGAGAGTGGAGTTGCACAACAATAGTATATTTTCAATATTTGCATATCCACACATACAGTACATATCTATCCTCTTCCATCTCCTTCTGCATCCTAGCATGTCAAAGTGTGGGGGAGGATCCCCTGCCCTACATGTGGTAAATCCTCCCTGTACTCCTCCCTTCTCTATTCCACCCTTCTGCCTCTCCCACCCATGTCCTCCTCCCACCGTCCCTCCTTCTGCCCTGAGCAGCATAAAAAGGGAACAGTGGCTGGGCCGTGCACCACATTCTCTCTCCTCATCCCAGGCAGGCAGACTACCTCTCAGCAGCCATGTCCTTCTCCAGATCTAGCATGTCCTACAGCAGCAGCGGCGGTGGAGGCGGAGGTGGCACCATGTCCATGAGGTCTGGAGGTGGAGGTGGAATGGGTATGGGCTCCTCCCGCTTCTCCTCGATGGGTGGTGGTGGTGGAGGAGGCCACGTCACTGCCATGAGGGCCGGCAGTGTGTATGGAGGTGCAGGAGGCTCTGGGGTGCGCATCTCTAGCTCCTCGTTCGGTTCCGGCGGCGGAGGTGGTGGTGGCGGTTATGGTTTCAGAATGGGAGGGGGCGGAAGCGGCGGCGGTGGCGGTTTTAGTTTTGGCATGGGAGGGGGTGGTGGTGGTGGCGGTGGAGCCGACATTAATGTGTCGGTCAATGAGAAGGCCACAATGCAGAACCTGAACGACCGCCTGTCCACCTACTTGGAGAAGGTGCGCATGCTAGAGGCGGCCAACGCCGAGCTGGAGCTGAAGATCCGTCAGTTCATGGAGAGCAAGACGTCCCCCAGCGCTCGCGACTACTCTGGCTTCTACGCTATTATCGCCGACCTGCAGGACAAGGTACGTGACGTGTTTCCTAGATGGCAAGAGCACTCAATAACGACATCACAGCATGTCAAAACATGATCATGTCTGCATTGTGACAATGTTATGCTTTATTAGAGAGTATAGGTACGGTGAACACATGTCAGTTACTGAGAGTGATATATGACTATTGGAAAATGCAAAATTATATACATTTGTTATAATTGATTAAACCAAGATATTGCACCGAAGATAAATGACAAGACAGTATGCATATTTGCAGCTGAAGCATTGAAAATAAAGCAGATAATTGAAGCCAATCCTTCCTCTCTTTTAAGAGCCCCTAGGCGATTGCAAAAGGTGCAATTAGTTTCTTTGTGTCATGCTTTACAATGTTCACAAAGATAACAGGTTCCCTGTAATGCTTCTATTAGCTATAATTTACAGTGCAGCTGAAACTCAGAACTGAGTGATTACAGTGTGATTTAACAGT
Organism: Salvelinus namaycush; assembly: GCF_016432855.1. Classification (NCBI taxonomy): domain Eukaryota; kingdom Metazoa; phylum Chordata; class Actinopteri; order Salmoniformes; family Salmonidae; genus Salvelinus; species Salvelinus namaycush. Next base: position 65,395,618 of record NC_052308.1, on the reverse strand, counting down.
TTGTGTGTACTGCATTTGTGTGGAATTCCACGCATGCCCCATCCTGAAATGTTTTGCCATCCTCCACCTCTCAGATCCAGGCTGCCACCTGCTTGAACGGAAGCATCTATCTCAGCATCGACAACTCAAAGCTCGCTGCAGACGACTTCAGAAACAAGTAAGTACACCCAACACCATCCACAGATACAGTACACTGCTGGTGCATTACATTAACCACATGGAATAACCCCAAATCTGTAAAAACCCTCATACTGTTTTTTATTACATTTTGTGTTTAATCTATAAAAAAGGAAACCAAATGACATTACCCTTCAGCTCCACCATAACCACACCCCCCCAACAGACATATCAGAAGCCTGGTGTTACTTTCTGATATTTAAACTTAATGGAATACTAGAATCTATAACCCCCCTGCTATTCTCACAGAGGAACACATTCAGGCAGTTCTTTGACCTAAGCTCTCTCTATCTCTCAGGTATGAGAACGAGCTGGCCATGCGTCAGTCAGTGGAGGCGGACATCGCCGGGCTGAAGAGGATGCTGGACGAGATGACCATGGCCAGATCTGACCTGGAGATGCAGATCGAGGGGCTGAAGGAGGAGCTCATCTATCTCAAGAAGAACCATGAGGAGGTGGGTGTGGGCTGATGGAACATATCCATACAGTCCCTTAATGTATTACATCTATTGACCACGTCAAGCTGCTAAGGGTCTTCACTAGAACACCATTGCTGGCTTTCAAGCACATCTGTATCAATCAATGGTGTTCAAATGTATAATGAAGACAGTGGGCAGGTCAAGTTGTTACCATCAGGCAGAGGTTAGGCACTTCTTAATCCTTTAAACTCACCCCTATGTGTTTCTCCACAGGAGCTGCTTGCCATGAGGACGCAGATGACTGGACAAATCAACGTGGAAGTGGACGCAGCACCACAGGAGGACCTGACCAGAGTCATGGCTGAGATTCGTGAGCAGTATGAGGCCGTTAGTGCCAAGAACCAGCGTGACCTGGAGTCCTGGTTCCAGACCAAGGTAGAACCTCTAGAACCCCTAAACTGTGTTCATGGTTTAGATGTTCCTTTACTTCTAGTTGGTAACATTGTGACATTCTATCATGAGCTGAACTGTTGGTTTGTTTCTGTGACGATTGACCACATATTGTGTTTTACAGACAGAGACGTTGAACAAGGAGGTGGCGTCCAGCACAGAGGTTCTCCAGACCTCCAAGTCAGAGATCTCGGAGATCCGTCGCACACTGCAGGGCCTGGAAATTGAACTGCAGTCACAGCTCAGCATGGTGAGCTGTAATTACAAACATCTGACCAAGAACCACAGTTTAGGGCACATTACTTACACAACTTTCTGCAACTTTTATCAATAATCAACATTTGACTCTTTCATTATTCTCTACCATCCCTCAAGTATCTCACTTTCACTTGGACTCTAACACTATCCCTCAAGTTGTTGTAGCCAGGCACCTCTACATTACTATAGCTAACCTCTACCTGCCTTCACATTCAATCACTTGAGCTAACTTTTCAGTATGACAGTAAACATTCCAAATTCCAAACCTACTCACACAGTTTTTTGACCCATCATCTCTGTCTCTCCCGGCCAATAGAAAGGCTCCCTGGAGAACACGCTGGAGGAGACGGAAGGCCGTTACTCCATGCAGCTGGGACGCCTCCAGAACCAAGTGACCAGTCTGGAAGAGCAGCTAATGTCTCTCCGCAGCGACATGGAACGCCAGGGCCAGGAGTACAAGATGCTGCTGGACATCAAGACACGCCTGGAGATGGAGATCGCTGAGTACAGGAGGCTGCTGGACGGAGAGGCTAGCGGGTAAGGCAAGAAGCGATTGGATGTCTCCCTCAACATTTGATTTTAAAAACAATGTTCATTTGAAGTTGACCTTACCATGAGCCATGGTTACTTTTGACATGAATCTACAGCTATGTGACCTTTAATAGATATTATGATCATAGATGTTAACTATGCTAACCATTGGTTTCCCTTCCTAACAGCCTTGTTCACAGCTCCTCGAAATCTGGACACAGCTCTTCCAGCTCCCACATCAGCTCCTCTAGCTCCGGCGTCAGCTCCGGCCTCAGCTCCTCCAGCTCCGGCCCCAGCTCATCTACCTCCACCACACGCAAGGTGGTGATCGTCACAGAGGAAATGGTGGACGGCAAGGTTGTCTCCTCAAGTGAAACCAAACACACCTCTTAAGGTCCCACACACACAGCGAGCCCTGCAGCAAGCAATGGGTTAACCACATAGAAATATAATTATAAACTAGAATGGTTATAGGAAATGTGAGGCCAGAACGTGGAATATTGCGGTTCCCCAGTGCTTTATTCATGCAACCTAAAATACAACGTTACAACTTATAAAAAGTATTTGTCAGATAAAAAATCCCTATCCTTGTTATCAGTGTTATTTGTTTAGGCCAGCTCTGGTTTACTCTAGTTTAAGATGTGCATAACGTCCTCCTATACTTTCTAGAATGGCTAAAGCCCCTCAGACACCCATCATGGAACATTGACTTGAATGGGGATTTATTTTCTGGTAATTCTATTTCTATGGTTAACACCTCCAGAACAACATATTCTACTACATCTGGATGGGACACCAACAACAGACCCCATTGTGAATACAATAAAGATGCTCTGACTTGCTGAAACCATCATTCTGTTTTCTGTGTCTTTCAACTTGATGTATCTGATCTGGCATGCTCCTATACGTCTGACTATCATATAGGTTGTCATCTTTTGCACATGAGGCCAGTTCTATGGTCTTGAGAAAGCATATGTGTCAGTATGATCTTGAATATATTTATGACATTCACTCGTACTGAGTTTAATACTTGCCAATATTTTTAGAAATGCTGATAGTAGAAATTTGAATGCAAGTTGTCAGCAAAATTACATCATTCTATCTCTATTTATCAAACTCTCAGTTTTTCAAGCATTAGATTCAGAGTTATATACTGTATGGAGAGTGTTTGTGTAGTCAACTCTAGTGCTGGACACCATGTTTTGGTGGAAAGATGTCAAATTGAATTCAAGTCATATGAAATGAGAGCACAACATGTATCTGCTATGACATCCATACTCACAGATTCATATAGTCAGTCTATTATAAAGCATTAATATCTCTGAAACAAGTGAAACCACACAGTGGAGTTTATAGGGTTAGTGTTGACAAATATGACTGTGGGAGACTTGAGAAACTCATACAAGGCTTGAAAAGTAGAGTGCTCTACTCACAGTGGTGCACAGCCATAAATCAAGATGCAGACCACATGTAAGGGAAAGGGAAAGTGGGATACCTAGTCAGTTGCAGAACTGAATGCATTCAACTGAAATGTGTCTTCTGCCTTCATCCAATATAGTAATTCATGCATTCGGATTGATTGCTTTCATCTAAACGGATTGCTTTGCCCTGGCTCCTTCTATGTGTGAACATGTCACTGCGGACTGACAGACTGACTGCACATTTCTGATTTAGCATTGCTTATAAAAGCCATAATATCACTTGATTGTGTTCTAGAGAATATTGCTATAGAATGTCTTCTTCATTACATATTTGTTCAGGCAAAGGGGGTCTGTTTGTTTCTACATTGTATGTCTGGAAGAACCAGTTACGTAATGCCAATGGACAGGGGTTGAGTTACAGGTGAATCTGGTGAGTGACAGCGGACTCTATGTTGCACTGCTGTACTCTGCTCCGTGTGACAGCCACAAACAACCAGATAATAAGTTATGAATTATAAAAGGTTGAGGCTAAAATGAAGCGGTATACCTTAGTTTACACACAAACAAGCTATTGCATGCTCTATTTATATAAAGAAACAAACTAAAATCAAACTAAAACTGAACACTTTATGCCACTAGCTGAATGTCAGTGGAAAGTACATTCTAGTAGGGGGAATAATAATACAAGTATTCCTTTACTTTGCAAAATCTTGTTCATCTGCTTTCAGTTAGAGTTTATATTGTTTTTAAGATTAAGATGAAGAACCTTAATGGTCAATTGCACACAAGGTCCAAACCGAAATGACTTGCTCTTTTTACCCGACCCACACATACATACAGATTTTTTGGAGAGGTGTGGGGTGCTGCCACACTGGATGTCCGGGGAGCTTTTGTTGTGGGGGGTTAAGTGCCTTGCTCAAGGGCACAACAGCAGGCAATGACGTCTAAGATTTGATACCAGTAACCCTCCGGTTGCCAGCTCACTTCCCGACTGATTTTTCCCGTCAGATCCGAGATTCAATCTTGCAACCCGGTTGCTGGCTCCCCTCTCTAACTGCTAGCCTACCTGCCACCCTTTATGGGTGATTGCACAGTAGGCACAAGCTGCAATCCAAACTTAGAAGTGGGTGTACACCATTGCCTTATTTAACCCTTATTCTACCAGGTGAATTGACTGAGAAGATAACTCATTCTTATTTATAGCAACAACCTGGGAATAGCTGCAGGGGAGAGGTGAGGGGGTGAAAAAGTCGCTTAGAAAGCTTGGGATGATTAGATGGTCATCACGGTTGGAGGGCCAGATTTGGGAATTTAGCTAGGACATAATCATGGCCCACTAGATTGTGCGGTCTGTCATCTTTTTGGAGGGGAGAGGACAGGCAGAGGTCACTTTACATAGTTCATGCTTCATATATTTTCTCCTGGGGGGGTTCTGCATGTTCATTCCTGTCAAACATGTACATTCTTTGCTTGTGTCTGATCAACAGAGTAGCAGCAGCGTATATGATGATTGTTTGTGTGAGTGTGTGTGCATGTGTGTAGAGTCAGCATGAATGTGTGTGTGTGTTCTGTGTGTGTGAGAAAATTAAGTGTGTGTGTGTCAAATCAAATCAAATGTTATTTGTCACACACACTTGGTTAGCATATGTTCCTGCGAGTGTAGCGAAATGCTTGTTCTTCTAGTTCCGACAGTGCAGTAATATCTAACAAGTAATCTAACAAATTCTAACAAAATGTGTGTGTGTGTGTGTGTGTGTGTGTGTGTGTGTGTGTGTGTGTGTGTGTGTGTGTGTGTGTGTGTGTGTGTGTGTGTGTGTGTGTGTGTGTGTGTGTGTGTGTGTGTGTGTGTGTATGTATGTGTGGACGTGTTTAACTATACTTGTGGGGACCAGAAATCACCACAAGAATAGTAAACAAACAACATTTTGACCAACTGGAGACATTTTGTTGATCCCCACAAGGACAAAGGCTATTTCCAGGGGGGTTGGGGTTAAGGTTAGAATTAGTGTCAGGGTTAGATGTAGGTTTAGGAGCTAGGAGCTAGGGTTAGTTTTAGGGTTAGGGTTAGGAGCAATTTTGAATTGGACTGAATTGTATGTCCCCACACGGTTAGCTGTGCAAGACTGTGTGTGTGTGTGTGTGTGTGTGTGTGTGTGTGTGTGTGTGTGTGTGTGTGTGTGTGTGTGTGTGTGTGTGTGTGTTGGAGTATCAATGTGAGTGTGTAGAGTCCTGTGAGTGTGCATAAAGTAAGTGCAAAAATAAAGAAATCCATAAAAAGGGTCAGTACAGATAGACCATGTAGTGATTTGGTTAGCTATTTAGTAATATCTCGTCCACAGATTTTCGTGGACAGATGAAACGGCGAGAATCTGTCAAGGCTCACGTAGAATAATGTCATTACGAGCGGCAGTAGTTCCTGGTTTTCCGTTTTCGTCATTGATTATTTGGATGAATCAGAATTGGGGCGAAGGCGGTGCGTAAACTGGTAGAGTGATTTTTAAGCCTGTGTGCGGATGATAAGCGGTTTCCACTTGATTCCACAGCCACAAAGTCATGATAAATACTGGTGAAATTTGTTAAAGGGAGGACTTTAGCCGAGAGTTTCCATGTGGCGAAGGAGGAAACTTCGCTTCCTTCCTTTGCACAAAGGTAATCATAATTGTTAACGGCATTCCCTCCAAAAGTAAAACAGGAAATGGCAAACTTTACGAGAAGCTTCTGGGTAACTGAGATGAGCTATTTAGCCGGCTGGGAACAGAAGCTGTCCAGGAGCTGTTGGTGTCACGTACTGGTACCACTTGCCGTGAGAACAGTTTATGGCTTGGGTGGCTGGAGTCTTTTCCGGGCCTTCCTTTCACACCGCCTGATATAGAAGTCATGGATGGTAGGGAGCTTGGCCCCAGGGATGTACTGGGCTGTCCACCCCACCCTCTGTGGCACCATGAAATCGAGGGTGGTGCAGTTGCCATACCAAGCAGAGATGCAGCCAGTCATGACGCTCTTAAGGGTGCAGCTGTATAACTTTTTGAGGACTTGAGGGCCAATGCCAAATCTTTTCAACCTCATGAGGAGGAAGATGCGCTGTCACGCCTTCTTCACGACTGTGTGTGTGGGCTATTTTAAGTCCTTAGTGATTTGGACACCGAGGAACTTGAAGCTCTCGACCCACTCCACTACATCCCCGTCGATGTGGATGGGGGAGTGCTCATCCCCCCTCTTTAATGTTGTCCACGATCAGCTCCTTGGTCTTACTGATGTTGAGGGAGAGGTTGCTGTCCTGGCACCACACTGTTAGATCACTGACCTCCTCCCTGTAAGCGGACCTCCTCTCCAAACTTGATGGTGTCGGAGTCGTGCGTGGCCAGGCAGTCGTGGGTGAACAGGGAGATCAAGAAGGGACTAAGCACACACCCTTTTGTGGCCGCCATGTTGATGGTCAGTGTGGCGGAGGTTATGTTGCCTACCCTCACCACCTTTTCAGGATCTAGTTGCAGAGGGAGGTGTCAATGAACAGCATTCTCACATAGGTATTCCTCTTCTCTTGTTGGGTGAGAGCAGTGTGGAGTGCAATTGAGTATGCGTCGATCTGTTGGGGCAGGATGCAAATTGGAGTTGGTCTAGGGTGTCTGGAATGATGGAGTTGATGTGTGCCATAACCAGCCTTTCAAAACAGTTCATGATTACAGATGTGAGTCCTACAGGGCGGTAGTCATTGTGGCAGGTAGTCTTAGAGTTCTTGGGAACAGGAATGATGGGGGCAGCTTGAGACGTGGGGATTAGAGACTGAGACAAGGAGAGGTTGTAAATGGCTGTTCTGCGCAAGCACTGAGAATGTGCCCTGGAATACTGAGTGTTTACCTGATTAGCGAGATCACCCAGGGCTCTGAATCGGCGGGTGCGCTCATGCACGGCTCGGTGTTGTTTTTGTTGAAGCGTGCATTAAATGCATTGAGTTCTTCTAGTAGAGAGACATCATTGGGAAGATCATGGCTGGGCCTTCCTTTGTAATCCGTAATGGACTATAGCCCCTGCCACATGCAGCGGGTGTCGAAGTCTGTGTAATAGGACTCCAGCTTGTTCCTATATTGTCCTTATGCTTGTTTGATGGCTGTCTGGAGATCGTAGCAGGACTTCTTGTACTTGTTTGTGTCCTCAGCCATAGCCCTGGGGTTGGCTGCGATATCCCTGTGTGCGCTAAGCCTGTCCTTTAGCTTAGCGCCAAACTCTGTGTTAAATCAGGGCTTTTGATTGGGGAAGTAGCGTCGCTGATGTATTTCCTAATAAAGCCGTTGGCGGAGGTGGTTAGCTTGTCGATGATATTGGCTGAGTAACGTAAAATATTCCAGTCAGTGCTAGCAAAGCAGTCTTGTAGCTTAGTCTCCGATTCGGGGGACCATTTCTCTATGGAGCGGGTATTTCCTGTTTGACCTTGTAGATAGGAAGTAGGAGTATAGAGTCATGATCTGATTTGCCGAAGTGGGGACGAGGAAGGGCCTTGTATGCTTGCTTGTGGATAGAGTAACAGTGGTCTAGGACTTTATCGCCCCTACTGGAGAAGGAGACGTGTTGATGGAAAGAACCAACCCAGATACAGGTTTCTGTGATTATATTAATTATCAATACCAATCATTAAAAACAACATACAGAGTAGAGAGACATCATTGGGAAGATCATGGCTGGGCCTTCCTTTGTAATCCGTAATGGACTATAGCCCCTGCCACATGCAGCGGGTGTCGAAGTCTGTGTAATAGGACTCCAGCTTGTTCCTATATTGTCCTTATGCTTGTTTGATGGCTGTCTGGAGATCGTAGCAGGACTTCTTGTACTTGTTTGTGTCCTCAGCCATAGCCCTGGGGTTGGCTGCGATATCCCTGTGTGCGCTAAGCCTGTCCTTTAGCTTAGCGCCAAACTCTGTGTTAAATCAGGGCTTTTGATTGGGGAAGTAGCGTCGCTGATGTATTTCCTAATAAAGCCGTTGACGGAGGTGGTTAGCTTGTCGATGATATTGGCTGAGTAACGTAAAATATTCCAGTCAGTGCTAGCAAAGCAGTCTTGTAGCTTAGTCTCCGATTCGGGGGACCATTTCTCTATGGAGCGGGTATTTCCTGTTTGACCTTGTAGATAGGAAGTAGGAGTATAGAGTCATGATCTGATTTGCCGAAGTGGGGACGAGGAAGGGCCTTGTATGCTTGCTTGTGGATAGAGTAACAGTGGTCTAGGACTTTATCGCCCCTACTGGAGAAGGAGACGTGTTGATGGAAAGAACCAACCCAGATACAGGTTTCTGTGATTATATTAATTATCAATATCAATCATTAAAAACAACATACAGACAGAACATTTCATTTTTGAGGTTGCAAAGGCTAATGGTGAAGACAAGGAAGTGTATAAAAGAAAAGGGTTATCATGGACCACATGAACCTCTTCCCCTCCCACCTCCCACAATCCTCGATCCCACGCCAGCACCAAGATGCCCGTTTCTGAGAGTTTGTAAAAGTCTGCAGAGTGCAGGTATAGTCATGAGAGTACATTTCACACTGCCATGTCATAGCACATGTTATTCTATATAGTTGAGAGATACACATATGCATGACACAAACCAGGAGAGTTTAGGAGATGTTATAGAGATAGAAATGTTTGACTAATGCGAACTTAAACTTTTGTGACCAGAGGCAAAAACACTCTTCGCATAATTTTACTCCTCTGGGTTTGAGAGTAATGTGGGTACGAAAGAAAGTGGGGAAGGGAGGGATAAGAGTGGGATATGGCTGTGCAATTTACTCTAGACTACATTTTATCATAATTATTATCATGAAATAGCATACCCAACAATAGATGTCATGCTAAACGAAGTAGAATTGCAGGAACTTAGCTTTAAAACAGAAATGCCAGGGCCACATTTCTGGTTCTAGTCTGCCCTTGCTTGCACCATGTACTTTTAATGCAAACTGCAATTCAGCTCATTTGGTTGTGCTATTAGATGAAGCACAGTGACAACACATTGAGTTGTACAAATACACAACATTTCTGTCATTGTTTTGCCATTTGAACCTTGTGCTAAACGTTTGAAAGTGCAGATATAACACATTTAGGTGACAACTAAACAAAAAATCAGACAATGTTTTTCCATTGTTTTGGATTGTTTAAAGCATAGTGATAACACATTGGGAATTCAACAAACTTTTGTCTGTCTTTTTGAATGGGTGAATATAGGTTATAATCTCATTGATCAACATCTCAACCAAATATCACCCAATTGTCCATGTTCAAATTGTAACGTCTGCTTCCAACTCACACTCTCATTTACGTAGATCCCCTGAACGCAGCTCACTTCCCAGGCCACTTTCCAGCTCACACTCTCAAACACATAGATCCCCTGCACTTTCCCCACATACAGAACATGGGACTCAAATGGCAACATCTGGAGCATGCTCTGGTTATATGGAAATATGCAAACAAGCAATAGCTTGTTCTTGCACGCTGCAGATGCCAAATTCCTTGCCAAGGTGTTAAGGGAAAAGAACAGTACGTTCTATCATTAATCACATGGGGTACGATGCCTAGAGTAAGATCTCATCCCATGGTGCTATAAAGTTGGAAATGGAAGGTAAACTACTTTTGTTGGACCTGCAGACAACTACAGTGGATGGAAAATGCATAAAGTTGAGTGAAACTTAATATAATGATACCTGAGTCTATGCATAAAATCACACACACTATGAAGCAACAATGGACTGTTAGGTTTAAGGAAAAGGACAGGCGGTGATGACTGATTGCATCACCGCCTGGTATGGCAACTGCTCAGCATCTGACCATAAGGCGCTACAGAGGGTAGTGCGTACAGCCCAGTACATCACTGGGGCCAAGCTTCCTGACATCCAGGACCTACAGTATATACCAGGCGGTGTCAGAGGAAGGCCCCAAAAATTGTCAAAGACTCCAGAAACCGAAGTCATAGACTGTTCTCTCGGCAAGCAACACCGGAGCGCAAAGTCTTGGACCAAAAGGCTCCTTAACAGCTTCTACCCCCAAGCCATGAGACTGCTGAACAATTAATCAAATGGCAACCCGGACTATTTACATTGACCCCCAACCCCCACTGCCTCTTGCACCTTTGTTTTTATACTGCTGCTACTTGCTGTTTATTATCTATACATAGTCACTTTACAAATTACCTCGACTAACCTGTGGTGGTGGTGGTGGTTAAAGTTTCGGCATGGGAAGGGGTGGCAGCGGCGGTGGCGGTTATGGTTTCGTTATGGGAGGGGGTGGTGGTGGCTTTCAAGCACATGTGTGTTAAGCAATGCTGTTCAAATTCATAATGAAGACAGAGGGCAGGTCAAGTTGTTACCATCAGGCAGTGGTCAGTTACGTCTTAATCCTTTAAACTCACCACTATGTGTTTCTCCACAGGAGCTGCTGGCCATGAGGATGCAGATGACTGGACAGATCAATTTGGAGGTGGACGCAGCACCACAGGAGGACCTGACCAGAGTCATGGCTGAGATTCATGAGCAGTACGAGTCCTTAAGTGCCAAGAACCAGCGTGACCTGGAGTCCTGGTTCCAGACCAAGGTAGAACCTCTAGAAGCCCTAAACTATGTTCATTTTGTAGATGTTCTTTTACTTCTAGTTGGTAACATTGTCACATTCTATCATGAGCTGAAATGTTGGTTTGTTCCTGTGATGATTGACCACTTATTGTGTTTTACAGACAGACGTTGAACAAGGAGGTGGCGTCCAGCACAGAGGTTCTCCAGACCTCCAAGTCAGAGATTTCGGAGATCTGTCACACACTGCAGGGCCTGGAGATTGAACTGCAGTCACAGCTCAGCATGGTGAGCCGTAATTATTTACACGGACCACCATTTAGGGGGCATTACTTACACAACTTTCTACAACTTTCATGGATGCTAACTATGCTAATCATTGGTTTCCCATCCTCACAGCCTCTTTCTCAGCTGCTCGAAATCCGTCCACAGCTCCGGCCTCAGCTCCGGTCTCAGCTCCTCCAGCTCTGGCCTCAGCTCCTCTAGCTCCGGCCTCAGCTCCTCTAGCTCCGGCCTCAGCTCCGGCCCCAGCTCCTCCACCACACGCATGGTGGTGATCGTCACAGAGGAAATGGTGGATGTCAAGGTGCAAGCAATGGGTTAACAACATTGAATTAAATATCGGTTGAGTAACGTAAAATAACCCAGTCAGCGCCAGCAAAGCAGTCTTGTAGCTTAGTCTCCGATTCGGGGTACCATTTCTCTATGGAGTGTGTCACAAGTACTTCCTGTTTGACTTTGTAGACAGGAAGTAGGAGTATAGAGTCATGATCTGATTTGCCGACGTGGGGACGAGGAAGGGCCTTGTATGCTTGCTTGTGGATAGAGTAACAGTGGTCTAGGACTTTATCGCCCCTACTGGAGAAGGAGACGTGTTGATGGAAAGAACCAACCCAGATACAGGTTTCTGTGATTATATTAATTATCAACACCAATCATTAAAAACAACATACAGACAGAACATTTTATTTTTGAGGTTGCAAAGGCTAATGGTGAAGACAAGGAAGTGTATAAAAGAATAGGGTTATTATGGACCACATGAACCTCTTCCCCTCCCACCTCCCACAATCCTCTATCCCACGCCAGCACCAAGATGCCCGTTTCTGAGAGTTTGTAAAAGTCTGCAGAGTGCAGGTATAGTCATGAGAGTACATTTCACACTGCCATGTCATAGCACATGTTATTCTATATAGTTGAGAGATACACATATGCATGACACAAACCAGGAGAGTTTAGGAGATGTTATAGAGATAGAAATGTTTGACTAATGCGAACTTAAACTTTTGTGACCAGAGGCAAAAACACTCTTCGCATAATTTTACTCCTCTGGGTTTGAGAGTAATGTGGGTACGAAAGAAAGTGGGGAAGGGAGGGATAAGAGTGGGATATGGCTGTGCAATTTACTCTAGACTACATTTTATCATAATTATTATCATGAAATAGCATACCCAACAATAGATGTCATGCTAAACGAAGTAGAATTGCAGGAACTTAGCTTTAAAACAGAAATGCCAGGGCCACATTTCTGGTTCTAGTCTGCCCTTGCTTGCACCATGTACTTTTAATGCAAACTGCAATTCAGCTCATTTGGTTGTGCTATTAGATGAAGCACAGTGACAACACATTGAGTTGTACAAATACACAACATTTCTGTCATTGTTTTGCCATTTGAACCTTGTGCTAAACGTTTGAAAGTGCAGATATAACACATTTAGGTGACAACTAAACAAAAAATCAGACAATGTTTTTCCATTGTTTTGGATTGTTTAAAGCATAGTGATAACACATTGGGAATTCAACAAACTTTTGTCTGTCTTTTTGAATGGGTGAATATAGGTTATAATCTCATTGATCAACATCTCAACCAAATATCACCCAATTGTCCATGTTCAAATTGTAACGTCTGCTTCCAACTCACACTCTCATTTACGTAGATCCCCTGAACGCAGCTCACTTCCCAGGCCACTTTCCAGCTCACACTCTCAAACACATAGATCCCCTGCACTTTCCCCACATACAGAACATGGGACTCAAATGGCAACATCTGGAGCATGCTCTGGTTATATGGAAATATGCAAACAAGCAATAGCTTGTTCTTGCACGCTGCAGATGCCAAATTCCTTGCCAAGGTGTTAAGGGAAAAGAACAGTACGTTCTATCATTAATCACATGGGGTACGATGCCTAGAGTAAGATCTCATCCCATGGTGCTATAAAGTTGGAAATGGAAGGTAAACTACTTTTGTTGGACCTGCAGACAACTACAGTGGATGGAAAATGCATAAAGTTGAGTGAAACTTAATATAATGATACCTGAGTCTATGCATAAAATCACACACACTATGAAGCAACAATGGACTGTTAGGTTTAAGGAAAAGGACAGGCGGTGATGACTGATTGCATCACCGCCTGGTATGGCAACTGCTCAGCATCTGACCATAAGGCGCTACAGAGGGTAGTGCGTACAGCCCAGTACATCACTGGGGCCAAGCTTCCTGACATCCAGGACCTACAGTATATACCAGGCGGTGTCAGAGGAAGGCCCCAAAAATTGTCAAAGACTCCAGAAACCGAAGTCATAGACTGTTCTCTCGGCAAGCAACACCGGAGCGCAAAGTCTTGGACCAAAAGGCTCCTTAACAGCTTCTACCCCCAAGCCATGAGACTGCTGAACAATTAATCAAATGGCAACCCGGACTATTTACATTGACCCCCCAACCCCCACTGCCTCTTGCACCTTTGTTTTTATACTGCTGCTACTTGCTGTTTATTATCTATACATAGTCACTTTACAAATTACCTCGACTAACCTGTGGTGGTGGTGGTGGTTAAAGTTTCGGCATGGGAAGGGGTGGCAGCGGCGGTGGCGGTTATGGTTTCGTTATGGGAGGGGGTGGTGGTGGCTTTCAAGCACATGTGTGTTAAGCAATGCTGTTCAAATTCATAATGAAGACAGAGGGCAGGTCAAGTTGTTACCATCAGGCAGTGGTCAGTTACGTCTTAATCCTTTAAACTCACCACTATGTGTTTCTCCACAGGAGCTGCTGGCCATGAGGATGCAGATGACTGGACAGATCAATTTGGAGGTGGACGCAGCACCACAGGAGGACCTGACCAGAGTCATGGCTGAGATCCGTGAGCAGTATGAGGCCGTTAGTGCCAAGAACCAGCGTGACCTGGAGTCCTGGTTCCAGACCAAGGTAGAACCCCTAGAAGCCCTAAACTATGTTCATGGTGTAGATGTTCCTTTACTTCTAGTTGGTAACATTATCACATTCTATCATGAGCTGAAATGTTGGTTTGTTCTTGTGATGATTGATCACATATTGTGTTTTACAGACAGAGATGTTGAACAAGGAGGTGGCGTCCAGCACAGAGGTTCTCCAGACCTCCAAGTCAGAGATCTCGGAGATCTGTCACACACTGCAGGGCCTGGAAATTGAACTGCAGTCACAGCTCAGCATGGTGAGCTGTAATTACAAACATCTGACCAAGAACCACAGTTTAGGGCATATTACTTACACAACTTTCTGCAACTTATCAATAATCAACATTTGACTCTTTCATCATTCTCTAATATCCCTCAAGTATCTCACTTTCACCTGGACTCTAACACTATCCCTCAAGTTGTTGTAGCCAGGCACCACTCCATTACTATATCTAACATCTACCTGCCTTCACATTCAGTTACTCAAGCTAACTTTTTCAGTATGACAGTAAACATTCCAAATTCCAAACATACTCCCACAGTTTGACGCATCATCTCTGTCTCTCCCGGCCAATAGAAAGGCTCCCTGGAGAACACGCTGGCGGAGACGGAGGGCCGCTACTCCATGCAGCTGGGACGCCTCCAGAACCAAGTGACCAGTCTGGAAGAGCAGCTAGTGTCCCTCCGCAGCGACATGGAACGCCAGGGCCAGGAGTACAAGATGCTGCTAGACATCAACACACGCCTGGAGATGGAGATCGCTGAGTACAGGAGGCTGCTGGACGGAGAGGCTAGCGGGTAAGGCAGGAAGCGATTGGACAGAGGGGGGCCAATGAGACAGACAGGGATGTGGGAGGAGAGTGTTACATCTTTGTGGGATGGGAAGAGGGGTGATAGGGGACCTTGAAACACATGAAAATGAATTTATGTCTCCTTTAACATTTGATTTTAAAAACAATGTTCATTTGAAGTTGACCTTACCATGAGCCATGGTTACTTTTGACATGAATCTACTGCTATGTGACTTTTTATTAGATATATATTATGATCATAGATGCTAACTATGCTAATCATGAGTTTCCCTTCCTCACAGCCTCAGCTCCTCGAAATCCGGCCACGGCTTCTCCAGCTCGCACGTCAGCTCCTCTAGCTCCGGCCTCAGCTCTGGTGTCAGTTCCTCCATCTCCGGCCACAGCTCCTCCACCTCCACCACACGCAAAGTGGTGATCGTCACAGAGGAAATAGTGGATGGCAAGGTTGTCTCCACAAGACAAACCAAACATACCTCTTAAGGTTCCACACACACAGCGAGCACTGCAGCAAGCAATGGGTTAACCCCATAGAAATATAATTACTAGAATGGGTATAGGAAATGAGAGGCCAGCACATGGAATATTACTGCTCCACAGTGCTTTGTTCATACAACGTTACCACTTATACAAAGTCTTCGTCAGATGAAAAATCCCTATTTTCATTGTCTGTCTTATTTGCTAAGCGCAGCTCTGGTTAACTCTAATTTAAGATGTGAATTCCATCCTCCTATTCTTTCTAGAATGGCTAAAGCCCCTCAGACACCCATCATGGAACATTGACTTGAATGGGGATTTATTTTCTGGTAATTCTATTTCTATGGTTAACACCTCCAGAACAACATATTCTACTACATCTGGATGGGACACCAACAACAGACCCCATTGTGAATACAATAAAGATGCTCTGACTTGCTGACACCATCATTCTGTTTTCTGTGTCTTTCAACTTGATGTATCTGATCTGGCATGCTCCTGTACATCTGACTATCATATAGGTTGTCATCTTTTGCACATGAGGCCAATTCTATGGTCTTGAGAAAGCATATGTTTCAGTATGATCTTGAATATATTTATGACATTCACTTGTACTGAGTTTAATACTAGGCAAAAACATTTAAATATTGATAGTAGAAATGTTGAAAGTTGTCAGCAATATTATATAATTCTATCTCTATTAAGAAAAATTCAGAGTTCTTAGATTCAGAGTTATATAGTGTATAGAGAGTGTTTGTGGAGTCAACTGTAGAGCTGGAAACCATGTTTTGGTGGAAAGATTTAGATTTGAAAACAATTAATTTGAAATTAGATGACAGAATGTATCTCCATCAGAACTACCATGTATGTCTATGGAAGTAGGTCAGGAGCAAGAGCGTCCTAGGTTTTGTATTGAAATCGATGTAGCCAGAGGAGGATGGAAAACAGCTGTCCTCCGGCTACACCAGGGTGCTACCATAGAGGGTCCTGTAGAGACTTCTGTAGACCTTCATTGTGAAAGTGTGTTTTAGGAAATCAGGTATTTGGTGACGTGAGTATATTTGGTATGGTTTTATCTAAAAAGCATAACTTTTTAATTTGTAAATATTTAGTATTTTTCAGAAATCACTGAGTAGGGTGGTCCTCATATTCCTCCTCTGAAGAGCCTCCACAGTTACACAACATCAGTAGGCATTGGAGTTAGATGATGGTACAGTTAGTTTTACCAGATATGACTGTGGGAGACTTAGGAGAATTGGGAAACTCTTGAAAAGTAGAGTGCTCTACTTACAGTGGTGCACAGCCATAAATCAAGATGCAGACCACATATACACTACATTTTTTATTTTGAAATGTAACCTTTATTTAACTAGGCAAGTCAGTTAAGAACAAATTCTTATTTACATTGATGGCCTTCTGGGTAACAATGGGTTAACTGCCTTGTTCAGGGAAGAACGACAGCTTTTTAGCTTGTCAGCTCGGGGATTCAATCCAGCAACCTTTACGGTTACTGGCCCAATGCTCTAACCACTAGGCTACCTGCCACCCAAAATGATATGGCCAAAAGTATGTAGACACCTGCTCGTCAAAAACCTATTTCCAATATAATGGGCATTAATATGGAGTTGGTCCTCCCTTTGCTAATATAACAGCATCCACTCTTCTTAGAAGGCTTCCCACTAGATGTTGGAACATTGCTGCGGGTACTTGCTTCCATTCAGCCACAAGAGCATTAGTGTGGTCGGTCACTGATGTTGGGTGATTGGGCCTGGTTCGCAGTCAGCTTTCCAATTCATCCCAAAGGTCTTCGATAGAATATCATTGTATGCTGTGGCGTTAAGATTTCCCTTCACTGGAACTAAGGGGCCTATCCCGAACCATGAAAACCAGCCCCAGAACATTATTCCTCCTCCACCAAACATTACAGTTGGCACTATGCATTAGGGCCAGTAGCGTTTCTCCTGGCATCTTCCAAACCCAGATTCGTCCGTCGGACTGCCAGGTGGTGAAGCGTGATTCATCACTCCAGAGAACACGTTTCCACTGTTCCAAAGTCCAATGGAGGTGAGCTTTACACCACTCCAGCCGAAGCTTGGCATTGCACATGGTGATCTTAGGCTTTTGTTCTGCCGTGGAAACCTATTTCTTTAAGCTCCAGACTAACTGTTTTTGTGCTGACCTTGCTTCCAGAGGTAGTTTGGAACTCGGTAGGGAGTGTTGTAACCGAGGACAGACTATTTTTACACGCTTCAGCACTCGGTGGTACCGTTCTGTGAGCTTGTGTGGCCTATCACTTCGCGGCTGAGCCGTTGTTGCTCCTAGAGGTTTCGACTTCACAATAACAGCACTTACAGTTGACTGGGGCAGCACTAGCAGGGCAGACATTTGACAAACTGACCTGTTGGAAAGGTAGCATCCTATGACGGTGCCACGTTGAAAGTCACTGAGCTCTTCATTAAGGCCATTCTACTTCCAATGTTTGTGTATGGAGATTGCATAGCTGTGTGCTCGATTTTATACACATGTCAGCAACGGGTGTGGCTGAAATAGCCACATACCTTTTCCATGTAGTGTATGATAGATGATATAGTGATTTATTAATTCAGATCAATTTATTTAATCAAAAATGGAATGCATTCGCCTGGCACCTTGTTTGTGTGAACATGCCAATGTAAACTGACTGACTGACTACACCCTTCTGATTTAGCATTGCTCAGAAAATACCATCATTTCACAATTGTAATAAGACACAGATGATACACTTTGGATTTGAATCCACTTCAACTAGATTGTGGTCTAGAAATTACTGCTTCAGGATGTCTTCTTTTAGACATACAGTTGAAGTCGGAAGTTTGCAGACACCTTAGCCAAATACATTCAAACTCAGTTTTTCACAATTCCTGACATTTGATCCTAGTAAAAATTCCCTGTTTTAGGTCAGTTAGGATCACCACTTTATTTTAAGAATGTGATATGTCAGAATAATAGTAGGGAGAATGATTTATTTCAGCCTTTATTTCTTTCATCACATTCCCAGTGGGTCAGAAGTTTACATACGCTCACTTAGTATTTGGTAGCATTGCCTTTAAATTGTTTAACTTGGGTCAAACATTTCGGGTAGCCTTCCACAATAAGTTGGGTGAATTTTGGCCCATTCCTCCTGACAGAACTCGTGTAACTGAGTCAGGTTTGTAGGCCTCCTTGCTCGCACATGCTTTTTCAGTTCTGCCCCCAAATTTTCTATGGGATTGAGGTCAGGGCTTTGTGATGGCCACTCCAATACCTTGACTTTGTTGTCCTTGCCACAACTTTGGAAGTATGCTTGGGGTCATTTTCCATTTGGAAGACCCATTTGCGACCAAGCTTTAACTGCCTGACTGATGTCTTGAGATGTTGCTTCAATATATCCACATCATTTTCCTGCCTCATGATGCCATCTACTTTTTGAAGTGCACCAGTCCCTCCTGCAGCAAAGCACCCCCACAACATGATGCTGACACCCCCGAGCTTCACGGTTGGGATGGGGTTCTTTGGCTTGCAAGCCTCTCCCTTTTTCCTCCAAACATAAAGATGGTCATTATGGCCAAACAGTTACATTTTTGTTTCATCAGACCAGAGGACATTTCTCGAAAAAGTATGATCTTTGTCCCCATGTGCAGTTGCAAACCGTAGTCTGGCTTTTTTTGTGTGGTTTTGGAGCGGTGGCTTCTTCCTTGCTGAGCGGCCTTTCAGGTTATGTCGATATAGGACTCGTTTTACTGTGGATATAGATACTTTGTACCTGTTTCCTCCAGCATCTTCACAAGGACCTTTGATGTTGTTCTGGGATTGATTTGCACTTTTTGCACCAAAGTATGTTCATCTCTAGGAGACAGAACGCGTCTCCTTCCTGAGCGGATTGACGGCTGTGTGGTCCCATGGTGTTTATACTTGCGTACTATTGTTTGTCCAGATGAACATGGTACCTTCAGGCATTTGGAAATTGCTCCCAAGGATGAACCAGACTTGTGGAGGTCCATTTTCTGAGGTCTTGGCTGATTTCTTTTGATTTTCCCATGATGTCAAGCAAAGAGGCACTGAGTTTGAAGGTAGGCCTTGAAATACATCCACAGGTATGCCTCCAATTGACTCAGATGATGTCAATTAGCCTGTCAGAAGCTTCTAAAGCCATGACATCATTTTCTGTACTTTTCCAAGCTGTTTAAAGGTACAGTCAACTTAGTGTATGTAAACTTCTGACCCACTGGAATTGTGATACAGTGAATTATAAGTGAAATAATCTGTCGTAAACACTTGTTGGAAAAATTGCGTGTGTCATGCACAAAGTAGATGTCCTAACTGACTTGTCAAAACTATAGTTTCTTAACAATACATTTGTGGAGTGGTTGAAAAACAAGTTTTAATGACTCCAACCTAAGTGTATGTAAACTTCCGACTTCAACTGTATTTGTTCATGCGAAGGAGGTCTGTTTGTTCCTACGTTGGGGACATTGTGTGTCCGGAAGAACCAGTTACAGAATTCCAATGGACAGGGGGTTGAGTTCTGGGTGAATCTAGTGACTGTCAGTGGCTCTATGTGCTGTTGTGCTCGGCTCAGCTCGCTGTGACTGGGTTGTAAACAGCCACATACAACCAGGAAGTTATTTATGAATAATTAAAAGGCAAAGTAAGGTGAGGAGGTATATTTTAGTTTTTACAAACTTTAGACAAGTATTAGGGCAACATTTATCCATTGTTTTTGAACTGAGGCTGGACCACTCAGGAAAACTCAACACCTCTTGGAAAGCCATTCTGGCATGTCTTTGGCATTAAAATATGTGTAATTGTCCCGTTGTGAAATAAAAAGTTTAACCTGGGCTTTGCTCCTTTCATATTTATTTTGATCCTGACAAATTCCCCAGTCCCTGTCTTGGTACATATCAGGTAGAGGTAAATAGCCATTCGGTGTTTAAAACAATATGCTCAGAAAACATGGCAAAGTTCACCTGTCACAGCATGTCAAAGTTATACTGTGTGTGTTGACTGATTGACTGACCTACCTGGGGCTAATAGAAGCAGGTTTGTTTATGCTTTCAACCAGACGCTATTACGGGAGAGGAATTCCATCTATTTATAGGTGCACTTTTATATGTTTCTGCAGGCTGACACCATATATAGAGTGAGATGGGGAGAGTGGAGTTGCACAACAATAGTATATTTTCAATATTTGCATATCCACACATACAGTACATATCTATCCTCTTCCATCTCCTTCTGCATCCTAGCATGTCAAAGTGTGGGGGAGGATCCCCTGCCCTACATGTGGTAAATCCTCCCTGTACTCCTCCCTTCTCTATTCCACCCTTCTGCCTCTCCCACCCATGTCCTCCTCCCACCGTCCATCCTTCTGCCCTGAGCAGCATAAAAAGGGAACAGTGGCTGGGCTGTGCACCACATTCTCTCTCCTCATCCCAGGCAGGCAGACTCCCTCTCAGCAGCCATGTCCTTCTCCAGATCTAGCATGTCCTACAGCAGCAGCGGCGGTGGAGGCGGAGGTGGCACCATGTCCATGAGGTCTGGAGGTGGAGGTGGAATGGGTATGGGCTCCTCCCGCTTCTCCTCGATGGGTGGTGGTGGCGGTGGAGGAGGCCGCGTCACTGCCATGAGGGCCGGCAGTGTGTATGGAGGTGCAGGAGGCTCTGGGGTGCGCATCTCTAGCTCCTCGTTCGGTTCCGGCGGCGGAGGTGGTGGTGGCGGTTATGGTTTCAGAATGGGAGGGGGCGGAAGCGGCGGCGGTGGCGGTTTTAGTTTTGGCATGGGAGGGGGTGGTGGTGGTGGCGGTGGAGCCGACATTAATGTGTCGGTCAATGAGAAGGCCACAATGCAGAACCTGAACGACCGCCTGTCCACCTACTTGGAGAAGGTGCGCATGCTAGAGGCGGCCAACGCCGAGCTGGAGCTGAAGATCCGTCAGTTCATGGAAAGCAAGACGTCCCCCAGCGCTCGCGACTACTCTGGCTTCTACGCTATTATCGCCGACCTGCAGGACAAGGTACGTGACGTGTTTCCTAGATGGCAAGAGCACTCAATAACGACATCACAGCATGTCAAAACATGATCATGTCTGCATTGTGACAATGTTATGCTTTATTAGAGAGTATAGGTACGGTGAACACATGTCAGTTACTGAGAGTGATATATGACTATTGGAAAATGCAAAATTATATACATTTGTTATAATTGATTAAACCAAGATATTGCACCGAAGATAAATGACAAGACAGTATGCATATTTGCAGCTGAAGCATTGAAAATAAAGCAGATAATTGAAGCCAATCCTTCCTCTCTTTTAAGAGCCCCTAGGCGATTGCAAAAGGTGCAATTAGTTTCTTTGTGTCATGCTTTACAATGTTCACAAAGATAACAGGTTCCCTGTAATGCTTCTATTA
Source organism: Salvelinus namaycush (assembly GCF_016432855.1). Taxonomy (NCBI): domain Eukaryota; kingdom Metazoa; phylum Chordata; class Actinopteri; order Salmoniformes; family Salmonidae; genus Salvelinus; species Salvelinus namaycush. The sequence goes on along the minus strand of NC_052308.1, from coordinate 65,373,891 downwards.
GCTATAATTTACAGTGCAGCTGAAACTCAGAACTGAGTGATTACAGTGTGATTTAACAGTTTGTGTGTACTGCATTTGTGTGGAATTCCACGCATGCCCCATCCTGAAATGTTTTGCCATCCTCCACCTCTCAGATCCAGGCTGCCACCTGCTTGAACGGAAGCATCTATCTCAGCATCGACAACTCAAAGCTCGCTGCAGACGACTTCAGAAACAAGTAAGTACACCCAACACCATCCACAGATACAGTACACTGCTGGTGCATTACATTAACCACATGGAATAACCCCAAATCTGTAAAAACCCTCATACTGTTTTTTATTACATTTTGTGTTTAATCTATAAAAAAGGAAACCAAATGACATTACCCTTCAGCTCCACCATAACCACACACCCCCAACAGACATATCAGAAGCCTGGTGTTACTTTCTGATATTTAAACTTAATGGAATACTAGAATCTATAACCCCCCTGCTATTCTCACAGAGGAACACATTCAGGCAGTTCTTTGACCTAAGCTCTCTCTATCTCTCAGGTATGAGAACGAGCTGGCCATGCGTCAGTCAGTGGAGGCGGACATCGCCGGGCTGAAGAGGATGCTGGACGAGATGACCATGGCCAGATCTGACCTGGAGATGCAGATCGAGGGGCTGAAGGAGGAGCTCATCTATCTCAAGAAGAACCATGAGGAGGTGGGTGTGGGCTGATGGAACATATCCATACAGTCCCTTAATGTATTACATCTATTGACCACGTCAAGCTGCTAAGGGTCTTCACTAGAACACCATTGCTGGCTTTCAAGCACATCTGTATCAAGCAATGGTGTTCAAATGTATAATGAAGACAGTGGGCAGGTCAAGTTGTTACCATCAGGCAGAGGTTAGGCACTTCTTAATCCTTTAAACTCACCCCTATGTGTTTCTCCACAGGAGCTGCTTGCCATGAGGACGCAGATGACTGGACAAATCAACGTGGAAGTGGACGCAGCACCACAGGAGGACCTGACCAGAGTCATGGCTGAGATTCGTGAGCAGTATGAGGCCGTTAGTGCCAAGAACCAGCGTGACCTGGAGTCCTGGTTCCAGACCAAGGTAGAACCTCTAGAACCCCTAAACTGTGTTCATGGTTTAGATGTTCCTTTACTTCTAGTTGGTAACATTGTGACATTCTATCATGAGCTGAACTGTTGGTTTGTTTCTGTGACGATTGACCACATATTGTGTTTTACAGACAGAGACGTTGAACAAGGAGGTGGCGTCCAGCACAGAGGTTCTCCAGACCTCCAAGTCAGAGATCTCGGAGATCCGTCGCACACTGCAGGGCCTGGAAATTGAACTGCAGTCACAGCTCAGCATGGTGAGCTGTAATTACAAACATCTGACCAAGAACCACAGTTTAGGGCACATTACTTACACAACTTTCTGCAACTTTTATCAATAATCAACATTTGACTCTTTCATTATTCTCTACCATCCCTCAAGTATCTCACTTTCACTTGGACTCTAACACTATCCCTCAAGTTGTTGTAGCCAGGCACCTCTACATTACTATAGCTAACCTCTACCTGCCTTCACATTCAATCACTAGAGCTAACTTTTCAGTATGACAGTAAACATTCCAAATTCCAAACCTACTCACACAGTTTTTTGACCCTTCATCTCTGTCTCTCCCGGCCAACAGAAAGGCTCCCTGGAGAACACGCTGGAGGAGACGGAAGGCCGTTACTCCATGCAGCTGGGACGCCTCCAGAACCAAGTGACCAGTCTGGAAGAGCAGCTAATGTCTCTCCGCAGCGACATGGAACGCCAGGGCCAGGAGTACAAGATGCTGCTGGACATCAAGACACGCCTGGAGATGGAGATCGCTGAGTACAGGAGGCTGCTGGACGGAGAGGCTAGCGGGTAAGGCAAGAAGCGATTGGATGTCTCCCTCAACATTTGATTTTAAAAACAATGTTCATTTGAAGTTGACCTTACCATGAGCCATGGTTACTTTTGACATGAATCTACAGCTATGTGACCTTTAATAGATATTATGATCATAGATGTTAACTATGCTAACCATTGGTTTCCCTTCCTAACAGCCTTGTTCACAGCTCCTCGAAATCTGGACACAGCTCTTCCAGCTCCCACATCAGCTCCTCTAGCTCCGGCGTCAGCTCCGGCCTCAGCTCCTCCAGCTCCGGCCCCAGCTCATCTACCTCCACCACACGCAAGGTGGTGATCGTCACAGAGGAAATGGTGGACGGCAAGGTTGTCTCCTCAAGTGAAACCAAACACACCTCTTAAGGTCCCACACACACAGCGAGCCCTGCAGCAAGCAATGGGTTAACCACATAGAAATATAATTATAAACTAGAATGGTTATAGGAAATGTGAGGCCAGAACGTGGAATATTGCGGTTCCCCAGTGCTTTATTCATGCAACCTAAAATACAACGTTACAACTTATAAAAAGTATTTGTCAGATAAAAAATCCCTATCCTTGTTATCAGTGTTATTTGTTTAGGCCAGCTCTGGTTTACTCTAGTTTAAGATGTGCATAACGTCCTCCTATACTTTCTAGAATGGCTAAAGCCCCTCAGACACCCATCATGGAACATTGACTTGAATGGGGATTTATTTTCTGGTAATTCTATTTCTATGGTTAACACCTCCAGAACAACATATTCTACTACATCTGGATGGGACACCAACAACAGACCCCATTGTGAATACAATAAAGATGCTCTGACTTGCTGAAACCATCATTCTGTTTTCTGTGTCTTTCAACTTGATGTATCTGATCTGGCATGCTCCTATACGTCTGACTATCATATAGGTTGTCATCTTTTGCACATGAGGCCAGTTCTATGGTCTTGAGAAAGCATATGTGTCAGTATGATCTTGAATATATTTATGACATTCACTCGTACTGAGTTTAATACTTGCCAATATTTTTAGAAATGCTGATAGTAGAAATTTGAATGCAAGTTGTCAGCAAAATTACATCATTCTATCTCTATTTATCAAACTCTCAGTTTTTCAAGCATTAGATTCAGAGTTATATACTGTATGGAGAGTGTTTGTGTAGTCAACTCTAGTGCTGGACACCATGTTTTGGTGGAAAGATGTCAAATTGAATTCAAGTCATATGAAATGAGAGCACAACATGTATCTGCTATGACATCCATACTCACAGATTCATATAGTCAGTCTATTATAAAGCATTAATATCTCTGAAACAAGTGAAACCACACAGTGGAGTTTATAGGGTTAGTGTTGACAAATATGACTGTGGGAGACTTGAGAAACTCATACAAGGCTTGAAAAGTAGAGTGCTCTACTCACAGTGGTGCACAGCCATAAATCAAGATGCAGACCACATGTAAGGGAAAGGGAAAGTGGGATACCTAGTCAGTTGCAGAACTGAATGCATTCAACTGAAATGTGTCTTCTGCCTTCATCCAATATAGTAATTCATGCATTCGGATTGATTGCTTTCATCTAAACGGATTGCTTTGCCCTGGCTCCTTCTATGTGTGAACATGTCACTGCGGACTGACAGACTGACTGCACATTTCTGATTTAGCATTGCTTATAAAAGCCATAATATCACTTGATTGTGTTCTAGAGAATATTGCTATAGAATGTCTTCTTCATTACATATTTGTTCAGGCAAAGGGGGTCTGTTTGTTTCTACATTGTATGTCTGGAAGAACCAGTTACGTAATGCCAATGGACAGGGGTTGAGTTACAGGTGAATCTGGTGAGTGACAGCGGACTCTATGTTGCACTGCTGTACTCTGCTCCGTGTGACAGCCACAAACAACCAGATAATAAGTTATGAATTATAAAAGGTTGAGGCTAAAATGAAGCGGTATACCTTAGTTTACACACAAACAAGCTATTGCATGCTCTATTTATATAAAGAAACAAACTAAAATCAAACTAAAACTGAACACTTTATGCCACTAGCTGAATGTCAGTGGAAAGTACATTCTAGTAGGGGGAATAATAATACAAGTATTCCTTTACTTTGCAAAATCTTGTTCATCTGCTTTCAGTTAGAGTTTATATTGTTTTTAAGATTAAGATGAAGAACCTTAATGGTCAATTGCACACAAGGTCCAAACCGAAATGACTTGCTCTTTTTACCCGACCCACACATACATACAGATTTTTTGGAGAGGTGTGGGGTGCTGCCACACTGGATGTCCGGGGAGCTTTTGTTGTGGGGGGTTAAGTGCCTTGCTCAAGGGCACAACAGCAGGCAATGACGTCTAAGATTTGATACCAGTAACCCTCCGGTTGCCAGCTCACTTCCCGACTGATTTTTCCCGTCAGATCCGAGATTCAATCTTGCAACCCGGTTGCTGGCTCCCCTCTCTAACTGCTAGCCTACCTGCCACCCTTTATGGGTGATTGCACAGTAGGCACAAGCTGCAATCCAAACTTAGAAGTGGGTGTACACCATTGCCTTATTTAACCCTTATTCTACCAGGTGAATTGACTGAGAAGATAACTCATTCTTATTTATAGCAACAACCTGGGAATAGCTGCAGGGGAGAGGTGAGGGGGTGAAAAAGTCGCTTAGAAAGCTTGGGATGATTAGATGGTCATCACGGTTGGAGGGCCAGATTTGGGAATTTAGCTAGGACATAATCATGGCCCACTAGATTGTGCGGTCTGTCATCTTTTTGGAGGGGAGAGGACAGGCAGAGGTCACTTTACATAGTTCATGCTTCATATATTTTCTCCTGGGGGGGTTCTGCATGTTCATTCCTGTCAAACATGTACATTCTTTGCTTGTGTCTGATCAACAGAGTAGCAGCAGCGTATATGATGATTGTTTGTGTGAGTGTGTGTGCATGTGTGTAGAGTCAGCATGAATGTGTGTGTGTGTTCTGTGTGTGTGAGAAAATTAAGTGTGTGTGTGTCAAATCAAATCAAATGTTATTTGTCACACACACTTGGTTAGCATATGTTCCTGCGAGTGTAGCGAAATGCTTGTTCTTCTAGTTCCGACAGTGCAGTAATATCTAACAAGTAATCTAACAAATTCTAACAAAATGTGTGTGTGTGTGTGTGTGTGTGTGTGTGTGTGTGTGTGTGTGTGTGTGTGTGTGTGTGTGTGTGTGTGTGTGTGTGTGTGTGTGTGTGTGTGTGTGTGTGTGTGTGTATGTATGTGTGGACGTGTTTAACTATACTTGTGGGGACCAGAAATCACCACAAGAATAGTAAACAAACAACATTTTGACCAACTGGAGACATTTTGTTGATCCCCACAAGGACAAAGGCTATTTCCAGGGGGGTTGGGGTTAAGGTTAGAATTAGTGTCAGGGTTAGATGTAGGTTTAGGAGCTAGGGTTAGTTTTAGGGTTAGGGTTAGGAGCAATTTTGAATTGGACTGAATTGTATGTCCCCACACGGTTAGCTGTGCAAGACTGTGTGTGTGTGTGTGTGTGTGTGTGTGTGTGTGTGTGTGTGTGTGTGTGTGTGTGTGTGTGTGTGTGTGTGTTGGAGTATCAATGTGAGTGTGTAGAGTCCTGTGAGTGTGCATAAAGTAAGTGCAAAAATAAAGAAATTCATAAAAAGGGTCAGTACAGATAGACCATGTAGTGATTTGGTTAGCTATTTAGTAATATCTCGTCCACAGATTTTCGTGGACAGATGAAACGGCGAGAATCTGTCAAGGCTCACGTAGAATAATGTCATTACGAGCGGCAGTAGTTCCTGGTTTTCCGTTTTCGTCATTGATTATTTGGATGAATCAGAATTGGGGCGAAGGCGGTGCGTAAACTGGTAGAGTGATTTTTAAGCCTGTGTGCGGATGATAAGCGGTTTCCACTTGATTCCACAGCCACAAAGTCATGATAAATACTGGTGAAATTTGTTAAAGGGAGGACTTTAGCCGAGAGTTTCCATGTGGCGAAGGAGGAAACTTCGCTTCCTTCCTTTGCACAAAGGTAATCATAATTGTTAACGGCATTCCCTCCAAAAGTAAAACAGGAAATGGCAAACTTTACGAGAAGCTTCTGGGTAACTGAGATGAGCTATTTAGCCGGCTGGGAACAGAAGCTGTCCAGGAGCTGTTGGTGTCACGTACTGGTACCACTTGCCGTGAGAACAGTTTATGGCTTGGGTGGCTGGAGTCTTTTCCGGGCCTTCCTTTCACACCGCCTGATATAGAAGTCATGGATGGTAGGGAGCTTGGCCCCAGGGATGTACTGGGCTGTCCACCCCACCCTCTGTGGCACCATGAAATCGAGGGTGGTGCAGTTGCCATACCAAGCAGAGATGCAGCCAGTCATGACGCTCTTAAGGGTGCAGCTGTATAACTTTTTGAGGACTTGAGGGCCAATGCCAAATCTTTTCAACCTCATGAGGAGGAAGATGCGCTGTCACGCCTTCTTCACGACTGTGTGTGTGGGCTATTTTAAGTCCTTAGTGATTTGGACACCGAGGAACTTGAAGCTCTCGACCCACTCCACTACATCCCCGTCGATGTGGATGGGGGAGTGCTCATCCCCCCTCTTTAATGTTGTCCACGATCAGCTCCTTGGTCTTACTGATGTTGAGGGAGAGGTTGCTGTCCTGGCACCACACTGTTAGATCACTGACCTCCTCCCTGTAAGCGGACCTCCTCTCCAAACTTGATGGTGTCGGAGTCGTGCGTGGCCAGGCAGTCGTGGGTGAACAGGGAGATCAAGAAGGGACTAAGCACACACCCTTTTGTGGCCGCCATGTTGATGGTCAGTGTGGCGGAGGTTATGTTGCCTACCCTCACCACCTTTTCAGGATCTAGTTGCAGAGGGAGGTGTCAATGAACAGCATTCTCACATAGGTATTCCTCTTCTCTTGTTGGGTGAGAGCAGTGTGGAGTGCAATTGAGTATGCGTCGATCTGTTGGGGCAGGATGCAAATTGGAGTTGGTCTAGGGTGTCTGGAATGATGGAGTTGATGTGTGCCATAACCAGCCTTTCAAAACAGTTCATGATTACAGATGTGAGTCCTACAGGGCGGTAGTCATTGTGGCAGGTAGTCTTAGAGTTCTTGGGAACAGGAATGATGGGGGCAGCTTGAGACGTGGGGATTAGAGACTGAGACAAGGAGAGGTTGTAAATGGCTGTTCTGCGCAAGCACTGAGAATGTGCCCTGGAATACTGAGTGTTTACCTGATTAGCGAGATCACCCAGGGCTCTGAATCGGCGGGTGCGCTCATGCACGGCTCGGTGTTGTTTTTGTTGAAGCGTGCATTAAATGCATTGAGTTCTTCTAGTAGAGAGACATCATTGGGAAGATCATGGCTGGGCCTTCCTTTGTAATCCGTAATGGACTATAGCCCCTGCCACATGCAGCGGGTGTCGAAGTCTGTGTAATAGGACTCCAGCTTGTTCCTATATTGTCCTTATGCTTGTTTGATGGCTGTCTGGAGATCGTAGCAGGACTTCTTGTACTTGTTTGTGTCCTCAGCCATAGCCCTGGGGTTGGCTGCGATATCCCTGTGTGCGCTAAGCCTGTCCTTTAGCTTAGCGCCAAACTCTGTGTTAAATCAGGGCTTTTGATTGGGGAAGTAGCGTCGCTGATGTATTTCCTAATAAAGCCGTTGGCGGAGGTGGTTAGCTTGTCGATGATATTGGCTGAGTAACGTAAAATATTCCAGTCAGTGCTAGCAAAGCAGTCTTGTAGCTTAGTCTCCGATTCGGGGGACCATTTCTCTATGGAGCGGGTATTTCCTGTTTGACCTTGTAGATAGGAAGTAGGAGTATAGAGTCATGATCTGATTTGCCGAAGTGGGGACGAGGAAGGGCCTTGTATGCTTGCTTGTGGATAGAGTAACAGTGGTCTAGGACTTTATCGCCCCTACTGGAGAAGGAGACGTGTTGATGGAAAGAACCAACCCAGATACAGGTTTCTGTGATTATATTAATTATCAATACCAATCATTAAAAACAACATACAGAGTAGAGAGACATCATTGGGAAGATCATGGCTGGGCCTTCCTTTGTAATCCGTAATGGACTATAGCCCCTGCCACATGCAGCGGGTGTCGAAGTCTGTGTAATAGGACTCCAGCTTGTTCCTATATTGTCCTTATGCTTGTTTGATGGCTGTCTGGAGATCGTAGCAGGACTTCTTGTACTTGTTTGTGTCCTCAGCCATAGCCCTGGGGTTGGCTGCGATATCCCTGTGTGCGCTAAGCCTGTCCTTTAGCTTAGCGCCAAACTCTGTGTTAAATCAGGGCTTTTGATTGGGGAAGTAGCGTCGCTGATGTATTTCCTAATAAAGCCGTTGACGGAGGTGGTTAGCTTGTCGATGATATTGGCTGAGTAACGTAAAATATTCCAGTCAGTGCTAGCAAAGCAGTCTTGTAGCTTAGTCTCCGATTCGGGGGACCATTTCTCTATGGAGCGGGTATTTCCTGTTTGACCTTGTAGATAGGAAGTAGGAGTATAGAGTCATGATCTGATTTGCCGAAGTGGGGACGAGGAAGGGCCTTGTATGCTTGCTTGTGGATAGAGTAACAGTGGTCTAGGACTTTATCGCCCCTACTGGAGAAGGAGACGTGTTGATGGAAAGAACCAACCCAGATACAGGTTTCTGTGATTATATTAATTATCAATATCAATCATTAAAAACAACATACAGACAGAACATTTCATTTTTGAGGTTGCAAAGGCTAATGGTGAAGACAAGGAAGTGTATAAAAGAAAAGGGTTATCATGGACCACATGAACCTCTTCCCCTCCCACCTCCCACAATCCTCGATCCCACGCCAGCACCAAGATGCCCGTTTCTGAGAGTTTGTAAAAGTCTGCAGAGTGCAGGTATAGTCATGAGAGTACATTTCACACTGCCATGTCATAGCACATGTTATTCTATATAGTTGAGAGATACACATATGCATGACACAAACCAGGAGAGTTTAGGAGATGTTATAGAGATAGAAATGTTTGACTAATGCGAACTTAAACTTTTGTGACCAGAGGCAAAAACACTCTTCGCATAATTTTACTCCTCTGGGTTTGAGAGTAATGTGGGTACGAAAGAAAGTGGGGAAGGGAGGGATAAGAGTGGGATATGGCTGTGCAATTTACTCTAGACTACATTTTATCATAATTATTATCATGAAATAGCATACCCAACAATAGATGTCATGCTAAACGAAGTAGAATTGCAGGAACTTAGCTTTAAAACAGAAATGCCAGGGCCACATTTCTGGTTCTAGTCTGCCCTTGCTTGCACCATGTACTTTTAATGCAAACTGCAATTCAGCTCATTTGGTTGTGCTATTAGATGAAGCACAGTGACAACACATTGAGTTGTACAAATACACAACATTTCTGTCATTGTTTTGCCATTTGAACCTTGTGCTAAACGTTTGAAAGTGCAGATATAACACATTTAGGTGACAACTAAACAAAAAATCAGACAATGTTTTTCCATTGTTTTGGATTGTTTAAAGCATAGTGATAACACATTGGGAATTCAACAAACTTTTGTCTGTCTTTTTGAATGGGTGAATATAGGTTATAATCTCATTGATCAACATCTCAACCAAATATCACCCAATTGTCCATGTTCAAATTGTAACGTCTGCTTCCAACTCACACTCTCATTTACGTAGATCCCCTGAACGCAGCTCACTTCCCAGGCCACTTTCCAGCTCACACTCTCAAACACATAGATCCCCTGCACTTTCCCCACATACAGAACATGGGACTCAAATGGCAACATCTGGAGCATGCTCTGGTTATATGGAAATATGCAAACAAGCAATAGCTTGTTCTTGCACGCTGCAGATGCCAAATTCCTTGCCAAGGTGTTAAGGGAAAAGAACAGTACGTTCTATCATTAATCACATGGGGTACGATGCCTAGAGTAAGATCTCATCCCATGGTGCTATAAAGTTGGAAATGGAAGGTAAACTACTTTTGTTGGACCTGCAGACAACTACAGTGGATGGAAAATGCATAAAGTTGAGTGAAACTTAATATAATGATACCTGAGTCTATGCATAAAATCACACACACTATGAAGCAACAATGGACTGTTAGGTTTAAGGAAAAGGACAGGCGGTGATGACTGATTGCATCACCGCCTGGTATGGCAACTGCTCAGCATCTGACCATAAGGCGCTACAGAGGGTAGTGCGTACAGCCCAGTACATCACTGGGGCCAAGCTTCCTGACATCCAGGACCTACAGTATATACCAGGCGGTGTCAGAGGAAGGCCCCAAAAATTGTCAAAGACTCCAGAAACCGAAGTCATAGACTGTTCTCTCGGCAAGCAACACCGGAGCGCAAAGTCTTGGACCAAAAGGCTCCTTAACAGCTTCTACCCCCAAGCCATGAGACTGCTGAACAATTAATCAAATGGCAACCCGGACTATTTACATTGACCCCCCAACCCCCACTGCCTCTTGCACCTTTGTTTTTATACTGCTGCTACTTGCTGTTTATTATCTATACATAGTCACTTTACAAATTACCTCGACTAACCTGTGGTGGTGGTGGTGGTTAAAGTTTCGGCATGGGAAGGGGTGGCAGCGGCGGTGGCGGTTATGGTTTCGTTATGGGAGGGGGTGGTGGTGGCTTTCAAGCACATGTGTGTTAAGCAATGCTGTTCAAATTCATGATGAAGACAGAGGGCAGGTCAAGTTGTTACCATCAGGCAGTGGTCAGTTACGTCTTAATCCTTTAAACTCACCACTATGTGTTTCTCCACAGGAGCTGCTGGCCATGAGGATGCAGATGACTGGACAGATCAATTTGGAGGTGGACGCAGCACCACAGGAGGACCTGACCAGAGTCATGGCTGAGATTCGTGAGCAGTACGAGTCCTTAAGTGCCAAGAACCAGCGTGACCTGGAGTCCTGGTTCCAGACCAAGGTAGAACCTCTAGAAGCCCTAAACTATGTTCATTTTGTAGATGTTCTTTTACTTCTAGTTGGTAACATTGTCACATTCTATCATGAGCTGAAATGTTGGTTTGTTCCTGTGATGATTGACCACTTATTGTGTTTTACAGACAGACGTTGAACAAGGAGGTGGCGTCCAGCACAGAGGTTCTCCAGACCTCCAAGTCAGAGATTTCGGAGATCTGTCACACACTGCAGGGCCTGGAGATTGAACTGCAGTCACAGCTCAGCATGGTGAGCCGTAATTATTTACACGGACCACCATTTAGGGGGCATTACTTACACAACTTTCTACAACTTTCATGGATGCTAACTATGCTAATCATTGGTTTCCCATCCTCACAGCCTCTTTCTCAGCTGCTCGAAATCCGTCCACAGCTCCGGCCTCAGCTCCGGTCTCAGCTCCTCCAGCTCTGGCCTCAGCTCCTCTAGCTCCGGCCTCAGCTCCTCTAGCTCCGGCCTCAGCTCCGGCCCCAGCTCCTCCACCACACGCATGGTGGTGATCGTCACAGAGGAAATGGTGGATGGCAAGGTGCAAGCAATGGGTTAACAACATTGAATTAAATATCGGTTGAGTAACGTAAAATAACCCAGTCAGCGCCAGCAAAGCAGTCTTGTAGCTTAGTCTCCGATTCGGGGTACCATTTCTCTATGGAGTGTGTCACAAGTACTTCCTGTTTGACTTTGTAGACAGGAAGTAGGAGTATAGAGTCATGATCTGATTTGCCGACGTGGGGACGAGGAAGGGCCTTGTATGCTTGCTTGTGGATAGAGTAACAGTGGTCTAGGACTTTATCGCCCCTACTGGAGAAGGAGACGTGTTGATGGAAAGAACCAACCCAGATACAGGTTTCTGTGATTATATTAATTATCAACACCAATCATTAAAAACAACATACAGACAGAACATTTTATTTTTGAGGTTGCAAAGGCTAATGGTGAAGACAAGGAAGTGTATAAAAGAATAGGGTTATTATGGACCACATGAACCTCTTCCCCTCCCACCTCCCACAATCCTCTATCCCACGCCAGCACCAAGATGCCCGTTTCTGAGAGTTTGTAAAAGTCTGCAGAGTGCAGGTATAGTCATGAGAGTACATTTCACACTGCCATGTCATAGCACATGTTATTCTATATAGTTGAGAGATACACATATGCATGACACAAACCAGGAGAGTTTAGGAGATGTTATAGAGATAGAAATGTTTGACTAATGCGAACTTAAACTTTTGTGACCAGAGGCAAAAACACTCTTCGCATAATTTTACTCCTCTGGGTTTGAGAGTAATGTGGGTACGAAAGAAAGTGGGGAAGGGAGGGATAAGAGTGGGATATGGCTGTGCAATTTACTCTAGACTACATTTTATCATAATTATTATCATGAAATAGCATACCCAACAATAGATGTCATGCTAAACAAAGTAGAATTGCAGGAACTTAGCTTTAAAACAGAAATGCCAGGGCCACATTTCTGGTTCTAGTCCGCCCTTGCTTGCACCATGTACTTTTAATGCAAACTGCAATTCAGCTCATTTGGTTGTGCTATTAGATGAAGCACAGTGACAACACATTGAGTTGTACAAATACACAACATTTCTGTCATTGTTTTGCCATTTGAACCTTGTGCTAAACGTTTGAAAGTGCAGATATAACACATTTAGGTGACAACTAAACAAAAAATCAGACAATGTTTTTCCATTGTTTTTGGATGGTTTAAAGCATAGTGATAACACATTGGGAATTCAACAAACTTTTGTCTGTCTTTTTGAATGGGTGAATATATGTTATAATCTCATTGATCAACATCTCAACCAAATATCACCCAATTGTCCATGTTCAAATTGTAACGTCTGCTTCCAACTCACACTCTCATTTACGTAGATCCCCTGAACGCAGCTCACTTCCCAGGCCACTTTCCAGCTCACACTCTCAAACACATAGATCCCCTGGACGCATCTCACTCTCCAGATCCCAATCACCCTAATTCTGATAACCTATTCACACACCTGTATGTCATTATCACACACTATTTAGTTCAGTTCTTTGCACCCAATCATTGTGAAGTATTGTTTGTTTTTGACACACTTTTATTTGGAGCACTGGTTTTCGCGTGATTTAATCCTCCTATGTATGATAGTTTTGCCTGCCTCACTAACGACGCCTTTTCCCTGTACTTTAGCCTATCAGATTTCCTGTTATCTACCTATTTCCTGATCTCTCGGACTACATTACTAGCCTTTTCCCTGCCTGTACTTTTTGGACCCACTGTGTATGACCTGCTGCCTGCCCCTGGACCCAGCTACCTGCCTCCTCCTATGGTCCTTTACATTAAACACCTGCTGTGCCCTGCGCTTGAAACCAGCTCTCTGTCTCCCTCGTGTTCCTTACAGAAATGACATGGTGAGCCCAGTGAGATGTCACTGCAATTTACGTGTTAATAATATGTCAGCTATGGTGACAATTTACCTACATAGGTTAAATGTAACTTTTTTGTTACATATTCTAGTTAGACCGTGTTGACTTAAAGGCAATAGCTGTATATAGTGCAACATCTCCACCAATGTCACAATAATCCATTCTAATGCAAATCATTAATAACATGAGAACATAACTTCTGCAATGCTCATTGGCTTTAACGAAATGCAAATCAACTTTCCCACATACAGAACATGGGACTCAAATGGCAACATCTGGAGCATGCTCTGGTTATATGGAAATATGCAAACAAGCAATAGCTTGTTCTTGCACGCTGCAGATGCCAAATTCCTTGCCAAGGTGTTAAGGGAAAAGAACAGTACGTTCTATCATTAATCACATGGGGTACGATGCCTGGAGTAAGATCTCATCCCATGGTGCTATAAAGTTGGAAAAGGAAGGAAAACTACTTTTGTTGGACCTGCAGACAACTACAGTGGATGGAAAATGCATAAAGTTGAGTGAAACTTAATATAATTGTACCTGAGTCTATGCATAAAATCACAAACACTATGAAGCAACAATGGACTGTTAAGTTTAAGGAAAAGGACAGGCGGTGATGACTGGTTGCATCACCACCTGGTATGGCAACTGCTCAGCATCTGACCGTAAGACGCTACAGAGGGTAGTGCGTACAGCCCAGTACATCACTGGGGCCAAGCTTCCTGACATCCAGGACCTACAGTATATACCAGGCGGTGTCCGAGGAAGGCCCCAAAAATGGTCAAAGTCTCCAGAAACAGAAGTCAGAGACTGTTCTCTCGGCAAGCGACACCGGAGCGCCAATTCTTGGACCAAAAGGCTCCTTAACAGCTATCCCCAAGCCATGAGACTGCTGAACAATAAATCAAATGGCAACCCGGACTATTTACATTGACCACCCAACCCCCACTGCTTCCTGCACCTTTGTTTTTATACTGCTGCTACTTGCTGTTTATTATCTGTGCATAGTCACTTTACAAATTACCTCGACTAACCTGTGGTGGTGGTGGTTATGGTTTCGGCAGTGGAAGAGGTGGTGGTGGCTTTCAAGTACATGTGTATTAAGCAATGGTGTTCAAATTCATAATGAAGACAGAGGGCAGGTCAAGTTGTTACCATCAGGCAGTGGTCAGTCACGTCTTAATCCTTTAAACTCACCACTATGTGTTTCTCCACAGGAGCTGCTGGCCATGAGGATGCAGATGACTGGACAGATCAATTTGGACGCAGCACCACAGGAGGACCTGACCAGAGTCTTGGCTGAGATCCGTGAGCAGTACGAGTCCTTAAGTGCCAAGAACCAGCGTGACCTGGAGTCCTGGTTCCAGACCAAGGTAGAACCTCTAGAACCCCTAAACTATGTTCATGGTGTAGATGTTCCTTTACTTCTAGTTGGTAACGTTTTCACATTCTATCATGAGCTGAAATGTTGGTTTGTTTCTGTGATTGACCACTTTTTTTGATTTACAGACAGAGACGTTGAACCAGGAGGTGGCATCCAGCACAGAGGTTCTCCAGACCTCAAAGTCAGAGATTTCGGAGATCCGTCACACACTGCAGGGCCTGGAAATTGAACTGCAGTCACAGCTCAGCATGGTGAGCTGTAATTACAAACATCTGACCAAGGACCACAGTTTAGGGCATATTACGTACACAACTTTCTGCAACTTTTATAAAAACTCAACATTTGACTTTTTCATCATTCTCTACCATCCCCAGCTCCTCCACCTCCACCACACGCATGGTGGTGATCGTCACAGAGGAAATGGTGGGTGGCAAGGTGCAAGCAACGGGTTAACAACATTGAAATATAATTCGTAGAATGGGTATAGGAAATGAGAGGCCAGCACATAGAATATTGCTGTTCCCCAGTGCTTTATTCATGCAACCTAAAATACGTTTCAATTTATACAAAGGGAACATTCACCTGAAAAGACTATCTTCATTATCTGTGTTATTTGTTAAAACTTCTTACGGCTGAGATCCCGTTAACGGGATCGACTTGACAACAGCCAGTGAGTGCAGGGCGCCAAATTCAAACAACAGAAATCTCATGATTAAAATTCCTCAAACAAAGAAGTATTTTACACCATTTTAAAGAAACTTGTTAATCCCACCACAGTGTCCGATTTCAAAAAGTCTTTACGACGAAAGCACACCATCTGATTATGTTAGGTCAGTACCTAGTCACAGAAAAACACAGCCATTTTTCCAGCCAAAGAGAGGAGTTACAAAAAGCAGAAATAGAGATAAAATTAATCACTAACCTTTGATGATCTTCATCAGATGACACTCATAGGACTTCATGTTACACAATACATGTATGTTTTGTTCGATAAAGTTCATATTTATATCCAAAAATCTTAGTTTACATTGGCGCATTATGTTCAGTAATGTTTTGCCTCCAAAACATCTGGTGATTTTGCAGAGAGCCACATCAATTTACAGAAATACTCATAATAAACATTGATAAAAGATACAAGTGTTATACATGGAACTTTAAATAAACTTCTCCTTAATGCAACCGCTGTGTCAGATTTCAAAAAAGCTTTACCGAAAAAGCACACCATGCAATCTGAGTACAGCTCGCAGACAACAAAACAAGCCATACAGATACCCGCCATGTTGTGGAGTCAACAGAAGTCAGAAATAGCATTATAAATATTCACTTACCTTTGATGATCTTCATCAGAATGCACTCCCAGGAATCCCAGTTCCACAATAAATGTTTGTTTTGTTCGATAAAGTCCATAATTTGTCCAAATACCTCCTTTTTGTTCGCGTGTTTAGTTCAAAAATCCAAATTCATGATGCGCAGGCCAGACGAAAAGTCAATAAATTCCATTACAGTTCGTAGAAACATGTCAAACGATGTATAGAATCAATCTTTAGGATGTTTTTAACATAAATCTTCAAAAATATTTCAACCGGAGAATTTCTTTGTCTTTAGAAACAAAAAGGAACGCAGCAACCTCTCACGGGGGCGCGCCTGAGTGAGCTCATGGCACTCTACCAGACACCTGGTTGAAACAGCTCTCATTCCCTCATCCTTCACAGTGGAAGCCTGAAACAAGGTTCTAAAGAATGTTGACATCTAGTGGAAGCCTTAGGAAGTGCAATATGACCCCATAGACACTGTATATTGGATAGGAAAACCTACAAACCTCAGATTTCCCACTTCCTGGTTGGATTTTTTCTCAGGTTTTTGCCTACAATATGAGTTCTGTTATACTCACAGACATCATTCAAACAGTTTTAGAAACTTCAGAGTGTTTTCTATCCAAACAGAACTCATTCTGTAGCACTTTTCCTGTCAGGGAGTGAGATTTCAGAAATCGAGGTCCCTGTTCTGAGGCCAGTTTATAAGTCCCCATGTAAGCCATCGGGCTACATGCACTGCATACGTCTTCCTCTAGATGTCAGTAAGCGGGGAGAATTTGAATGGAGTGGATTGCGCAATCTGGGACCTTATATAAGACCGTGGAGCGGAAGTACCATCCTTTTCAACGGTGCGCTTGGCGCAAGAAGACATCACAATGGCGTCCTGCAAACGCTTTCGTTTTAGTAGTTCTATATCTCCGGTCATGTTTTTATTCGTTATAGGTGTTAAAGACATCATAAGGTAGTTAATTTAAACCGACTTATAGCAGTTTATAGCAGTTTATTGCGATTTTCCTGGATTTCTTTGTGACGCGCTGTCACTAGTTGGACTCCTCTCCAGTGGGTGGCTAACGTTAGCGGCTAATTCGACAGGACAAGAGGACATCTTTCAGCCAAAAGACGATTGTTCTGAAGAAAGGACACCTTGCCCAAGATTCTGATGGAAGCTCAGCTAATAGTAAGCAGTCTTTATGCTGATAATTCATTGTTCTGTTGAAAAAAGTCAAATGCATAAGACGCCATTACTTGCAGTGTAGCCTTGCTTTATCGCACCCTGTATTGCGCAGTAACGTTAATTTTAAAAATGTAATTCAGCGATTGCATTAAGAACTAATTTGTCTTTCAATTGCTGTCCAACCTGTATTTTTTTAGTCAAGTTTATGAATAGTTTTCGATAAGAATAGGTGCCTTTCCAAGATGGCGGCGGACAGATTGCTTGACGTTATGGACACTATTCTCATTGTATAAGCACGATTTGTGCCGCTAAATATGCACATTTTCGAACAAACTCTATATGCATTGTGTAATATGATGTTATAGGACTGTCATCTGAAGAATTCTGAGAAGGTTAGTGAAAAAATTAATATATTTTGGTGGTTTATACGTTATTGCTATGTTTGGCTTGAATCAATGCTGTTGTGATGTTTGCTATTGTGCTAAGCTAATATAACGCTATATTGTGTTTTCGCTGTAAAACACTTAGAAAATCTGAAATATTGTCTGGATTCACAAGATCTGTGTCTTTCATTTGCTGTACGCTGTGTATTTTTCAGAAATGTTTTATGATGAGTATTTAGTTATTCCACATTGGTCTCTATAATTGCTCTGGCTGCTTCGGTGCTATTTTTGACGGTAGCTGTGATGGTAGCTGCAATGTAAAACTGATTTATACCTCAAATATGCAAATTTTTCGAACAAAACATAGATTTATTGTGTAACATGTTATAAGACTGTCATCTGATGAAGTTGTTTGTTGGTTAGTTTGGTTGGTTCTTGGTTAGTTAGGTTGGCTTTGTGCATGCTACCTGTGCTGTGAAAAATGTCTGTCCTTCTTTGTATTTGGTGGTGAGCTAACATAAATATACGTGCTGTTTTCGCTGTAAAACATTTTAAAAATCGGACATGTTGACTGGATTCACAAGATGTGTATCTTTCATTTGCTGTATTGGACTTGTTAATGTGTGAAAGTTAAATATTTCTAAAAAATATTTTTTGAATTTCGCTCTCTGCCTTTTCAGTGGAATGTGGGAGGAGTTCCGCTAGCGGAACGCCTGGGCTAGACAGGTTAACAAGTCCAATACAGCAAATGAAAGATACACATCTTGTTCTGGAGGTGTTAACCTGTCTCGCCCAGGTGTTCCGCTAGCGGAACTCCTCCCACATTCCACTGAAAAGGCAGAGCGCGAAATTCAAAAAATTTTTTTTTTTAATATTTAACTTTCACACATTAAACAGAACATCATATAACATTATTACACCACTACATATCGACAATACAAAATGTACGATACAAAATGTAATATACCACCATACAAAATTATTACAATGTATGCGTGTGTGTCTCTTTACAATCCCCGCTATTCCATAAGACGCATTTTTACTTGTTTTTTTTAAATCTGATTTTACTGCTTGCATCAGTTACCTGATGTGGAATAGAGTTCCATGTAGTCATGGCTCTATGTAGTACTGTCCGCCTCCCATAGTCTGTTCTGGATTGGGGATTGTGAAGAGACCTCTGGTGACATGTCTTGGGAGATGTCCGAACTGTGTGCTAGTAGTTTAAACAGACGGCTCGGTACATTCAGCTTGTCAACACTTCATACAAAAACAAGTAATGATGACGTCAACCCGTTTGCTGACTCGCCTCTCTAACCGCTTGGCTACCTGCCACCCTTAGGCACATCCTGCAATCTAAACTGAGAGGTGGGTGTACACCAGTGGTTTATTTAACTCTTAATTCTACCAGGTGAATTGACTGAGAAGAGAACACATTCTTATTTATAGCAACCACCTACAAAAAGTTGCAGTGGAGAGGTGTGGGAATGAAA
This sequence comes from Salvelinus namaycush, assembly GCF_016432855.1. Classification (NCBI taxonomy): domain Eukaryota; kingdom Metazoa; phylum Chordata; class Actinopteri; order Salmoniformes; family Salmonidae; genus Salvelinus; species Salvelinus namaycush. Next base: position 65,354,824 of record NC_052308.1, on the reverse strand, counting down.
GATAGTCATCCCGGTAGGAGGGCCAGATTTGGGAATTTAGCTAGGACATAATCATGGCCCACTAGATTGTGCGGTCTGTCATCTTTTTGGAGGGGAGAGGACAGGCAGAGGTCACTTTACATAGTTCATGCTTCATATATTTTCTCCTGGGGGGGTTCTGCATGTTCATTCCTGTCAAACATGTACATTCTTTGCTTGTGTCTGATCATCAGAGTAGCAGCAGCGTATATGATGATTGTTTGTGTGAGTGTGTGTGCATGTGTGTAGAGTCAGCATGAATGTGTGTGTGTGTTCTGTGTGTGTGATAAAATTAAGTGTGTGTGTGTGTGTGTGGGTGTGTGCGTGTGTGTTTGTTGGAGTATTGATGTGAGTGTGTTTGAGTGTGTAGAGTCCGTGCAGAAATTAAAAAAAGAATACATACAAAGGGTAATGCAGATTGTCTGTGTAGTGATTGTTAGCTTTTTAGTAAAATCTCATGGACAGATTTTCGTGGACAGATGAAACGGCAAGAATCTGTCAAGGCTCACGTAGAATAATGTGATTACGAGTGGCAGTGGTTCCTGGTTTTCCGTTTTCATCATTGATTATTTGGATGAATCAGAATTGGGGCGAAGGCGGTGTGTAAACTGGTGCAGTGATTTTCAAGCCTGTGTGCAGATGATAAATGGCTTCCACTAGATTCCACAGCCACAAAGTCAAACTTGGCTATATAATTTTTTTCTTCTTTTTAGCCATGATAAACACTTGTGAAATTAGCGATAGGGAGGGCTTTGGCCGAGAGTTTCCATTTGCAAGGGAGGAGACTTCGCTTCCTTCCTTGGCACGGAGGTAATTATAATCTCTCCAAAAGTAAAACAGGAATTGGAAACTTTCACGAGAAACCTCTGGGTAACTGAGATGAGCTATTTAGCAGTTTTATGGCTGGGGATAGAAGCTGTTCAGGAGCCTGTTGGTGTCACGTACTGGTAAGGCTTGCCGCACGGAAGCAGAGAGAACAGTTTATGGCTTGGGTGGCTGGAGTCTTCAACAATTTTCCGGGCCTTCCTTTCACACCGCCTGATATAGAAGTCATGGATGGTAGGGAGCTCGGCTCCAGGGATGTACTGGGCTGTCCGCCCCACCCTCTGTAGCACCATGCGATCGAGGGTGGTGCAGTTGCCATACCAAGCAGTGATGCAGCCAGTCATGATGCTCTCAATGGTGCAGCTATATAACTTTTTGAGGATTTGAGGGCCCATGCCAAATCTTTTCAACCTCCTGAGGAGGAAGACGCGCTTTCATGCCTTCTTCACGGCCGTGGGCCATTTTAAGTCCTTATTGATTTATACACAAAGCAACTTGAAGCTTTTGACCCACTTCACTACATCCCCGTCGATGTGGATGAGGGATTGCTCACCCCCCTGTTTCATGTAGTCCATGATCAGCTCCTTGGTCTTACTGATGTTGAGGGAGAGGTTGTTGTCCTGGCACCACACTGTCAGATCATTAACCTCCACCCTGTAGGCGGTGTTATACTCACCGGTGATCAGGCCTACCACCATTGTGTCGTCAGCAAACTTGATGAGGGTGCCGGAGTCGTGCGTGGCCACACAGTCATGGATGAACAGGGAGGACAAGAGGGGACTAAGCACACCCCCCAGTTGGGCCCCCGTGTTGAGGATCAGTGTGGCTGAGGCTATGTTGCCTACCCTCACCACCTTGGGTCGGCCTATCAGGAAATCCAGGATCCAGTTGCAGAAGGAGGTGTTCAGTCACAGGTTCCTCGTGGGCTTGGAGGGGACTATGGTGTTGAACGCTGAGCTGTAGTCAATGAACAGCATTCTCACATAGGTATTACTCTTATCTAGGTGGGTGAAATCAATGTGGAGTGCAATTGAGATTGCGTCGTCTATGAATCTGTTAGGGCAGAATGCAAATTGGAGTGGGTCTAGGTTCTAGGGTGTCTGGAATAATAGAGTTGATGTGTGCCATAACCAGCCTTTCAAAACACTTCATGATTACAGATGTGAGTCCTACAGGGCGGTGGTCATTGTGGCAGATAGTCTTAGAGTTCGTGGGAACAGGAATGATGGTGGTCAGCTTGAGACATGTTGGGATTAAAGACTGAGACAAGGAGAGGTTGTAAACGGCTGTTCTGCACAAGCTCTGAGAACGTGCCCTGGAATGCTGTCCGGCATCACGGCCTTGTGAGTGTTTACCTGATTAGCGAGATCCGCCAGTCCTCCGGCTCTGCGGTGGCCCTCATTCACGGCTCTGTGCTGTTTTTGTCGAAGCGTGCATTAAATTAATTGAGTTCTTCTGGTAGAGAGGTATCATTGGGCAGATCATGGCTGGGCCTTCCTTTGTAATCCATAATGGACTATAGCCCCTGCCACATGCGGTGGGCGGCGGAGTCTATGTAATAGGATTCCAGCTTGTTCCTATACTGTCCTTTTGCTTGTTTGATGGCTCGGTGGAGATCGTAAAGGGACTTTGTGTCCTCAGCCGTAGCCTCGGTGTTGGCTGCGATAGCCCTTTGTGCGGTAAACCTGTCCTTTAGCTTAGCGCCAACCTCTGTGTTAAACCAGGGCTTTTGATTGGGGAAGCAGTGAACCTTCACTGTGGGGACAACGTCGCTGATGTATTTCCTAATGAAGCCATTGATGGAGGTGGTTAGCTTGTTGATGCTATCAGCGGAGTACCGGAACATATTTCAGTCAGTGCTAGCAAAGCAGTCCTGTAGCATAGCGTGTCACAGATACTTCCTGGTTGACCTTGTAGATAGGAAGCAGGAGTATAGAGTGATGATCTGATTTTCCAAAGGGGGGACGTGGAAGGTCCTTGTATGCTTGCTTGTGGATAGAGTAACAGTCGCCTAGGACTTTATCGCCCCTAGTGGAGAAGGAGACGTGTTGATGGAACGAACCAACCCAGATACAGGTTTCTGGGATTATACTAGTTATTAATTCTCTTCCCCTCCCACCTCCCACAATCCCAGATCCCCAGCCAGCACCCAGATGCCGGTTTCTGAGTGTTTGTAAAAGTCTGCAGAGTGCAGGTATAGTCATGAGAGTACATTGCACACTGCCATGTCATAGCACATGTTATTCGATATAGTTGAGAGATACACATATGCATGACACAAACCAGGAGAGTTTAGGAGATGTTTCAGATATAGAAATGTTTGACTAATGCAAACTTCAACTTTTGTGACCAGAGGTAAAAAAAACACTCCTCGCATAATTTTACACCTCCATGTTTGGGTAGGAAAGAACGTGGGGAATGGAGGGATAACAGTGTAGTATGGCTGTGCAACAGGAAAAGGAGTACCGAGCACTCCCCAATTCTCATCGACCGAGTTGTGGTGGAGCAGGTTGAGAGCTTCAAGATCCTTGGTGTCCACATCACCAACAAACTATCATGGTCCAAACACACTAAGACAATCGTGAAGAGGGAACCACAAAATCTTTTCCCCCTCAGATCCTCAAAAGGTTCAACAGCTGCACCATTGAGAGCATCCTGACTGGTTGTATCACTGCCTGGTATGACAACTGCTCGGTCTCCGACTGCACGGCACTACAGAGAGTAGTGCGTACGGCCCAGTACATCACTGGGGCCAAGCTTCCTGCCATCCAGGACCTCTATGCCAGGTGGTGTCAGAGGAAGGCCCTAAAAATTGTTAAGACTCCAGCCTCCCTAGTCACAGACTGTTCTCTCTGCTAAAGCACGGCAGAGGTGCTGTAGGTCCAGAGGTGCTCTAGGTCCATCTTAGCAGCTTCTACACCAAACCATAAGACTCCTGAACAGCTAATCAAAGGGCTACCCAGACCCCTCTTTTACGCTGCATCTACTCTCTGTTTATTATCTATGCATGGTCACTTTAACTCTACCTACTTGTACATATTGCTATTGTTATTTTACTGCTGCTGTTTAATTATGTGTTACTTTTATTTTTAGATTTGGCCTCCCGAGTGGCGCAGCTGTCTAAGACACTGCATGCAGTGTTGAGGCGTCACTGCAGCCTGGGGTTAGATCCCAGGCTGTGTCACAGCCGGCCGTGACCAGGAGACCCATGGGGCGACGCACAATTAGCCCAGTGTTGTCCGGGTTAGGGGAGGGTTTGGCCGGCCGGGATATCCTTGTCCCATCGTGCTCTAGCAACTCCTTGTGGTGGGCTGGGCGCCTGCAAGCTGATTTCGATTGTCAGTTGGATGGTGTTTCCTCCGACACATTGGTGTGGCTGTCTTCCCGGTTAAGCGAGCAGTGTGTCAAGAAGCAGTGCGGCTTGGCAGGGTTGTGTTTCGGAGGATGCATGGCTCTCGACCTTCGCCTCTCCGGAGTCCGTTTGGGAGTTGCAGCGATGAGACAAGATCGTAGCTACCAATTGGAGATCACGGGGGAAAAATTATTAAAAACTAGATAGATTCACTGTTGCTATCAAAGTCATTCCAAAGGGTAGATTTAACAGAGCAAATAAAACTTAACCATACTTTATTAATGTAATATGTATTCGGCGCACGTGACAAATACACTTTGATTTGATTTCATCAACGTTGCTATTTAGGCCTATAGCATTTGCGAAAAGTCATCAACAGCTATTATTTAAATTTAACTCAGAATAAAAATGTAATTGATAATACATATAGGCCTAGGGTTTCAAGCTTTTAATTCCAGTTTGTCGACAACTTAATAATGAATGTGTTGGATTCACATCTCCATCTCAACCAAAAGAATAAGACTAAGCCATTTGGAACAGCTCTCCTTCAAATGTTGATATTTGGTTGCACTGGCCAAATTTAATTCAGTATCACTTTTGCACTACAGTAAATAGCCTAATAACTTGTCGACAACAAGCATGTTGGATTTACTTCTCCATCTCAACCAAAATCTATAGGATTGAGACAGTGGCACAAATGAAACTAGCTAAGTGTGAAGACCCTCCCACTGGGCGGAGCCTGTAGAGTCGTCAGCAAAATTGGACACACCTGGGCTCGTGTGTGTCCTGGAGATAAATATACCTTTCCCCCCTACATTGAGGAGACTCTCTACACAGACACTGTTGGTTTTTGGTTGTGTCATTTTGTGGCTTGTTGGTTTTGGCACCTCTCAAACCCCTCAATATCACCATCTATGCACGCTACCACTCACTTACATTACTGACCTCACACACCATTGTTACATTTATAGTTTACTTTAGTTAATAAATATGTTTTTGTTATTCCTTGACCTCTGCCTTGGCTCCCTTTTTGTTATGGGTTGCGAGCCGGTTCGTGATAAGTGGGGGCTCTTCCGGGATCATAAGGTTGGTTCCTAGACATTTTGGCGTATAGGATTTTGTTGCATTATGATAGATTAACGCTAATTGGGATGCGATTTGGTCTGTATTCAGTGCCTTGTCTTATAAGTGTTCGGTATAGTTCCTTAGAGACGTGTCAGTGATTTTGGTTGTCCAGTGATGTCGTCAAACGGGAGAAGTATGCCAGTAGGCTTAATACTAGTGTCGCTAAGCTAACTGGTAAGTGTAGTTTGTTTGGGAGAATGTGGAGTTAGTGTTTTGATAAACTCTTTTGTTTGTTTTTTTGAGTTGAGATGTTTGGTAGGCCAAGTGTTGGTTGCCTTTTGTTTGTTTGGTAAACTTGTTGGTTGTGTGCTGCGTTGGAGTGCTGCGCTGGCCCCTGCCCAGGCTGGAAACTCCTGCTCTATTTGCTGTTGGGATATCGGTACGAGGTGAGTACAATCTGCTGTGTACCTCAGTGGGAGATTTGGGTAGGGTAGTGCTATTTGCTACCCGGAGCAATCTCCTTTCTTTTCCCCTTAGCGACGTGCTCCACTTTGGAATACGTTGGGGATGGTTATTTTGTTTGTTATTTTTGTGTGGTGTCCGTGGACGGAGCAGTTGTCCCGGGGGCACATCTGTGGCTTGGGGGGGAATTTTCCAGTGTGCTGGGGGGTTGTTCCATGCCAGAGGGCTACTGTGTGTAATTACCCACTGCGAATCCGCACGAAGACTAGGGTTGAGTTATTGTAGGATTTGGGGAAGCTCCTTATATATCTCATCTCCTGTGGTGCCCAGTGTGATTGGCGTTTCTCTTGTTGTCGGCTGGTGTGCTCAGAAGAGGGGAAGAGCGAGATCATTTTTAGTAGTTACTTTTGACTATGGGGTCTAACGTAGACAAGTCCATTTGTGTTCCATCAGAGGAACTGTTAGACGTATGTACTAAAGAACAGCTGTTGAAGATCGCTGAACTCTACCAAGTTGAAATTAGTGATAAACGTCAAAACAAATTGTTAGGTTGATATTGAAGGCCAATCTGATTGAGAGTGGTATAATTGTAGATACCATTGGGGCAGCCTCTGCCGAGGACTCGCCACCTCCCCAACCGTCTCCGCATGTCATTACAATGGCCGCTCCGTCTGTTAGCCCTAGTAGTCTTTCTTTTGAACAGCAGAAAGAACTGCTTCTGTTACAGCTCGATCATGATCGTGTTGAGCACGATAAGGAAATGGAATTTAAACAGGATTTTGAGCGTGCTAAAATCAAGCTACAACACTTCGAGGTGTATGTCGAGTGCAGTACGGTACCTATTGTGATCTACACCGACCATAACCCTATCACCTTTTCGAGGTCTATGATGTGTCCTAACCAGAGGATAATGAGATGGTGTTTGTTTTTACAGGCAGTTCATCTCGATGTGCGGCACATCAGGGGGACTGATAACGTCGTTGCTGACGCGCTCTCTCGTGCGCCCTGTTCCTGAACGGGTCTGGTCCTATTGATCGGTGGACACACGTTTTCTCAAACGTGTTGTCCCCTAGTGTATGCATGTCGTCCACGTGACTGACCACTGTTTATTTTGTGTTGTCCTGTTTTCTTTTCCCTGCTGTCCTCGTTTTCTTCTTTCCTCTTAAAGGATGCTTCCTGTGCGCAAAGGTTGCTGAGGTCTGGGGAGGATGAGGTTGGCTGGGGCAGTGGGACAGTGTTATCCAGGGCAGTATTTTGTTGGTGTGGTGTTCCGGGGTACTTGGTGGCCCCAGGTTTTATGTGTCTGCTGAATTCTTTCTCTTTGCTCTTGTATTCCTTAATAGAATGTCGGTGAGTGGAGCCGGTGGAGTCGTCAGCGAAATGGGACACCCCTCGGCTTGGGTGTGGCCCAGGGATAAATGCTGCTTTCCCTGTACATCGAGGAAACTCTCTCCACACAGACACTGTTGGTTTTTGGTTGTGGCATTTTGTCTTGTTTGTGTTGGCACCTTTCAACACCCCTCATTATCACCATCTGTGCATGCAACCACTCACTTACACTACTGATAACACACACCATTGTTACTTGTTTATAGTTTACTTTAGTTAATAAATATATTTTTGATATTCCTTGATCTCTGCGTTGGCTCCCTTTTTGTTACTGGCTATGAGCTGGTTCATGACATAAGCAGTAGATACATCTCCTTCAAACCAAACACAATTCAATATTTTTGTAATACAATAGCCTAAAGTGAAGGCTCTTACAAACGTTTGTAACAGTGCAACCTTAAAATTAGTAAAACATCCATAGCAGTTGTTTTGGGGCTGCCAGAGGTGGAACTGCGTTTGAGCTGTCAAAACCAAAGTAGCTCTTGGCATTATACCTAAAGCGGATATTGACAATGGCTGCAGGGAGTCCCATTAATAGAAATCCCATGCAGCCTTATTTACAAGTTCGAACGCTGGAATATGTGCAGGGCCAGCTCCAGGCATAAGTGACGTAAGCCATCTTTTGGGGCCCCCTGAACCAATTATGAAGATTTGAATTTTTCTTTTCACCTCATGGCTAAATGTGTTGAACTGCATGAATGTTTAATAAAATTGCCAAATTTTCTCTTCGCATGGCAAAATGTGTAGAACTGCAGAAAATGTACTTTAACGTATATGTTTCTCTCCGCTGTCAAGAAGGGGCCACTAAGACTATTTTGCCCGCTTGATGGGGGTGGGGCCCCCAACCAAATCTTGCTTAGAGCCAACCCTGAATGTGAGATGTAATCTACACCTCGATTTGACAGCTCCAATGCAGTTCCACCTCCAACACTGCCAAAACATCTTCTGTGCGGATGTCTGTTATTGCCAGTTAACGCAAGATCTGATTGAATATAGGCCTCAAATTCAATAAACCGATGCATAACAACAATCTATGATATTCAGAGGCTGAGATTTCACAAGTCAGAAACCTTTTTTTGACTTTACTTTAATGGGAAATCTGTCGCCGTCAATTGAGCTATTCACTTACTGAAAACTGCACAAAAACCATAATGATTTTGGCTATTTTGATAGTCCCAGGTGTTCTGAATAAGAGATTATAATTGCTCCTTTTACAATATTACTGTAACGATCGTCGTAATCCTCCTCCTCGGATGAGGAGGAGAGGCGAGAAGGATCAGACCAATATGCGGAGTGGTTTGTGTCCATCATTATTTATTAAATCGAAACTGAACACGAAACAAAAGAACACAATGAAACAACCGACAAACAGTCCCGTGTGGCACGAATGCAGACACGAGATACAACCACCCACAAAACACACGTGAAACCCCGGCTACCTTAGTATGATTCTCAATCAGGGACAAACGATCTACAGCTGCCTCTGATTGAGAATCATACCAGGCCGAACACAAAACCCCAACATAGAAAAACACACATAGACAACCCACCCCAACTCACGCCCTGACCAACTAAATAAATAAAAGAAAAAGGAACAATAGGTCAGGAACGTGACAATTACAACACATTTGGTAGGAAGAATAACATCAAATATGGGTTGGACTAGATTTTTTTCATAATTATTATCATGAAATAGCCCAACAATATATGTCATGTTAAATCAAGTAGAATTGCAGGAACGTAGCTTTAAAACAGGAATGCCAGGGCAAAATTCTGGTCCTAGTCTGTCCCCGCTTGCACAATGTACTTTTAGTGCAATCTCAACTGCAATTCAGCTCATTTGGTTGTGCTATTAATTAGATGAAGCACAGTGATAACACATTCCGTTGTACAGATAAACAAAATATCTGTCATTGTTTTCTCATTTGAACTTTGTGCTAAATGGTTGAAAGTGCAGTTATAACACATTTAAGTGACAACTAAATTCCATTGGAATTTGGTCGTGGTTTTGGATGGTTGAAAGCATAGTGATAACACATTTGGAATTCAACAAACTTTTGTCTGTCTTTTTGAATGGGTGAATGTAGGTTAAATTGTCATTGATCAACATCTCAACCAAATATCCCCCAAATGTCCATGTTGAAATGACTTGGTGTGCCCAGTGGGATGTCACTGCAACTTACATGTTAATAATATGTCAGCTATGGTTTACTTACTTATGCTTTACCTACAAAGGTTACATTTTAACTTTTTTTCTAGTTAGACCATGTTGACTTAAAGGCAATAGGCTACAGTTGAATAGCTACAGTCATTAAAACTCTTTTTTCAACGTCTCCACAAATGTATTGTTAACAAACTATAGTTTTGGCAAGTCGGTTAGGACATATACTTTGTGCATGACACAAGTCATTTTTCCAACAATTGTTTACAGACAGATTGTTTCACTAATAAGTCACTGTATCACAATTCCAGTGGGTCAGAAGTTTACATACACTAAGTTGACTGTGCCTTTAAACAACTTAGACAATTCCAGAAAATTATGTCATGGCTTTAGAAGCTTCTGACAGGCTAATTGACATCATTTGAGTCAATTGGAGGTGTACCTGGGGATGTATTTCAAGGCCTACCTTCAAACCCAGTGCCTCTTTGCTTGACATCATGGGAAAATCAAAAGAAATCAGCCAAGACCTCAGAAAAACAATTGTAGACCTCCACAGGTCTGGTTCATCCTTGGGAGCAATTTCCTAACGCCTGAAGGTTCCACTTTCATCTGTACAAACAATAGTATGCAAGTATAAACACCATGGGACCATGCAGCCATCATACCGCTCAGGAAGGAGATGCGTTCTGTCTCCTAGAGATGAATGTACTTTGGTGCGAAAAGTGCAAATCAATCCCAGAACAACAGCAAAGGACCTTGTGAAGAAGCTGGAGGAAACAGGTACAAAAGTATCTATATCCACAGTAAAACGAGTCCTATCGACATAACCTGAAAGGCTGCTCAGCAAGGAAGAAGCCACTGCTCCAAAACCGCCATAAAAAAGCCAGACTACGGTTTGCAACTGCACATGGAGAAATGTCCTCTGGTCTGATGAAACAAAAATAGAACTGTTTGGCCATAATGACCATCGTTATGTTTGGAGGAAAAAGGGGGAGGCTTGCAAGCCGAAGAACACCATCCCAACCATGAAGCACGGGGGTGGCAGCATCATGTTGTGGGGGTGCTTTACTGCAGGAGGGATTGGTGCACTTCACAAAATAGATGGCATCATGAAGAGGAAAATTATGTGGATATATTGAAGCAACGCCTCAAGACATCAGTCAGGAAGTTAAAGCTTGGTCGCAAATGGGATCTTCCAAATGGACAATGACCCCAAGCATACTTCCAAAGTTGTGGCAAAATGGCTTAAGGACAACAAAGTCAAGGTATTGGAGTGGCCATCACAAAGCCCTGACCTCAATCCTACAGAAAATTTGTGGGCAGAACTGAAAAAGCGTGTGTGAGCAAGGAGGCCTACAAACCTGACTCAGTTACACCAGCTGGAAAATTACCCCAAGCATACTTCCAACGTTGTGGCAAAATGGCTTAATTAAGGACAACAAAGTCAAGGTATTCTGTCAGGAGGAATGGGCCAAAATTCACCCAACTTATTGTGGGAAGCTTGTGGAAGGCTACCCGAAACATTTGACCCAAGTTAAACATTTTAAAGGCAATGCTTCCAAATACTAATTGAGTGTATGTAAACTTCTGATCCACTGGGAATGTGATGAAAGAAATAAAAGCTGAAATAAATCATTCTCTCTACCATTATTCTGACATTTCACATTCTTAAAATAAAGTGGTGATCCTAACTGACTGATTAAATGTCAGGAGTTTTGAAAAACTGAGTTTAAATGTATTTGGCTAAGGTGTATGTAAATTTCCCGACTTCAACTGTACACTGTATATAGTGCAACATCTCCGCCAATGCCACTATAATCCATTCTACTGCAAATCATTAACATGAGGACATAAATGCTGCAATGCTCTTTGGCATTAACCAAATGCAAATCATCTTTTCCACATACTAAATGTCAGACTCAAATGGTAACCTCTGGAGCATGATAAAAATCTGCAAGAAATGCTCTGGTTACATGGAAATATGCAAACAAGCGACAGCTTGCTCTTGCACGCTGCAGACGCCAAGTTCCCTTCCAAGGTGTCAAGGGAAAAGAATGGTACTTTAATCCCATCTGAGGTTTCTTTTCCTGGGGTACGATGCCCGGAGTAATGACTCATCCCATGGGGGCTATATAGTGATACTTTTGTCGGTCCTGCAGACTCCTATTGTTGATGGAAAATGCATGAAGTTGAGTGAAACTTAATACAATGGTAAACTGAGTATGTGCATAAAAGGAACAATGGACTGTTGCGTTTAGGGAAAAGGACACGAGATTTTCTTGCAAGACATCAGTGTGTGAGACAAAGACAGGTCTGTTCGGGGAGAATGTTGTCTGGGTGTCAAGCGATAGATCATATTCTACCGTGAAGTTTCTTTGCAACTTGTTGTCTTAGTAACATAACAGCTACAGGTAAATAGCCATTCTGTGTGTCAATCTATATTACCAGGAAACACGGAGAAGCTCACCTGTCAAAGTTAAACTGTGTGTGTTGACTGATTGATTGACCAACCTGGGGCTAATAGAAGCAGGCTTGTCTATGCTTTCAACCAGACACTATTATGAGAGAGGAATTCCATATGTTTACAGGGTGTGAACTTTTATATGTTTGTGCAGGCAGACACCATATATAGAGCAAGAAGGGGGAGGGTGGAGTTGCACAGCAATAGTATATTTTCAATATCCACACATAAAGCACATATCTATCTATCCTCCTCCATCTCCTTCTGCATCCTAGTGTCTGCCCGCAGGGTGTCAAAGTGGGTGGAGGAGTCCTGCCCTGCCCGACATGAGGTAATGCTTACCTGTATTCCTACCTTCTGCCTCTCCCACCCATGTCCTACTCCCAACCTCCCTCCCTCATTCTGCCCTGTGCAGCATAAAAAGGGAACAGTGGCTGGGCAGTGCACCACATTATCTCTCCTCATCCCAGGCAGGCAGACTACCTCTCAGTAGCCATGTCCTTCTCCAGATCTAGCATGTCCTACAGCAGCAGCGGCGGTGGAGGCGGAGGTGGCACCATGTCCATGAGGTCTGGAGGTGGAGGTGGAATGGGTATGGGCTCCTCCCGCTTCTCCTCGATGGGTGGTGGTGGTGGTGGAGGAGGCCGCGTCACTGCCATGAGGGCCGGCAGTGTGTATGGAGGTGCAGGAGGCTCCGGGGTGCGCATCTCTAGCTCCTCGTTCGGTTCCGGCGGCGGAGGTGGTGGTGGTAGTGGTGGTGGCGGATATGGTTTCAGAATGGGAGGGGGCGGCGGCGGTGGCGGTTTTAGTTTTGGCATGGGAGGGGGCGGCGGCGGTGGCAGTTATGGTTTTGGCATGGGTGGGGGTGGGGGTGGCGGCGGTGGAGCTGACATTAATGTGTCGGTCAATGAGAAGGCCACAATGCAGAACCTGAACGACCGCCTGTCCACCTACTTGGAGAAGGTGCGCATGCTAGAGGCGGCCAACGCCGAGCTGGAGCTGAAGATCCGTCAGTTCCTGGAGAGCAAGACGTCCCCCAGCGCTCGTGACTACTCTGGCTTCCACGCTATTATCGCCGACCTTCAGGACAAGGTACGTGACGTGTCTCCTAGATGGCAAAAGCAGTCAATGATGAATGTTATGACAATGAATATTGGACAATGCAAAATGAATTGATTCAACCAAGATATTGCACCAAAGATAGATGCAACGACAGTATGCATATTTTTCCTTGCATCATTGAAAATAAAGCAGATCATTGAAGCTATTCCTTCCTCTCTCTTAAGAGCCCCTAGGCGATTGCGAAAGGTGCGATTTGTTTCTTTGTGCCATGCTTTACGATCAAAACGACAATAGGTTCCCTGTAATGCTTCTATGAGATATAATTTACAGTGCAGCTGAAACTCAGAACTCAGAGATTACAGTGTGGTATCACTGTTTGTGTGTACTGCATTTGTGGGAAATTTCATGCATACCCCATCCTGAAATGTTTTGCCATCCTCCACCTCTCAGATCCAGGCTGCCACCTGCTTGAACGGAAGCATCTATCTCAGCATCGACAACTCAAAGCTTGCTGCAGACGACTTCAGAAACAAGTAAGTACACCCAACACCATCCACAGATACAGTACACTGCTGGTGCATTACATTAACCACATGGAATAACCCCAAATCTGTAAAAACCCTCATACTGTTTTTTATTACATTTTGTGTTGAATCTACAAAAATAGAAACCAAATGACATTACCCTTCACCTCCACCATAACCACACCCTCCCAACAGACATATCAGAAGTGTTACTTTCTGATATTTTCCTAAAACTTAATGGAATACTAGAATCTATAACCCCCCTGCTATTCTCACAGAGGAACACATTCAGGCAGTTCTTTGACCTAAGCTCTCTCTATCTCTCAGGTATGAGAACGAGCTGGCCATGCGTCAGTCAGTGGAGGCTGACATCGCCGGGCTGAAGAGGATGCTGGACGAGATGACCATGGCCAGATCTGACCTGGAGATGCAGATCGAGGGGCTGAAGGAGGAGCTCATCTATCTCAAGAAGAACCATGAGGAGGTGGGTGTGGGCTGATGGAACATATCCATACAGTCCCTTAATGTATTACATCTATTGACCATGTCAACCTGCTATGGGTCTTCACTAGAACACCATTGCTGGCTTTCAAGCACATCTGTACTACGCAATGGTGTTCAAATCTATAATGAAGACAGAGGGCAGGTCAAGTTGTTACCATCAGGCAGAGGTTAGTCCCTTCTTAATCCTTTAAACTCACCCCTATGTGTTTCTCCACAGGAGCTGCTTGCCATGAGGACGCAGATGACTGGACAAATCAACGTGGAAGTGGACGCAGCACCACAGGAGGACCTGACCAGAGTAATGGCTGAGATTCGTGAGCAGTATGAGGCCGTTAGTGCCAAGAACCAGCGTGACCTGGAGTCCTGGTTCCAGACCAAGGTAGAACCTCTAGAACCCCTAAACTATGTTCATGGTGTAGATGTTCCTTTACTTCTAGTTGGTAACATTGTGACATTCTATCATGAGCTGAAATGTTGGTTTGTTTCTGTGACGATTGACCACATATTGTGTTTTACAGACAGAGACGTTGAACAAGGAGGTGGCGTCCAGCACAGAGGTTCTCCAGACCTCCAAGTCAGAGATCTCGGAGATCCGTCGCACACTGCAGGGCCTGGAAATTGAACTGCAGTCACAGCTCAGCATGGTGAGCTCTAATTACAAACATCTGACCAAGAACCACAGTTTAGGGCACATTACTTACACAACTTTCTGCAACTTTTATCAATAATCAACATTTGACTCTTTCATTATTCTCTACCATCCCTCAAGTATCACACTTTCACTTGGACTCTAACACTATCCCTCAAGTTGTTGTAGCCAGGCACCTCTACATTACTATAGCTAACCTCTACCTGCCTTCACATTCAATCACTAGAGCTAACTTTTCAGTATGACAGTAAACATTCCAAATTCCAAACCTACTCACACAGTTTTTTGACCCATCATCTCTGTCTCTCCCGGCCAATAGAAAGGCTCCCTGGAGAACACGCTGGCGGAGACGGAAGGCCGTTACTCCATGCAGCTGGGACGCCTCCAGAACCAAGTGACCAGTCTGGAAGAGCAGCTAATGTCTCTCCGCAGCGACATGGAACGCCAGGGCCAGGAGTACAAGATGCTGCTGGACATCAAGACACGCCTGGAGATGGAGATCGCTGAGTACAGGAGGCTGCTGGACGGAGAGGCTAGCGGGTAAGGCAAGAAGCGATTGGATGTCTCCCTCAACATTTGATTTTAAAAACAATGTTCATTTGAAGTTGACCTTACCATGAGCCATGGTTACTTTTGACATGAATCTACAGCTATGTGACCTTTAATAGATATTATGATCATAGATGTTAACTATGCTAACCATTGGTTTCCCTTCCTAACAGCCTTGTTCACAGCTCCTCGAAATCTGGACACAGCTCTTCCAGCTCCCACATCAGCTCCTCTAGCTCCGGCGTCAGCTCCGGCCTCAGCTCCTCCAGCTCCGGCCCCAGCTCATCTACCTCCACCACACGCAAGGTGGTGATCGTCACAGAGGAAATGGTGGACGGCAAGGTTGTCTCCTCAAGTGAAACCAAACACACCTCTTAAGGTCCCACACACACAGCGAGCCCTGCAGCAAGCAATGGGTTAACCACATAGAAATATAATTATAAACTAGAATGGTTATAGGAAATGTGAGGCCAGAACGTGGAATATTGCGGTTCCCCAGTGCTTTATTCATGCAACCTAAAATACAACGTTACAACTTATAAAAAGTATTTGTCAGATAAAAAATCCCTACCCTTGTTATCAGTGTTATTTGTTTAGGCCAGCTCTGGTTTACTCTAGTTTAAGATGTGCATAACGTCCTCCTATACTTTCTAGAATGGCTATAGCCCCTCAGACACCCATCATGGAACATTGACTTGAATGGGGATTTATTTTCTGGTAATTCTATTTCTATGGTTAACACCTCCAGAACAACATATTCTACTACATCTGGATGGGACACCAACAACAGACCCCATTGTGAATACAATAAAGATGCTCTGACTTGCTGACACCATCATTCTGTTTTCTGTGTCTTTCAACTTGATGTATCTGATCTGGCATGCTCCTATACGTCTGACTATCATATAGGTTGTCATCTTTTGCACATGAGGCCAATTCTATGGTCTTGAGAAAGCATATGTGTCAGTATGATCTTGAATATATTTATGACATTCACTCGTACTGAGTTTAATACTTGCCAATATTTTTAGAAATGCTGATAGTAGAAATTTGAATGCAAGTTGTCAGCAAAATTACATCATTCTATCTCTATTTATCAAACTCTCAGTTTTTCAAGCATTAGATTCAGAGTTATATACTGTATGAAGAGTGTTTGTGTAGTCAACTCTAGTGCTGGACACCATGTTTTGGTGGAAAGATGTCAAATTGAATTCAAGTCATATGAAATGAGAGCACAACATGTATCTGCTATGACATCCATACTCACAGATTCATATAGTCAGTCTATTATAAAGCATTAATATCTCTGAAACAAGTGAAACCACACAGTGGAGTTTATAGGGTTAGTGTTGACAAATATGACTGTGGGAGACTTGAGAAACTCATACAAGGCTTGAAAAGTAGAGTGCTCTACTCACAGTGGTGCACAGCCATAAATCAAGATGCAGACCACATGTAAGGGAAAGGGAAAGTGGGATACCTAGTCAGTTGCAGAACTGAATGCATTCAACTGAAATGTGTCTTCTGCCTTCATCCAATATAGTAATTCATGCATTCGGATTGATTGCTTTCATCTAAACGGATTGCTTTGCCCTGGCTCCTTCTATGTGTGAACATGTCACTGCGGACTGACAGACTGACTGCACATTTCTGATTTAGCATTGCTTATAAAAGCCATAATATCACTTGATTGTGTTCTAGAGAATATTGCTATAGAATGTCTTCTTCATTACATATTTGTTCAGGCAAAGGGGGTCTGTTTGTTTCTACATTGTATGTCTGGAAGAACCAGTTACGTAATGCCAATGGACAGGGGTTGAGTTACAGGTGAATCTGGTGAGTGACAGCGGACTCTATGTTGCACTGCTGTACTCTGCTCCGTGTGACAGCCACAAACAACCAGATAATAAGTTATGAATTATAAAAGGTTGAGGCTAAAATGAAGCGGTATACCTTAGTTTACACACAAACAAGCTATTGCATGCTCTATTTATATAAAGAAACAAACTAAAATCAAACTAAAACTGAACACTTTATGCCACTAGCTGAATGTCAGTGGAAAGTACATTCTAGTAGGGGGAATAATAATACAAGTATTCCTTTACTTTGCAAAATCTTGTTCATCTGCTTTCAGTTAGAGTTTATATTGTTTTTAAGATTAAGATGAAGAACCTTAATGGTCAATTGCACACAAGGTCCAAACCGAAATGACTTGCTCTTTTTACCCGACCCACACATACATACAGATTTTTTGGAGAGGTGTGGGGTGCTGCCACACTGGATGTCCGGGGAGCTTTTGTTGTGGGGGGTTAAGTGCCTTGCTCAAGGGCACAACAGCAGGCAATGACGTCTAAGATTTGATACCAGTAACCCTCCGGTTGCCAGCTCACTTCCCGACTGATTTTTCCCGTCAGATCCGAGATTCAATCTTGCAACCCGGTTGCTGGCTCCCCTCTCTAACTGCTAGCCTACCTGCCACCCTTTATGGGTGATTGCACAGTAGGCACAAGCTGCAATCCAAACTTAGAAGTGGGTGTACACCATTGCCTTATTTAACCCTTATTCTACCAGGTGAATTGACTGAGAAGATAACTCATTCTTATTTATAGCAACAACCTGGGAATAGCTGCAGGGGAGAGGTGAGGGGGTGAAAAAGTCGCTTAGAAAGCTTGGGATGATTAGATGGTCATCACGGTTGGAGGGCCAGATTTGGGAATTTAGCTAGGACATAATCATGGCCCACTAGATTGTGCGGTCTGTCATCTTTTTGGAGGGGAGAGGACAGGCAGAGGTCACTTTACATAGTTCATGCTTCATATATTTTCTCCTGGGGGGGTTCTGCATGTTCATTCCTGTCAAACATGTACATTCTTTGCTTGTGTCTGATCAACAGAGTAGCAGCAGCGTATATGATGATTGTTTGTGTGAGTGTGTGTGTGTGCATGTGTGTAGAGTCAGCATGAATGTGTGTGTGTGTTCTGTGTGTGTGAGAAAATTAAGTGTGTGTGTGTCAAATCAAATCAAATGTTATTTGTCACACACACTTGGTTAGCATATGTTCCTGCGAGTGTAGCGAAATGCTTGTTCTTCTAGTTCCGACAGTGCAGTAATATCTAACAAGTAATCTAACAAATTCTAACAAAATGTGTGTGTGTGTGTGTGTGTGTGTGTGTGTGTGTGTGTGTGTGTGTGTGTGTGTGTGTGTGTGTGTGTGTGTGTGTGTGTGTGTGTGTGTGTGTGTGTGTATGTATGTGTGGACGTGTTTAACTATACTTGTGGGGACCAGAAATCACCACAAGAATAGTAAACAAACAACATTTTGACCAACTGGAGACATTTTGTTGATCCCCACAAGGACAAAGGCTATTTCCAGGGGGGTTGGGGTTAAGGTTAGAATTAGTGTCAGGGTTAGATGTAGGTTTAGGAGCTAGGGTTAGTTTTAGGGTTAGGGTTAGGAGCAATTTTGAATTGGACTGAATTGTATGTCCCCACACGGTTAGCTGTGCAAGACTGTGTGTGTGTGTGTGTGTGTGTGTGTGTGTGTGTGTGTGTGTGTGTGTGTGTGTGTGTGTGTGTGTGTGTGTGTGTGTGTGTGTGTGTGTGTGTGTGTGTGTGTGTGTGTGTGTGTGTGTGTGTGTGTGTTGGAGTATCAATGTGAGTGTGTAGAGTCCTGTGAGTGTGCATAAAGTAAGTGCAAAAATAAAGAAATCCATAAAAAGGGTCAGTACAGATAGACCATGTAGTGATTTGGTTAGCTATTTAGTAATATCTCGTCCACAGATTTTCGTGGACAGATGAAACGGCGAGAATCTGTCAAGGCTCACGTAGAATAATGTCATTACGAGCGGCAGTAGTTCCTGGTTTTCCGTTTTCGTCATTGATTATTTGGATGAATCAGAATTGGGGCGAAGGCGGTGCGTAAACTGGTAGAGTGATTTTTAAGCCTGTGTGCGGATGATAAGCGGTTTCCACTTGATTCCACAGCCACAAAGTCATGATAAATACTGGTGAAATTTGTTAAAGGGAGGACTTTAGCCGAGAGTTTCCATGTGGCGAAGGAGGAAACTTCGCTTCCTTCCTTTGCACAAAGGTAATCATAATTGTTAACGGCATTCCCTCCAAAAGTAAAACAGGAAATGGCAAACTTTACGAGAAGCTTCTGGGTAACTGAGATGAGCTATTTAGCCGGCTGGGAACAGAAGCTGTCCAGGAGCTGTTGGTGTCACGTACTGGTACCACTTGCCGTGAGAACAGTTTATGGCTTGGGTGGCTGGAGTCTTTTCCGGGCCTTCCTTTCACACCGCCTGATATAGAAGTCATGGATGGTAGGGAGCTTGGCCCCAGGGATGTACTGGGCTGTCCACCCCACCCTCTGTGGCACCATGAAATCGAGGGTGGTGCAGTTGCCATACCAAGCAGAGATGCAGCCAGTCATGACGCTCTTAAGGGTGCAGCTGTATAACTTTTTGAGGACTTGAGGGCCAATGCCAAATCTTTTCAACCTCATGAGGAGGAAGATGCGCTGTCACGCCTTCTTCACGACTGTGTGTGTGGGCTATTTTAAGTTCTTAGTGATTTGGACACCGAGGAACTTGAAGCTCTCGACCCACTCCACTACATCCCCGTCGATGTGGATGGGGGAGTGCTCATCCCCCCTCTTTAATGTTGTCCACGATCAGCTCCTTGGTCTTACTGATGTTGAGGGAGAGGTTGCTGTCCTGGCACCACACTGTTAGATCACTGACCTCCTCCCTGTAAGCGGACCTCCTCTCCAAACTTGATGGTGTCGGAGTCGTGCGTGGCCAGGCAGTCGTGGGTGAACAGGGAGATCAAGAAGGGACTAAGCACACACCCTTTTGTGGCCGCCATGTTGATGGTCAGTGTGGCGGAGGTTATGTTGCCTACCCTCACCACCTTTTCAGGATCTAGTTGCAGAGGGAGGTGTCAATGAACAGCATTCTCACATAGGTATTCCTCTTCTCTTGTTGGGTGAGAGCAGTGTGGAGTGCAATTGAGTATGCGTCGATCTGTTGGGGCAGGATGCAAATTGGAGTTGGTCTAGGGTGTCTGGAATGATGGAGTTGATGTGTGCCATAACCAGCCTTTCAAAACAGTTCATGATTACAGATGTGAGTCCTACAGGGCGGTAGTCATTGTGGCAGGTAGTCTTAGAGTTCTTGGGAACAGGAATGATGGGGGCAGCTTGAGACGTGGGGATTAGAGACTGAGACAAGGAGAGGTTGTAAATGGCTGTTCTGCGCAAGCACTGAGAATGTGCCCTGGAATACTGAGTGTTTACCTGATTAGCGAGATCACCCAGGGCTCTGAATCGGCGGGTGCGCTCATGCACGGCTCGGTGTTGTTTTTGTTGAAGCGTGCATTAAATGCATTGAGTTCTTCTAGTAGAGAGACATCATTGGGAAGATCATGGCTGGGCCTTCCTTTGTAATCCGTAATGGACTATAGCCCCTGCCACATGCAGCGGGTGTCGAAGTCTGTGTAATAGGACTCCAGCTTGTTCCTATATTGTCCTTATGCTTGTTTGATGGCTGTCTGGAGATCGTAGCAGGACTTCTTGTACTTGTTTGTGTCCTCAGCCATAGCCCTGGGGTTGGCTGCGATATCCCTGTGTGCGCTAAGCCTGTCCTTTAGCTTAGCGCCAAACTCTGTGTTAAATCAGGGCTTTTGATTGGGGAAGTAGCGTCGCTGATGTATTTCCTAATAAAGCCGTTGGCGGAGGTGGTTAGCTTGTCGATGATATTGGCTGAGTAACGTAAAATATTCCAGTCAGTGCTAGCAAAGCAGTCTTGTAGCTTAGTCTCCGATTCGGGGGACCATTTCTCTATGGAGCGGGTATTTCCTGTTTGACCTTGTAGATAGGAAGTAGGAGTATAGAGTCATGATCTGATTTGCCGAAGTGGGGACGAGGAAGGGCCTTGTATGCTTGCTTGTGGATAGAGTAACAGTGGTCTAGGACTTTATCGCCCCTACTGGAGAAGGAGACGTGTTGATGGAAAGAACCAACCCAGATACAGGTTTCTGTGATTATATTAATTATCAATACCAATCATTAAAAACAACATACAGAGTAGAGAGACATCATTGGGAAGATCATGGCTGGGCCTTCCTTTGTAATCCGTAATGGACTATAGCCCCTGCCACATGCAGCGGGTGTCGAAGTCTGTGTAATAGGACTCCAGCTTGTTCCTATATTGTCCTTATGCTTGTTTGATGGCTGTCTGGAGATCGTAGCAGGACTTCTTGTACTTGTTTGTGTCCTCAGCCATAGCCCTGGGGTTGGCTGCGATATCCCTGTGTGCGCTAAGCCTGTCCTTTAGCTTAGCGCCAAACTCTGTGTTAAATCAGGGCTTTTGATTGGGGAAGTAGCGTCGCTGATGTATTTCCTAATAAAGCCGT
This sequence comes from Salvelinus namaycush, assembly GCF_016432855.1. NCBI lineage: Eukaryota > Metazoa > Chordata > Actinopteri > Salmoniformes > Salmonidae > Salvelinus > Salvelinus namaycush. The sequence goes on along the minus strand of NC_052308.1, from coordinate 65,333,386 downwards.
TGACGGAGGTGGTTAGCTTGTCGATGATATTGGCTGAGTAACGTAAAATATTCCAGTCAGTGCTAGCAAAGCAGTCTTGTAGCTTAGTCTCCGATTCGGGGGACCATTTCTCTATGGAGCGGGTATTTCCTGTTTGACCTTGTAGATAGGAAGTAGGAGTATAGAGTCATGATCTGATTTGCCGAAGTGGGGACGAGGAAGGGCCTTGTATGCTTGCTTGTGGATAGAGTAACAGTGGTCTAGGACTTTATCGCCCCTACTGGAGAAGGAGACGTGTTGATGGAAAGAACCAACCCAGATACAGGTTTCTGTGATTATATTAATTATCAATACCAATCATTAAAAACAACATACAGACAGAACATTTTATTTTTGAGGTTGCAAAGGCTAATGGTGAAGACAAGGAAGTGTATAAAAGAAAAGGGTTATCATGGACCACATGAACCTCTTCCCCTCCCACCTCCCACAATCCTCGATCCCACGCCAGCACCAAGATGCCCGTTTCTGAGAGTTTGTAAAAGTCTGCAGAGTGCAGGTATAGTCATGAGAGTACATTTCACACTGCCATGTCATAGCACATGTTATTCTATATAGTTGAGAGATACACATATGCATGACACAAACCAGGAGAGTTTAGGAGATGTTATAGAGATAGAAATGTTTGACTAATGCGAACTTAAACTTTTGTGACCAGAGGCAAAAACACTCTTCGCATAATTTTACTCCTCTGGGTTTGAGAGTAATGTGGGTACGAAAGAAAGTGGGGAAGGGAGGGATAAGAGTGGGATATGGCTGTGCAATTTACTCTAGACTACATTTTATCATAATTATTATCATGAAATAGCATACCCAACAATAGATGTCATGCTAAACGAAGTAGAATTGCAGGAACTTAGCTTTAAAACAGAAATGCCAGGGCCACATTTCTGGTTCTAGTCTGCCCTTGCTTGCACCATGTACTTTTAATGCAAACTGCAATTCAGCTCATTTGGTTGTGCTATTAGATGAAGCACAGTGACAACACATTGAGTTGTACAAATACACAACATTTCTGTCATTGTTTTGCCATTTGAACCTTGTGCTAAACGTTTGAAAGTGCAGATATAACACATTTAGGTGACAACTAAACAAAAAATCAGACAATGTTTTTCCATTGTTTTGGATTGTTTAAAGCATAGTGATAACACATTGGGAATTCAACAAACTTTTGTCTGTCTTTTTGAATGGGTGAATATAGGTTATAATCTCATTGATCAACATCTCAACCAAATATCACCCAATTGTCCATGTTCAAATTGTAACGTCTGCTTCCAACTCACACTCTCATTTACGTAGATCCCCTGAACGCAGCTCACTTCCCAGGCCACTTTCCAGCTCACACTCTCAAACACATAGATCCCCTGCACTTTCCCCACATACAGAACATGGGACTCAAATGGCAACATCTGGAGCATGCTCTGGTTATATGGAAATATGCAAACAAGCAATAGCTTGTTCTTGCACGCTGCAGATGCCAAATTCCTTGCCAAGGTGTTAAGGGAAAAGAACAGTACGTTCTATCATTAATCACATGGGGTACGATGCCTAGAGTAAGATCTCATCCCATGGTGCTATAAAGTTGGAAATGGAAGGTAAACTACTTTTGTTGGACCTGCAGACAACTACAGTGGATGGAAAATGCATAAAGTTGAGTGAAACTTAATATAATGATACCTGAGTCTATGCATAAAATCACACACACTATGAAGCAACAATGGACTGTTAGGTTTAAGGAAAAGGACAGGCGGTGATGACTGATTGCATCACCGCCTGGTATGGCAACTGCTCAGCATCTGACCATAAGGCGCTACAGAGGGTAGTGCGTACAGCCCAGTACATCACTGGGGCCAAGCTTCCTGACATACAGGACCTACAGTATATACCAGGCGGTGTCAGAGGAAGGCCCCAAAAATTGTCAAAGACTCCAGAAACCGAAGTCATAGACTGTTCTCTCGGCAAGCAACACCGGAGCGCAAAGTCTTGGACCAAAAGGCTCCTTAACAGCTTCTACCCCCAAGCCATGAGACTGCTGAACAATTAATCAAATGGCAACCCGGACTATTTACATTGACCCCCAACCCCCACTGCCTCTTGCACCTTTGTTTTTATACTGCTGCTACTTGCTGTTTATTATCTATACATAGTCACTTTACAAATTACCTCGACTAACCTGTGGTGGTGGTGGTGGTTAAAGTTTCGGCATGGGAAGGGGTGGCAGCGGCGGTGGCGGTTATGGTTTCGTTATGGGAGGGGGTGGTGGTGGCTTTCAAGCACATGTGTGTTAAGCAATGCTGTTCAAATTCATAATGAAGACAGAGGGCAGGTCAAGTTGTTACCATCAGGCAGTGGTCAGTTACGTCTTAATCCTTTAAACTCACCACTATGTGTTTCTCCACAGGAGCTGCTGGCCATGAGGATGCAGATGACTGGACAGATCAATTTGGAGGTGGACGCAGCACCACAGGAGGACCTGACCAGAGTCATGGCTGAGATTCATGAGCAGTACGAGTCCTTAAGTGCCAAGAACCAGCGTGACCTGGAGTCCTGGTTCCAGACCAAGGTAGAACCTCTAGAAGCCCTAAACTATGTTCATTTTGTAGATGTTCTTTTACTTCTAGTTGGTAACATTGTCACATTCTATCATGAGCTGAAATGTTGGTTTGTTCCTGTGATGATTGACCACTTATTGTGTTTTACAGACAGACGTTGAACAAGGAGGTGGCGTCCAGCACAGAGGTTCTCCAGACCTCCAAGTCAGAGATTTCGGAGATCTGTCACACACTGCAGGGCCTGGAGATTGAACTGCAGTCACAGCTCAGCATGGTGAGCCGTAATTATTTACACGGACCACCATTTAGGGGGCATTACTTACACAACTTTCTACAACTTTCATGGATGCTAACTATGCTAATCATTGGTTTCCCATCCTCACAGCCTCTTTCTCAGCTGCTCGAAATCCGTCCACAGCTCCGGCCTCAGCTCCGGTCTCAGCTCCTCCAGCTCTGGCCTCAGCTCCTCTAGCTCCGGCCTCAGCTCCTCTAGCTCCGGCCTCAGCTCCGGCCCCAGCTCCTCCACCACACGCATGGTGGTGATCGTCACAGAGGAAATGGTGGATGGCAAGGTGCAAGCAATGGGTTAACAACATTGAATTAAATATCGGTTGAGTAACGTAAAATAACCCAGTCAGCGCCAGCAAAGCAGTCTTGTAGCTTAGTCTCCGATTCGGGGTACCATTTCTCTATGGAGTGTGTCACAAGTACTTCCTGTTTGACTTTGTAGACAGGAAGTAGGAGTATAGAGTCATGATCTGATTTGCCGACGTGGGGACGAGGAAGGGCCTTGTATGCTTGCTTGTGGATAGAGTAACAGTGGTCTAGGACTTTATCGCCCCTACTGGAGAAGGAGACGTGTTGATGGAAAGAACCAACCCAGATACAGGTTTCTGTGATTATATTAATTATCAACACCAATCATTAAAAACAACATACAGACAGAACATTTTATTTTTGAGGTTGCAAAGGCTAATGGTGAAGACAAGGAAGTGTATAAAAGAATAGGGTTATTATGGACCACATGAACCTCTTCCCCTCCCACCTCCCACAATCCTCTATCCCACGCCAGCACCAAGATGCCCGTTTCTGAGAGTTTGTAAAAGTCTGCAGAGTGCAGGTATAGTCATGAGAGTACATTTCACACTGCCATGTCATAGCACATGTTATTCTATATAGTTGAGAGATACACATATGCATGACACAAACCAGGAGAGTTTAGGAGATGTTATAGAGATAGAAATGTTTGACTAATGCGAACTTAAACTTTTGTGACCAGAGGCAAAAACACTCTTCGCATAATTTTACTCCTCTGGGTTTGAGAGTAATGTGGGTACGAAAGAAAGTGGGGAAGGGAGGGATAAGAGTGGGATATGGCTGTGCAATTTACTCTAGACTACATTTTATCATAATTATTATCATGAAATAGCATACCCAACAATAGATGTCATGCTAAACGAAGTAGAATTGCAGGAACTTAGCTTTAAAACAGAAATGCCAGGGCCACATTTCTGGTTCTAGTCTGCCCTTGCTTGCACCATGTACTTTTAATGCAAACTGCAATTCAGCTCATTTGGTTGTGCTATTAGATGAAGCACAGTGACAACACATTGAGTTGTACAAATACACAACATTTCTGTCATTGTTTTGCCATTTGAACCTTGTGCTAAACGTTTGAAAGTGCAGATATAACACATTTAGGTGACAACTAAACAAAAAATCAGACAATGTTTTTCCATTGTTTTGGATTGTTTAAAGCATAGTGATAACACATTGGGAATTCAACAAACTTTTGTCTGTCTTTTTGAATGGGTGAATATAGGTTATAATCTCATTGATCAACATCTCAACCAAATATCACCCAATTGTCCATGTTCAAATTGTAACGTCTGCTTCCAACTCACACTCTCATTTACGTAGATCCCCTGAACGCAGCTCACTTCCCAGGCCACTTTCCAGCTCACACTCTCAAACACATAGATCCCCTGGACGCATCTCACTCTCCAGATCCCAATCACCCTAATTCTGATAACCTATTCACACACCTGTATGTCATTATCACACACTATTTAGTTCAGTTCTTTGCACCCAATCATTGTGAAGTATTGTTTGTTTTTGACACACTTTTATTTGGAGCACTGGTTTTCGCGTGATTTAATCCTCCTATGTATGATAGTTTTGCCTGCCTCACTAACGACGCCTTTTCCCTGTACTTTAGCCTATCAGATTTCCTGTTATCTACCTATTTCCTGATCTCTCGGACTACATTACTAGCCTTTTCCCTGCCTGTACTTTTTGGACCCACTGTGTATGACCTGCTGCCTGCCCCTGGACCCAGCTACCTGCCTCCTCCTATGGTCCTTTACATTAAACACCTGCTGTGCCCTGCGCTTGAAACCAGCTCTCTGTCTCCCTCGTGTTCCTTACAGAAATGACATGGTGAGCCCAGTGAGATGTCACTGCAATTTACGTGTTAATAATATGTCAGCTATGGTGACAATTTACCTACATAGGTTAAATGTAACTTTTTTGTTACATATTCTAGTTAGACCGTGTTGACTTAAAGGCAATAGCTGTATATAGTGCAACATCTCCACCAATGTCACAATAATCCATTCTAATGCAAATCATTAATAACATGAGAACATAACTTCTGCAATGCTCATTGGCTTTAACGAAATGCAAATCAACTTTCCCACATACAGAACATGGGACTCAAATGGCAACATCTGGAGCATGCTCTGGTTATATGGAAATATGCAAACAAGCAATAGCTTGTTCTTGCACGCTGCAGATGCCAAATTCCTTGCCAAGGTGTTAAGGGAAAAGAACAGTACGTTCTATCATTAATCACATGGGGTACGATGCCTGGAGTAAGATCTCATCCCATGGTGCTATAAAGTTGGAAAAGGAAGGAAAACTACTTTTGTTGGACCTGCAGACAACTACAGTGGATGGAAAATGCATAAAGTTGAGTGAAACTTAATATAATTGTACCTGAGTCTATGCATAAAATCACAAACACTATGAAGCAACAATGGACTGTTAAGTTTAAGGAAAAGGACAGGCGGTGATGACTGGTTGCATCACCACCTGGTATGGCAACTGCTCAGCATCTGACCGTAAGACGCTACAGAGGGTAGTGCGTACAGCCCAGTACATCACTGGGGCCAAGCTTCCTGACATCCAGGACCTACAGTATATACCAGGCGGTGTCCGAGGAAGGCCCCAAAAATGGTCAAAGTCTCCAGAAACAGAAGTCAGAGACTGTTCTCTCGGCAAGCGACACCGGAGCGCCAATTCTTGGACCAAAAGGCTCCTTAACAGCTATCCCCAAGCCATGAGACTGCTGAACAATAAATCAAATGGCAACCCGGACTATTTACATTGACCACCCAACCCCCACTGCTTCCTGCACCTTTGTTTTTATACTGCTGCTACTTGCTGTTTATTATCTGTGCATAGTCACTTTACAAATTACCTCGACTAACCTGTGGTGGTGGTGGTTATGGTTTCGGCAGTGGAAGAGGTGGTGGTGGCTTTCAAGTACATGTGTATTAAGCAATGGTGTTCAAATTCATAATGAAGACAGAGGGCAGGTCAAGTTGTTACCATCAGGCAGTGGTCAGTCACGTCTTAATCCTTTAAACTCACCACTATGTGTTTCTCCACAGGAGCTGCTGGCCATGAGGATGCAGATGACTGGACAGATCAATTTGGACGCAGCACCACAGGAGGACCTGACCAGAGTCTTGGCTGAGATCCGTGAGCAGTACGAGTCCTTAAGTGCCAAGAACCAGCGTGACCTGGAGTCCTGGTTCCAGACCAAGGTAGAACCTCTAGAACCCCTAAACTATGTTCATGGTGTAGATGTTCCTTTACTTCTAGTTGGTAACGTTTTCACATTCTATCATGAGCTGAAATGTTGGTTTGTTTCTGTGATTGACCACTTTTTTTGATTTACAGACAGAGACGTTGAACCAGGAGGTGGCGTCCAGCACAGAGGTTCTCCAGACCTCAAAGTCAGAGATTTCGGAGATCCGTCACACACTGCAGGGCCTGGAAATTGAACTGCAGTCACAGCTCAGCATGGTGAGCTGTAATTACAAACATCTGACCAAGGACCACAGTTTAGGGCATATTACGTACACAACTTTCTGCAACTTTTATAAAAACTCAACATTTGACTTTTTCATCATTCTCTACCATCCCCAGCTCCTCCACCTCCACCACACGCATGGTGGTGATCGTCACAGAGGAAATGGTGGGTGGCAAGGTGCAAGCAACGGGTTAACAACATTGAAATATAATTCGTAGAATGGGTATAGGAAATGAGAGGCCAGCACATAGAATATTGCTGTTCCCCAGTGCTTTATTCATGCAACCTAAAATACGTTTCAATTTATACAAAGGGAACATTCACCTGAAAAGACTATCTTCATTATCTGTGTTATTTGTTAAAACTTCTTACGGCTGAGATCCCGTTAACGGGATCGACTTGACAACAGCCAGTGAGTGCAGGGCGCCAAATTCAAACAACAGAAATCTCATGATTAAAATTCCTCAAACAAAGAAGTATTTTACACCATTTTAAAGAAACTTGTTAATCCCACCACAGTGTCCGATTTCAAAAAGTCTTTACGACGAAAGCACACCATCTGATTATGTTAGGTCAGTACCTAGTCACAGAAAAACACAGCCATTTTTCCAGCCAAAGAGAGGAGTTACAAAAAGCAGAAATAGAGATAAAATTAATCACTAACCTTTGATGATCTTCATCAGATGACACTCATAGGACTTCATGTTACACAATACATGTATGTTTTGTTCGATAAAGTTCATATTTATATCCAAAAATCTTAGTTTACATTGGCGCATTATGTTCAGTAATGTTTTGCCTCCAAAACATCTGGTGATTTTGCAGAGAGCCACATCAATTTACAGAAATACTCATAATAAACATTGATAAAAGATACAAGTGTTATACATGGAACTTTAAATAAACTTCTCCTTAATGCAACCGCTGTGTCAGATTTCAAAAAAGCTTTACCGAAAAAGCACACCATGCAATCTGAGTACAGCTCGCAGACAACAAAACAAGCCATACAGATACCCGCCATGTTGTGGAGTCAACAGAAGTCAGAAATAGCATTATAAATATTCACTTACCTTTGATGATCTTCATCAGAATGCACTCCCAGGAATCCCAGTTCCACAATAAATGTTTGTTTTGTTCGATAAAGTCCATAATTTGTCCAAATACCTCCTTTTTGTTCGCGTGTTTAGTTCAAAAATCCAAATTCATGATGCGCAGGCCAGACGAAAAGTCAATAAATTCCATTACAGTTCGTAGAAACATGTCAAACGATGTATAGAATCAATCTTTAGGATGTTTTTAACATAAATCTTCAAAAATATTTCAACCGGAGAATTTCTTTGTCTTTAGAAACAAAAAGGAACGCAGCAACCTCTCACGGGGGCGCGCCTGAGTGAGCTCATGGCACTCTACCAGACACCTGGTTGAAACAGCTCTCATTCCCTCATCCTTCACAGTGGAAGCCTGAAACAAGGTTCTAAAGAATGTTGACATCTAGTGGAAGCCTTAGGAAGTGCAATATGACCCCATAGACACTGTATATTGGATAGGAAAACCTACAAACCTCAGATTTCCCACTTCCTGGTTGGATTTTTTCTCAGGTTTTTGCCTACAATATGAGTTCTGTTATACTCACAGACATCATTCAAACAGTTTTAGAAACTTCAGAGTGTTTTCTATCCAAACAGAACTCATTCTGTAGCACTTTTCCTGTCAGGGAGTGAGATTTCAGAAATCGAGGTCCCTGTTCTGAGGCCAGTTTATAAGTCCCCATGTAAGCCATCGGGCTACATGCACTGCATACGTCTTCCTCTAGATGTCAGTAAGCGGGGAGAATTTGAATGGAGTGGATTGCGCAATCTGGGACCTTATATAAGACCGTGGAGCGGAAGTACCATCCTTTTCAACGGTGCGCTTGGCGCAAGAAGACATCACAATGGCGTCCTGCAAACGCTTTCGTTTTAGTAGTTCTATATCTCCGGTCATGTTTTTATTCGTTATAGGTGTTAAAGACATCATAAGGTAGTTAATTTAAACCGACTTATAGCAGTTTATAGCAGTTTATTGCGATTTTCCTGGATTTCTTTGTGACGCGCTGTCACTAGTTGGACTCCTCTCCAGTGGGTGGCTAACGTTAGCGGCTAATTCGACAGGACAAGAGGACATCTTTCAGCCAAAAGACGATTGTTCTGAAGAAAGGACACCTTGCCCAAGATTCTGATGGAAGCTCAGCTAATAGTAAGCAGTCTTTATGCTGATAATTCATTGTTCTGTTGAAAAAAGTCAAATGCATAAGACGCCATTACTTGCAGTGTAGCCTTGCTTTATCGCACCCTGTATTGCGCAGTAACGTTAATTTTAAAAATGTAATTCAGCGATTGCATTAAGAACTAATTTGTCTTTCAATTGCTGTCCAACCTGTATTTTTTTAGTCAAGTTTATGAATAGTTTTCGATAAGAATAGGTGCCTTTCCAAGATGGCGGCGGACAGATTGCTTGACGTTATGGACACTATTCTCATTGTATAAGCACGATTTGTGCCGCTAAATATGCACATTTTCGAACAAACTCTATATGCATTGTGTAATATGATGTTATAGGACTGTCATCTGAAGAATTCTGAGAAGGTTAGTGAAAAAATTAATATATTTTGGTGGTTTATACGTTATTGCTATGTTTGGCTTGAATCAATGCTGTTGTGATGTTTGCTATTGTGCTAAGCTAATATAACGCTATATTGTGTTTTCGCTGTAAAACACTTAGAAAATCTGAAATATTGTCTGGATTCACAAGATCTGTGTCTTTCATTTGCTGTACGCTGTGTATTTTTCAGAAATGTTTTATGATGAGTATTTAGTTATTCCACATTGGTCTCTATAATTGCTCTGGCTGCTTCGGTGCTATTTTTGACGGTAGCTGTGATGGTAGCTGCAATGTAAAACTGATTTATACCTCAAATATGCAAATTTTTCGAACAAAACATAGATTTATTGTGTAACATGTTATAAGACTGTCATCTGATGAAGTTGTTTGTTGGTTAGTTTGGTTGGTTCTTGGTTAGTTAGGTTGGCTTTGTGCATGCTACCTGTGCTGTGAAAAATGTCTGTCCTTCTTTGTATTTGGTGGTGAGCTAACATAAATATACGTGCTGTTTTCGCTGTAAAACATTTTAAAAATCGGACATGTTGACTGGATTCACAAGATGTGTATCTTTCATTTGCTGTATTGGACTTGTTAATGTGTGAAAGTTAAATATTTCTAAAAAATATTTTTTGAATTTCGCTCTCTGCCTTTTCAGTGGAATGTGGGAGGAGTTCCGCTAGCGGAACGCCTGGGCTAGACAGGTTAACAAGTCCAATACAGCAAATGAAAGATACACATCTTGTTCTGGAGGTGTTAACCTGTCTCGCCCAGGTGTTCCGCTAGCGGAACTCCTCCCACATTCCACTGAAAAGGCAGAGCGCGAAATTCAAAAAAAATTTTTTTTTAATATTTAACTTTCACACATTAAACAGAACATCATATAACATTATTACACCACTACATATCGACAATACAAAATGTACGATACAAAATGTAATATACCACCATACAAAATTATTACAATGTATGCGTGTGTGTCTCTTTACAATCCCCGCTATTCCATAAGACGCATTTTTACTTGTTTTTTTTAAATCTGATTTTACTGCTTGCATCAGTTACCTGATGTGGAATAGAGTTCCATGTAGTCATGGCTCTATGTAGTACTGTCCGCCTCCCATAGTCTGTTCTGGATTGGGGATTGTGAAGAGACCTCTGGTGACATGTCTTGGGAGATGTCCGAACTGTGTGCTAGTAGTTTAAACAGACGGCTCGGTACATTCAGCTTGTCAACACTTCATACAAAAACAAGTAATGATGACGTCAACCCGTTTGCTGACTCGCCTCTCTAACCGCTTGGCTACCTGCCACCCTTAGGCACATCCTGCAATCTAAACTGAGAGGTGGGTGTACACCAGTGGTTTATTTAACTCTTAATTCTACCAGGTGAATTGACTGAGAAGAGAACACATTCTTATTTATAGCAACCACCTACAAAAAGTTGCAGTGGAGAGGTGTGGGAATGAAAGATAGTCATCCCGGTAGGAGGGCCAGATTTGGGAATTTAGCTAGGACATAATCATGGCCCACTAGATTGTGCGGTCTGTCATCTTTTTGGAGGGGAGAGGACAGGCAGAGGTCACTTTACATAGTTCATGCTTCATATATTTTCTCCTGGGGGGGTTCTGCATGTTCATTCCTGTCAAACATGTACATTCTTTGCTTGTGTCTGATCATCAGAGTAGCAGCAGCGTATATGATGATTGTTTGTGTGAGTGTGTGTGCATGTGTGTAGAGTCAGCATGAATGTGTGTGTGTGTTCTGTGTGTGTGATAAAATTAAGTGTGTGTGTGTGTGTGTGGGTGTGTGCGTGTGTGTTTGTTGGAGTATTGATGTGAGTGTGTTTGAGTGTGTAGAGTCCGTGCAGAAATTAAAAAAGAATACATACAAAGGGTAATGCAGATTGTCTGTGTAGTGATTGTTAGCTTTTTAGTAAAATCTCATGGACAGATTTTCGTGGACAGATGAAACGGCAAGAATCTGTCAAGGCTCACGTAGAATAATGTGATTACGAGTGGCAGTGGTTCCTGGTTTTCCGTTTTCATCATTGATTATTTGGATGAATCAGAATTGGGGCGAAGGCGGTGTGTAAACTGGTGCAGTGATTTTCAAGCCTGTGTGCAGATGATAAATGGCTTCCACTAGATTCCACAGCCACAAAGTCAAACTTGGCTATATAATTTTTTTCTTCTTTTTAGCCATGATAAACACTTGTGAAATTAGCGATAGGGAGGGCTTTGGCCGAGAGTTTCCATTTGCAAGGGAGGAGACTTCGCTTCCTTCCTTGGCACGGAGGTAATTATAATCTCTCCAAAAGTAAAACAGGAATTGGAAACTTTCACGAGAAACCTCTGGGTAACTGAGATGAGCTATTTAGCAGTTTTATGGCTGGGGATAGAAGCTGTTCAGGAGCCTGTTGGTGTCACGTACTGGTAAGGCTTGCCGCACGGAAGCAGAGAGAACAGTTTATGGCTTGGGTGGCTGGAGTCTTCAACAATTTTCCGGGCCTTCCTTTCACACCGCCTGATATAGAAGTCATGGATGGTAGGGAGCTCGGCTCCAGGGATGTACTGGGCTGTCCGCCCCACCCTCTGTAGCACCATGCGATCGAGGGTGGTGCAGTTGCCATACCAAGCAGTGATGCAGCCAGTCATGATGCTCTCAATGGTGCAGCTATATAACTTTTTGAGGATTTGAGGGCCCATGCCAAATCTTTTCAACCTCCTGAGGAGGAAGACGCGCTTTCATGCCTTCTTCACGGCCGTGGGCCATTTTAAGTCCTTATTGATTTATACACAAAGCAACTTGAAGCTTTTGACCCACTTCACTACATCCCCGTCGATGTGGATGAGGGATTGCTCACCCCCCTGTTTCATGTAGTCCATGATCAGCTCCTTGGTCTTACTGATGTTGAGGGAGAGGTTGTTGTCCTGGCACCACACTGTCAGATCATTAACCTCCACCCTGTAGGCGGTGTTATACTCACCGGTGATCAGGCCTACCACCATTGTGTCGTCAGCAAACTTGATGAGGGTGCCGGAGTCGTGCGTGGCCACACAGTCATGGATGAACAGGGAGGACAAGAGGGGACTAAGCACACCCCCCAGTTGGGCCCCCGTGTTGAGGATCAGTGTGGCTGAGGCTATGTTGCCTACCCTCACCACCTTGGGTCGGCCTATCAGGAAATCCAGGATCCAGTTGCAGAAGGAGGTGTTCAGTCACAGGTTCCTCGTGGGCTTGGAGGGGACTATGGTGTTGAACGCTGAGCTGTAGTCAATGAACAGCATTCTCACATAGGTATTACTCTTATCTAGGTGGGTGAAATCAATGTGGAGTGCAATTGAGATTGCGTCGTCTATGAATCTGTTAGGGCAGAATGCAAATTGGAGTGGGTCTAGGTTCTAGGGTGTCTGGAATAATAGAGTTGATGTGTGCCATAACCAGCCTTTCAAAACACTTCATGATTACAGATGTGAGTCCTACAGGGCGGTGGTCATTGTGGCAGATAGTCTTAGAGTTCGTGGGAACAGGAATGATGGTGGTCAGCTTGAGACATGTTGGGATTAAAGACTGAGACAAGGAGAGGTTGTAAACGGCTGTTCTGCACAAGCTCTGAGAACGTGCCCTGGAATGCTGTCCGGCATCACGGCCTTGTGAGTGTTTACCTGATTAGCGAGATCCGCCAGTCCTCCGGCTCTGCGGTGGCCCTCATTCACGGCTCTGTGCTGTTTTTGTCGAAGCGTGCATTAAATTAATTGAGTTCTTCTGGTAGAGAGGTATCATTGGGCAGATCATGGCTGGGCCTTCCTTTGTAATCCATAATGGACTATAGCCCCTGCCACATGCGGTGGGCGGCGGAGTCTATGTAATAGGATTCCAGCTTGTTCCTATACTGTCCTTTTGCTTGTTTGATGGCTCGGTGGAGATCGTAAAGGGACTTTGTGTCCTCAGCCGTAGCCTCGGTGTTGGCTGCGATAGCCCTTTGTGCGGTAAACCTGTCCTTTAGCTTAGCGCCAACCTCTGTGTTAAACCAGGGCTTTTGATTGGGGAAGCAGTGAACCTTCACTGTGGGGACAACGTCGCTGATGTATTTCCTAATGAAGCCATTGATGGAGGTGGTTAGCTTGTTGATGCTATCAGCGGAGTACCGGAACATATTTCAGTCAGTGCTAGCAAAGCAGTCCTGTAGCATAGCGTGTCACAGATACTTCCTGGTTGACCTTGTAGATAGGAAGCAGGAGTATAGAGTGATGATCTGATTTTCCAAAGGGGGGACGTGGAAGGTCCTTGTATGCTTGCTTGTGGATAGAGTAACAGTCGCCTAGGACTTTATCGCCCCTAGTGGAGAAGGAGACGTGTTGATGGAACGAACCAACCCAGATACAGGTTTCTGGGATTATACTAGTTATTAATTCTCTTCCCCTCCCACCTCCCACAATCCCAGATCCCCAGCCAGCACCCAGATGCCGGTTTCTGAGTGTTTGTAAAAGTCTGCAGAGTGCAGGTATAGTCATGAGAGTACATTGCACACTGCCATGTCATAGCACATGTTATTCGATATAGTTGAGAGATACACATATGCATGACACAAACCAGGAGAGTTTAGGAGATGTTTCAGATATAGAAATGTTTGACTAATGCAAACTTCAACTTTTGTGACCAGAGGTAAAAAAAACACTCCTCGCATAATTTTACACCTCCATGTTTGGGTAGGAAAGAACGTGGGGAATGGAGGGATAACAGTGTAGTATGGCTGTGCAACAGGAAAAGGAGTACCGAGCACTCCCCAATTCTCATCGACCGAGTTGTGGTGGAGCAGGTTGAGAGCTTCAAGATCCTTGGTGTCCACATCACCAACAAACTATCATGGTCCAAACACACTAAGACAATCGTGAAGAGGGAACCACAAAATCTTTTCCCCCTCAGATCCTCAAAAGGTTCAACAGCTGCACCATTGAGAGCATCCTGACTGGTTGTATCACTGCCTGGTATGACAACTGCTCGGTCTCCGACTGCACGGCACTACAGAGAGTAGTGCGTACGGCCCAGTACATCACTGGGGCCAAGCTTCCTGCCATCCAGGACCTCTATGCCAGGTGGTGTCAGAGGAAGGCCCTAAAAATTGTTAAGACTCCAGCCTCCCTAGTCACAGACTGTTCTCTCTGCTAAAGCACGGCAGAGGTGCTGTAGGTCCAGAGGTGCTCTAGGTCCATCTTAGCAGCTTCTACACCAAACCATAAGACTCCTGAACAGCTAATCAAAGGGCTACCCAGACCCCTCTTTTACGCTGCATCTACTCTCTGTTTATTATCTATGCATGGTCACTTTAACTCTACCTACTTGTACATATTGCTATTGTTATTTTACTGCTGCTGTTTAATTATGTGTTACTTTTATTTTTAGATTTGGCCTCCCGAGTGGCGCAGCTGTCTAAGACACTGCATGCAGTGTTGAGGCGTCACTGCAGCCTGGGGTTAGATCCCAGGCTGTGTCACAGCCGGCCGTGACCAGGAGACCCATGGGGCGACGCACAATTAGCCCAGTGTTGTCCGGGTTAGGGGAGGGTTTGGCCGGCCGGGATATCCTTGTCCCATCGTGCTCTAGCAACTCCTTGTGGTGGGCTGGGCGCCTGCAAGCTGATTTCGATTGTCAGTTGGATGGTGTTTCCTCCGACACATTGGTGTGGCTGTCTTCCCGGTTAAGCGAGCAGTGTGTCAAGAAGCAGTGCGGCTTGGCAGGGTTGTGTTTCGGAGGATGCATGGCTCTCGACCTTCGCCTCTCCGGAGTCCGTTTGGGAGTTGCAGCGATGAGACAAGATCGTAGCTACCAATTGGAGATCACGGGGGAAAAATTATTAAAAACTAGATAGATTCACTGTTGCTATCAAAGTCATTCCAAAGGGTAGATTTAACAGAGCAAATAAAACTTAACCATACTTTATTAATGTAATATGTATTCGGCGCACGTGACAAATACACTTTGATTTGATTTCATCAACGTTGCTATTTAGGCCTATAGCATTTGCGAAAAGTCATCAACAGCTATTATTTAAATTTAACTCAGAATAAAAATGTAATTGATAATACATATAGGCCTAGGGTTTCAAGCTTTTAATTCCAGTTTGTCGACAACTTAATAATGAATGTGTTGGATTCACATCTCCATCTCAACCAAAAGAATAAGACTAAGCCATTTGGAACAGCTCTCCTTCAAATGTTGATATTTGGTTGCACTGGCCAAATTTAATTCAGTATCACTTTTGCACTACAGTAAATAGCCTAATAACTTGTCGACAACAAGCATGTTGGATTTACTTCTCCATCTCAACCAAAATCTATAGGATTGAGACAGTGGCACAAATGAAACTAGCTAAGTGTGAAGACCCTCCCACTGGGCGGAGCCTGTAGAGTCGTCAGCAAAATTGGACACACCTGGGCTCGTGTGTGTCCTGGAGATAAATATACCTTTCCCCCCTACATTGAGGAGACTCTCTACACAGACACTGTTGGTTTTTGGTTGTGTCATTTTGTGGCTTGTTGGTTTTGGCACCTCTCAAACCCCTCAATATCACCATCTATGCACGCTACCACTCACTTACATTACTGACCTCACACACCATTGTTACATTTATAGTTTACTTTAGTTAATAAATATGTTTTTGTTATTCCTTGACCTCTGCCTTGGCTCCCTTTTTGTTATGGGTTGCGAGCCGGTTCGTGATAAGTGGGGGCTCTTCCGGGATCATAAGGTTGGTTCCTAGACATTTTGGCGTATAGGATTTTGTTGCATTATGATAGATTAACGCTAATTGGGATGCGATTTGGTCTGTATTCAGTGCCTTGTCTTATAAGTGTTCGGTATAGTTCCTTAGAGACGTGTCAGTGATTTTGGTTGTCCAGTGATGTCGTCAAACGGGAGAAGTATGCCAGTAGGCTTAATACTAGTGTCGCTAAGCTAACTGGTAAGTGTAGTTTGTTTGGGAGAATGTGGAGTTAGTGTTTTGATAAACTCTTTTGTTTGTTTTTTTGAGTTGAGATGTTTGGTAGGCCAAGTGTTGGTTGCCTTTTGTTTGTTTGGTAAACTTGTTGGTTGTGTGCTGCGTTGGAGTGCTGCGCTGGCCCCTGCCCAGGCTGGAAACTCCTGCTCTATTTGCTGTTGGGATATCGGTACGAGGTGAGTACAATCTGCTGTGTACCTCAGTGGGAGATTTGGGTAGGGTAGTGCTATTTGCTACCCGGAGCAATCTCCTTTCTTTTCCCCTTAGCGACGTGCTCCACTTTGGAATACGTTGGGGATGGTTATTTTGTTTGTTATTTTTGTGTGGTGTCCGTGGACGGAGCAGTTGTCCCGGGGGCACATCTGTGGCTTGGGGGGGAATTTTCCAGTGTGCTGGGGGGTTGTTCCATGCCAGAGGGCTACTGTGTGTAATTACCCACTGCGAATCCGCACGAAGACTAGGGTTGAGTTATTGTAGGATTTGGGGAAGCTCCTTATATATCTCATCTCCTGTGGTGCCCAGTGTGATTGGCGTTTCTCTTGTTGTCGGCTGGTGTGCTCAGAAGAGGGGAAGAGCGAGATCATTTTTAGTAGTTACTTTTGACTATGGGGTCTAACGTAGACAAGTCCATTTGTGTTCCATCAGAGGAACTGTTAGACGTATGTACTAAAGAACAGCTGTTGAAGATCGCTGAACTCTACCAAGTTGAAATTAGTGATAAACGTCAAAACAAATTGTTAGGTTGATATTGAAGGCCAATCTGATTGAGAGTGGTATAATTGTAGATACCATTGGGGCAGCCTCTGCCGAGGACTCGCCACCTCCCCAACCGTCTCCGCATGTCATTACAATGGCCGCTCCGTCTGTTAGCCCTAGTAGTCTTTCTTTTGAACAGCAGAAAGAACTGCTTCTGTTACAGCTCGATCATGATCGTGTTGAGCACGATAAGGAAATGGAATTTAAACAGGATTTTGAGCGTGCTAAAATCAAGCTACAACACTTCGAGGTGTATGTCGAGTGCAGTACGGTACCTATTGTGATCTACACCGACCATAACCCTATCACCTTTTTCGAGGTCTATGATGTGTCCTAACCAGAGGATAATGAGATGGTGTTTGTTTTTACAGGCAGTTCATCTCGATGTGCGGCACATCAGGGGGACTGATAACGTCGTTGCTGACGCGCTCTCTCGTGCGCCCTGTTCCTGAACGGGTCTGGTCCTATTGATCGGTGGACACACGTTTTCTCAAACGTGTTGTCCCCTAGTGTATGCATGTCGTCCACGTGACTGACCACTGTTTATTTTGTGTTGTCCTGTTTTCTTTTCCCTGCTGTCCTCGTTTTCTTCTTTCCTCTTAAAGGATGCTTCCTGTGCGCAAAGGTTGCTGAGGTCTGGGGAGGATGAGGTTGGCTGGGGCAGTGGGACAGTGTTATCCAGGGCAGTATTTTGTTGGTGTGGTGTTCCGGGGTACTTGGTGGCCCCAGGTTTTATGTGTCTGCTGAATTCTTTCTCTTTGCTCTTGTATTCCTTAATAGAATGTCGGTGAGTGGAGCCGGTGGAGTCGTCAGCGAAATGGGACACCCCTCGGCTTGGGTGTGGCCCAGGGATAAATGCTGCTTTCCCTGTACATCGAGGAAACTCTCTCCACACAGACACTGTTGGTTTTTGGTTGTGGCATTTTGTCTTGTTTGTGTTGGCACCTTTCAACACCCCTCATTATCACCATCTGTGCATGCAACCACTCACTTACACTACTGATAACACACACCATTGTTACTTGTTTATAGTTTACTTTAGTTAATAAATATATTTTTGATATTCCTTGATCTCTGCGTTGGCTCCCTTTTTGTTACTGGCTATGAGCTGGTTCATGACATAAGCAGTAGATACATCTCCTTCAAACCAAACACAATTCAATATTTTTGTAATACAATAGCCTAAAGTGAAGGCTCTTACAAACGTTTGTAACAGTGCAACCTTAAAATTAGTAAAACATCCATAGCAGTTGTTTTGGGGCTGCCAGAGGTGGAACTGCGTTTGAGCTGTCAAAACCAAAGTAGCTCTTGGCATTATACCTAAAGCGGATATTGACAATGGCTGCAGGGAGTCCCATTAATAGAAATCCCATGCAGCCTTATTTACAAGTTCGAACGCTGGAATATGTGCAGGGCCAGCTCCAGGCATAAGTGACGTAAGCCATCTTTTGGGGCCCCCTGAACCAATTATGAAGATTTGAATTTTTCTTTTCACCTCATGGCTAAATGTGTTGAACTGCATGAATGTTTAATAAAATTGCCAAATTTTCTCTTCGCATGGCAAAATGTGTAGAACTGCAGAAAATGTACTTTAACGTATATGTTTCTCTCCGCTGTCAAGAAGGGGCCACTAAGACTATTTTGCCCGCTTGATGGGGGTGGGGCCCCCAACCAAATCTTGCTTAGAGCCAACCCTGAATGTGAGATGTAATCTACACCTCGATTTGACAGCTCCAATGCAGTTCCACCTCCAACACTGCCAAAACATCTTCTGTGCGGATGTCTGTTATTGCCAGTTAACGCAAGATCTGATTGAATATAGGCCTCAAATTCAATAAACCGATGCATAACAACAATCTATGATATTCAGAGGCTGAGATTTCACAAGTCAGAAACCTTTTTTTGACTTTACTTTAATGGGAAATCTGTCGCCGTCAATTGAGCTATTCACTTACTGAAAACTGCACAAAAACCATAATGATTTTGGCTATTTTGATAGTCCCAGGTGTTCTGAATAAGAGATTATAATTGCTCCTTTTACAATATTACTGTAACGATCGTCGTAATCCTCCTCCTCGGATGAGGAGGAGAGGCGAGAAGGATCAGACCAATATGCGGAGTGGTTTGTGTCCATCATTATTTATTAAATCGAAACTGAACACGAAACAAAAGAACACAATGAAACAACCGACAAACAGTCCCGTGTGGCACGAATGCAGACACGAGATACAACCACCCACAAAACACACGTGAAACCCCGGCTACCTTAGTATGATTCTCAATCAGGGACAAACGATCTACAGCTGCCTCTGATTGAGAATCATACCAGGCCGAACACAAAACCCCAACATAGAAAAACACACATAGACAACCCACCCCAACTCACGCCCTGACCAACTAAATAAATAAAAGAAAAAGGAACAATAGGTCAGGAACGTGACAATTACAACACATTTGGTAGGAAGAATAACATCAAATATGGGTTGGACTAGATTTTTTTCATAATTATTATCATGAAATAGCCCAACAATATATGTCATGTTAAATCAAGTAGAATTGCAGGAACGTAGCTTTAAAACAGGAATGCCAGGGCAAAATTCTGGTCCTAGTCTGTCCCCGCTTGCACAATGTACTTTTAGTGCAATCTCAACTGCAATTCAGCTCATTTGGTTGTGCTATTAATTAGATGAAGCACAGTGATAACACATTCCGTTGTACAGATAAACAAAATATCTGTCATTGTTTTCTCATTTGAACTTTGTGCTAAATGGTTGAAAGTGCAGTTATAACACATTTAAGTGACAACTAAATTCCATTGGAATTTGGTCGTGGTTTTGGATGGTTGAAAGCATAGTGATAACACATTTGGAATTCAACAAACTTTTGGCTGTCTTTTTGAATGGGTGAATGTAGGTTAAATTCTCATTGATCAACATCTCAACCAAATATCCCCCAAATGTCCATGTTGAAATGACTTGGTGTGCCCAGTGGGATGTCACTGCAACTTACATGTTAATAATATGTCAGCTATGGTTTACTTACTTATGCTTTACCTACAAAGGTTACATTTTAACTTTTTTTTCTAGTTAGAACATGTTGACTTAAAGGCAATAGCTACAGTTGAATAGCTACAGTCATTAAAACTCTTTTTTCAACGTCTCCACAAATGTATTGTTAACAAACTATAGTTTTGGCAAGTCGGTTAGGACATATACTTTGTGCATGACACAAGTAATTTTTCCAACAATTGTTTACAGACAGATTGTTTCACTAATAAGTCACTGTATCACAATTCCAGTGGGTCAGAAGTTTACATACACTAAGTTGACTGTGCCTTTAAACAACTTAGACAATTCCAGAAAATTATGTCATGGCTTTAGAAGCTTCTGACAGGCTAATTGACATCATTTGAGTCAATTGGAGGTGTACCTGGGGATGTATTTCAAGGCCTACCTTCAAACCCAGTGCCTCTTTGCTTGACATCATGGGAAAATCAAAAGAAATCAGCCAAGACCTCAGAAAAACAATTGTAGACCTCCACAGGTCTGGTTCATCCTTGGGAGCAATTTCCTAACGCCTGAAGGTTCCACTTTCATCTGTACAAACAATAGTATGCAAGTATAAACACCATGGGACCATGCAGCCATCATACCGCTCAGGAAGGAGATGCGTTCTGTCTCCTAGAGATGAATGTACTTTGGTGCGAAAAGTGCAAATCAATCCCAGAACAACAGCAAAGGACCTTGTGAAGAAGCTGGAGGAAACAGGTACAAAAGTATCTATATCCACAGTAAAACGAGTCCTATCGACATAACCTGAAAGGCTGCTCAGCAAGGAAGAAGCCACTGCTCCAAAACCGCCATAAAAAAGCCAGACTACGGTTTGCAACTGCACATGGAGAAATGTCCTCTGGTCTGATGAAACAAAAATAGAACTGTTTGGCCATAATGACCATCGTTATGTTTGGAGGAAAAAGGGGGAGGCTTGCAAGCCGAAGAACACCATCCCAACCATGAAGCACGGGGGTGGCAGCATCATGTTGTGGGGGTGCTTTACTGCAGGAGGGATTGGTGCACTTCACAAAATAGATGGCATCATGAAGAGGAAAATTATGTGGATATATTGAAGCAACGCCTCAAGACATCAGTCAGGAAGTTAAAGCTTGGTCGCAAATGGGATCTTCCAAATGGACAATGACCCCAAGCATACTTCCAAAGTTGTGGCAAAATGGCTTAAGGACAACAAAGTCAAGGTATTGGAGTGGCCATCACAAAGCCCTGACCTCAATCCTACAGAAAATTTGTGGGCAGAACTGAAAAAGCGTGTGTGAGCAAGGAGGCCTACAAACCTGACTCAGTTACACCAGCTGGAAAATTACCCCAAGCATACTTCCAACGTTGTGGCAAAATGGCTTAATTAAGGACAACAAAGTCAAGGTATTCTGTCAGGAGGAATGGGCCAAAATTCACCCAACTTATTGTGGGAAGCTTGTGGAAGGCTACCCGAAACATTTGACCCAAGTTAAACATTTTAAAGGCAATGCTTCCAAATACTAATTGAGTGTATGTAAACTTCTGATCCACTGGGAATGTGATGAAAGAAATAAAAGCTGAAATAAATCATTCTCTCTACCATTATTCTGACATTTCACATTCTTAAAATAAAGTGGTGATCCTAACTGACTGATTAAATGTCAGGAGTTTTGAAAAACTGAGTTTAAATGTATTTGGCTAAGGTGTATGTAAATTTCCCGACTTCAACTGTACACTGTATATAGTGCAACATCTCCGCCAATGCCACTATAATCCATTCTACTGCAAATCATTAACATGAGGACATAAATGCTGCAATGCTCTTTGGCATTAACCAAATGCAAATCATCTTTTCCACATACTAAATGTCAGACTCAAATGGTAACCTCTGGAGCATGATAAAAATCTGCAAGAAATGCTCTGGTTACATGGAAATATGCAAACAAGCGACAGCTTGCTCTTGCACGCTGCAGACGCCAAGTTCCCTTCCAAGGTGTCAAGGGAAAAGAATGGTACTTTAATCCCATCTGAGGTTTCTTTTCCTGGGGTACGATGCCCGGAGTAATGACTCATCCCATGGGGGCTATATAGTGATACTTTTGTCGGTCCTGCAGACTCCTATTGTTGATGGAAAATGCATGAAGTTGAGTGAAACTTAATACAATGGTAAACTGAGTATGTGCATAAAAGGAACAATGGACTGTTGCGTTTAGGGAAAAGGACACGAGATTTTCTTGCAAGACATCAGTGTGTGAGACAAAGACAGGTCTGTTCGGGGAGAATGTTGTCTGGGTGTCAAGCGATAGATCATATTCTACCGTGAAGTTTCTTTGCAACTTGTTGTCTTAGTAACATAACAGCTACAGGTAAATAGCCATTCTGTGTGTCAATCTATATTACCAGGAAACACGGAGAAGCTCACCTGTCAAAGTTAAACTGTGTGTGTTGACTGATTGATTGACCAACCTGGGGCTAATAGAAGCAGGCTTGTCTATGCTTTCAACCAGACACTATTATGAGAGAGGAATTCCATATGTTTACAGGGTGTGAACTTTTATATGTTTGTGCAGGCAGACACCATATATAGAGCAAGAAGGGGGAGGGTGGAGTTGCACAGCAATAGTATATTTTCAATATCCACACATAAAGCACATATCTATCTATCCTCCTCCATCTCCTTCTGCATCCTAGTGTCTGCCCGCAGGGTGTCAAAGTGGGTGGAGGAGTCCTGCCCTGCCCGACATGAGGTAATGCTTACCTGTATTCCTACCTTCTGCCTCTCCCACCCATGTCCTACTCCCAACCTCCCTCCCTCATTCTGCCCTGTGCAGCATAAAAAGGGAACAGTGGCTGGGCAGTGCACCACATTATCTCTCCTCATCCCAGGCAGGCAGACTACCTCTCAGTAGCCATGTCCTTCTCCAGATCTAGCATGTCCTACAGCAGCAGCGGCGGTGGAGGCGGAGGTGGCACCATGTCCATGAGGTCTGGAGGTGGAGGTGGAATGGGTATGGGCTCCTCCCGCTTCTCCTCGATGGGTGGTGGTGGTGGTGGAGGAGGCCGCGTCACTGCCATGAGGGCCGGCAGTGTGTATGGAGGTGCAGGAGGCTCCGGGGTGCGCATCTCTAGCTCCTCGTTCGGTTCCGGCGGCGGAGGTGGTGGTGGTAGTGGTGGTGGCGGATATGGTTTCAGAATGGGAGGGGGCGGCGGCGGTGGCGGTTTTAGTTTTGGCATGGGAGGGGGCGGCGGCGGTGGCAGTTATGGTTTTGGCATGGGTGGGGGTGGGGGTGGCGGCGGTGGAGCTGACATTAATGTGTCGGTCAATGAGAAGGCCACAATGCAGAACCTGAACGACCGCCTGTCCACCTACTTGGAGAAGGTGCGCATGCTAGAGGCGGCCAACGCCGAGCTGGAGCTGAAGATCCGTCAGTTCCTGGAGAGCAAGACGTCCCCCAGCGCTCGTGACTACTCTGGCTTCCACGCTATTATCGCCGACCTTCAGGACAAGGTACGTGACGTGTCTCCTAGATGGCAAAAGCAGTCAATGATGAATGTTATGACAATGAATATTGGACAATGCAAAATGAATTGATTCAACCAAGATATTGCACCAAAGATAGATGCAACGACAGTATGCATATTTTTCCTTGCATCATTGAAAATAAAGCAGATCATTGAAGCTATTCCTTCCTCTCTCTTAAGAGCCCCTAGGCGATTGCGAAAGGTGCGATTTGTTTCTTTGTGCCATGCTTTACGATCAAAACGACAATAGGTTCCCTGTAATGCTTCTATGAGATATAATTTACAGTGCAGCTGAAACTCAGAACTC
Source organism: Salvelinus namaycush (assembly GCF_016432855.1). Classification (NCBI taxonomy): domain Eukaryota; kingdom Metazoa; phylum Chordata; class Actinopteri; order Salmoniformes; family Salmonidae; genus Salvelinus; species Salvelinus namaycush. The sequence goes on along the minus strand of NC_052308.1, from coordinate 65,309,448 downwards.
AGAGATTACAGTGTGGTATCACTGTTTGTGTGTACTGCATTTGTGGGAAATTTCATGCATACCCCATCCTGAAATGTTTTGCCATCCTCCACCTCTCAGATCCAGGCTGCCACCTGCTTGAACGGAAGCATCTATCTCAGCATCGACAACTCAAAGCTTGCTGCAGACGACTTCAGAAACAAGTAAGTACACCCAACACCATCCACAGATACAGTACACTGCTGGTGCATTACATTAACCACATGGAATAACCCCAAATCTGTAAAAACCCTCATACTGTTTTTTATTACATTTTGTGTTGAATCTACAAAAATAGAAACCAAATGACATTACCCTTCACCTCCACCATAACCACACCCTCCCAACAGACATATCAGAAGTGTTACTTTCTGATATTTTCCTAAAACTTAATGGAATACTAGAATCTATAACCCCCCTGCTATTCTCACAGAGGAACACATTCAGGCAGTTCTTTGACCTAAGCTCTCTCTATCTCTCAGGTATGAGAACGAGCTGGCCATGCGTCAGTCAGTGGAGGCTGACATCGCCGGGCTGAAGAGGATGCTGGACGAGATGACCATGGCCAGATCTGACCTGGAGATGCAGATCGAGGGGCTGAAGGAGGAGCTCATCTATCTCAAGAAGAACCATGAGGAGGTGGGTGTGGGCTGATGGAACATATCCATACAGTCCCTTAATGTATTACATCTATTGACCATGTCAACCTGCTATGGGTCTTCACTAGAACACCATTGCTGGCTTTCAAGCACATCTGTACTACGCAATGGTGTTCAAATCTATAATGAAGACAGAGGGCAGGTCAAGTTGTTACCATCAGGCAGAGGTTAGTCCCTTCTTAATCCTTTAAACTCACCCCTATGTGTTTCTCCACAGGAGCTGCTTGCCATGAGGACGCAGATGACTGGACAAATCAACGTGGAAGTGGACGCAGCACCACAGGAGGACCTGACCAGAGTAATGGCTGAGATTCGTGAGCAGTATGAGGCCGTTAGTGCCAAGAACCAGCGTGACCTGGAGTCCTGGTTCCAGACCAAGGTAGAACCTCTAGAACCCCTAAACTATGTTCATGGTGTAGATGTTCCTTTACTTCTAGTTGGTAACATTGTGACATTCTATCATGAGCTGAAATGTTGGTTTGTTTCTGTGACGATTGACCACATATTGTGTTTTACAGACAGAGACGTTGAACAAGGAGGTGGCGTCCAGCACAGAGGTTCTCCAGACCTCCAAGTCAGAGATCTCGGAGATCCGTCGCACACTGCAGGGCCTGGAAATTGAACTGCAGTCACAGCTCAGCATGGTGAGCTCTAATTACAAACATCTGACCAAGAACCACAGTTTAGGGCACATTACTTACACAACTTTCTGCAACTTTTATCAATAATCAACATTTGACTCTTTCATTATTCTCTACCATCCCTCAAGTATCACACTTTCACTTGGACTCTAACACTATCCCTCAAGTTGTTGTAGCCAGGCACCTCTACATTACTATAGCTAACCTCTACCTGCCTTCACATTCAATCACTAGAGCTAACTTTTCAGTATGACAGTAAACATTCCAAATTCCAAACCTACTCACACAGTTTTTTGACCCATCATCTCTGTCTCTCCCGGCCAATAGAAAGGCTCCCTGGAGAACACGCTGGCGGAGACGGAAGGCCGTTACTCCATGCAGCTGGGACGCCTCCAGAACCAAGTGACCAGTCTGGAAGAGCAGCTAATGTCTCTCCGCAGCGACATGGAACGCCAGGGCCAGGAGTACAAGATGCTGCTGGACATCAAGACACGCCTGGAGATGGAGATCGCTGAGTACAGGAGGCTGCTGGACGGAGAGGCTAGCGGGTAAGGCAAGAAGCGATTGGATGTCTCCCTCAACATTTGATTTTAAAAACAATGTTCATTTGAAGTTGACCTTACCATGAGCCATGGTTACTTTTGACATGAATCTACAGCTATGTGACCTTTAATAGATATTATGATCATAGATGTTAACTATGCTAACCATTGGTTTCCCTTCCTAACAGCCTTGTTCACAGCTCCTCGAAATCTGGACACAGCTCTTCCAGCTCCCACATCAGCTCCTCTAGCTCCGGCGTCAGCTCCGGCCTCAGCTCCTCCAGCTCCGGCCCCAGCTCATCTACCTCCACCACACGCAAGGTGGTGATCGTCACAGAGGAAATGGTGGACGGCAAGGTTGTCTCCTCAAGTGAAACCAAACACACCTCTTAAGGTCCCACACACACAGCGAGCCCTGCAGCAAGCAATGGGTTAACCACATAGAAATATAATTATAAACTAGAATGGTTATAGGAAATGTGAGGCCAGAACGTGGAATATTGCGGTTCCCCAGTGCTTTATTCATGCAACCTAAAATACAACGTTACAACTTATAAAAAGTATTTGTCAGATAAAAAATCCCTACCCTTGTTATCAGTGTTATTTGTTTAGGCCAGCTCTGGTTTACTCTAGTTTAAGATGTGCATAACGTCCTCCTATACTTTCTAGAATGGCTATAGCCCCTCAGACACCCATCATGGAACATTGACTTGAATGGGGATTTATTTTCTGGTAATTCTATTTCTATGGTTAACACCTCCAGAACAACATATTCTACTACATCTGGATGGGACACCAACAACAGACCCCATTGTGAATACAATAAAGATGCTCTGACTTGCTGACACCATCATTCTGTTTTCTGTGTCTTTCAACTTGATGTATCTGATCTGGCATGCTCCTATACGTCTGACTATCATATAGGTTGTCATCTTTTGCACATGAGGCCAATTCTATGGTCTTGAGAAAGCATATGTGTCAGTATGATCTTGAATATATTTATGACATTCACTCGTACTGAGTTTAATACTTGCCAATATTTTTAGAAATGCTGATAGTAGAAATTTGAATGCAAGTTGTCAGCAAAATTACATCATTCTATCTCTATTTATCAAACTCTCAGTTTTTCAAGCATTAGATTCAGAGTTATATACTGTATGAAGAGTGTTTGTGTAGTCAACTCTAGTGCTGGACACCATGTTTTGGTGGAAAGATGTCAAATTGAATTCAAGTCATATGAAATGAGAGCACAACATGTATCTGCTATGACATCCATACTCACAGATTCATATAGTCAGTCTATTATAAAGCATTAATATCTCTGAAACAAGTGAAACCACACAGTGGAGTTTATAGGGTTAGTGTTGACAAATATGACTGTGGGAGACTTGAGAAACTCATACAAGGCTTGAAAAGTAGAGTGCTCTACTCACAGTGGTGCACAGCCATAAATCAAGATGCAGACCACATGTAAGGGAAAGGGAAAGTGGGATACCTAGTCAGTTGCAGAACTGAATGCATTCAACTGAAATGTGTCTTCTGCCTTCATCCAATATAGTAATTCATGCATTCGGATTGATTGCTTTCATCTAAACGGATTGCTTTGCCCTGGCTCCTTCTATGTGTGAACATGTCACTGCGGACTGACAGACTGACTGCACATTTCTGATTTAGCATTGCTTATAAAAGCCATAATATCACTTGATTGTGTTCTAGAGAATATTGCTATAGAATGTCTTCTTCATTACATATTTGTTCAGGCAAAGGGGGTCTGTTTGTTTCTACATTGTATGTCTGGAAGAACCAGTTACGTAATGCCAATGGACAGGGGTTGAGTTACAGGTGAATCTGGTGAGTGACAGCGGACTCTATGTTGCACTGCTGTACTCTGCTCCGTGTGACAGCCACAAACAACCAGATAATAAGTTATGAATTATAAAAGGTTGAGGCTAAAATGAAGCGGTATACCTTAGTTTACACACAAACAAGCTATTGCATGCTCTATTTATATAAAGAAACAAACTAAAATCAAACTAAAACTGAACACTTTATGCCACTAGCTGAATGTCAGTGGAAAGTACATTCTAGTAGGGGGAATAATAATACAAGTATTCCTTTACTTTGCAAAATCTTGTTCATCTGCTTTCAGTTAGAGTTTATATTGTTTTTAAGATTAAGATGAAGAACCTTAATGGTCAATTGCACACAAGGTCCAAACCGAAATGACTTGCTCTTTTTACCCGACCCACACATACATACAGATTTTTTGGAGAGGTGTGGGGTGCTGCCACACTGGATGTCCGGGGAGCTTTTGTTGTGGGGGGTTAAGTGCCTTGCTCAAGGGCACAACAGCAGGCAATGACGTCTAAGATTTGATACCAGTAACCCTCCGGTTGCCAGCTCACTTCCCGACTGATTTTTCCCGTCAGATCCGAGATTCAATCTTGCAACCCGGTTGCTGGCTCCCCTCTCTAACTGCTAGCCTACCTGCCACCCTTTATGGGTGATTGCACAGTAGGCACAAGCTGCAATCCAAACTTAGAAGTGGGTGTACACCATTGCCTTATTTAACCCTTATTCTACCAGGTGAATTGACTGAGAAGATAACTCATTCTTATTTATAGCAACAACCTGGGAATAGCTGCAGGGGAGAGGTGAGGGGGTGAAAAAGTCGCTTAGAAAGCTTGGGATGATTAGATGGTCATCACGGTTGGAGGGCCAGATTTGGGAATTTAGCTAGGACATAATCATGGCCCACTAGATTGTGCGGTCTGTCATCTTTTTGGAGGGGAGAGGACAGGCAGAGGTCACTTTACATAGTTCATGCTTCATATATTTTCTCCTGGGGGGGTTCTGCATGTTCATTCCTGTCAAACATGTACATTCTTTGCTTGTGTCTGATCAACAGAGTAGCAGCAGCGTATATGATGATTGTTTGTGTGAGTGTGTGTGTGTGCATGTGTGTAGAGTCAGCATGAATGTGTGTGTGTGTTCTGTGTGTGTGAGAAAATTAAGTGTGTGTGTGTCAAATCAAATCAAATGTTATTTGTCACACACACTTGGTTAGCATATGTTCCTGCGAGTGTAGCGAAATGCTTGTTCTTCTAGTTCCGACAGTGCAGTAATATCTAACAAGTAATCTAACAAATTCTAACAAAATGTGTGTGTGTGTGTGTGTGTGTGTGTGTGTGTGTGTGTGTGTGTGTGTGTGTGTGTGTGTGTGTGTGTGTGTGTGTGTGTGTGTGTGTGTGTGTGTGTGTGTGTGTGTGTGTATGTATGTGTGGACGTGTTTAACTATACTTGTGGGGACCAGAAATCACCACAAGAATAGTAAACAAACAACATTTTGACCAACTGGAGACATTTTGTTGATCCCCACAAGGACAAAGGCTATTTCCAGGGGGGTTGGGGTTAAGGTTAGAATTAGTGTCAGGGTTAGATGTAGGTTTAGGAGCTAGGGTTAGTTTTAGGGTTAGGGTTAGGAGCAATTTTGAATTGGACTGAATTGTATGTCCCCACACGGTTAGCTGTGCAAGACTGTGTGTGTGTGTGTGTGTGTGTGTGTGTGTGTGTGTGTGTGTGTGTGTGTGTGTGTGTGTGTGTGTGTGTGTGTGTGTGTGTGTGTGTGTGTGTGTGTGTGTGTGTGTGTGTGTGTGTGTGTGTGTTGGAGTATCAATGTGAGTGTGTAGAGTCCTGTGAGTGTGCATAAAGTAAGTGCAAAAATAAAGAAATCCATAAAAAGGGTCAGTACAGATAGACCATGTAGTGATTTGGTTAGCTATTTAGTAATATCTCGTCCACAGATTTTCGTGGACAGATGAAACGGCGAGAATCTGTCAAGGCTCACGTAGAATAATGTCATTACGAGCGGCAGTAGTTCCTGGTTTTCCGTTTTCGTCATTGATTATTTGGATGAATCAGAATTGGGGCGAAGGCGGTGCGTAAACTGGTAGAGTGATTTTTAAGCCTGTGTGCGGATGATAAGCGGTTTCCACTTGATTCCACAGCCACAAAGTCATGATAAATACTGGTGAAATTTGTTAAAGGGAGGACTTTAGCCGAGAGTTTCCATGTGGCGAAGGAGGAAACTTCGCTTCCTTCCTTTGCACAAAGGTAATCATAATTGTTAACGGCATTCCCTCCAAAAGTAAAACAGGAAATGGCAAACTTTACGAGAAGCTTCTGGGTAACTGAGATGAGCTATTTAGCCGGCTGGGAACAGAAGCTGTCCAGGAGCTGTTGGTGTCACGTACTGGTACCACTTGCCGTGAGAACAGTTTATGGCTTGGGTGGCTGGAGTCTTTTCCGGGCCTTCCTTTCACACCGCCTGATATAGAAGTCATGGATGGTAGGGAGCTTGGCCCCAGGGATGTACTGGGCTGTCCACCCCACCCTCTGTGGCACCATGAAATCGAGGGTGGTGCAGTTGCCATACCAAGCAGAGATGCAGCCAGTCATGACGCTCTTAAGGGTGCAGCTGTATAACTTTTTGAGGACTTGAGGGCCAATGCCAAATCTTTTCAACCTCATGAGGAGGAAGATGCGCTGTCACGCCTTCTTCACGACTGTGTGTGTGGGCTATTTTAAGTTCTTAGTGATTTGGACACCGAGGAACTTGAAGCTCTCGACCCACTCCACTACATCCCCGTCGATGTGGATGGGGGAGTGCTCATCCCCCCTCTTTAATGTTGTCCACGATCAGCTCCTTGGTCTTACTGATGTTGAGGGAGAGGTTGCTGTCCTGGCACCACACTGTTAGATCACTGACCTCCTCCCTGTAAGCGGACCTCCTCTCCAAACTTGATGGTGTCGGAGTCGTGCGTGGCCAGGCAGTCGTGGGTGAACAGGGAGATCAAGAAGGGACTAAGCACACACCCTTTTGTGGCCGCCATGTTGATGGTCAGTGTGGCGGAGGTTATGTTGCCTACCCTCACCACCTTTTCAGGATCTAGTTGCAGAGGGAGGTGTCAATGAACAGCATTCTCACATAGGTATTCCTCTTCTCTTGTTGGGTGAGAGCAGTGTGGAGTGCAATTGAGTATGCGTCGATCTGTTGGGGCAGGATGCAAATTGGAGTTGGTCTAGGGTGTCTGGAATGATGGAGTTGATGTGTGCCATAACCAGCCTTTCAAAACAGTTCATGATTACAGATGTGAGTCCTACAGGGCGGTAGTCATTGTGGCAGGTAGTCTTAGAGTTCTTGGGAACAGGAATGATGGGGGCAGCTTGAGACGTGGGGATTAGAGACTGAGACAAGGAGAGGTTGTAAATGGCTGTTCTGCGCAAGCACTGAGAATGTGCCCTGGAATACTGAGTGTTTACCTGATTAGCGAGATCACCCAGGGCTCTGAATCGGCGGGTGCGCTCATGCACGGCTCGGTGTTGTTTTTGTTGAAGCGTGCATTAAATGCATTGAGTTCTTCTAGTAGAGAGACATCATTGGGAAGATCATGGCTGGGCCTTCCTTTGTAATCCGTAATGGACTATAGCCCCTGCCACATGCAGCGGGTGTCGAAGTCTGTGTAATAGGACTCCAGCTTGTTCCTATATTGTCCTTATGCTTGTTTGATGGCTGTCTGGAGATCGTAGCAGGACTTCTTGTACTTGTTTGTGTCCTCAGCCATAGCCCTGGGGTTGGCTGCGATATCCCTGTGTGCGCTAAGCCTGTCCTTTAGCTTAGCGCCAAACTCTGTGTTAAATCAGGGCTTTTGATTGGGGAAGTAGCGTCGCTGATGTATTTCCTAATAAAGCCGTTGGCGGAGGTGGTTAGCTTGTCGATGATATTGGCTGAGTAACGTAAAATATTCCAGTCAGTGCTAGCAAAGCAGTCTTGTAGCTTAGTCTCCGATTCGGGGGACCATTTCTCTATGGAGCGGGTATTTCCTGTTTGACCTTGTAGATAGGAAGTAGGAGTATAGAGTCATGATCTGATTTGCCGAAGTGGGGACGAGGAAGGGCCTTGTATGCTTGCTTGTGGATAGAGTAACAGTGGTCTAGGACTTTATCGCCCCTACTGGAGAAGGAGACGTGTTGATGGAAAGAACCAACCCAGATACAGGTTTCTGTGATTATATTAATTATCAATACCAATCATTAAAAACAACATACAGAGTAGAGAGACATCATTGGGAAGATCATGGCTGGGCCTTCCTTTGTAATCCGTAATGGACTATAGCCCCTGCCACATGCAGCGGGTGTCGAAGTCTGTGTAATAGGACTCCAGCTTGTTCCTATATTGTCCTTATGCTTGTTTGATGGCTGTCTGGAGATCGTAGCAGGACTTCTTGTACTTGTTTGTGTCCTCAGCCATAGCCCTGGGGTTGGCTGCGATATCCCTGTGTGCGCTAAGCCTGTCCTTTAGCTTAGCGCCAAACTCTGTGTTAAATCAGGGCTTTTGATTGGGGAAGTAGCGTCGCTGATGTATTTCCTAATAAAGCCGTTGACGGAGGTGGTTAGCTTGTCGATGATATTGGCTGAGTAACGTAAAATATTCCAGTCAGTGCTAGCAAAGCAGTCTTGTAGCTTAGTCTCCGATTCGGGGGACCATTTCTCTATGGAGCGGGTATTTCCTGTTTGACCTTGTAGATAGGAAGTAGGAGTATAGAGTCATGATCTGATTTGCCGAAGTGGGGACGAGGAAGGGCCTTGTATGCTTGCTTGTGGATAGAGTAACAGTGGTCTAGGACTTTATCGCCCCTACTGGAGAAGGAGACGTGTTGATGGAAAGAACCAACCCAGATACAGGTTTCTGTGATTATATTAATTATCAATACCAATCATTAAAAACAACATACAGACAGAACATTTTATTTTTGAGGTTGCAAAGGCTAATGGTGAAGACAAGGAAGTGTATAAAAGAAAAGGGTTATCATGGACCACATGAACCTCTTCCCCTCCCACCTCCCACAATCCTCGATCCCACGCCAGCACCAAGATGCCCGTTTCTGAGAGTTTGTAAAAGTCTGCAGAGTGCAGGTATAGTCATGAGAGTACATTTCACACTGCCATGTCATAGCACATGTTATTCTATATAGTTGAGAGATACACATATGCATGACACAAACCAGGAGAGTTTAGGAGATGTTATAGAGATAGAAATGTTTGACTAATGCGAACTTAAACTTTTGTGACCAGAGGCAAAAACACTCTTCGCATAATTTTACTCCTCTGGGTTTGAGAGTAATGTGGGTACGAAAGAAAGTGGGGAAGGGAGGGATAAGAGTGGGATATGGCTGTGCAATTTACTCTAGACTACATTTTATCATAATTATTATCATGAAATAGCATACCCAACAATAGATGTCATGCTAAACGAAGTAGAATTGCAGGAACTTAGCTTTAAAACAGAAATGCCAGGGCCACATTTCTGGTTCTAGTCTGCCCTTGCTTGCACCATGTACTTTTAATGCAAACTGCAATTCAGCTCATTTGGTTGTGCTATTAGATGAAGCACAGTGACAACACATTGAGTTGTACAAATACACAACATTTCTGTCATTGTTTTGCCATTTGAACCTTGTGCTAAACGTTTGAAAGTGCAGATATAACACATTTAGGTGACAACTAAACAAAAAATCAGACAATGTTTTTCCATTGTTTTGGATTGTTTAAAGCATAGTGATAACACATTGGGAATTCAACAAACTTTTGTCTGTCTTTTTGAATGGGTGAATATAGGTTATAATCTCATTGATCAACATCTCAACCAAATATCACCCAATTGTCCATGTTCAAATTGTAACGTCTGCTTCCAACTCACACTCTCATTTACGTAGATCCCCTGAACGCAGCTCACTTCCCAGGCCACTTTCCAGCTCACACTCTCAAACACATAGATCCCCTGCACTTTCCCCACATACAGAACATGGGACTCAAATGGCAACATCTGGAGCATGCTCTGGTTATATGGAAATATGCAAACAAGCAATAGCTTGTTCTTGCACGCTGCAGATGCCAAATTCCTTGCCAAGGTGTTAAGGGAAAAGAACAGTACGTTCTATCATTAATCACATGGGGTACGATGCCTAGAGTAAGATCTCATCCCATGGTGCTATAAAGTTGGAAATGGAAGGTAAACTACTTTTGTTGGACCTGCAGACAACTACAGTGGATGGAAAATGCATAAAGTTGAGTGAAACTTAATATAATGATACCTGAGTCTATGCATAAAATCACACACACTATGAAGCAACAATGGACTGTTAGGTTTAAGGAAAAGGACAGGCGGTGATGACTGATTGCATCACCGCCTGGTATGGCAACTGCTCAGCATCTGACCATAAGGCGCTACAGAGGGTAGTGCGTACAGCCCAGTACATCACTGGGGCCAAGCTTCCTGACATACAGGACCTACAGTATATACCAGGCGGTGTCAGAGGAAGGCCCCAAAAATTGTCAAAGACTCCAGAAACCGAAGTCATAGACTGTTCTCTCGGCAAGCAACACCGGAGCGCAAAGTCTTGGACCAAAAGGCTCCTTAACAGCTTCTACCCCCAAGCCATGAGACTGCTGAACAATTAATCAAATGGCAACCCGGACTATTTACATTGACCCCCAACCCCCACTGCCTCTTGCACCTTTGTTTTTATACTGCTGCTACTTGCTGTTTATTATCTATACATAGTCACTTTACAAATTACCTCGACTAACCTGTGGTGGTGGTGGTGGTTAAAGTTTCGGCATGGGAAGGGGTGGCAGCGGCGGTGGCGGTTATGGTTTCGTTATGGGAGGGGGTGGTGGTGGCTTTCAAGCACATGTGTGTTAAGCAATGCTGTTCAAATTCATAATGAAGACAGAGGGCAGGTCAAGTTGTTACCATCAGGCAGTGGTCAGTTACGTCTTAATCCTTTAAACTCACCACTATGTGTTTCTCCACAGGAGCTGCTGGCCATGAGGATGCAGATGACTGGACAGATCAATTTGGAGGTGGACGCAGCACCACAGGAGGACCTGACCAGAGTCATGGCTGAGATTCATGAGCAGTACGAGTCCTTAAGTGCCAAGAACCAGCGTGACCTGGAGTCCTGGTTCCAGACCAAGGTAGAACCTCTAGAAGCCCTAAACTATGTTCATTTTGTAGATGTTCTTTTACTTCTAGTTGGTAACATTGTCACATTCTATCATGAGCTGAAATGTTGGTTTGTTCCTGTGATGATTGACCACTTATTGTGTTTTACAGACAGACGTTGAACAAGGAGGTGGCGTCCAGCACAGAGGTTCTCCAGACCTCCAAGTCAGAGATTTCGGAGATCTGTCACACACTGCAGGGCCTGGAGATTGAACTGCAGTCACAGCTCAGCATGGTGAGCCGTAATTATTTACACGGACCACCATTTAGGGGGCATTACTTACACAACTTTCTACAACTTTCATGGATGCTAACTATGCTAATCATTGGTTTCCCATCCTCACAGCCTCTTTCTCAGCTGCTCGAAATCCGTCCACAGCTCCGGCCTCAGCTCCGGTCTCAGCTCCTCCAGCTCTGGCCTCAGCTCCTCTAGCTCCGGCCTCAGCTCCTCTAGCTCCGGCCTCAGCTCCGGCCCCAGCTCCTCCACCACACGCATGGTGGTGATCGTCACAGAGGAAATGGTGGATGGCAAGGTGCAAGCAATGGGTTAACAACATTGAATTAAATATCGGTTGAGTAACGTAAAATAACCCAGTCAGCGCCAGCAAAGCAGTCTTGTAGCTTAGTCTCCGATTCGGGGTACCATTTCTCTATGGAGTGTGTCACAAGTACTTCCTGTTTGACTTTGTAGACAGGAAGTAGGAGTATAGAGTCATGATCTGATTTGCCGACGTGGGGACGAGGAAGGGCCTTGTATGCTTGCTTGTGGATAGAGTAACAGTGGTCTAGGACTTTATCGCCCCTACTGGAGAAGGAGACGTGTTGATGGAAAGAACCAACCCAGATACAGGTTTCTGTGATTATATTAATTATCAACACCAATCATTAAAAACAACATACAGACAGAACATTTTATTTTTGAGGTTGCAAAGGCTAATGGTGAAGACAAGGAAGTGTATAAAAGAATAGGGTTATTATGGACCACATGAACCTCTTCCCCTCCCACCTCCCACAATCCTCTATCCCACGCCAGCACCAAGATGCCCGTTTCTGAGAGTTTGTAAAAGTCTGCAGAGTGCAGGTATAGTCATGAGAGTACATTTCACACTGCCATGTCATAGCACATGTTATTCTATATAGTTGAGAGATACACATATGCATGACACAAACCAGGAGAGTTTAGGAGATGTTATAGAGATAGAAATGTTTGACTAATGCGAACTTAAACTTTTGTGACCAGAGGCAAAAACACTCTTCGCATAATTTTACTCCTCTGGGTTTGAGAGTAATGTGGGTACGAAAGAAAGTGGGGAAGGGAGGGATAAGAGTGGGATATGGCTGTGCAATTTACTCTAGACTACATTTTATCATAATTATTATCATGAAATAGCATACCCAACAATAGATGTCATGCTAAACGAAGTAGAATTGCAGGAACTTAGCTTTAAAACAGAAATGCCAGGGCCACATTTCTGGTTCTAGTCTGCCCTTGCTTGCACCATGTACTTTTAATGCAAACTGCAATTCAGCTCATTTGGTTGTGCTATTAGATGAAGCACAGTGACAACACATTGAGTTGTACAAATACACAACATTTCTGTCATTGTTTTGCCATTTGAACCTTGTGCTAAACGTTTGAAAGTGCAGATATAACACATTTAGGTGACAACTAAACAAAAAATCAGACAATGTTTTTCCATTGTTTTGGATTGTTTAAAGCATAGTGATAACACATTGGGAATTCAACAAACTTTTGTCTGTCTTTTTGAATGGGTGAATATAGGTTATAATCTCATTGATCAACATCTCAACCAAATATCACCCAATTGTCCATGTTCAAATTGTAACGTCTGCTTCCAACTCACACTCTCATTTACGTAGATCCCCTGAACGCAGCTCACTTCCCAGGCCACTTTCCAGCTCACACTCTCAAACACATAGATCCCCTGGACGCATCTCACTCTCCAGATCCCAATCACCCTAATTCTGATAACCTATTCACACACCTGTATGTCATTATCACACACTATTTAGTTCAGTTCTTTGCACCCAATCATTGTGAAGTATTGTTTGTTTTTGACACACTTTTATTTGGAGCACTGGTTTTCGCGTGATTTAATCCTCCTATGTATGATAGTTTTGCCTGCCTCACTAACGACGCCTTTTCCCTGTACTTTAGCCTATCAGATTTCCTGTTATCTACCTATTTCCTGATCTCTCGGACTACATTACTAGCCTTTTCCCTGCCTGTACTTTTTGGACCCACTGTGTATGACCTGCTGCCTGCCCCTGGACCCAGCTACCTGCCTCCTCCTATGGTCCTTTACATTAAACACCTGCTGTGCCCTGCGCTTGAAACCAGCTCTCTGTCTCCCTCGTGTTCCTTACAGAAATGACATGGTGAGCCCAGTGAGATGTCACTGCAATTTACGTGTTAATAATATGTCAGCTATGGTGACAATTTACCTACATAGGTTAAATGTAACTTTTTTGTTACATATTCTAGTTAGACCGTGTTGACTTAAAGGCAATAGCTGTATATAGTGCAACATCTCCACCAATGTCACAATAATCCATTCTAATGCAAATCATTAATAACATGAGAACATAACTTCTGCAATGCTCATTGGCTTTAACGAAATGCAAATCAACTTTCCCACATACAGAACATGGGACTCAAATGGCAACATCTGGAGCATGCTCTGGTTATATGGAAATATGCAAACAAGCAATAGCTTGTTCTTGCACGCTGCAGATGCCAAATTCCTTGCCAAGGTGTTAAGGGAAAAGAACAGTACGTTCTATCATTAATCACATGGGGTACGATGCCTGGAGTAAGATCTCATCCCATGGTGCTATAAAGTTGGAAAAGGAAGGAAAACTACTTTTGTTGGACCTGCAGACAACTACAGTGGATGGAAAATGCATAAAGTTGAGTGAAACTTAATATAATTGTACCTGAGTCTATGCATAAAATCACAAACACTATGAAGCAACAATGGACTGTTAAGTTTAAGGAAAAGGACAGGCGGTGATGACTGGTTGCATCACCACCTGGTATGGCAACTGCTCAGCATCTGACCGTAAGACGCTACAGAGGGTAGTGCGTACAGCCCAGTACATCACTGGGGCCAAGCTTCCTGACATCCAGGACCTACAGTATATACCAGGCGGTGTCCGAGGAAGGCCCCAAAAATGGTCAAAGTCTCCAGAAACAGAAGTCAGAGACTGTTCTCTCGGCAAGCGACACCGGAGCGCCAATTCTTGGACCAAAAGGCTCCTTAACAGCTATCCCCAAGCCATGAGACTGCTGAACAATAAATCAAATGGCAACCCGGACTATTTACATTGACCACCCAACCCCCACTGCTTCCTGCACCTTTGTTTTTATACTGCTGCTACTTGCTGTTTATTATCTGTGCATAGTCACTTTACAAATTACCTCGACTAACCTGTGGTGGTGGTGGTTATGGTTTCGGCAGTGGAAGAGGTGGTGGTGGCTTTCAAGTACATGTGTATTAAGCAATGGTGTTCAAATTCATAATGAAGACAGAGGGCAGGTCAAGTTGTTACCATCAGGCAGTGGTCAGTCACGTCTTAATCCTTTAAACTCACCACTATGTGTTTCTCCACAGGAGCTGCTGGCCATGAGGATGCAGATGACTGGACAGATCAATTTGGACGCAGCACCACAGGAGGACCTGACCAGAGTCTTGGCTGAGATCCGTGAGCAGTACGAGTCCTTAAGTGCCAAGAACCAGCGTGACCTGGAGTCCTGGTTCCAGACCAAGGTAGAACCTCTAGAACCCCTAAACTATGTTCATGGTGTAGATGTTCCTTTACTTCTAGTTGGTAACGTTTTCACATTCTATCATGAGCTGAAATGTTGGTTTGTTTCTGTGATTGACCACTTTTTTTGATTTACAGACAGAGACGTTGAACCAGGAGGTGGCGTCCAGCACAGAGGTTCTCCAGACCTCAAAGTCAGAGATTTCGGAGATCCGTCACACACTGCAGGGCCTGGAAATTGAACTGCAGTCACAGCTCAGCATGGTGAGCTGTAATTACAAACATCTGACCAAGGACCACAGTTTAGGGCATATTACGTACACAACTTTCTGCAACTTTTATAAAAACTCAACATTTGACTTTTTCATCATTCTCTACCATCCCCAGCTCCTCCACCTCCACCACACGCATGGTGGTGATCGTCACAGAGGAAATGGTGGGTGGCAAGGTGCAAGCAACGGGTTAACAACATTGAAATATAATTCGTAGAATGGGTATAGGAAATGAGAGGCCAGCACATAGAATATTGCTGTTCCCCAGTGCTTTATTCATGCAACCTAAAATACGTTTCAATTTATACAAAGGGAACATTCACCTGAAAAGACTATCTTCATTATCTGTGTTATTTGTTAAAACTTCTTACGGCTGAGATCCCGTTAACGGGATCGACTTGACAACAGCCAGTGAGTGCAGGGCGCCAAATTCAAACAACAGAAATCTCATGATTAAAATTCCTCAAACAAAGAAGTATTTTACACCATTTTAAAGAAACTTGTTAATCCCACCACAGTGTCCGATTTCAAAAAGTCTTTACGACGAAAGCACACCATCTGATTATGTTAGGTCAGTACCTAGTCACAGAAAAACACAGCCATTTTTCCAGCCAAAGAGAGGAGTTACAAAAAGCAGAAATAGAGATAAAATTAATCACTAACCTTTGATGATCTTCATCAGATGACACTCATAGGACTTCATGTTACACAATACATGTATGTTTTGTTCGATAAAGTTCATATTTATATCCAAAAATCTTAGTTTACATTGGCGCATTATGTTCAGTAATGTTTTGCCTCCAAAACATCTGGTGATTTTGCAGAGAGCCACATCAATTTACAGAAATACTCATAATAAACATTGATAAAAGATACAAGTGTTATACATGGAACTTTAAATAAACTTCTCCTTAATGCAACCGCTGTGTCAGATTTCAAAAAAGCTTTACCGAAAAAGCACACCATGCAATCTGAGTACAGCTCGCAGACAACAAAACAAGCCATACAGATACCCGCCATGTTGTGGAGTCAACAGAAGTCAGAAATAGCATTATAAATATTCACTTACCTTTGATGATCTTCATCAGAATGCACTCCCAGGAATCCCAGTTCCACAATAAATGTTTGTTTTGTTCGATAAAGTCCATAATTTGTCCAAATACCTCCTTTTTGTTCGCGTGTTTAGTTCAAAAATCCAAATTCATGATGCGCAGGCCAGACGAAAAGTCAATAAATTCCATTACAGTTCGTAGAAACATGTCAAACGATGTATAGAATCAATCTTTAGGATGTTTTTAACATAAATCTTCAAAAATATTTCAACCGGAGAATTTCTTTGTCTTTAGAAACAAAAAGGAACGCAGCAACCTCTCACGGGGGCGCGCCTGAGTGAGCTCATGGCACTCTACCAGACACCTGGTTGAAACAGCTCTCATTCCCTCATCCTTCACAGTGGAAGCCTGAAACAAGGTTCTAAAGAATGTTGACATCTAGTGGAAGCCTTAGGAAGTGCAATATGACCCCATAGACACTGTATATTGGATAGGAAAACCTACAAACCTCAGATTTCCCACTTCCTGGTTGGATTTTTTCTCAGGTTTTTGCCTACAATATGAGTTCTGTTATACTCACAGACATCATTCAAACAGTTTTAGAAACTTCAGAGTGTTTTCTATCCAAACAGAACTCATTCTGTAGCACTTTTCCTGTCAGGGAGTGAGATTTCAGAAATCGAGGTCCCTGTTCTGAGGCCAGTTTATAAGTCCCCATGTAAGCCATCGGGCTACATGCACTGCATACGTCTTCCTCTAGATGTCAGTAAGCGGGGAGAATTTGAATGGAGTGGATTGCGCAATCTGGGACCTTATATAAGACCGTGGAGCGGAAGTACCATCCTTTTCAACGGTGCGCTTGGCGCAAGAAGACATCACAATGGCGTCCTGCAAACGCTTTCGTTTTAGTAGTTCTATATCTCCGGTCATGTTTTTATTCGTTATAGGTGTTAAAGACATCATAAGGTAGTTAATTTAAACCGACTTATAGCAGTTTATAGCAGTTTATTGCGATTTTCCTGGATTTCTTTGTGACGCGCTGTCACTAGTTGGACTCCTCTCCAGTGGGTGGCTAACGTTAGCGGCTAATTCGACAGGACAAGAGGACATCTTTCAGCCAAAAGACGATTGTTCTGAAGAAAGGACACCTTGCCCAAGATTCTGATGGAAGCTCAGCTAATAGTAAGCAGTCTTTATGCTGATAATTCATTGTTCTGTTGAAAAAAGTCAAATGCATAAGACGCCATTACTTGCAGTGTAGCCTTGCTTTATCGCACCCTGTATTGCGCAGTAACGTTAATTTTAAAAATGTAATTCAGCGATTGCATTAAGAACTAATTTGTCTTTCAATTGCTGTCCAACCTGTATTTTTTTAGTCAAGTTTATGAATAGTTTTCGATAAGAATAGGTGCCTTTCCAAGATGGCGGCGGACAGATTGCTTGACGTTATGGACACTATTCTCATTGTATAAGCACGATTTGTGCCGCTAAATATGCACATTTTCGAACAAACTCTATATGCATTGTGTAATATGATGTTATAGGACTGTCATCTGAAGAATTCTGAGAAGGTTAGTGAAAAAATTAATATATTTTGGTGGTTTATACGTTATTGCTATGTTTGGCTTGAATCAATGCTGTTGTGATGTTTGCTATTGTGCTAAGCTAATATAACGCTATATTGTGTTTTCGCTGTAAAACACTTAGAAAATCTGAAATATTGTCTGGATTCACAAGATCTGTGTCTTTCATTTGCTGTACGCTGTGTATTTTTCAGAAATGTTTTATGATGAGTATTTAGTTATTCCACATTGGTCTCTATAATTGCTCTGGCTGCTTCGGTGCTATTTTTGACGGTAGCTGTGATGGTAGCTGCAATGTAAAACTGATTTATACCTCAAATATGCAAATTTTTCGAACAAAACATAGATTTATTGTGTAACATGTTATAAGACTGTCATCTGATGAAGTTGTTTGTTGGTTAGTTTGGTTGGTTCTTGGTTAGTTAGGTTGGCTTTGTGCATGCTACCTGTGCTGTGAAAAATGTCTGTCCTTCTTTGTATTTGGTGGTGAGCTAACATAAATATACGTGCTGTTTTCGCTGTAAAACATTTTAAAAATCGGACATGTTGACTGGATTCACAAGATGTGTATCTTTCATTTGCTGTATTGGACTTGTTAATGTGTGAAAGTTAAATATTTCTAAAAAATATTTTTTGAATTTCGCTCTCTGCCTTTTCAGTGGAATGTGGGAGGAGTTCCGCTAGCGGAACGCCTGGGCTAGACAGGTTAACAAGTCCAATACAGCAAATGAAAGATACACATCTTGTTCTGGAGGTGTTAACCTGTCTCGCCCAGGTGTTCCGCTAGCGGAACTCCTCCCACATTCCACTGAAAAGGCAGAGCGCGAAATTCAAAAAATTTTTTTTTTTAATATTTAACTTTCACACATTAAACAGAACATCATATAACATTATTACACCACTACATATCGACAATACAAAATGTACGATACAAAATGTAATATACCACCATACAAAATTATTACAATGTATGCGTGTGTGTCTCTTTACAATCCCCGCTATTCCATAAGACGCATTTTTACTTGTTTTTTTTAAATCTGATTTTACTGCTTGCATCAGTTACCTGATGTGGAATAGAGTTCCATGTAGTCATGGCTCTATGTAGTACTGTCCGCCTCCCATAGTCTGTTCTGGATTGGGGATTGTGAAGAGACCTCTGGTGACATGTCTTGGGAGATGTCCGAACTGTGTGCTAGTAGTTTAAACAGACGGCTCGGTACATTCAGCTTGTCAACACTTCATACAAAAACAAGTAATGATGACGTCAACCCGTTTGCTGACTCGCCTCTCTAACCGCTTGGCTACCTGCCACCCTTAGGCACATCCTGCAATCTAAACTGAGAGGTGGGTGTACACCAGTGGTTTATTTAACTCTTAATTCTACCAGGTGAATTGACTGAGAAGAGAACACATTCTTATTTATAGCAACCACCTACAAAAAGTTGCAGTGGAGAGGTGTGGGAATGAAAGATAGTCATCCCGGTAGGAGGGCCAGATTTGGGAATTTAGCTAGGACATAATCATGGCCCACTAGATTGTGCGGTCTGTCATCTTTTTGGAGGGGAGAGGACAGGCAGAGGTCACTTTACATAGTTCATGCTTCATATATTTTCTCCTGGGGGGGTTCTGCATGTTCATTCCTGTCAAACATGTACATTCTTTGCTTGTGTCTGATCATCAGAGTAGCAGCAGCGTATATGATGATTGTTTGTGTGAGTGTGTGTGCATGTGTGTAGAGTCAGCATGAATGTGTGTGTGTGTTCTGTGTGTGTGATAAAATTAAGTGTGTGTGTGTGTGTGTGGGTGTGTGCGTGTGTGTTTGTTGGAGTATTGATGTGAGTGTGTTTGAGTGTGTAGAGTCCGTGCAGAAATTAAAAAAAGAATACATACAAAGGGTAATGCAGATTGTCTGTGTAGTGATTGTTAGCTTTTTAGTAAAATCTCATGGACAGATTTTCGTGGACAGATGAAACGGCAAGAATCTGTCAAGGCTCACGTAGAATAATGTGATTACGAGTGGCAGTGGTTCCTGGTTTTCCGTTTTCATCATTGATTATTTGGATGAATCAGAATTGGGGCGAAGGCGGTGTGTAAACTGGTGCAGTGATTTTCAAGCCTGTGTGCAGATGATAAATGGCTTCCACTAGATTCCACAGCCACAAAGTCAAACTTGGCTATATAATTTTTTTCTTCTTTTTAGCCATGATAAACACTTGTGAAATTAGCGATAGGGAGGGCTTTGGCCGAGAGTTTCCATTTGCAAGGGAGGAGACTTCGCTTCCTTCCTTGGCACGGAGGTAATTATAATCTCTCCAAAAGTAAAACAGGAATTGGAAACTTTCACGAGAAACCTCTGGGTAACTGAGATGAGCTATTTAGCAGTTTTATGGCTGGGGATAGAAGCTGTTCAGGAGCCTGTTGGTGTCACGTACTGGTAAGGCTTGCCGCACGGAAGCAGAGAGAACAGTTTATGGCTTGGGTGGCTGGAGTCTTCAACAATTTTCCGGGCCTTCCTTTCACACCGCCTGATATAGAAGTCATGGATGGTAGGGAGCTCGGCTCCAGGGATGTACTGGGCTGTCCGCCCCACCCTCTGTAGCACCATGCGATCGAGGGTGGTGCAGTTGCCATACCAAGCAGTGATGCAGCCAGTCATGATGCTCTCAATGGTGCAGCTATATAACTTTTTGAGGATTTGAGGGCCCATGCCAAATCTTTTCAACCTCCTGAGGAGGAAGACGCGCTTTCATGCCTTCTTCACGGCCGTGGGCCATTTTAAGTCCTTATTGATTTATACACAAAGCAACTTGAAGCTTTTGACCCACTTCACTACATCCCCGTCGATGTGGATGAGGGATTGCTCACCCCCCTGTTTCATGTAGTCCATGATCAGCTCCTTGGTCTTACTGATGTTGAGGGAGAGGTTGTTGTCCTGGCACCACACTGTCAGATCATTAACCTCCACCCTGTAGGCGGTGTTATACTCACCGGTGATCAGGCCTACCACCATTGTGTCGTCAGCAAACTTGATGAGGGTGCCGGAGTCGTGCGTGGCCACACAGTCATGGATGAACAGGGAGGACAAGAGGGGACTAAGCACACCCCCCAGTTGGGCCCCCGTGTTGAGGATCAGTGTGGCTGAGGCTATGTTGCCTACCCTCACCACCTTGGGTCGGCCTATCAGGAAATCCAGGATCCAGTTGCAGAAGGAGGTGTTCAGTCACAGGTTCCTCGTGGGCTTGGAGGGGACTATGGTGTTGAACGCTGAGCTGTAGTCAATGAACAGCATTCTCACATAGGTATTACTCTTATCTAGGTGGGTGAAATCAATGTGGAGTGCAATTGAGATTGCGTCGTCTATGAATCTGTTAGGGCAGAATGCAAATTGGAGTGGGTCTAGGTTCTAGGGTGTCTGGAATAATAGAGTTGATGTGTGCCATAACCAGCCTTTCAAAACACTTCATGATTACAGATGTGAGTCCTACAGGGCGGTGGTCATTGTGGCAGATAGTCTTAGAGTTCGTGGGAACAGGAATGATGGTGGTCAGCTTGAGACATGTTGGGATTAAAGACTGAGACAAGGAGAGGTTGTAAACGGCTGTTCTGCACAAGCTCTGAGAACGTGCCCTGGAATGCTGTCCGGCATCACGGCCTTGTGAGTGTTTACCTGATTAGCGAGATCCGCCAGTCCTCCGGCTCTGCGGTGGCCCTCATTCACGGCTCTGTGCTGTTTTTGTCGAAGCGTGCATTAAATTAATTGAGTTCTTCTGGTAGAGAGGTATCATTGGGCAGATCATGGCTGGGCCTTCCTTTGTAATCCATAATGGACTATAGCCCCTGCCACATGCGGTGGGCGGCGGAGTCTATGTAATAGGATTCCAGCTTGTTCCTATACTGTCCTTTTGCTTGTTTGATGGCTCGGTGGAGATCGTAAAGGGACTTTGTGTCCTCAGCCGTAGCCTCGGTGTTGGCTGCGATAGCCCTTTGTGCGGTAAACCTGTCCTTTAGCTTAGCGCCAACCTCTGTGTTAAACCAGGGCTTTTGATTGGGGAAGCAGTGAACCTTCACTGTGGGGACAACGTCGCTGATGTATTTCCTAATGAAGCCATTGATGGAGGTGGTTAGCTTGTTGATGCTATCAGCGGAGTACCGGAACATATTTCAGTCAGTGCTAGCAAAGCAGTCCTGTAGCATAGCGTGTCACAGATACTTCCTGGTTGACCTTGTAGATAGGAAGCAGGAGTATAGAGTGATGATCTGATTTTCCAAAGGGGGGACGTGGAAGGTCCTTGTATGCTTGCTTGTGGATAGAGTAACAGTCGCCTAGGACTTTATCGCCCCTAGTGGAGAAGGAGACGTGTTGATGGAACGAACCAACCCAGATACAGGTTTCTGGGATTATACTAGTTATTAATTCTCTTCCCCTCCCACCTCCCACAATCCCAGATCCCCAGCCAGCACCCAGATGCCGGTTTCTGAGTGTTTGTAAAAGTCTGCAGAGTGCAGGTATAGTCATGAGAGTACATTGCACACTGCCATGTCATAGCACATGTTATTCGATATAGTTGAGAGATACACATATGCATGACACAAACCAGGAGAGTTTAGGAGATGTTTCAGATATAGAAATGTTTGACTAATGCAAACTTCAACTTTTGTGACCAGAGGTAAAAAAAACACTCCTCGCATAATTTTACACCTCCATGTTTGGGTAGGAAAGAACGTGGGGAATGGAGGGATAACAGTGTAGTATGGCTGTGCAACAGGAAAAGGAGTACCGAGCACTCCCCAATTCTCATCGACCGAGTTGTGGTGGAGCAGGTTGAGAGCTTCAAGATCCTTGGTGTCCACATCACCAACAAACTATCATGGTCCAAACACACTAAGACAATCGTGAAGAGGGAACCACAAAATCTTTTCCCCCTCAGATCCTCAAAAGGTTCAACAGCTGCACCATTGAGAGCATCCTGACTGGTTGTATCACTGCCTGGTATGACAACTGCTCGGTCTCCGACTGCACGGCACTACAGAGAGTAGTGCGTACGGCCCAGTACATCACTGGGGCCAAGCTTCCTGCCATCCAGGACCTCTATGCCAGGTGGTGTCAGAGGAAGGCCCTAAAAATTGTTAAGACTCCAGCCTCCCTAGTCACAGACTGTTCTCTCTGCTAAAGCACGGCAGAGGTGCTGTAGGTCCAGAGGTGCTCTAGGTCCATCTTAGCAGCTTCTACACCAAACCATAAGACTCCTGAACAGCTAATCAAAGGGCTACCCAGACCCCTCTTTTACGCTGCATCTACTCTCTGTTTATTATCTATGCATGGTCACTTTAACTCTACCTACTTGTACATATTGCTATTGTTATTTTACTGCTGCTGTTTAATTATGTGTTACTTTTATTTTTAGATTTGGCCTCCCGAGTGGCGCAGCTGTCTAAGACACTGCATGCAGTGTTGAGGCGTCACTGCAGCCTGGGGTTAGATCCCAGGCTGTGTCACAGCCGGCCGTGACCAGGAGACCCATGGGGCGACGCACAATTAGCCCAGTGTTGTCCGGGTTAGGGGAGGGTTTGGCCGGCCGGGATATCCTTGTCCCATCGTGCTCTAGCAACTCCTTGTGGTGGGCTGGGCGCCTGCAAGCTGATTTCGATTGTCAGTTGGATGGTGTTTCCTCCGACACATTGGTGTGGCTGTCTTCCCGGTTAAGCGAGCAGTGTGTCAAGAAGCAGTGCGGCTTGGCAGGGTTGTGTTTCGGAGGATGCATGGCTCTCGACCTTCGCCTCTCCGGAGTCCGTTTGGGAGTTGCAGCGATGAGACAAGATCGTAGCTACCAATTGGAGATCACGGGGGAAAAATTATTAAAAACTAGATAGATTCACTGTTGCTATCAAAGTCATTCCAAAGGGTAGATTTAACAGAGCAAATAAAACTTAACCATACTTTATTAATGTAATATGTATTCGGCGCACGTGACAAATACACTTTGATTTGATTTCATCAACGTTGCTATTTAGGCCTATAGCATTTGCGAAAAGTCATCAACAGCTATTATTTAAATTTAACTCAGAATAAAAATGTAATTGATAATACATATAGGCCTAGGGTTTCAAGCTTTTAATTCCAGTTTGTCGACAACTTAATAATGAATGTGTTGGATTCACATCTCCATCTCAACCAAAAGAATAAGACTAAGCCATTTGGAACAGCTCTCCTTCAAATGTTGATATTTGGTTGCACTGGCCAAATTTAATTCAGTATCACTTTTGCACTACAGTAAATAGCCTAATAACTTGTCGACAACAAGCATGTTGGATTTACTTCTCCATCTCAACCAAAATCTATAGGATTGAGACAGTGGCACAAATGAAACTAGCTAAGTGTGAAGACCCTCCCACTGGGCGGAGCCTGTAGAGTCGTCAGCAAAATTGGACACACCTGGGCTCGTGTGTGTCCTGGAGATAAATATACCTTTCCCCCCTACATTGAGGAGACTCTCTACACAGACACTGTTGGTTTTTGGTTGTGTCATTTTGTGGCTTGTTGGTTTTGGCACCTCTCAAACCCCTCAATATCACCATCTATGCACGCTACCACTCACTTACATTACTGACCTCACACACCATTGTTACATTTATAGTTTACTTTAGTTAATAAATATGTTTTTGTTATTCCTTGACCTCTGCCTTGGCTCCCTTTTTGTTATGGGTTGCGAGCCGGTTCGTGATAAGTGGGGGCTCTTCCGGGATCATAAGGTTGGTTCCTAGACATTTTGGCGTATAGGATTTTGTTGCATTATGATAGATTAACGCTAATTGGGATGCGATTTGGTCTGTATTCAGTGCCTTGTCTTATAAGTGTTCGGTATAGTTCCTTAGAGACGTGTCAGTGATTTTGGTTGTCCAGTGATGTCGTCAAACGGGAGAAGTATGCCAGTAGGCTTAATACTAGTGTCGCTAAGCTAACTGGTAAGTGTAGTTTGTTTGGGAGAATGTGGAGTTAGTGTTTTGATAAACTCTTTTGTTTGTTTTTTTGAGTTGAGATGTTTGGTAGGCCAAGTGTTGGTTGCCTTTTGTTTGTTTGGTAAACTTGTTGGTTGTGTGCTGCGTTGGAGTGCTGCGCTGGCCCCTGCCCAGGCTGGAAACTCCTGCTCTATTTGCTGTTGGGATATCGGTACGAGGTGAGTACAATCTGCTGTGTACCTCAGTGGGAGATTTGGGTAGGGTAGTGCTATTTGCTACCCGGAGCAATCTCCTTTCTTTTCCCCTTAGCGACGTGCTCCACTTTGGAATACGTTGGGGATGGTTATTTTGTTTGTTATTTTTGTGTGGTGTCCGTGGACGGAGCAGTTGTCCCGGGGGCACATCTGTGGCTTGGGGGGGAATTTTCCAGTGTGCTGGGGGGTTGTTCCATGCCAGAGGGCTACTGTGTGTAATTACCCACTGCGAATCCGCACGAAGACTAGGGTTGAGTTATTGTAGGATTTGGGGAAGCTCCTTATATATCTCATCTCCTGTGGTGCCCAGTGTGATTGGCGTTTCTCTTGTTGTCGGCTGGTGTGCTCAGAAGAGGGGAAGAGCGAGATCATTTTTAGTAGTTACTTGTGACTATGGGGTCTAACGTAGACAAGTCCATTTGTGTTCCATCAGAGGAACTGTTAGACGTATGTACTAAAGAACAGCTGTTGAAGATCGCTGAACTCTACCAAGTTGAAATTAGTGATAAACGTCAAAACAAATTGTTAGGTTGATATTGAAGGCCAATCTGATTGAGAGTGGTATAATTGTAGATACCATTGGGGCAGCCTCTGCCGAGGACTCGCCACCTCCCCAACCGTCTCCGCATGTCATTACAATGGCCGCTCCGTCTGTTAGCCCTAGTAGTCTTTCTTTTGAACAGCAGAAAGAACTGCTTCTGTTACAGCTCGATCATGATCGTGTTGAGCACGATAAGGAAATGGAATTTAAACAGGATTTTGAGCGTGCTAAAATCAAGCTACAACACTTCGAGGTGTATGTCGAGTGCAGTACGGTACCTATTGTGATCTACACCGACCATAACCCTATCACCTTTTTCGAGGTCTATGATGTGTCCTAACCAGAGGATAATGAGATGGTGTTTGTTTTTACAGGCAGTTCATCTCGATGTGCGGCACATCAGGGGGACTGATAACGTCGTTGCTGACGCGCTCTCTCGTGCGCCCTGTTCCTGAACGGGTCTGGTCCTATTGATCGGTGGACACACGTTTTCTCAAACGTGTTGTCCCCTAGTGTATGCATGTCGTCCACGTGACTGACCACTGTTTATTTTGTGTTGTCCTGTTTTCTTTTCCCTGCTGTCCTCGTTTTCTTCTTTCCTCTTAAAGGATGCTTCCTGTGCGCAAAGGTTGCTGAGGTCTGGGGAGGATGAGGTTGGCTGAGGCAGTGGGACAGTGTTATCCAGGGCAGTATTTTGTTGGTGTGGTGTTCCGGGGTACTTGGTGGCCCCAGGTTTTATGTGTCTGCTGAATTCTTTCTCTTTGCTCTTGTATTCCTTAATAGAATGTCGGTGAGTGGAGCCGGTGGAGTCGTCAGCGAAATGGGACACCCCTCGGCTTGGGTGTGGCCCAGGGATAAATGCTGCTTTCCCTGTACATCGAGGAAACTCTCTCCACACAGACACTGTTGGTTTTTGGTTGTGGCATTTTGTCTTGTTTGTGTTGGCACCTTTCAACACCCCTCATTATCACCATCTGTGCATGCAACCACTCACTTACACTACTGATAACACACACCATTGTTACTTGTTTATAGTTTACTTTAGTTAATAAATATATTTTTGATATTCCTTGATCTCTGCGTTGGCTCCCTTTTTGTTACTGGCTATGAGCTGGTTCATGACATAAGCAGTAGATACATCTCCTTCAAACCAAACACAATTCAATATTTTTGTAATACAATAGCCTAAAGTGAAGGCTCTTACAAACGTTTGTAACAGTGCAACCTTAAAATTAGTAAAACATCCATAGCAGTTGTTTTGGGGCTGCCAGAGGTGGAACTGCGTTTGAGCTGTCAAAACCAAAGTAGCTCTTGGCATTATACCTAAAGCGGATATTGACAATGGCTGCAGGGAGTCCCATTAATAGAAATCCCATGCAGCCTTATTTACAAGTTCGAACGCTGGAATATGTGCAGGGCCAGCTCCAGGCATAAGTGACGTAAGCCATCTTTTGGGGCCCCCTGAACCAATTATGAAGATTTGAATTTTTCTTTTCACCTCATGGCTAAATGTGTTGAACTGCATGAATGTTTAATAAAATTGCCAAATTTTCTCTTCGCATGGCAAAATGTGTAGAACTGCAGAAAATGTACTTTAACGTATATGTTTCTCTCCGCTGTCAAGAAGGGGCCACTAAGACTATTTTGCCCGCTTGATGGGGGTGGGGCCCCCAACCAAATCTTGCTTAGAGCCAACCCTGAATGTGAGATGTAATCTACACCTCGATTTGACAGCTCCAATGCAGTTCCACCTCCAACACTGCCAAAACATCTTCTGTGCGGATGTCTGTTATTGCCAGTTAACGCAAGATCTGATTGAATATAGGCCTCAAATTCAATAAACCGATGCATAACAACAATCTATGATATTCAGAGGCTGAGATTTCACAAGTCAGAAACCTTTTTTTGACTTTACTTTAATGGGAAATCTGTCGCCGTCAATTGAGCTATTCACTTACTGAAAACTGCACAAAAACCATAATGATTTTGGCTATTTTGATAGTCCCAGGTGTTCTGAATAAGAGATTATAATTGCTCCTTTTACAATATTACTGTAACGATCGTCGTAATCCTCCTCCTCGGACGAGGAGGAGAGGCGAGAAGGATCAGACCAATATGCGGAGTGGTTTGTGTCCATCATTATTTATTAAATCGAAACTGAACACGAAACAAAAGAACACAATGAAACAACCGACAAACAGTCCCGTGTGGCACGAATGCAGACACGAGATACAACCACCCACAAAACACACGTGAAACCCCGGCTACCTTAGTATGATTCTCAATCAGGGACAAACGATCTACAGCTGCCTCTGATTGAGAATCATACCAGGCCGAACACAAAACCCCAACATAGAAAAACACACATAGACAACCCACCCCAACTCACGCCCTGACCAACTAAATAAATAAAAGAAAAAGGAACAATAGGTCAGGAACGTGACAATTACAACACATTTGGTAGGAAGAATAACATCAAATCTGGGTTGGACTAGATTTTTTTCATAATTATTATCATGAAATAGCCCAACAATATATGTCATGTTAAATCAAGTAGAATTGCAGGAACGTAGCTTTAAAACAGGAATGCCAGGGCCAAATTCTGGTCCTAGTCTGTCCCCGCTTGCACAATGTACTTTTAGTGCAATCTCAACTGCAATTCAGCTCATTTGGTTGTGCTATTAATTAGATGAAGCACAGTGATAACACATTCCGTTGTACAGATAAACAAAATATCTGTCATTGTTTTCTCATTTGAACTTTGTGCTAAATGGTTGAAAGTGCAGTTATAACACATTTAAGTGACAACTAAATTCCATTGGAATTTGGTCGTGGTTTTGGATGGTTGAAAGCATAGTGATAACACATTTGGAATTCAACAAACTTTTGTTTATCTTTTTGAATGGGTGAATGTAGGTTAAATTCTCATTGATCAACATCTCAACCAAATATCCCCCAAATGTCCATGTTGAAATGACTTGGTGTGCCCAGTGGGATGTCACTGCAACTTACATGTTAATAATATGTCAGCTATGGTTTACTTACTTATGCTTTACCTACAAAGGTTACATTTTAACTTTTTTCTAGTTAGACCATGTTGACTTAAAGGCAATGGCTACAGTTGAAAAGCTACAGTCATTAAAACTCTTTTTTCAACGTCTCCACAAATGTATTGTTAACAAACTATAGTTTTGGCAAGTCGGTTAGGACATATACTTTGTGCATGACACAAGTCATTTTTCCAACAATTGTTTACAGACAGATTGTTTCACTAATAAGTCACTGTATCACAATTCCAGTGGGTCAGAAGTTTACATACACTAAGTTGACTGTGCCTTTAAACAACTTAGACAATTCCAGAAAATTATGTCATGGCTTTAGAAGCTTCTGACAGGCTAATTGACATCATTTGAGTCAATTGGAGGTGTACCTGGGGATGTATTTCAAGGCCTACCTTCAAACCCAGTGCCTCTTTGCTTGACATCATGGGAAAATCAAAAGAAATCAGCCAAGACCTCAGAAAAACAATTGTAGACCTCCACAGGTCTGGTTCATCCTTGGGAGCAATTTCCTAACGCCTGAAGGTTCCACGTTCATCTGTACAAATAATAGTATGCAAGTATAAACACCATGGGACCATGCAGCCATCATACCGCTCAGGAAGGAGATGCGTTCTGTCTCCTAGAGATGAATGTACTTTGGTGCGAAAAGTGCAAATCAATCCCAGAACAACAGCAAAGGACCTTGTGAAGAAGCTGGAGGAAACAGGTACAAAAGTATCTATATCCACAGTAAAACGAGTCCTATCGACATAACCTGAAAGGCTGCTCAGCAAGGAAGAAGCCACTGCTCTAAAACCGCCATAAAAAAGCCAGACTACGGTTTGCAACTGCACATGGAGAAATGTCCTCTGGTCTGATGAAACAAAAATAGAACTGTTTGGCCATAATGACCATCGTTATGTTTGGAGGAAAAAGGGGGAGGCTTGCAAGCCGAAGAACACCATCCCAACCATGAAGCACGGGGGTGGCAGCATCATGTTGTGGGGGTGCTTTACTGCAGGAGGGACTGGTGCACTTCACAAAATAGATGGCATCATGAAGAGGAAAATTATGTGGATATATTGAAGCAACATCCCAAGACATCAGTCAGGAAGTTAAAGCTTGGTCGCAAATGGGATCTTCCAAATGGACAATGACCCCAAGCATACTTCCAAAGTTGTGGCAAAATGGCTTAAGGACAACAAAGTCAAGATATTGGAGTGGCCATCACAAAGCCCTGACCTCAATCCTACAGAAAATTTGTGGGCAGAACTGAAAAAGCGTGTGTGAGCAAGGAGATCTACAAACCTGACTCAGTTACACCAGCTGGAAAATTACCCCAAGCATACTTCCAACGTTGTGGCAAAATGGCTTAATTAAGGACAACAAAGTCAAGGTATTCTGTCAGGAGGAATGGGCCAAAATTCACCCAACTTATTGTGGGAAGCTTGTGGAAGGCTACCCGAAACATTTGACCCAAGTTAAACATTTTAAAGGCAATGCTTCCAAATACTAATTGAGTGTATGTAAACTTCTGATCCACTGGGAATGTGATGAAAGAAATAAAAGCTGAAATAAATCATTCTCTCTACCATTATTCTGACATTTCACATTCTTAAAATAAAGTGGTGATCCTAACTGACTGATTAAATGTCAGGAGTTTTGAAAAACTGAGTTTAAATGTATTTGGCTAAGGTGTATGTAAATTTCCCGACTTCAACTGTACACTGTATATAGTGCAACATCTCCGCCAATGCCACTATAATCCATTCTACTGCAAATCATTAACATGAGGACATAAATGCTGCAATGCTCTTTGGCATTAACCAAATGCAAATCATCTTTTCCACATACTAAATGTCAGACTCAAATGGTAACCTCTGGAGCATGATAAAAATCTGCAAGAAATGCTCTGGTTACATGGAAATATGCAAACAAGCGACAGCTTGCTCTTGCACGCTGCAGACGCCAAGTTCCCTTCAAGGTGTTAAGGGAAAAGAATGGTACTTTAATCCCATCTGAGGTTTCTTTTCCTGGGGTACGATGCCCGGAGTAATGGCTCATCCCATGGGGGCTATATAGTGATACTTTTGTCGGTCCTGCAGACTCCTATTGTTGATGGAAAATGCATGAAGTTGAGTGAAACTTAATACAATGGTAAACTGAGTATGTGCATAAAAGGAACAATGGACTGTTGCGTTTAGGGAAAAGGACACGAGATTTTCTTGCAAGACATCAGTGTGTGAGACAAAGACAGGTCTGTTCGGGGAGAATGTTGTCTGGGTGTCAAGCGATAGATCATATTCTACCGTGAAGTTTCTTTGCAACGTGTTGTCTTAGTAACATAACAGCTACAGGTAAATAGCCATTCTGTGTGTCAATCTATATTACCAGGAAACACGGAGAAGCTCACCTGTCAAAGTTAAACTGTGTGTGTTGACTGATTGATTGACCAACCTGGGGCTAATAGAAGCAGGCTTGTCTATGCTTTCAACCAGACACTATTATGAGAGAGGAATTCCATCTGTTTACAGGGTGTGAACTTTTATATGTTTGTGCAGGCAGACACCATAT
This sequence comes from Salvelinus namaycush, assembly GCF_016432855.1. Lineage (NCBI taxonomy): Eukaryota > Metazoa > Chordata > Actinopteri > Salmoniformes > Salmonidae > Salvelinus > Salvelinus namaycush. The sequence continues at coordinate 65,278,458 of NC_052308.1, read as the reverse complement.
ATAGAGCAAGAAGGTGAAGGGTGGAGTTGCACAGCAATAGTATATTTTCAATATCCACACATAAAGCACATATCTATCTATCCTCCTCCATCTCCTTCTGCATCCTAGTGTCTGCCCGCAGGGTGTCAAAGTGGGTGGAGGAGTCCTGCCCTGCCCGACATGAGATAATGCTTACCTGTATTCCTACCTTCTGCCTCTTCCACCCATGTCCTACTCCCACCCTCCCTCCCTCATTCTGCCCTGTGCAGCATAAAAAGGGAACAGTGGCTGGGCAGTGCACCACATTATCTCTCCTCATCCCAGGCAGGCAGACTCCCTCTCAGCAGCCATGTCCTTCTCCAGATCTAGCATGTCCTACAGCAGCAGCGGCGGTGGAGGCGGAGGTGGCACCATGTCCATGAGGTCTGTAGGTGGAGGTGGAATGGGTATGGGCTCCTCCCGCTTCTCCTCGATGGGTGGTGGTGGAGGTGGAGGAGGCCGCGTCACTGCCATGAGGGCCGGCAGTGTGTATGGAGGTGCAGGAGGCTCCGGGGTGCGCATCTCTAGCTCCTCGTTTGGTTCCGGCGGCGGAGGTGGTGGTGGTAGTGGTGGTGGCGGATATGGTTTCAGAATGGGAGGGGGCGGCGGCGGTGGCGGTTTTAGTTTTGGCATGGGAGGGGGCGGCGGCGGTGGCAGTTATGGTTTTGGCATGGGTGGGGGTGGGGGTGGCGGCGGTGGAGCTGACATTAATGTGTCGGTCAATGAGAAGGCCACAATGCAGAACCTGAACGACCGCCTGTCCACCTACTTGGAGAAGGTGTGCTCTCTGGAGGCGGCCAACGGCGAGCTGGAGCTGAAGATCCGTCAGTTCCTGGAGCGCAAGACATACCCCAGCGCTCGCGACTACTCTGGCTTCCACACTACTATCGCCGACCTGCAGGACAAGGTACGTGACATGTCTCCTAGATGGCAAAAGCACTCAATGATGAACGTTATGACAATGAATATTGGACAATGCAAAATGAATTGATTCAACCAAGATATTGCACCAAAGATAGATGCAACGACAGTATGCATATTTTTCCTTGCATCATTGAAAATAAAGCAGATCATTGAAGCTATTCCTTCCTCTCTCTTAAGAGCCCCTAGGCGATTGCGAAAGGTGCGATTTGTTTCTTTGTGCCATGCTTTACGATCAAAACGACAATAGGTTCCCTGTAATGCTTCTATGAGCTATAATTTACAGTGCAGCTGAAACTCAGAACTCAGAGATTACAGTGTGGTATCACTGTTTGTGTGTACTGCATTTGTGGGAAATTTCATGCATACCCCATCCTGAAATGTTTTGCCATCCTCCACCTCTCAGATCCAGGCTGCCACCTGCTTGAACGGAAGCATCTATCTCAGCATCGACAACTCAAAGCTCGCTGCAGACGACTTCAGAAACAAGTAAGTACACCCAACACCATCCACAGATACAGTACACTGCTGGTGCATTACATTAACCACATGGAATAACCCCAAATCTGTAAAAACCCTCATACTGTTTTTTATTACATTTTGTGTTGAATCTACAAAAATAGAAACCAAATGACATTACCCTTCACCTCCACCATAACCACACCCTCCCAACAGACATATCAGAAGTGTTACTTTCTGATATATTCCTAAAACTTAATGGAATACTAGAATCTATAACCCCCCTGCTATTCTCACAGAGGAACACATTCAGGCAGTTCTTTGACCTAAGCTCTCTCTATCTCTCAGGTATGAGAACGAGCTGGCCATGCGTCAGTCAGTGGAGGCTGACATCGCCGGGCTGAAGAGGATGCTGGACGAGATGACCATGGCCAGATCTGACCTGGAGATGCAGATCGAGGGGCTGAAGGAGGAGCTCATCTATCTCAAGAAGAACCATGAGGAGGTGGGTGTGGGCTGATGGAACATATCCATACAGTCCCTTAATGTATTACATCTATTGACCATGTCAACCTGCTATGGGTCTTCACTAGAACACCATTGCTGGCTTTCAAGCACATCTGTATCAAGCAATGGTGTTCAAATCTATAATGAAGACAGAGGGCAGGTCAAGTTGTTACCATCAGGCAGAGGTTAGTCCCTTCTTAATCCTTTAAACTCACCCCTATGTGTTTCTCCACAGGAGCTGCTTGCCATGAGGACGCAGATGACTGGACAAATCAACGTGGAAGTGGACGCAGCACCACAGGAGGACCTGACCAGAGTCATGGCTGAGATTCGTGAGCAGTATGAGGCCGTTAGTGCCAAGAACCAGCGTGACCTGGAGTCCTGGTTCCAGACCAAGGTAGAACCTCTAGAACCCCTAAACTATGTTCATGGTGTAGATGTTCCTTTACTTCTAGTTGGTAACATTGTGACATTCTATCATGAGCTGAAATGTTGGTTTGTTTCTGTGACGATTGACCACATATTGTGTTTTACAGACAGAGACGTTGAACAAGGAGGTGGCGTCCAGCACAGAGGTTCTCCAGACCTCCAAGTCAGAGATCTCGGAGATCCGTCGCACACTGCAGGGCCTGGAAATTGAACTGCAGTCACAGCTCAGCATGGTGAGCTCTAATTACAAACATCTGACCAAGAACCACAGTTTAGGGCACATTACTTAAACAACTTTCTGCAACTTTTATCAATAATCAACATTTGACTCTTTCATTATTCTCTACCATCCCTCAAGTATCACACTTTCACTTGGACTCTAACACTATCCCTCAAGTTGTTGTAGCCAGGCACCTCTACATTACTATAGCTAACCTCTACCTGCCTTCACATTCAATCACTAGAGCTAACTTTTTCAGTATAATAGTAAACATTCCAAATTCCAAACCTACTCCCACAGTTTTTTGACCCTTCATCTCTGTCTCTCCCGGCCAATAGAACGGCTCCCTGGAGAACACGCTGGCGGAGACGGAAGGCCGTTACTCCATGCAGCTGGGACGCCTCCAGAACCAAGTGACCAGTCTGGAAGAGCAGCTAATGTCTCTCCGCAGCGACATGGAACGCCAGGGCCAGGAGTACAAGATGCTGCTGGACATCAAGACACGCCTGGAGATGGAGATCGCTGAGTACAGGAGGCTGCTGGACGGAGAGGCTAGCGGGTAAGGCAAGAAGCGATTGGATGTCTCCCTCAACATTTGATTTTAAAAACAATGTTCATTTGAAGTTGACCTTCGTTTGAGCCATGGTTACTTTTGACATGAATCTACAGCTATGTGACCTTTAATAGATATTATGATTATAGATCATAGATGCTAACTATGCTAACCATTGGTTTCCCTTCCTAACAGCCTTGTTCACAGCTCCTCAAAATCTGGCCACAGCTCCTCCAGCTCCCACATCAGCTCCTCTAGCTCCGGCGTCAGCTCCGGCCTAAGCTCCGGCCTCAGCTCATCCAGCTCTGGCCCCAGCTCCTCCACCTCCACCACACGCAAGGTGGTGATCGTCACAGATGAATTGGTGGACGGCCAGATTGTCTCCTCAAGTGAAACCAAACACACCTCTTAAGGTCCCACACACACTGCAAGCACTGCATTAAGCAACAGGTTAACCACATAGAAATATAATTGCTAGACTGGGTATAGGAAATGAGAGGCCATCACATGGAATATTGCTGCTCCCCAGTGCTTTATTCATGCAACCTAAAATTCAATGTTTCAACTTATACAGTGTCTTCATAAGATGAAAAATCCCTATTTTCCTTATCTGTATTATTTGTTTAGGCCAGCTTCGGTTAACTGTAGTTAAAGATGTGCATACCATTCTCCTATTCTTTCTAGAATGGCTAAAGCCCCTCAGACACCCATCATGGTACATTGATTTATTTTCTGGTAATTCTATTTCTATGGTAAACACCTCCAGAACAACATATTCTACTACATCTGGATGGGACACCAACAACAGACCCCATTGTGAATACAATAAAGATGCTCTGACTTGCTGACACCATCATTCTGTTTTCTGTGTCTTTTAACTTGATGTATCTGATCTGGCATGCTCCTATACATCTGACTATCATATAGGTTGTCATCTTTTGCACATGAGGCCAGTTCTATGGTCTTGAGAAAGCATATGTGTCAGAACGATCTTGAATAGTGTAATTTATGACATTCACTTCTGCTGAATTGAGTTTAATACTTGGCAATATAGAAATGTGAATAGAAGAAGTCTGATTGCTAGTGTCACGAACCGGCTCGTAGCCAGTTACAAAGAGGGTGGAAACATGGATCGGTGATGGCTAGTAGGCCGGTGACGCCGACAACCGAGCACCCCCGAACAGGGAGAGGAACCACCTTCGGTGGAAGTCGTGACAGAGGGAGACAACGGGGAGATAAGGAATAACAAAAATATATTTATTAACTAAATATGTATTAACTAAAACTATATACAAGTAACAATGGTGTGTGTAGTCAGTATTCAGTAGTGTAAGTGAGTGGTTGCATGCATAGATGGGGAAAATGAGGGATGTTGAGAGGTGACAAAACAAACAAACCACAAAATGCCACAACCAAAAATAACAGTGCGTCTGCGTGGAGAGAGTCTCCTCAATGAATGGGGAAAAGGTGTACTTATCCCCGGGACACACCCGAGCCCAGGTGCGTCCCACCTCGCTGACGACCCTCCCGGCTCCGCCCCCCGACATCCCACCAAGGAAAACAAGAGCAAAGAGAAAGAATTCGGCAGACAGAGTGGGAGGGCCGTCACACTGGCTGTCGGCAAAATTACATCATTCTATCTCTATTAATCAACTCTCAGTTATTCAAGCATTAGATTCAGAGTTATATACTGTATGGAGAGTGTTTGTGTAGTCAACTCTAGTGCTGGACACCATGTTTTGGTGGAAAGATGTCAAATTGAAATCAAGTCATATGAAATGAGAACACAAAATGTATGTGCTATGACATCCATACTCACAGATTCATATAGTCAGTCTATTATAAAGCATTAATATCTCTGAAACAAGTGAAACCAAACAGCCCATTCTCACTCAACCACATAATCTTTATTGATGGTTCTGTTAACAGAACCATCACCTTTCCATCCACAATGGTCTGGGTCACGGTGATCGTCTTGGTAACCACTGTGGAGTCAAAAATGGTCATGGAGTAATTATCATTGCAACATTCATACTGAGCACTTTAAAGCATACTTTTATAATCATTTTTGTTTATTCATATCTTCTTCATTAGTCCACTTTTGATAGTCTAAAATAATTGTCAACTTTCAAGTTTTGAAAATACAGTATTTTGCTTTCAGCTTAAAATCAAGCAAGACTCAGTCTCATGATGATGCATTTGGCAAGAAGACTACAAAGGCCTATGTATCAAAGGCCGCTGTATACAATGGCTTACCTTGGGTGGAGCTGTCGTCCTCTCCGTGCAGCAGCCTCCTGTACTCTGCAATCTCCAGCTCCAGGCGGGTCTTGAGGTTCAGCAACATGTCGTACTCCTGCTTGTTGTGTGCGATGTTGGCGTGGAGCTGGGAGAGCTGGAGCTCCAGGCTAGTCACCATGCTCTGGAGCCCTGCCAGCTGAGCAGAGTAGCGCTTCTGGGTGTCTGCCAGGGTGCCCTCCAGGGACGATTTCTATCTGGGGAGGAGGGAGTGGAGGGGATGAGTGGGTGAAGAGTGAAGTAGCACCAAGACACATATCTTGGGTTATTTTTGCATTTCTCTCCACTAATGGTTAAGTTTAGGATTGGGGGAGGGGAAGCTGATCCTAGATCTTTACTTAGGGAAAACTTCTCCCTGGAACGGACTAGTTAGTATACTGGTGCCTTGTCCAATGATATGCTACCACAGTATGTGACACTGTTGCACAAGTTTTGCTTCTGTTCCCGGGGGATAGAGTGGGTGCCCTCTCCAATGCACGACACACATGGATAATATGCGATTATTGTATAACTCTGTTGCACACAAGTGTGTGAGAGGTTGTGAATCTGGTGCTCCAATAGACTACACACTCAGAAAAATGTTTGGTCAAGTCCAGACATGAGGTGGGCATGTTGCCAAGTTCAAAATGTCAGTAAGGTATTTATGGCTGTCAGAATAACGACATGCAGAGAGAGACCTGGCATACATGCTATCATCCATGCCTGGGTTTTCACTTCCAATTCCAGTATGGCGCAAGCGTGCGCGCGCGCGCGTGTGTGTGTGTGTGTGTGTGTGTGTGTGTGTGTGTGTGTGTGTGTGTGTGTGTGTGTGTGTGTGTGTGTGTGTGTGTGTGTGTGTGTGTGTGTGTGTGTGTCCTTCGGACTCTGTGAGGCAGCTCACCAGCTGCTCATTGTTTGTCACGACTTCAATCTCCACTATGACCAGCTATACAGGTAAAAAAAAACAGCATTAGTCAACACAGTTTACCTCAGAGCCAACTCATTCAGTCTCTAAATTGATTCCCATGCTTCAATAGAGCATTAACCTCATCCTATACAGAGAATATACTTTCTTCATGCTTTAAACATGTTTTTTAATTGACACTTCAAATGTAACATTTTTTATTTTTATGCACGTTTTTTTTAGGGCAGCTGACAGGCTAAAGCTGAATTGCATTATTCTTATGAAGAAAAACAACCTTTAGAGAATAACTCTTTTAGATAAATGACTACATATAGTAAAGATATATTGGTCATTCAGCTCACCTTGCTCTGGTAGCAGGCTTCCAGCTCTTTGCGGTTATTGATGACCACAGACTCGTAGTGCTTCCTAATCTCGGTCATCGCTGCGTTCAGGTCCTGGGATGGGGCAGCATCCACTGATACATTCACCTGGCTGCCCACGTGGGTCTTCACCAGGGCAATCTCCCGTAGGTCAAAGGTCAGAGGGCGTAACCTCAGGTAGTAACCATAACAACCAACAGTAGCTTGACTGCGATTTAACAGGTCTCAATGTTTTTGATCTGAGTATTTCCTATTACAGTGCTGCACCACGTGTGATTACATGTTTTTCAACCAACAGACTTTTAACCTAAGAGACTAAGTTATTGTCAACTGATCTAATGTCTCCTATTGGTCAATATAGTACCCATTATGCACCATACATGAACTGTCATGTGTGAGTTTGTGCATGTAAGAGTCACACGAAGGGTAATAGTGAGTTAATGGAAGAAAGTAAGAATACTAGGAAGTGTGAGGAGGGGGAGAGGAACTGTGCTGTAAAAAAAACACCCATCCATCTGTGTAAAGGAAATCCTGGTGTGATATCAGCAGTGGTTAGGTAGATGTCGTATTTGTGTACTAAACATTAACTGCTCCAATAACACCCCATACAAAACCGGGCTAAGTACTCCTTAGTGGCCAATGATATCCTTCCGCCTAGCAACTGTCATGTGGATGCCGACTGAAGTGAGTTTTTTGCTGCTGTAAGTGGGATGAAATACATGTAGGGCCCATTGTATATCGTCACTGAACACTAAGCAAATAATCAATATATTTTTCTAGTACTGTTTGCACTATTAGGTCAGTATTAACAAGTAAACATATGCATGTCATTCCTATTCAGATTCACTAGCACAAACATATCTGTTATACTGTAGGCGTGGCTGTGAGGAGGGAGGGAAAAACGTGTAGGCGTTGGTGGACATCGTGACTTGAGTGAAAGATATGAAGGTATGACATTTTGTTAGATTTGTGTTGCTAACGCTTTGTGGTTTTGAATGGGTGTACTGTGAAAAACAGCTCCCCTGTGCTATACAGTGTGGTTGTACTGTGAATAACTGTTGCCCGGAACAATCTGTTACCTCCTGGTGGTTCCTCTTGAGCATGATGAGCTCGTCCTTCAGACCCTCGTAATGCATCTCCAGGTCAGAGCGGCCCAGGTTCATGTCACCCAGGACCCTCCTCAGACCACTGATGTCTGCCTCCACTGCCATCCTCATGGCCTGCTCTTTCGCATACCTGAGCAGGGCAAAGGTCAAAGGTCATGCTAAGGTCACACAGGCTACCAATATGTTTTAAGATTGTAGTCTTTTGCTTTGTCTATGGAGTAGGGATGGCTAGACACGGGCAGTGTCTGGACACCCATGCTAGCGTACTAAATAGTGTGCGAAAAATAAATTAAATTTGAAAATAGTCATCCAAATGCTTCATCTAATGTGCGAATGCATCGACTCCCACCACTCGTTCATTTTGGTACAGCGTGTCAATTAATCTGTTGTCAAACACGTGAGTCGGAAAAGACAAGTGAATTCTACTACAGGTAGATCAAACGCCAAAATTAGTATGCAGTTTAAGTATGTAATACGCTAGTATGGGTATTCGGACACAGCCATTGATCAGTTTAAGTATGTGATACGCTAGTATGGGTATTCGGACACGACCATTGATCAGTTTAAGTATGTAATACGCTAGTATGGGTATTCGGACACGACCATTGATCAGTTTAGCCTTTTCCTCACTAATAGTTATGGATAAGATCTAGCTTGGGTAGGCTGATTATGGTTCTGTATCTAAAAGGGTAACTTCTACTCAGAGTGTGTTGTATAGAGCCTTGAGTGAAAGACAAATGTTTTATATGAATAGTGTGTCATGATTCATAGTCGTTAGTAGCCCCTTACTTCATCTTGAAGTCCTCAGCAGCAAGCTTGGCATTGTCGATGTCCAGCACAGTCTTGGTATTGGACCTGGATGCCAAATGGATCTGTGTAACTCACATCATTATACACACATTCTCAAGTGACTGTGACCTGCAGCAGGAATTCCAAAAAGGAGACTTGGGCTGTGTCCCTATTCCCTATATAGTGCATTACTTATGACCAGGACCCATAGGGCTCTGGTCAAAATTAGGGCACATTTTAGGTAATATCATGTCATTTGGGACTCAGGTTTGGTTGCATGAAGTTGTAGTTAATGACATTATTTTAGTACGTAACCTGATTTGGCCTTCAAGGAACAGAACAAAAACATCTTCTGCCAGAATTCCTTTTGGCTGAAACACCCCCATCCCATCTCACACACATTTCCCTCGTCACCCCCATAGAGAGGAACAGATGCAATAACTAACTGCCTGTACACAGAGGAGCCAGCAAATAAATCAACAGTGATGATGGAGTTAGTGCTAATGGGATAAAGTTAACATTGTCAGGTGTCAAACACCCCTAATTCTAACACACATGGAGTCACAAATGTAATCCGTGGAGTCACACATGTAACCCGTGGAGTCACAAATGTAATCCGTGGAGTCACAAATGTAATCAGTGGAGTCACAAATGTAATCCGTGGAGTCAAACATGTAATCCATGGAGTCACAAGTGTTGTCACATTCAGAAAAACATATTTGACCACTGTTGTGTTTGCAAAGCAAGAAATATTTTGTAATATGTTCTGTGTTAACCAGAAAAAACCTGTCTTGCAGGTGGTGCAATTTTAAATTAATCATAAAACAACCAAATAGTTGTTGCTGTTTGTAATGATATAATGATGTAATGATGTAATTATGTTATGTAATTATCAGGAAGCCTAATTAGCCTTTTATTCAACCACCACTTCAATCTAGATGTAATACTTATTTCCGTAGCCTAATTACTATTACAATATCCTATTTCTAAACAGGTTGAACTACACTTAAGCAATAAGGCCAGAGGGGTTTTGGTATATGGCCAATACGCCACGGCTAAGGGCTGTTCTTATGCACAACGCAAACCGGAGTGCCTGGATACAGCCCTTAGCCGTGGTACAGTATGCTGGTCATACAGTTGAAGTCGGAAGTTTACATACACCTTAGCCAAATACATTTTTAAACTCAGTTTTTCACAATTCCTGACGTTTAATCCTAGTAAAAATTCCCTGTCTTGGGCCAGTTAAGATCACCTCTTTATTTTAAGAAAGTGAAATGTCAGAATAATAGTAGAGAGAATGATTTATTTCAGCTTTTATTTCTTTCATCACATTCCCAGTCGGTCAGAAGTTTACATACACTCAATTAGTATTTGGTATCATTGCCTTTAAATTGTTAAACTTGGGTCAAATGTTTTGGGTAGCCTTCAACAAGCTTCCCACAATACATTGGGTGAATTTTGGCCCATTCCTCCTGACAGAGCTGGTGTAACTGAGTCAGGTTTGTAGGCCTCCTTGCTCGCACATGCTTTTTCAGTTCTGCCCACAAATCTTCTATGGGATTGAGGTCAGGGCTTTGTGATGGCCACTCCAATACCTTGACTTTGTTGTCCTTAAGCCATTTTGCCACAACTTTGGAAGTATGCTTGGGGTCATTGTCCATTTGGAAGACCTCATTTGGGACCAAGCTTTAACTTCCTGACTGATGTCTTGAGATGTTGCTTCAATATATCCACATCATTTTCCTCCTCATGATGCCATCTATTTTGTGAAGTGCACCAGTCCCTCCTGCAGCAAAGCACCCCCACAACATGATGTTTCCACCCCCGTGCTTGGTTTCTGATGGTGGAATGGTGGTTGGGATGGTGTTCTTCAGCTTGCAAACCTCCCATGGTGTTTATACTTGCGTACTATTGTTTGTACAGATGAATGTGGAACCTTCAGGCATTTGGAAATTGCTCCCAAGGATGAACCAGACTTGTGGAGGTCAACAAATTTTTTTCTGAGGTCTTGGCTGATTTCTTTAGATTTTCCCATGATGTCAAGCAAAGAGGCACTGAGTTTGAAGGTAGGCCTTGAAATACATCCACAGGTACACCTCCAATTGACTAATAATGTCAATTAGCCTGTCAGAAGCTTCTAAAGCCATAACATCATTTTCTGGAATTGTCTAAGCTGTTTAAAGGCACAGTCAAGTTAGTGTATGTAAACTTCTGACCCACTGGAATTGTGATACAGTGACTTATAAGTGAAACAATCTGTCTGTAAACAATTGTTGGAAAAATTACTTGTGTCATGCACAAAGTATATGTCCTAACCGACTTGCCAAAACTATAGTTTGTTAACAAGACATTTGTGGAGTGGTTGAAAAACGAGTTTTAATGACTCCAACCAAAGTGTATGTAAATTTCCGACTTCAACTGTATACCACCAGTGGCGATTTCAGCATGTAAACCTTGGTGGGAAACTCAAAACAAATGTTTTAGATGCATGCCAGCAAATCCACTACACTACACTACACAACACTAAACAATACATTAATTGCACTATAACGGTGCCCACAAACCTACATAAAGCTGTCCCAACAGCAGAGCTTTCTTTTCAGCACCATGGAGTGAATCCTGACCACTGCTACACCTGGCTATCAGCAGAGCCTTGTCTGCCAGCAAAACAGTTCATTCAGCCTCATATACTGCCTTTTTTTAAAACATAGTTGATATGGCTGAGTTGCTTAAACAAATGTGGTTTCTCCTGACAATTGATATGTACAAGCTATGGCATACGGGGACGACGAGCGGATAAGAGGCGATCTGTAATTTTCAATAAGACACTAATGAGCGAGCTAGGACGGACGTAGTCAATATAACTATTTGCACTTTTGAAATGTACAGCGACAGAATTCAGAACATGGGCCATTCTTACAGTATTCTCCCTGTACACCAAGTCATTACCGTAGGATAAATAAAGGGAGCATATAAGCAGACAATGAAAGCTCTTACAATATTCAATGTTTACATTTCTCTAAAAGCTATAGGCTACATGTGCACCACCAAGTCAGAACAGTAGGCTAAATTATGAGGGAAAGGGGACCAACTTATTAGGGTAGTAACAGCTTACAACACAACATACACTTAGTATTACTTTCTTAACTACAGTATACATATCTCCCTGGCATAATACATCATTTATGCAGCAGCATACAATACATTTTTTGACTCTGTGCTCACTGTGCTCTGTACTCAAGTGCTGTGATCACTTGAACAGGAAGGTAGTGCGGAAGGTCCTTCTTGTGGGGATATTTTGTCATCAAACTTTGTCATCAAATTCTGGCATTCTCTGGATTTATGGTGCTTTCAAGACAACTGGGAACTCGGAAAAAAAGAAGGTTGAATCATGATGTCAGTGATCTTCAGGTCGGAGCTCTAGAAAGAGGCCAGAGTTCCCGACTTGGAATTCCGAGTTGGATGACCATTCAAAACATATTTTTCCAGTCTGAGCTCGTTTTTTTCCCCAGTTCCGAGTTATCCCGTTGTTTTGAACGCGGCAGAAGCCATGCTGGTTTGACAGCATGGCCAATGTATTCAACCTTTTCTGACCCATGGCATGTGAATATTTATCCCTTTAAGCTTGGGAAAGAGACCCTTAAACCCAGACATGGACCACACACCCACTCCACTGATTAGCAGGCTAGTGGTTCCTTTGCAATGCTTGCAGTTAGCCACTGATTCTTTCCAAACCACTCATTGTTGAATTTGCAAATTCCAACTTGTTGTGTAATGTTGATGTCAAATAACCGATGAGCACTGATACGTTTTATCTATAATTTCTATTCATATGACAAGGATTGAAAAGAAAAGGATTTGCTGGTAGATTGTCGACGTGATTCATGATAATGACTAGCTTAATAGCTAAGATTTATTTTGAAAGTATGATGTTGACACGACCAGTCCAATCAAAGCTACGGTAGATATTTAATTATTATTTTATTTAACCTTTATTTAACTAGGCAAGTCAGTTAAGAAGAACTTCTTATTTACAATGACGGCCCACCGGGGATCAGTAGGTTAACGACAGATTTTTACCTTGTCAGCTCGGAGATTCGATCCCACAACCTTTTGGTAACTGGCTCAACTCTCTAACCACTAGGCTACCTGCAGCCCCAATATACACTGCTCAAAAAAATAAAGGGAACACTAAAATAACACATCCTAGATCTGAATGAATGAAATATTCTTATTAAATACTTTTTTCTTTACATAGTTGAATGTGCTGACAACAAAATCACACAAAAATGATCAATGGAAATCAAATTTATCAACCCATGGAGGTCTGGATTTGGAGTCACACTCAAAATTAAAGTGGAAAACCACATTACAGGCTGATCCAACTTCGATGTAATGTCCTTAAAACAAGTCAAAATGAGGCTCAGTAGTGTGTGTGGCCTCCACGTGCCTGTATGACCTCCCTATAACGCCTGGGCATGCTCCTGATGAGGTGGCGGATGGTCTCCTGAGGGATCTCCTCCCAGACCTGGACTAAAGCATCCGCCAACTCCTGGACAGTCTGTGGTGCAACGTGGCGTTGGTGGATGGAGCGAGACATGATGTCCCAGATGTGCTCAATTGGATTCAGGTCTGGGGAACGGGCGGGCCAGTCCATAGCATCCATGCCTTCCTCTTGCAGGAACTGCTGACACACTCCAGCCACATGAGGTCTAGCATTGTCTTGCATTAGGAGGAACCCAGGGCCAACCGCACCAGCATATGGTCTCACAAGGGGTCTGAGGATCTCATCTCGGTACCTAATGGCAGTCAGGCTACCTCTGGCGAGCACATGGAGGGCTGTGCGGCCCCTCAAAGAAATGCCACCCCACACCATGACTGACCCACCGCCAAACCGGTCATGCTGGAGGATGTTGCAGGCAGCAGAACTTTCTCCACGGCATCTCCAGACTCTGTCACGTCTGTCACATGTGGTCATGTGCTCAGTGTGAACCTGCTTTAATCTGTGAAGAGCACAGGGCGCCAGTGGCGAATTTGCCAATCTTGGTGTTCTCTGGCAAATGCCAAACATCCTGCACGGTGTTGGGCTGTAAGCACAACCCCCACCTGTGGACGTCGGGCCCTCATACCACCCTCATGGAGTCTGTTTCTGACTGTTTGAGCAGACACATGCACATTTGTGGCCTGCTGGAGGTCATTTTGCAGGGCTCTGGCAGTGCTCCACCTGCTCCTCCTTGCACAAAGGCGGCGGTAGCGGTCCTGCTGCTGGGTTGTTGCCCTCCTACGGCCTCCTCCACGTCTCCTGATGTACTGGCCTGTCTCCTGGTAGCGCCTCCATGCTCTGGACACTACGCTGACAGACACAGCAAACCTTCTTGCCACAGCTCGCATTGATGTGCCATCCTGGATGAGCTGCACTACCTGAGCCACTTGTGTGGGTTGTAGACTCCGTCTCATGCTACCACTAGAGTGAAAGCACCGCCAGCATTCAAAAGTGACCAAAACATCAGCCAGGAAGCATAGGAACTGAGAAGTGGTCTGTGGTCACCACCTGCAGAACCACTCCTTTATTGGGGGTGTCTTGCTAATTGCCTATCATTTCCACCTTTTGTCTATTCCATTTGCACAACAGCATGTGAAATGTATTGTCAATCAGTGTTGCTTCCTAAGTGGACAGTTTGATTTCACAGAAGTGTGAAGTGTGATTGACTTGGAGTTACATTGTGTTGTTTAAGTGTTCCCTTTATTTTTTTGAGCAGTGTATATATATAAGATATAAGATCATCAAGGACAACAACCAACCGAGCCACTGCCTGTTCACCCCGCTATCATCCAGAAGGTAAGGTCAGTACAGGTGCATCAAAGCTGGGACCGAGAGACTGAAAAACAGCTTCTATCTCAAGGCCATCAGACTGTTAAATAGCCATCACTAGTATATTAGAGGCTGCTGCCCTATATACATAGACTTGAAATCACTGGCCACTTTAATAATCGGAACACTAGTCACATTAATATTGCTTACATATTTTGCATTACTCATCTCATATGTATATACTGTATTCTGTCCTATTCTACTGTATCTTAGTCTATGCCGCTCTGACATTGCTCGTCCAAATATTTATATATTCTTAATTCCATTCCTTTACTTTACTTTATTGTATTGTTAGATATTACTGCACTGTTGGAGCTAGAAACACAAGCATTTCGCTACACCCGCAATAACATCTGCTAAACACGTGTATGTGACAAATACAATTTGATTTGATTTGATTTGTAACGTGATTTCACGTCATTTTATCTGTGGCCAATGACCTTGAGCCTTTTTAGATGGGCACTTCTCATGTAACTCTATGGCAGCACACAAGGCAGCGGCGGATTTAGGTATGGGTGACATGGGCAACCGCCCAGGTCGGCTTCTCGGCGGGGGCGGCACGGGGCGCCCACACCAAAAAATTCGTAATGGTGACATTTGCGCGACCGGTTTTCTGTCACTCATTTGCACGTCATGTCAATGATATCATGTCACCATGTGTGACTGTGGGTCAATTAACCTTGTCGGAGTAGGTGCCCTGATTCTAGTTTGTGAGCTAGTCAGGCTATTGCCTGGGAAGATCTCCCACTCAGAAGTACATGATGGAGAGGGGGGCGGGGGTAGTTTGACCTCAGGTCTCCCCACTGGAAACCCGAGGTAGGGGGAGCGGGGGAATCTATCAAATAGGGCACCTCTAACTTTGTACAATACTAATGCATTTAGTCAAATCAGTCACACTACGAAATGCTACCAAACAAACCACAAATCATTCATAATACTGTGAATATATAGTATCACAAACAAATTGTTGCATTTTTTCTGGTTTGTGCGAAATCGTTAAGAATAGTATAAAACCAGTCTGCACAGCACCAAGGTGAATTGGTTTAGTCTTGACTCTTGGTTGACAGTGTTGGGGGATGGGTAATGTATTGATGCCAAATCAACACACATGGATAAGAAAAGGTCTACGCCATCACGTTCCCAGTTTAGGAAAAAGAGGAAAGAAGAAGAGGAGAAACAAGCAAAAGATAAAGGTATGCAACTATGTCATGTCTTGGAATATAATATTATGCATGTAATGAAATAGGCTAGTATAACCCTTATGTTTGTAAGCCTATGTTACTATGTTGCTTGCTATGCTATTAGACATAGGGCGACAATATTCCATTTTCTGTCCAACTAGCTTACATAACATTGGATATCATTTCACACAGTTTCATCATGATAATGTGTGTAGCCTGCAGCAAAACGATTACAGCCTAACTAGCACATTATTGATTTGGTTAACTTTCATTGACGTGACATTATAAAGGTTTTCTGTGATTGTATTGACTAGGTCCTGAGCTCAGTAAGGTGAAGTTCATTTGGTTCCTATTCTGAAAGTTTGATAAATTGTGCATAATGACATGTATATTTAATTGTGCAACAAATGTATTTAGGGTGTTAGACTCATATACTGTATTTCAATGCTATGCATGTGTACGTGCCAATGTTTGTGTTGCTTCACAGTCCCCGCTGTTCCATAAGGTGTTTTTTAATCTGTTTTTTCAAATCTAATTTTACTGCTTGTGTCAGTTACTTGATGTGGAATAGAGTTCCATGTAGTCATGGCTCTATGTACTACTGTGTGCCTCCCATAGTCTGTTCTGGACTTGGGGACTGTGAAGAGACCTCTTGTGGCATCATCAGTCCAAGGGGATTTAACAGTTTTTACAGTCATTTTCTTAATGGGTGCGTGCTTATTAATAACCGGAATAAGTCGTATCATAAATGCGTCAAGTGGTTGCTCCTCATTACACACCACAGACCAGCAAATATTCTTTACATCATCAACATATGAATCACTACAAAATGTATTTTACACTATATTAGGCCCAGCCTTTGGAACTTTGGTTTTCCTAGATATGGTTATTATTTTGTGATCACTACATCCTATGGATATTTTTACTGCTTTAAAGCAAATATCTGCAGCGTTAGTAAAAATGTGATCAATACATGTTGATTATTTAATTCCTCTGCTGTTTGTAACTACCCTGGTAGGTTGACTGACAACCTGATCCAGGTTGCAGGCACTGGTTACAGTTTGAAGTTGTTTCCTGAGTGGGCAGCTTGATGATAGCCAGTCAATATTTAAATCACCCAGAAAATATATTTCTCTGTTGATATCGCAACCATTATCAAGCATTTCACACATATTATCCAGATAATGACTGTTAGCGCTTGGTGGTCTATAGCAGCTTTCCACAAGAATGGGCTTTAGGTGAGGCAGATGAACCTGTAGCCATATTACTTCAACAGTATTTAACATTAGATTGTCTCTAAGCTTTACAGGAATGTGGTTCTAAATATAGACCGCAACACCGCCTCCGTTGGCATTTCTGTCTTTTCGGTAGATGTTATAACCATGTATCGCTACAACTGTATTATCAAATGTATTATCTAAGTGAGTTCCAGAGACAGTCAGAATATGAATGTCATCTGTTACAAGCAAGTTATTGCCTACAAGTTATTGCCTACATTCTTAGTCTACATATGTTAATATGGGCTATTTTTAGCACTTTTCTGGGTTGCTTGATTGTTTTTAATGCTTTACTGGGAAGCTTATCAGAGGTAGACAGTACATCTGTTTATCCTACAACTATTGTAAGCAGTAATCATGAGCCTATAAATCAGAGTTACACTGTTAGCACTGAGGCGATGTGCAATAGTAGGAGGACTACTTTATGCAGCTCACCCTGCACCATCAGCTCCAATGTAAATAACATGGTGCAATTAGGGGTAGATAAATTAAATTACTTACATTGTGTTTGCCAATGCCCCTAAGATCATGTACATTTGATGCAGGTTTATGATGACTCATTGTCACAATGGTAGGGATTAACTGAGCTGGTCTTGGATCATTTACCAGTCATTGTTTCAATGCAGCCTTGAAACGCATGGACAGAGTCCAGGAGCCAAGATGATTTGGATGGACTCCATCATTCCTGTAGAGTATCTTCTGTTTCCAGAAGGTGTCAAAGTTATCAATAAAAGTGACTCCAGCAGAGCTACAGTAATATTTTAGCCAGATGTGTAATGCCAGCAATCTGCTGAATCTTTCACACCTGCGGCCCAACGATGGTACTGGACCTGAAATTATTGGCTGTTTTTTTGAGTCTTTTAATGCTAAAATCAGTTCTTTAAAATCCATTTTCAAATGTTAGCCCTCCTGATGTCGCTTGACCCCACATGGACAACGACAGTGTCAGCTCCTGGCATCTGTGATAGAACAGTCGGAAGCAGCCTTATTATGTTCTATATGCGTGCTCCTCGGTAGCACAGGGTTTTTGCCTTGGGGACCAAGATGTTTCTCACCATGGAGCTGCCTATGATGATAGCTGGTCATGTTGAATGGGCCGGTCTCTCTGGCAGCCTCATGGTCTGGTGAGGCTGGGAGCTCCGAGGATCTGAACCCGAGGTAGAAGCCACCGGAGAGGGAGACAGAGCCGTGGACGAAGACGCAGGTACCTCCGGATCCAATCTTGATTGGGAAGCCACCACGGACGAAGGCGCCGGAACCTCTGGATCCAGGGCGGCAAAGCTGTTTCTGGTCTGTGTCAGTTCCGGGCTGAACATCTCCATGGAGACCCCCGTTGCCAGAGGACGCCTTTTTTCGACTTCCACGGTGAGTGACATAGCTCCATGGCTGATTGGTTGGGTTGAGATCAGCTCCATTCTCCAGTAAAGGGAAGGAACCCTGCCTAGCACCGGCCAGTCGGCTGTGGAGAGCCGACACGGCGGCGAAACTTCCACCAGATCAGAGCGGCGTCCGGCTACTGGGGTGGAAGAAAAAGAAAAGTAGGTGGGTGTGAGTTTCCCAGTAGCTTATGTAGGTTTGCTACTTGCTTGCTAAGAGTAGCTACTTGGCTCCTGTAGTTGCAAGCAGTTGCTACATTGAAAGTCAATGCGGTCCACATTGACTGATCTTCATGTTTTAAAGTAATGATGGACCTTTGTTTCTCTTTGCTTATTTGAGCTGTTCTTGCACTCACTCACGTCCAGAATATGGACTTGGTCTTTTACGAAATAGGGCTGTCTTCTGTATACCAACCCTACCTTGTCACAACACAATTGATTGGCTCAAACGCATTAAGAAGGAAAGAAATTCCACAAATTAACTTTTAACAAGGCACAGCTGTTAATTAAAATGCATTCCAGGTGTCTACCTCATGAAGCTGGTTGAGAGAATGCCAAGAGTGTGCAAAGCTGTCATCAAGGCAAAAGGTGGCTACTTTGAAGAATCTCAAATGTAAAATATATTTTGATTTGTTCAACACTTTTTTGGTTACTACATGATTCCATATGTGTTATTCCATAGTTTTGATGTCTTCATTATTATTCTACAATGTAGAAAATAGTAAAAATAAAGAAAAACCCTTGAATGAGTAGTTGTGTCCAAACTTGTGACTGGTGCTGTATATATAAGTATATATTTTTTTGCTAAACAGGTGGGGCTCAAAACAAGTGGGTCTCTGAATGAAGGATCGCCACTGTATACCACAAACACCCGAGGTGACTTTTTGCTATTATAAACAGGTTCCCAGCATAATTAGACCAGTAAAAAATAAGTTTTGCCTTATACCCATAGTATATTGTCTCATATACCACAGCTTTCAGACAATCAGCATCCAGGAGCCAAACTACCTGGTTTATACCCTATTGTTATTGTATTGTTGATCCAGGTACCAAAGCAATCATGATCAAGGATCATGTCCTACTTGGCAAAATAAAAAAAGGATGTGCCTTGGATTATAGACTTGACTTCTGTCAATGATTATGCAACAGTTGTGATATGATCTGGAAGGTTCAGTGGTTTTGATGTCTCTCTCTGCTACCACTAGAGTGTGCACTATAACCACAGGTATTATGTGCACCAATCAGGTTGACTTGCAGTAGGGTGTGGCCATAGAGATTTATTGTATGGGTGTGTATAGGTGACGAAGGATGGCCAGACAACACAGGCACTCTGTCTCTGTTGATACAGTGCAATGAAAAGAACAGATCCCATTTTAATTAAACAACTCTTTATGCTTTCTGGCAGTGTACTGTATGTACTGTCTGTAGCCCTGGGATAACATTTTAGACGTAGATAAGTACACCCACATGATCATATTATTCTACCATTATCACAGAGTAGCATATGTTCTGCAGTGAAAAACATTGGCTGTTTCACCCAGCACTATATTTTGTCTGCTTGCTCATAATCATACAAAAATAGTTTATCATCATGTCTAATTGACGTTAAAAAAATTCCAAACTTGAGTTTGATAAAGATGAGGACTAGCCTTTTCAACATCATGTTGAATGCATTTTTACATCCAAAACTACAATGATAGTGTGGGTCTATATACCAGTGAAATCGGCTTACAATAACCTTGTTTATATTGCAGGGTTTTACTCACAGGAGGCACAACACAATGGCGGATGTTGGGTATCTAAAGATGATGGTATGTGACTTAAAATTAAGCTCATAAAAGACACAATATAATTAATGAATGCACATTGAATTCATGCTTAGCATTCATGACTATTAATGACAAGCACCTCAAGTAATTCAAATATTTAAATTATACACTCATACAGTGCACTGAGTCTCACATAAAGTATACTGTATACTGTATTTCTGCTAGTTCCCAACACATATGATTGCCATACTCACACCATTGTACTCTTCAACCTTTGTTGTTTACCATATTCACAGGTGATAATCAGCTGCAACTTCTTAGGGCTGCAATCCCGTTAATGGGATCGATATGACAACAGCCAGTGAAAGTGCAGGGCGCCAAATTCAAACAACAGAAATCTCATAATTAAAATTCCTCAAGCATACAAGGACTTCACACCATTTTAAAGATACACTTCCTGTTAATCCCACCACAGTGTCCGATTTCAAAAAGGCTTTACAGCGAAAGCACCACAAACGATTATGTTAGGTCACCGCAAAATCACAGAAAAACACAGCCATTTTTCCAGCCAAAGAGAGGAGTCACAAAAAGCAGAAATAGAGATAAAATTAATCACTAACCTTTGATGATCTTCATCAGATGACAATCATAGGACTTCATGTTACACAATACATATATGTTTTGTTCGACAAAGTTCATATTTATATCCAAAAACCTCAGTTTACATTGGCGCCATGTTCAGAAATGCAGAGAGCCACATCAAATAACAGAAATACTCATCATAAACTTTGATGAAAGATACATGTTTTACATAGAATTAAAGATACACTTGTTCTTAATGCAACCGCTGTGTCAGATTTCGAAAAAGCTTTACGGCAAAAGCACAATATTCAATAATCTGAGAACAGCGTTCAGCCACAAAAGGAAGCCATACAGTTACCCGCCAAATTGTGGAGTCAACAAAAGTTATAAATAGCATTATAAATCTTCACTTTGCTGATCTTCGTCGGAATGCACTCCCAAGACTCCCACTTCCACAAGAAATGTTCATTTTGTTCGGTAATGTCCATCATTTATGTCCAAATAACTATTTTTGTTAGCGTGTTTGGTAAACAAATCCAAAGTCAGGAAGCGCGTTCACTAAAAGCAGACGAAATGTCAAAAAGTTCCGTAACAGTCAGTAGAAACATGTCAAACGATGTATTGAATCAATCTTTAGGATGTTTTTAACATAAATCTTCAATAAAGTTCAAACCGGAGAATTCCATTGTCTTCAGAAGTGCGATGGAACAGAGCTCCCTCTCATGTGAACGCGCATGGTCAGAGCATGGTCAGGTCATGGTAGACCTTACTCATTCCCGTCTCCTTCGGCCCCACTTCACAGTAGAAGCATCAGACAAGGTTCTACAGACTGTTGAAATCTAGTCGAAGCCGTAGGAAGTGCAAACGGACCCATATCCCACTGTGTATTTGATAGGCGATGAGTTGAAAACCTACAAACCTCAGATTTCCCACTTCCTGGTTGGATTTTTTTCTCAGGTTTTTGCCTGCCATATGAGTTCTGTTAT
Source organism: Salvelinus namaycush (assembly GCF_016432855.1). Taxonomy (NCBI): domain Eukaryota; kingdom Metazoa; phylum Chordata; class Actinopteri; order Salmoniformes; family Salmonidae; genus Salvelinus; species Salvelinus namaycush. The sequence continues at coordinate 65,256,855 of NC_052308.1, read as the reverse complement.
ACTGACAGACATCATTCAAACAATTTTAGAAACTTCAGAGTGTTTTCTATCCAATACTAATAATAATATGCATATATTAGCAACTGGGACTGAGGAGCAGGCAGTTTACTCTGGGCACCTCTGGGCACCTTTTCATCCAAGCTACTCAATACTGCCCCTGCAGCCACAAGAAGTTAAAGACATAAACAACTACTTTATTATCGTTAGTTTTTTTATGCATCGCAGTTGTTTTTATGTTTTATGTTACAGTCCAATCACAAGCTACGTGAACGTTTATGTATGTGACAATAGACGCACCATTGGGTTTCAATGCTGCAGCCCAAACATATTTCACAACTTCACCTGTCACTCAGAGATTAAGGAACAGGCAATTACAGGCTTGTGACAGGCATGGGAACGGTGTACCGGCCATCAGCTTTCACTGTGTCATTGGCTATTGTGGTTGATGACAACAACACTGTGACACTGCATCCGTCTGTACTCATGATAGGAATCCAGACGATCCAGACTTTAACAATAGACAAGGAGACATTCAAGAATGAGTAAGGAAAACACTCACACCCTATGATGATATATTCACCTTCTGGTACTATGTGATCAGGTGCAATCGCCATGGCAGCCAGGTTGTAAATAAATAGTAACCAGGGCCCATATTCACAAAGCGTCTCATATAATCATATAATCCTATCCCTTATGATCTAAAAGGAAATAACTGGTCCTAGATCAGTGTTCCTAATCCTACTACTCCTACTCCTAGTCTACGTTTTTTGAATACAGGCCCCTGGTTTGGGCCATGCCATAGAGAGATACAGTACATACTAGAGATAGATGGTTAGAAGTGATATACAGAACAGTAAACTGTTTTATTTCCAGAAAAACAGTGGGTACCCTTCCCAAAAAATATTTGTTGTGGCAAACTTCTTGCAAATTTGTGGTAAATTTGCTGCAAACTAAAGTGTGCAAAGAAAAATGCTGCCAGAAAGCCTTTTCAAATATTTGCCACCAGTGGTGAATCTGCGGCAAACCTTTGGCAACAATAATATTTTTTTGCCACTAGTGGCAAACAGTTCACCAGAGGATTTTTTCTAGAAAATAATTATCTCAAGATTCCACATATTTGAATCTGTTGCAAACACGTGGCAAGAGTATTTATTGCCACTAGTGGCAAACAGTTTACTAGAAGCCGTTTCTGGTGAAGACATTTGTTCCAAGATCAGTAACTGTTGACGACCAGTCAGTGGGAGAAGAAAATCCAGTTGGAAAATGGAAACCAAGCTATAGCACAGGTAGAACAATGAGACAGATATTTCACTGGATATATAAATGTGAAGCATCCGGTTGGCGTTTCCACACACTACCAAATGGTGATGAGAGGAAGCCCAGTGGCTGGCAGTGGGAGAAGATGGAGAGAGGTGGATTTTGGCCGACATTCTGCTAATCTTCTCATTGATGAAACATTTTACCTCCATACAGTTTTCTGTTTCCAAAACTAGAATCTGTAACAAAGAATGGACTGCTTTTTGTAGACTTTATTTACCCTTTGCCAAAGTTTCAAAAAAATTGCATTGTTTAGAAGAAATGCAAGGGCAAAATTAGTTATTGCACATGCACACTTCACAGAGTAGGCATTCCCTAACGGAAATATGCAAATAAATGCATATTTGCCCATCATGATTAATTTGCTCCCATTGGAAACAACAGGCTCTGGTCTATCTTGGGTTAGTTATAAAAGTATTTGGCTATAATCCCAGTCGGTATTAAATGGAAAGACGCAGCCCTGTGGAAAAAACAACCTGTGGTTACCCACATTACCCCATGGGCTCACAGAAAAAAATTCACCTTTTTCAAACACAATTTTCTTGTTGTCTGTTTGTTTTAGTGAATTACAAAATGACATTTAAGAAAAGTACAGCATGTCTTAAGATTACTTTTCTACATTGCCTTCTCCTGGGCATTCTCACTACTTAGAAAAACGTAATATTGTAGGGCTTCCGTCATGCCCCTTTTCATGACGTTGCTACTAGCCACGTGAGTGCTAGCTAGCTACCGACCAGAACATTAAGCTAGACCAAAAAACATAAAGTCAGAATCGGCCGTCTGGGCCACCTTAGGCAGTATTACTTATGGCTAGGATGCAGGGATTGAGCTCGGGCCGATTCCGGTTTGAGTTATCTGTCCCAAATGTATTACTTGGGGCTCGGGCCAATTCCAGTGTGAGTTATCTGGCCCAAATGTATTACTTGGGTCTCGGGCCGATTAGGGCTACTCTCTGGCAGATGATTACACGGGCTGCTTTATATAATTAACATTTCATTATTTATTTATTTTTTACATATTTTCTCATTGTTTCTGTGATTAAAAAATACATTTAACATTTAAATGAAATTCTTTAAGAGTCCTGTTTAAGTTGCATTGTTGTATTTTGATACTTTGTGCAAGGCAATTGATAAGCATTAACTTCTACTTGCACACAATCCCGGATCCGGGAGCACCCCCATCAGTAAAAAAGCTGACTAGCATAGCCTAGCATAGCGTCACAAGTAAATACTAGCATCTAAATATCATTAAATCACAAGTCCAAGACACCAGATGAAAGATACACATCTTGTGAATCCAGCCATCATTTCTGATTTTTAAAATGTTTTACAGGGAAGACACAATATGTATTTCTATTAGCTAACCACGATAGCAAAAGACACAACTTTTTTTCCCCACCATTTTTTTCCTGCATAGGTAGCTATCACAATTTCGACCAGATAAAGATATAAATAGTCACTAACCAAGAAACAACTTCATCAGATGACAGTCTGATAACATATTTATTGTATAGCATATGTTTTGTTAGAAAAATGTGCATATTTCAGGTATAAATCATAGTTTTACATTGCAGCCACCATCACAACTCTCACCAAAGCAACTAGAATAACTACAGAGACCAACGTGAATTACCTAAATACTCATCATAAAACATTTATGAAAAATACACAGCGTACAGCAAATGAAAGACAAAGATCTTGTGAATCCAGCCAATATTTCAGATTTTTTAAGTGTTTCACAGCGAAAACACAATATAGCATTATATTAGCTTACTACAATAGCCAACCACACAACAGCATTGATTCAAGCCAACAATAGCGATAACGAATAAACCAGCAAAAGATATTAATTTTTTCACTAACCTTCTCAAACTTCTTCAGATGACAGTCCTATAACATCATATTACACAATACATATAGAGTTTGTTCGAAAATGTGCATATTTAGCGGCACAAATCGTGGTTATACAATGAGAATAGTAGCCAAGCTGCAAAGAAAATGTCGGGAGAAATCTTGGGAGAGGCACCTAATCTAATCAATAACTAATCATAAACTTGACTAAAAAATACAGGTTGGACAGCAAATGAAAGATACATTAGTTCTTAATGCAACCGCTGTGTTAGATTTTGAAAATTAACGTTACTACGACATACAGCGTGCGTTAAAGCGAGACCGCACCGAAATTAATGGCGGAATAGGAGTTTTACATTTTTCAACAGAACAACGAATTAACATCATAAATAGTTCTTACTTTTTGATGAGCTTTCATCAGAATCTTGGGCAAGTTGTCCTTTGTCCAGAAGAATCGTTGCTCGGTTGTAGATTGTCGCCTTCAACTTTGGAATTAGCAGTAAACATTAGCCATGTGGCGAAGACGTGCCCAACTCACTATAACGCAGCACAAAGATAATTCCGAAAATCGCAATATACTGATATAAAATGATATAACTCGGTTTAAAATAACTACATTATGACGTTCTTAACACCTATATCGAATAAAATCAGAGCCGGATATATCTAAGGCCTATAACGGGAGCTTTCCAGAACGCCATCCTGAGGTCTGTCTTGCGTCATGGCGAATGTTGAAAAGAGTGCACCCCCGGTTCCAAGAGCCCTTATATGGCCTCAGATCTGCCTAGCAACTCCATTCCAATTCTCATTGCTTGCTGACATCCAGGGGAAGGCGTATGCAGTGCATGTCGACCAATAGAATACATGCAAATTAATAAACCGACCCTGGAACAGATTGCCTGATTTCAGATTTCTCACTTGCTGACAGGAAGATTGCTCCAACTTGAGTTCTGTTTTACTCACAGATATAATTCAAACGGTTTTAGAAACTAGAGAGTGTTTTCTATCCAATAGTAATAATAATATGCATATTGTACGAGCAAGAATTGAGTACGAGGCAGTTTAATTTGGGAACGAATTTTTTACAAAGTGAAAACAGCACCCCCTATTGAGAAAAGGTTAAAAACTTTGTGGCTGGGGCCTCCCGAGTGGCGCAGCGGTTGCTACAGATGCTAGTTCGATACACGTGCCGCTGCGACCGGGAGACCCAAGAGGCCATGCACAATTGGCCCAGCGTCGTCCGAGTTAGGGGAGGGTTTGGCCACCTGCGATGGTCTTGTCCCATCACGCTGTAGAGACTCCTGAGGTGGGCCAGGTGCATGCACACTGACACAATCACCAGGTGTATGGTGTTTCCTCCGACATAATTTTTTTGGGGGTGGATGGGTTTAATTTGTATACATAAAATGTATAATAGTAATATTTAAAATAACTAAATCGGGTAATTTTGTATACATTTATTTAAATTTGCATCGGGCCACTTCTTAGGGGATTCTGGTAAGAGGCCGGCAAAGTCGGCTGAATTCCGGTAGACGGAAACGGCCCGATGTACTTAGGCCAATTCTGGGCAGTCATTCATTTAGATTCCGGGCCGAGTCAGACACCGGATTCCAGCCAGATTCAATCAGGTCTGGTCCCCCGGAAGAGGGCCGCTTCTGGGACGATTCCTCATTGCTAGCTGGGAAGTAGTGAGTGGAGTTACAAACAAACTATACTAAACAAGTTAAATGTCTAATCTGTGATTCAATGTTTTCCACACACATAGCTATGTGTAGCCTACTTGGACACCGGGTCCCCACATTTCCCAATCTCTGACATCAAATAGCATGAAGCCACAGGGCTCTTCTCGCAGGCTCTATTTCCATACGTGGGAGCATTGCGAACCATAGGTTGGGATTTTTGACCTGGTTACATTTTTGACCTGGTTACTTTTTCGGGCATGTTTTGTTATTTCTGCATAACAAAAAAATCAATGACGAAGTTGGCTCTTTTACACTGGGGGTCATTGGGAAGGAATGTTTGTTTCCCCCAATTTGTGGGCTTGGTCGAGGGGAATTCCTTATTATTACGTGAATATCAACCCGAAGTTGTCCGATTAGTGCCTAACTCATTAAATAAACTTCCTACTAAACTTGTGTTAGCTAATTGATGCCTGGTTAGAAATGTAATGCTTTATAGGATCGGGTGAAACACATGTTGTTGCAATATCAGTTTCAATCTGTCAGCACCACTGACTGGCTAGCTAGCTACATTAGTAGTGGCTAGCACTTAGCTAGCTAGTTAGCACTTAGCTAGTTAGCTAACATTAGCTATCATATTTTGCACAATTGATGTGATAGCCCTGTATATAGCCTCGCTACTGTTAATTTATGTATTTTTTATATATATATTCTTTTTACTTCAGTTTATTTTAGTAAATACTTTCTTAACTTTTTTTGTTGTTGTTTAAGGGCTTGTAAGTAAGCATTTCACCTGTTTTATCCGGCGCATGTGACAAATACAGATAGCTATCAAATCAAATATTATTTGTATGCGCCGAATACAACTCGAGTAGACTTTACCGTGAAATGCTTGCTTACGAGCCCTTCCCAACAATGCAGAGTTTAAAAATAAAATAGTAACACGAGGAATAAAATAAAATGCACAGGGAGTACCTATTTGAGGTAGGGAAAGGGGGATACCTAGTCTGAAATGTGTCTTCCACATTTAACCCAACCCCTTTGAATTAAAGAGGTGCGGAGGGCTGCCATAATCAACATCCACGGCGCCCGGGGAACAGTGGGTTAACTGCCTTCCTCAGGGACAGAACAACAGATGTTTTACCTTGTCAGCTCGGGGATTCAATCCAGCAACCTTTCGGTTACTGGCCCAACGCTCCAACCACTAGGCTACCTGCCGTAGATATGTACATGAAGGCAGGGTAAAGTGACTAGGCATCAGGATAGATAACAATGAGAGTAAAATAAAGAACAGAGTAGGAGCATAAAATGATGAGTGTAAAAGTGTGAGTGTGTGTGTGTTATGTGTGTGTGGGCATATGTAGGGTATGTGAATGTGTGTGGGATTTGTAGTGTGTATGAGTATATATGGTTTGCATATATAATCTAGTGAGTGTGCGTAGGGTCAGTGCAAGATAGTTCGGGTACCATTAATTGACTATTTAACAGTCTGGCTATTTAGCAGTCTAATGGCTTGGGGATAGAAGCTGTCTCAGAGCCTGTTGGTCAGAGAGCCGATGCTCTGGTACCATTTGCTGGACGGTAGCAGAGTGAACAGTCTATTGTTTTGGGAGGCTGGAGTCTTTTGCAATTTTTTGGGCCTTCCTCTGACACAGCCTGATATAGAGGTCCTGGATGGCAGGGAGCTCGGCCCCAGTGATGTGCTGGGCTGTCTGCACCAACCTCTGTTGCGCTTTGCGGTCAATTTGCGGTGCAATTACCATACCAAGAGGTGATGCAGCCAGTGAAGATGCTCTCGATGTTGCAGCTGTAGAACCTTTTGAGGATCTGAGGGCCCATGCCAAAACTTTTCAGCCAACTGAGGGGGAAGAGACGCTGCTGTGCCCTCTTCACGACTGTGCGGGTGCGTGGACCATGTTAAGTCCTTAGTGATGTGGACGCCACGGAACCTGAAGCTCTCGACACACTCCACAACAACCCCATCGATGTGGATGGGAGCGTGCTCTTCCCTCTTTCTCCTACAGTCCACGATTAGCTCCTTGGTCTTACTGACGTTGAGGGAGAGGTTGTTGTCCTGGCACCACACTGCCAGGTCTCTGACTTACTCCGTGTAGGCTGACTCATCGCCGTCGGTGATCAGACCTACCACTGTCGTGTCTTCAGCAAACTTGATGAGGGTGTTGGAGTTGTCGGTGAACAGAGAGTACAGGAGGGGACTAGGTACACACCACTGAGGGGCCGTCGTGTTGAGGGTCAGCATGGCAGATGTGTTGTTGCCTACCTTCACCAGCTGGGGCCGGCCTGTCTGGATGTCTGATGAGTTCAAGTTGTGTCCGGATGTATTTTTATCTGTTATTGAATACACGTTGTTTAGTACAGTATATTTAGTACATTTAATAGGGTTAGTTTAGTTTTCTCTGTGAGAAGCAAGTTCATTTAAAGTTATATGTGATTTGGTTTATGTAGATACGACATTTCAATGTTGTTATTAATCCTTGCATATTCATAGTGAGTTTGCAGCAAATTTGCAGCAAATTTGTGACAAACAGTAGAATTTCCCATAATTATTTGCCAGAAGTTCAGAAGTCACCACAAATTTGCTGCAACAGTTTGCCACAAAGCTAATTTGCATGTGAAAATATGACAGATGACAAAATATGACAGAATATGGCAGATGTGCGGCAAATTGGCCAAAATATTTGCCACAACTGTTTCCCAGAAGCCTGTTTTTTTCAGTAAAGGTAATTATGGGCAGTTCCGGAGTGGAACTAACTTAGACCACCTTTTTTTGTTCAAACTAGCAAAGGCAAAATGTCACATCATAGATGAGGTATTCAACAGTAACCACATCCCTACTTACAAATAAGGAATGAGAGCTGGTGGAGGACATGCAGCCACCTGTTCTTGTTCAATTTCTGTATAGACCAAAGCCAATTCCCCTTCCATCTCTCCATAATTTTTCAACCATTCCCTCTTCTATAATCTGATTTAGGATATTTATAACAGTGAGGTATCCTTGATAATGGCTATTGAAGTACAAGGAAAGTGTCTCATACCAACATTTACATTTTCATTCACTATAAATGCATGATTCAGATTCCATGGACCCACTAAATTGAGGTAATTTGAATCCGTTGTTAAATGTTTTTTTTTACCAAGTAGTAAAACCTATTGATCTTTAGACCGTAACACTACTAACAAGTGTAAACCATGAAAAAAGCACAAGACAATCTGCCTTGTATTTGTTGTCATGCCAACAGTGAGTTTCTTGCCCCAAATTCACTCTCTTCATAGTTCATAACACTGACAGTCAGTAAGGCTCATACATGGTCCTTAAGCACTCCCTCAGTCCAAGGCGAAAACACCCATTCCAAGGTAGTCCATTTCTCAAGAGTTTTTATCTTCCCTTTCTATCCCCGTGTTTAACTAAACTGTAGGGCTGGGGAGAAAAAGGGGGATGGGGAAAGAAAGAGAGTGCATGATTGGAGTAGTGTTTCTACAGTGACTCATTCTTAGCTACGCTTAATTTATTGATTTAAACCCCTTTCAGACAGCCAGACTTGAGCGCACCTTAAACAAACGTCAAGAGCTTAGTTCTAGCCCAGGCTAGATTCAGTCTAGATTGAGGGCTCTATTCAATCTGCATGCAGATATTCAACTTTACAGCGTGAATCAAATTTAAAGGAAATGTTCATGCTTTTTAGCCGAGACTGCATTCACGGTAAACACTTCTATTACATTTCTATTGCTCAATCTGTAAAGCTTCAGCAATACAGATTGAATAGAGCCCTGAGTCTTTTGCATAAAGCATCATAAACATACACTCTTAGAAAAAAGGTTTCAAAAAGGGTTCTCAGGCTTTCCCCATAGGATAACCCTTTTTTGTTCCAGGTAGAACCTTTTTTGGTTCCAGGTAGAAATCTTTTGGGTTCTACATGGAACTCAAAAGGCTTCTACCTAAAAAAAAAAAAAAAATCAAGAGTATAGTGATAGCTGAGTTATACACAGTTACAGGCTTCAGTTAGTTATAGATGTTACAGCTTTTATCTTCTTGTGGAAGTGAAGATATAAGAGTTGGATTGGGGTCATTCTTTGAAAACTACAGTGAAATTATTGCTCACCCTACAGCTTGTTATCAATACGTGCAAGGATAGGATATTTCCAGTTGTTAGCTGCACTGAAACACAGAAACGGTACAGGGTTTCAATGCATTGTGAAATAAATGTACCCTCATTCAGTTTTATGCCCGACACCTAAGGATTTCTTTGGGGTTGTTATTCCATTCGTAGTAGCACCATAGCTACAGTAGCTGCCATATACATCGAAGAGAGAGTTAAATTGTAGAGTTCAGATAGGTCAGCCACACCTTTTGCAACTGTTATATCACCTGCTTTTCATCAGCAAATATCACCTTATTGTCTTGTCAATTTAGGATTGAGACTCGATATATATTCATAACATTATCTACAGTATCTTTGCAGCAGGCAAACAGACAATCTACACAGTAGAGAAAGTTTTCCGTTCACCTCTGTAAAGGTGAATTATGAATTCAGTGCAAGTGAAAACAGGCACCCAGACGTGAGCCTAAGACATTTTATTGATTCTTACAGGTTGCAAGCTCCGACGTGACACGGTACAATGGGTTGGTTGTTTAAGTGTCTGTGTGAGTCAGTGACCGCATCCTTCTGCTGCTCCAGACGATTCACGTGCCCGGTATCTGCCTGCTATGCCCACTTCTCACCACCTGTGCCAAGGCCAGGTACTGGCACCCGCCGGGTTGAACAAGAGTAGACAACTTCCATGAACCGGAGAGACTTCTAGAACCAGGGTTCTATATTCTGTATTTGTTTTTAATCCAAGGAATACAGAAGATTTACTGCAATTCAATGAATGAATTAATACACAATTACATTGGAGATGTTTCAATTTCTACTGTAGATTAAAACGAATCTTACACTTCACAGCCTGCACAAAGTCAGCGACTTTGGGATGGGTATACTGCTGTATGGATTGTTGGATTATTCTGCAACAAAGTTGTGCGTGCAATTCTTCTTCGTTTGCATTCAGGTAGTGGTTTCCCCTCGAACTTACTAACATCTCTCACATGTATGAAGAAAAAGTGAATGCATTCCCCTCCCCCTCCAACTCAGGCACAACCCTATTAGAGATTATATGAGGTATGATGCCCCATTCCCCTCCCCCTACAACCCTATTAGAGATTATATGAGGTATGATGCCCCATTCCCCTCCCCCCACAACCCTATTAGAGATTATATGAGGTATGATGCCCCATTCCCCTCCCCCTACAACCCTATTAGAGATTATATGAGGTATGATGCCCCATTCCCCTCCCCCTACAACCCTATTAGAGATTGTATGAGGTATGATGCCCCATTCCCCTCCCCCTACAACCCTATTAGAGATTGTATGAGGTATGATGCCCCATTCCCCTCCCCCCACAACCCTATTAGAGATTATATGAGGTATGATGCCCCATTCCCCTCCCCCTACAACCCTATTAGAGATTATATGAGGTATGATGCCCCATTCCCCTCCCCCTACAACCCTATTAGAGATTGTATGAGGTATGATGCCCCATTCCCCTCCCCCCACAACCCTATTAGAGATTATATGAGGTATGATGCCCCATTCCCCTCCCCCCACAACCCTATTAGAGATTATATGAGGTATGATGCCCCATTCCCCTCCCCCTACAACCATATTAGAGATTATATGAGGTATGATGCCCCATTCCCCTCCCCCCACAACCCTATTAGAGATTATATGAGGTATGATGCCCCATTCCCCTCCCCCTACAACCCTATTAGAGATTATATGAGGTATGATGCCCCATTCCCCTCCCCCTACAACCCTATTAGAGATTATATGAGGTATGATGCCCCATTCCCCTCCCCCTACAACCCTATTAGAGATTATATGAGGTATGATGCCCCATTCCCCTCCCCCTACAACCCTATTAGAGATTATATGAGGTATGATGCCCCATTCCCCTCCCCCTACAACCCTATTAGAGATTGTATGAGGTATGAGGCCACATTCCCCTCCTTGCTCTCCCTGTTTCTCAGCAGCTGATACCAGATGTGGGGTGGGAGCGGGCCAGTGTCCAAGACTGATCTCACACACAGTCACAACCCCCCCTGAGGCTCTCTCTCCCTCATCATCATTCATCCCTCATACACTCTACCTCAACCCGACCAAAAACAACATACTTCATCCGCACTGGGAGTCTCAGTTCACTAACACAGAAGACACACACACAAACACACACACACACACGCACACACACGCACACACACAATACACAATACACAAACACACACTACACTCTAACACACACACATAAACACTAACACACTACACTCTAACACACACACATAAACACTAACACACTACAGTCTAACACACACACTAGCACAATACACACTAACACACAAAGACACAGGACAAGGCCCATGGGGCTGAAGGGGATGTTTGGAGTAGAAGGAGAACAATGGACTGTGCACATGGGCCCCTAAAAGGACCAGGCTGAGAGTATGGAAAACAACAGTGGTCTGGGGGTCTTTATACAGTCATGTTTTCTACTATATAAATTGTTTCAATCAATAAAGTGCTCAATAGTAATTGACTGCATGCCAACACTTTCTGGGTAGATTCATTGCTTCTTTATAAAATCCACATTTTTGATATACAGTATGTTCACATGTCTGAGATGCATTTCATCACTCGTTGACGAATAAACAAAATGGTCATTGATTTGCTGTCTTCAGCTGAATACGCTGAAGTATCTGAGCAGTTAAGTACCAATATAGGTAACTTGGAATAACAATTTAACGGTTTCACGACATTTCATTTCTTTAATGAAAGAGACCTACAGTTTTAATGATACAGTATGCTGTATACTTATCCTGTAGTAAGATGTTTACTTTAGGTGTGGCAGGTAACACTTTACTTTAGCTTGGAAAAAAGGCATACTTCAACAATGTATACCTAACGACTGGCAAATAACACACACTCACCCCCTCTCGCACACACACACACCACACACACACTCCCTCTCCCACACACACACACAGGCATTCCATTACAGTTTCCTCACAGGGGTGGAAACTGAACGCTGGTCCTTAAAGGCAAACAGACTGTGGCGGTGCCAAGGCTGTTGGAGAGTGTTGTAAAGTCACCCTCTCCTCCCCCTGACCGTTCCCTGTTTTGTCCTCCTCTCACACCTCCACGAGGCCCGCCCCAGGGCTCAGACTATATCAGGAGCCAGCCTCCCTCTGTCCAACTCCACACTCCTGGAGGCTCCAGCTCTGCAACGGTCCTCTCTCCTCTCTTCTCCACTCCAGTGACCTACAGCAGCCAGCATGTCTTACTACTCATACAAGAGCTCCAGCGGCGGCGGCCCCATGAACTTCTCCGGGGGCTCCAACATCATGTCAAGCCGGGTCGGCTACGTGTCCAGCGCCCCCAAGGCCTTCAGCGTGTACGGAGGTGGTTCCGGCGGGGGCACCAGAATCTCCTCTTCCTCCGTCCGCTCAGTTTCCTCCGGGTACGGCGGCGGGGCCGGCTTCGGTGGCGGCTATGGATCCGGCGGTGGCGGCTATGGATCCGGCGGGGGTGGTGGCTTCAACCTGTCCAGCGCCCTGGACGGCGGCGCCATCCACCTGAACGAGAAGGCCACCATGCAGAACCTGAATGACCGCCTGTCCACCTACCTGGATAAGGTGCGCTCGCTGGAGGAGGCCAACTCCAAGTTGGAGATTCAGATCAGAGAGTATTATGAGAAGAAAGGGCCTGCCGCCGAGAGGGACTACAGCAAATACTGGGCCATCATCAACGACCTGAAGGACAAGGTAGTGTGCTGACCTCGTCTGCTATGGGCTGTTCAAATCCATCATTTCGTATCTTGCAGTGTTAAATATGCAGTGCTGACAGGCTATCATGGAAAGTAAAATCAGCTTACAGTATGTAGGAATAAGGAACACAACATTCATAAAGTATACTTCAGGATTGACTTATAGTTTTTAATCAGAGTTCAGAGGGTTATACAAACAATGAGCTGTCACTGACATTTATAGATGATGTCTATTAATTAAACAAATTAAGCAAATTAATTACATCTCAAACGTGAAGGTGACAAGGTCATTCCAGGAGCTGATACAGATGGCTTTTTCTGGTAGATTCATGTTTAGGTTTCATGCTTTAACTCCTGGAATGTGTATTCAACAAGCTTTGGGACAGATGGAACAGTGTATCAAAATACTATCAGCTTCCAAGTTGACTAACTGCCACTCAACCATGGGGTACAATGAAAGTCTTTCCTGTTTTCTTTTAGATCAACGGTGCCACATGCAACAACGCCAACATCCTGCTGCAGATTGACAACTCTAAGCTGGCTGCTGATGACTTCCAGACCAAGTAAGGGTATTTCCTCAATCAGCTCCATCGTATCAGCTTCTACAACACTAGGTTATTAGAGGCAAACAAGCAAATAATCACTCAAAAGGTACATGTCTTATCTACAAGTTTGGATTCAAATGTCTCATGATAACTTCCTCACTTTCTCCCGACCAATCAGGTTCGAGCATGAGCTGATGATGCGCCAGTCGGTGGAGGCTGACATCGCCAACCTGCGTCGCCTGCTGGACCAGACCACTCTGACCAAGGCCGACCTGGAGATGCAGATCGAGGGTCTGCAGGATGAGCTGGCCTACCTCAAGAAGAACCACATAGAGGTGTGGGGGCAATTCACTTTTTTCCCTTTTTTCCATTGCAGTAATGAGATGTTATTCAATATAAACACACCCCAGTGACAATAGAGAGGAGAAAGTTAGTGGGAGGGATTGTTTTTAAAAGATGGATAGAAAGTATGAGGGATGAGAGTGACTCCATTTCCCATGATTCCACAGGAGCTGGCAGCCATGCGTGCTCAACTCACCGGCACAGTGAACGTGGAGGTGGACGCAGCGCCCCAGCAGGACATGTCCAGGATGATGGAGGAGATCCGCAACCAGTACGAGGGCATCATCGACAAACACCGTCGCGACCAGGAGGCATGGTTCACTGACAAGGTAACTGTTGCCATGGCACACCTCACTGAAATTCCCCAACTGTCTCCCACACTAATCTTTTAAAAGGAAATCTTCAAAACCAAAATATGTAACTGACTGTCATTATCATTTTGAAGATGGTGGTTTAAATTCTTCAGGAGAGTGAGCTACAGTGGGATTAAAATGGCGGCCCTGGTTTGTTTGTATTTCAGTCAGCCAACCTGTCCAAGGAGGTGGCCACCAGCACAGAGATCATCCAGACCACCAAGACGGAGATCAACGACTTGAGACGCACCATGCAGGGCCTGGAGATCGAGCTGCAGTCACAGCTCAGCATGGTGAGCCAGAATCACTAACGTCTGACAACGAACCACAGTATAGGGGCCATAACTTACACAACTTTATGCCACTTTTGGCAACAGTCAACATTTGACTCTCTTTCACCATTTTCTTTATCAATCCTCCGGAGTCTAGTTTCACTCTTTCAACAGAGGGAAAGAGCGAGATAGACATGGTTGAAAGGGATTGACGAGATAAAAGGGAGGGAAGAAGGGGGAGGACTTGGAGAGAGATGGGGAAATGGGAAAGCAGTGGGAAAAGGCTAAAAGTGGGGGATTAGTGGACATGAGGGAGGTTAGGGTTATGAAGAGGTTTTTCGCTTTTTATGGGCATCTGCACCCTCTCTGGAAGACAGCAAGAGTTTGAGTGTGTCCAAAAGAATGCAGAGGTGACAGAGCCAGAGCCTAACTCCCATGGAAACTTGGCTGGGGCTTATCAAACTCAGTAAATCTATCTCAATCCATCCCGCTGCAGTAACAAGGCAAATGTCCATGTTGGTCTAAAGCACAGGAGGTTGGTGGCACCTTAATTGGGGAGGATGGGCTCATGGTAAATGGCTGGAGCGGAATCAGTGGAATGGTATCAAACACATGGTTTCTATGTGTTTGAAGCCATTCCATTAGCGCCGTTCCAGCCGTTATTATGAGCCGTCATCCCCAAAACAGCCTCCACTAAAGGCCATTTAAAGAAAATAAACATCTGCTGCGATTCCTTTTTTGGGAATACACAGAATTCAGTATCTCATTTAAAATAAGCATCTCAAGAAGTGACCTTGCTGTGCTTGGTGGAGCCAGCATATTTGTGTTACTCAATATAGTCTTGGTATGGTGTATTTGAAGACGTTTGTTGACATTTGCTTATCAAAGTTGAATAAGTGCAATAACTATGGCTGGTTTGAGTTGTATTTTCATTATTACTATAAATGCGTTTTCTGTTACTGACCCTGTATCACCTCTATCGCCACACAGAAAGCAGCTCTTGAGAACACACTGAGAGAGACAGATGGCCGCTACAGCGCCATGCTCTCGGGCTACCAGAACCAGATCGACATGCTGGAACAGGAGCTAAACAGGGTGCGCCAGAGCATCGAGACGCAGGGCCACGATTACAAGATGCTGCTGGACATCAAGTCCCGTCTGGAGCAGGAGATCGCCACCTACAGGGGCCTCCTGGAAGGGGAGGAGTCCAGGTAAACCCTGCAAATCTATTGGAAATGCCCATAAACGTCCATACACTTAACACGGCCCAAGTAATCATATTACTCATAGTTATTATTATTAGTCATTCAGACAGATACAAAATGGCTACCGACTCCTACTAAAAAAAAATCATTTTTTTTTCACCATCTGTCTTTTCAGAACTGTTGGCTCAGGTAAATATCATCTATTTTATATAATGGCTTTATAATGACAATATATGATGGTTGTAATAGTAGGTTATCAGCATGTTGTAACTCATTTTCTTTCTGCAGGGGGATCGAAAACCACAGTTACAACCACAACAGTGCGCTCTTCCAGCTAGATGTCCATCTCTACTGGCAGTGCATAATATTATCAGAAACACACCACACATTGTTACAACTAAAGAGGAGAGCTGTCAAATAAAATACCTGAGGAGTACCGTTAACACTTCAATGCCTCTCATCCTGATAGGTCAATAATATACCTGTCTTTAAGATATCTGCCAATCATAGGAAGCCTTACTGGAGTTCCAGGATGAGAAAGTAGGAATAATGAACAATTTTTGCTATCAAAGTGTGTGCGACCATCCTGTTTCTGAAAATAAATGTTCTGGTGAATATGAATCGCTATTGTGTGGCTGAAATTATTCCAATAAGGTAGACAGCTTTTGGAAAAGTTGACTATCATAAGCCTGTATTGTCCTCCACCCCACCCCATCTGTTGCCTGTATTTATTCAAAAGCATGACAACCAAATAATACTCTCGGGGCTCTGTGTTAGATATAACAGCGGGGTTGTCAGGAGGTTGTCAGGATGTTGTGGACAATGGCTGAAAACTCAACTGTGGAAAACAGAACATGTGAGAGACAATTGAAGGTTACTGAAGGTATTGTGTGCCTTGCAGCTTATGTACTCAAACACCACTGAATGGAGAAAGGAGCAGGGAGCAGGATCCGTGACCACGGAACGGAGTATATGACCCTGGGTGTGGTAAAATGACTCCTCAAAAGTGAGTCGGGACACACCCAACTGGACGACTAATCTATGCCCTCAGACATACTTTAGCATTTCGACACAGTGTCACAACATGTCGAGGTTCCCACTCACCGAGCGGCATTGTTGCCTAGAGACAAGTGGAAAAACATTGACTGAGGAGGCAAATACTGACCGGCTGAACAAAGAAAGTCTTTGTTGACAGGGTTGGTATCTGTGTTGCACTTTGCTCTCGGTGGAACTCTGATTGAGTAGAGTGGAACTAACCAGAGGTGTCGGGTACAGAAGTGTGGGGGAGGGGACACAAGGGGTGTGTACTTGTCTGTTTCTGTGTGAACACACTTTTTTATGTTTATGTTTGACAGGTGTATCTGTCTATGCTATGCATAAATGAGAATTGCGAAAGTTCTCTAGTGGAATACTGAGATGACTAATGTTGATATTGGAGCAGAATCAAAAGGACATGTAGAAACTGCAGTTCCTGCAAGGGGACCATGTTTGAAATACGCAATCACTCACAGACACACGCATACACACATCCTTGCGCAAAACACACCAAATATGCGCACACACACACACACACACACACACACACATACACAATACATTAATAATAAAAAAAATGCATAGTCAGACCGGGTTCTAAATAATGTCCTTTAAAATGGCTGTTCTTATTATTGCTATTGCTGTTATATTGGTGAGTCTGCTGTCGTCGTCTCCCCGACACACACACACACACACACACACACACACACACACACACACACACACACACACACACACACACACACACACACACACACACACACACACACACACACACACACACACACAGCTCTTGCTTGTAGATAGGGGTGAGTTCATAGAAGGGATGGATAACCACCTAGCTTACATTGTGGTCAAAATAAATGTTAAACTGCTGTCATCATGTGTGATCTTTTCCTGTTGTATACACAGGTTGTTAAAACACTGTAATTGCTGCCTTGGTTACAGAAACCAAGGCTTGAGTCTTGTGGGGGAGTGACATCAGCTTTAGGTGACATTGTTTACAGCTGTGAAACTGCAACCACAATTTGTTTCTTTTGACCATCTGGCAGATGCCTGGAACTGATGTGGTTGGTATTTTCTATTGACGATTGAATGTTTATCAGTTCCGGACCATTTCCTTGTCAATCCACACAATACAATTGAAGTCAGAAGTTTACATACACCTTAGCCAAATACATTTAAACTCAGTTTTTCACAATTCCTGACATTTAATCCTAGTGAAAATTCCCTGTCTTAGGTCAGTTAGGATCACCACTTTATTTTAAGAACGTGGAATATCAGAATAAAAATAGAGAGAATGATTTATGTCCGATTTTATTTATTTCATCACATTCCCAGTGGATCAGAAGTTTACATACACTCAATTAGTATTTGGTAGAATTGCCTTTAAATTGTTTAACTTGGGTTAAAAAAAAATGGGTAGCCTTCCACAAGCTTCCCACAATAAGTTGGGTGAATTTTGGCCCATTCCTCCTGACAGAGCTGGTGTAACTGAGTCAGGTTTGTAGGCCTCCTTGCTCGCACATGCTTTTTCAGTTCTGCCCACACATTTTCTATGGGATTGAGGTCAGGGCTTTGTGATGGCCACTCCAATACCTTGACTTTGTTGTCCTTAAGCCATTTTGCCACAACTTTGGAAGTATTGTCCATTTGGAAGACCCATTTGTGACCAAGCTTTAACTTCCTGACTGATGGCTTGAGATGTTGCTTCAATATATCCACATAATTTTCCTCCTCATAATGCCATCTATTTTGTGAAGAGCACCAGCCCCTCCTGCAGCAAAGCACCCCCACAATACAATGCTGCCACCCCCGTGCTACATGGTTGGGATGGTGTTCTTCGGCTTGCAAGCCTCCCCCTTTCTCCTCCAAACATAACAATGGTCATTATGGCCAAACAGTTCTATTTTTGTTTCATCAGACCAGAGGACATTTCTCCAAAAAGTACAATCTTTGTCCCCATGTGCAGTTGCAAACCGTAGTCTGGCTTTTTTATAGCGGTTTTGGAGCATTGGCTTCTTCCTGTCTGAGTTCCTCAGTTATCTTCACAAGGTCCTTTGCTGTTGTTCTGGGATTGATTTGGACTTTTCGCACCAAAGTACGTTCATCTCTAGGAGACAGAACGCGTCTCTTTCCTGAGTGGTATGACGGCTGCGTGGTCCCATGGTGTTTATACTTGCATACTATTGTTTGTACAGATGAACGTAGTACCTTCAGGCATTTGGAAATTGCTCCCAAGGATGAACCAGACTTGTGGAGGCCTACAATTGTTATTCTGAGGTCGTGGCTGATATCTTTTGATTTTCCCATGATGTCAAGCAAAGAGGCACTGAATTTGAAGGTAGGCCTTGAAATACATCCACAGGTACACCTCCAATTGACTCAAATTATGTCATTAGCCTATCAGAAGCTTCTAAAGCCATAACATCATTTTCTGGAATTTTCCAAGCTGTTTAAAGGCACAGTCAACTTAGTGTATGTAAACTTCTGTCCCACTGGAATTGCAATACAGTGAATTATAAGTTAAATAATCTGTCTGTAAACAATTGTTGGAAAAATTACTTGTGTCATGCACAAAGTATATGTCCTAACCGACATATTTGTGGAGAAAGAAATTTGTGGAGTGGTTGAAAAACGAGTTTTAATGACTCCAACCTAAGTGTATGTAAACTTCCGACTTCAACTGTACATATTATACATGGCTTGGACTGTAATAACATCTCATTTAATTTACTTTTGAAGGAATAATTACCAGCTCCCTTACATCACATCCCACTGTGCACAGACTTCAGTTCAAAATCCAATTTTGATTAACATTTGGTTGTCAACATACATGAATTCAACTTGATTTGGATTTAGGTAAACAAAAGTGCTCAGTTCCTTTACGTTGATGACCTTTTACAAATCCAATCAGTTCCACGTTGATTCAACGTCATCACATGTAGTTTGTTGGTTGACATGACGTGGGAACAGCGTTGATTCAACCAGTTTTTGCGCAGTGGAATTTCTGCTCCTGATACTTTGATCATAAATATGAGAGTGATCATGAAACACACTTGTTTGTAACATCCCTAGAAGAAATGGTGCTTTTTGTTACAGTACAGTCGTGAGACAAAGTTCAGATTAGTATCAAAAGTGAGTTGAACACATTCTCCTCCTCATCCCAAAAAGTCTGTACAAAAGTATCTGGCTTGGGACTTGTGCGAGGTGAGAGAAGGAACACTTCTCAGAGGTGACGAATTCTACTGACAGCCCTCATGTTAGTGTATTCTAACTGTGCTGAACAGACAAGGAGAGGAGAAAACCCTTGACCTCTGCCCAGAGTCTCAGACACAGCATGGCATGATTGGCATCAATAACTATCTGTGAAAGTCAAAACAACGACTGGAATGCAGGTCTCAGTGGAACTGGGGCACCTCCAAGGGCAATGCAAGATAGCCAAGCACTAGCTGGATGTGAATTTCCACAGCGTGGCTCTGACTTGGGTCTGCACACAGTGCCATGGGATCGAACACTATCATAAATCTGTCAGTGCTAGCATCCCTGTTGTGTCATTAAGATAGACGGCCACTGATATCACACCACGTCTCTCGCCTCGGTTATCATAGCGTGATTCATCATACGACCATAAAAGAATGTGCCGCAATAACTGTCATGACAAGGGAGCAGTTTGTTTCACAACTATTATGAAGGGATGTTGTTGCAGTGGAGAAAGTTGACAACACATCAGGAATGGAGGCTGGTAAGGGGCCAGCCAGTTGACTTAGGCAACAGTCAGACTGGTTCTCAGTGTCAACCACACCCTGTTCTTATCAGCTATATGCTACAGACAGTAGTTACTACACTGCTGTGAGATATACGTGGGGTCAAGAAAGACATAACAATCACAGCTTACCATCATTTAGGTAACCGCTGTGATTATACACAGCTGCTGTACAAATAGTGGAAAGAAGACACATTATGACATCCTTAATCAAATAAGATCATGTATCTCTTTTGGTGGCGAGATAATCAAAAAGCAAAGCCATCCAGGATATTTAGTCATCATTCTGTTTTTGCATTAACATGTAATGTTCCCTTGACCAAGGAACTTAACCCCGTAAACTGCTCATTGGGCATTGCACTGTGGATGCCCTCTGCTCCAGGCTCTCCAACCTAATGTGTGTGTGTGTGTGTGTGTGTGTGTGTGTGTGTGTGTGTGTGTGTGTGTGTGTGTGTGTGTGTGTGTGTGTGTGTGTGTGTGTGTGTGTGTGTGTGTGTGTGTGTGTGTGTGTGTGTGTGTGTGTGTGTGTGTGTCTCGGGGGGGATGGGGGAAAAAAGCAGAAGACAAATGTCCATCTCATCTGGACTAATACTGAAAGAAAACGGTAAAAATTAAAAATAAATTTAAAAAATACAGTAAATCGTAAACAGGTGTGACATACAGATAAGCATGTAACAAAATGGAAGATGATAAGTATACAGTAGTCGTGATTTGTTCTTCATTAACATGTCTGTTATAGTTAGTGGAATGTAATTTGCCTTCATATGCCCATAAACAGGCATTCTCCACAGGGAACCGCACAGTGTACACAATGCAACATACTTGTCACAAGATAAACATATGATATTTGTTTGGTTCAACCAAATGTGGTACAAATAATTGTAGGCCTATATAGCTAGTTACCTAACAATGATGTAGCTACAGTATTGCATAACACTGCTACAGTAACTGTCAGAAAGGAATGTGAGCCGTGAGGCACATTTTCCAACCAAGTTGGCACTGCAAGTGAACGTATGACTCAGTTTTTCCAAACTTTGAATGCTTTTGTAAAAGTCCAGTGCACTTACCTGACCAGTGGGACTAGACAAACTAGCTACTTTTCTATAGTGTGCTTTCATTCTGGCATGTTTACAATACCATAAATCACTGGTGTTGGTCTTAGTGACTAAAATATTCACTGATTCAGATAAGGATTTTAGTGTACCACGGTGGTACCACACTGACATCCAGTGTTTGATTCTCTCCATTACAATGGGTGTGAGACATAGAGAGCGAAAGAGAGCACATACCCTATCTTTGTGGAAAGTGCGCTATCCATCTCTATGCCTCACACCAATCATATTGAGTTCAAGGTGGTTTACCAAAGTGGATGGTGTCCTCTAGTGGAAGAACACTAGAAGAAAGGCTCTCCGAGTTGAAACGACCATACGCCAATATGTTTGCACCTCTGTGAACTTCGTACTCCAATCCAGGGATGGAAGGTATCGCTGTACTCCTAATTATCCCACAACAATTTACGGCAAATCCAGAGGCTATAAATACTACTACTTTTTTATTTTGGTTCTCATGCTTGGTAGCTGATAGATCATTCTTGAATTGGGGTGACATTTGGGCATGGCATTTTAGGCAAGGTTCCCATTCCACCATGCTGAATTCTCTGAATCTGCAGAGAGAAAAAAAACATACTATATCTCACAATTTCTAAACACAACTTAGCTCAAATTTGAATGAATACGATTGTAGACTGAATGAATGACTGAATCATGTAGATTGTGGCCGAAAGGCTGCTGTCTAACTTTACGGCATACTGGGGGGTCCATAGTAAAAGCACTGATGGGAGTCTGACCACTACCAGCAAATAGGGTGTCAAAATGATGGGAGCTTTCCTTAGCTCAACAGCCTATCAAGCATGTAGAAGAATAGCAAGAACAACTTATAACCAATACTGACCGTCAGGTGGGACTTCCATTGGTGCCATCAGAGCATACATATCTGTCACGAACAGCTGTGGTCCGGGTTTGCCACTCTGGCTGAGGGCCTCAGTTATGTTCCCATCCGGGTTCAACTGGGGGTTAGGGTCACCCCACAGACCTGCTGTAAGTAGGGGGAAAACTTAGACACCAGACATCTACCATTGATTGGCTGAAACAGTATGAGAAGTTAAGTCTCATGTAGGCACCTGCTGGAATATTTATACCCTTGGGAAGACTGCCAGAGTCCCCCAGATAGCCTGTGTTCCCCATTGGTGGAGGGAGGTACATCCCAATTGGTGAGGGATGTGGTAGAGGCTTGCTCTGTAAAAAGATATATCAATACAATTGAAAAACAATTAGTAAAAGCAATTTAAGAACACACAGTTCATACAATTTCTTTGCTCTGATTTAAAATGTCAGTTGAAAGTTCATACCTCCTCCTGTGGTACGCTCATATCCACCCACCTGTTGAGCATAGGATTCCAGACAATCTGACAGAAAATTATAGGAATGAGAATCAATCTTTAGCCATCTACCATTCTCTCGATAAACCATCAACTATCCCTCGATAAACATTTTCCATCTACAAACTCAGTGTGCAAAATATACAAAGATTCTGTGTTTTAGTCCACTAATGTTTCAGAACAGGATATGAAGAGCAGGTTTCTTACAGATTTTGGGGAATCCTCTGGCAGGAGTGCCTCCTTCTTACGACAAAAGCCAAGCCAGCCCTCTCCGCTGGTCTTGGCCCTCACAATGAGAGGCTCAGCAGCAGGTACACTCTGGACCACGGGTCGTTGAGCAGGGCAGTTGGGGATCGCAGGACATTTAGTCACGGGGCTGTTTTTCCAATCCTGGTCCAGGACATCCACGTATCTGCTCCGTGGGTCTGTGACAAGTAGGACAGACGGACATAACCTCAACCCTCTGTAGGCAGTACAGGGCACCAGCATGATTAAAGGCAGGTTGACATTTATTGGGATGATTCATGTACTGAAGGCAGTTCTTCAGAGTGGTCACTAGCTGGCACAACCACAAAGTCATAAAATCACATTAAACATACCCCTTACCTTAACCACACTGCTAACCTTATGCCTAACCCCAACCTTAAATTAAGACCAAAATGCACATTTTGTTTCCATACATTTCTTACGATATAGCCAATTTTGACATTGCTGCTGGCCAATCTAGCAGAAACCACTCAGCGCTGCCTCCAGGACAAGATTCATCCCAATAAACGTTGAAGCCTCAGTCTACATAAATGACACTATTCCTGTTAGTTACTTGCACGCTTACTCAAAGTCATACATGCCAGGCCTCTTGGTTCACTGCTGTTAAAAAAAGACTGTCTTTACTCACCTCTTCCATGTGCGCAGGTTGTTGGAACCTCATGGAGGGTGGTGGTGGAGGAGGATAGGTCTGTAATAAACATCAACCAAACAACCAAAATATGACACTGCTTATCATTAACATGACACTGCATATCAATGATATGACACCTCACTGTTTCAATAAGAGTGAGGTGAGTGACTTGAATATACATCTTGAAGTATAAGCTACATATTGCCTGCCTCATGGGAAATAAATATCTGTCATTTTCTGGAGTCTCCGTAGAGAGCTTGGGTTCTGCCTGGGCCCTCGCTGCTGGGAGGCACACCAAGCCACCGCTCCCCTGATGACTCAGCTGCTCCCTCTGTTTCAAGGAGACCTCTACCTTGGGTGGCTCCAGGCTCAACTCCAGGCCCATCACCTCATTGCATTGAGGGATATCAGCCACAACTGGGTGGACTGCCTGATGCTGATTTTCCCTCAGTAAAGCTTCTTGGCACAGCTGTGTTGGAGGACCAACTGGATCCTCTGGACATCCTGGGCTCATGGTGGGAGGTGGGGGTGGAGGTAGAGGATAGGTCTGTAATAGGTCTGTGCTTCTACACCTGCATTGCTTGCTGTTTGGGGTTTTAGGCTGGGTTTCTGTACAGCACTTTGAGATATCAGCTGATATAAGAAGGGCTATATAAATAAATTTGATTTGATTAATAAACATCAACAAAGCATCCAAAATATGACTCTGAGTATCAATAATATGATTCTGTGAATCAATGATATGACACTGACACGGCCGGCCCGCTCATTAGGCAGGATTAGGTGGCCGCCTGCGGTGGCAGATTGACGAGGGCAGGATTTTCTATGCTAAACTGACCAAGATACACCTCCAACAAGAACACATAGAACCTCACATAATTCTGCCCAAAAACAATGACAATTTCTCTCAACCAGTGGCAAATGGGCTTTTTAGGTGAGCGCTGATTCCGCCCTTTGATAAGCAGTGCCCACTTTGTCAAAGGCAAGGGCGCAAAATATTTTGCTTGTCCATTCCCCAGGGTGCTGTTGGAGAGATGCATCTCTGAAGCGCTCCACCAACGTTTCATCAACAACAACAAAAACAAAAAAGAGTATGTGGCCTTTTCTGTAGCCTACAGGCTGGAGATAAAATGTATGACAATGTAATGAGACGGACACTTTTTACATTTTCTCCGATTTCTCCGATTAAATAGCCTAACCTAAATGGCATTCATTAACAAACAACATATCCTAAAAATAGGACAGGTCAAAGTAAAATGGACAATATGGAATGGACAATCACAACTGTTGTCCAGAAGTTTCACCACATTGTCATGATCAGTGGTTTCAAGTTTGTATCCTGATCATAGAGAAAAATAAAATACTTCTGCATTTTCCGCATTGTAAACACATTGCAAATAGGCTCAAGATAACGCTTGATAAAGTTGGGTAGCAAATATTCAGAGCTTAAATAGACAAATTGATTAGTCACAGGAATCAGGACTATTAAAGCCAATGCAATGGCCTGTTTTATAAACGGTAGGCTTACCACATAGATGGGCGTTCATAAAATTCAAATTCAGGCAACACTGTAGGCTACACGTCAGTAAGCACGGATCGACGCTGATGCCGGTCCGGACCAAATCTGAACCAATCATAGACGTCTATGTTTGGTTCAGATTTGAACCAAACATGTTTGGTTCAGATTTGGTGCGGTCCAGACCAGCCTTGATTTGGCCCAAACATAGACATCTATAAATTACTTATTTTCAACTTTTATTCCGAACCAGAAATTTGCCTGATTTCAACATCCGGAATATACATATTTTCAACATCAGGAAAATAGGTATTTTCACCTTTCATTCAGAACCTAAATTGAACCTAACTTCACCGTCTGGAAAATACGTATTTTAGACGTCTTTTCAACGTCATTTTGCTTACTGTGACTATTATAGTTTTACGGAGGTCAGCATTTTTTGGTCCCGCTTATGGCGGCAGAACCGCAAGGACCGGCCCTGGACACTGATATTGGGCATTTGATCATTTTCCATAGTCCATTGGCCCCTAAGACCCTCACAAACTTTTACAGATGCAAAATTGAGAGCATCCTGTCGGGCTGTATCACCGCCTGGTACGGCAACTGCACCGCCCGCAACTGCAGGGTTCTCCAGAGGGTGGTGCAGTCTGTCCAACGCATAACCGGGGACACATTGCCTGCCCTCCAGGGCACCTACAGCACCCGATGTCACAGGAAGGCCAAAAAGATCATCAAGGACATCGACCACCCAAGCCACGGCCTGTTCATCCAGCTACCATCCAGAAGGCAAGATCAGTACAGGTGCATCAACGCTGGGACCGAGACACTGAAAAACAGCTTCTATCTCAAGGCCATCAGACTGTTAAACAGCCATCACTAGAAGGTCAACCACCAGGTTACTCAACCCTGCACCTTAGAGGCTGCTGCCCTATAGACATGGAATCACTGGTCACTTTAATAATGGAACACTAGTCAACCACATTCTGTTCGAAGGAGATTGGAAACCCAAATTGGTCTACACGGACAAGTTCTGGCCTGGTTTAGATATTTCTCTGTCAGAAAGATAAGTTTGTCTCTGTGGATGGTTTGTCCTCTGACAAATCAACTGTAAATTTCGATGTGTTCCTCAAGGTTCCGTTTTAGGACCACTATTGTTTTCAGTATATATTTTACCTCTTGGTGATGTCGTTCGGAAACATTATGTTAACTTTCACTGCTATGCGGATGACACACAGCTGTACATTTCGATGAAACATGGTGAAGCCCCAAAATTGTCCTCGCTGGAAGCCTGTGTTTCAGACATATGGCTGCAAATGTTCTACTTTTAAACTCGGACCAAACAGAGATGCTTGTTCTAGGTCCCAAGAAACAAAGAGATCTTCTGTTGAATCTGACAATTCATCTTGATGGTTGTACAGTCGTCTCAAATTAAACTGTGAAGGACCTCGGTGTTACTCTGGACCCTGATCTCTATTTTGACGTACTGTCACGAATCCCGCTTCCTGAGTCTGTTTTTGCCTGTGTTCTGTCCTGGAGTGTTTTTTCCGGTGTCCTGGAACGCACCCTGTCTGGTTGCCGGGCGACGTAGCTAGTTGGAAGATCTCTGAGTACCCGCACCTGTATCCCATCAGCTATCTGCACACCTGGTCCTGATCATCACCCCTCCACTTCATAAGCGCTGACCTGACATCCATTCACTGCCGGATCGTTAGCCATGAACAGTATGTTGTGCCAGCGAATCAGCCTCCAGTTTGATAGAGATGTTTTGTTGTTTTGTACGTCTTGCTTGCCTTGAACTTACCTCCGTTTGTTCTGTCTACAGTCATTCATCCGGAACACTCACCCCATCCCTGCCTGGTCGTCGGTGGCTTCTGTTACTCCCTTGGATCTGCCTATTCACTCCCATCAACTCACCTCCACTGCCCGCTCCGCCACCTGGATCTTTCTACCGCTACGTTTAAACTTGTAAATAAATACTCACCTTCGTCCTACTCTCCTTGTCCTAGTCTGCTTCTGGGTTCAATTGTAGAAGAAGCGTGACACATACATATCAAGACTGTTTCAAGGACAGCTTTTTTCCATCTACGTAACATTGCAAAAATCAGAAACTTTCTGTCCAAAAATGATGCAGAAAAATTAATCCATGCTTTTGTTACTTCTAGGTTAGACTACTGCAATGCTCTACTTTCCGGCTACCCGGATAAAGCACTAAATAAACTTCAGTTAGTGCTAAACACAGCTGCTAGAATCTTGACTAGAACCAATTATCATATTACTCCAGTGCTAGCCTCTCTACACTGGCTTCCTGTTAAGGCAAGGGCTGATTTCAAGGTTTTACTGCTAACCTACAAAGCATTACATGGGCTTGCTCCTACCTATCTTTCCGATTTGGTCCTGCCGTACATACCTACACGTATGCTATTGTCACAAGAAGCAGGCCTCCTAATTGTCCCTAGAATTTCTAAGCAAACAGCTGGAGGCAGGGCTTTCTCCTATAGATCTCAATTTTTATAGAATGGTCTGCCTACCCATGTGAGAGACGCAGACTCAGTCTCAACATTTAAGTCTTTATTGAAGACTCATCTCTTCAGTAGGTCCTATAATTGAGTGTAGTCTGGCCCAGGAGTGTGAAGGTGAATGGAAAGGCACTGGAGCAACGAACCGCCCTTGCTGTCTCTGCCTGGCCGGTTCCCCTCTCTCCACTGTGATTCTCTGCCTCTAACCCTATTACAGGGGCTGAGTCACTGGCTTACTGGTGCTCTTCCATGCTGTCCCTAAGAGGGGTGCGTCACTTGAGTGGGTTGAGTCACTGACGTGATCTTCCTGTCTGGGTTGCCCCCCCCTTCGGTTGTGCCGTGGCGGAGATCTTTGTGGGCTATACTCGGCCTTGTCTCAGGATGGTAAGTTGGTGGTTGAAGATATGCCTCTAGTGGTGTGGGGGCTGTGCTTTGGCAAAGTGGGTGAGGTTATATCCTGCCTGTTTGGCCCTGTCCGGGGGTATCGTCGGATGGGGCCATAGTGTCTCCAGACCCCTCCTGTCTCAGCCTCCAGTATTTATGCTGCAGTAGTTTATGTGTCGGGGGGGCTAGGGTCAGTCTGTTATATCTGGAGTATTTCTCCTGTCTTATCCGGTGTCCTGTGTGAATTTAAGTATGCTCTCTCTAATTCTCTCTCTTTCTTTCTCTCTCTCGGAGGACCATGCCTCAGGACTACCTGGCTTGATGACTCCTTTCTGTACCCAGTCCACCTGGCTGTTCTGCTGCTCCAGTTTCAACTGTTCTGCCTGCGGCTATGGAACCCTGACCTGTACACCGGACGTGCTACCTGTCCCAACCACTATGATTATTATTATTTGACCCTGCTGGTCATCTATGAACATTTGAACATCTTGGCCATGTTCTGTTTTAATCTCTACCCAGCACAGCCAGAAGAGGACTGGTCACCCCTCATAGCCTGGTTCCTCTCTAGGTTTTTTCCTAGGGTCTGGCCTTTCTAGGGAGTTTTTCTTTGCCTTCGTGCTTCTACACCTGCATTGCTTGCTGTTTGCGGTTTTAGGCTGGGTTTCTGTACAGTACTTTGAGATATCAACTGATGTAAGAAGGGCTTTATAAATAAAAAATGATTTGATTTAGGCACTTTAATAGTGTTAATGTTTACATACTGCTTTACTCATTTCATATGTATACACTGTATTCTATTCTACTCTATTTTAGTCAATGCCACTCCGATATTGCTCGTCCTGAAATGTATATATTTCTTAATTCCATTCTTTTACTTTTAAATTTGTGTGTATTGTTGTGATTTGTTAGATACTGCTGCACTGTTGGAGCTAGGAACACAAGCATTTCGCTACACCCACAATAACATCTGCTAAATATGTGTGTGACCAATACAATTTGATTTGATGAAATAATATAGTCAACAGTTTGTTAGAGGTTTACAAAATAATAAATGTTCTGAAAGCCTAGTATCAGGGGCGCCGTATGGGGGAGAAAGTTAGGACGATTCTAAGGGTCTGTGACTGACTGTAAGGGGTGCGTAACTGGTGGCAGGGAAGTCAGACACAGGAGAGCAGAACTAGGTAATAGCCGGAGCAGTTTAATTCCAAAACCAACGG
This sequence comes from Salvelinus namaycush, assembly GCF_016432855.1. Lineage (NCBI taxonomy): Eukaryota > Metazoa > Chordata > Actinopteri > Salmoniformes > Salmonidae > Salvelinus > Salvelinus namaycush. The sequence goes on along the minus strand of NC_052308.1, from coordinate 65,227,650 downwards.
CATCAAGAAAATAACCACTTGGGTACAAAACCCGACGCACACCAGTCAACATGTGCACTTACAAACAAACAATACCACACAAAGACATGGGGGGGAACAGAGGGTTAAATACACAACACGTAATGAGGGAATGAAAACCAGGTGCGTGGGAAAACAAGTCAAAACAAATGGAAAATGAAAAATGGGTCGGAGTTGGCTAGAAGACCGGTGACGTCGACCGCCGAACACCGCCCAAACAAGGAGAGGAACCGACTTCGGCAGAAGTCGTGACACTGACAGGGGCCCTAAAAAAAATGTTATATTAGGTACATTGTTTTCAATATTAAATTAAATTATTAACCATCATCATTAATATAATATTTTATTTCAAATGTACTAATAAAACTAACGGTTTCGTTTTCTTTCCTTGTTTTTGGCAAAAAGTAAACATCCAAAGAGCCTCTGTATTGCCCAACCACGGCGAGAACGGTACATGCTGTTAGGGAATTGCGAGTTAGGAGTGCCGGTGGAGCATCATGTCTCAGCTTCCTAAAGAAAAATCTGGCTTCCAAAAACAAAAAGAAAGAAAAGAAAGACAGGAATGAGAAAAGAAAGGGCGACAGTATGTCACCCAATTTTTCACAAAGGAAGGTGGGTGTAGTCCGTGAGTGGAGGAAATTAACCTGTTAGCTTACTATGTGCCCTGTCCCTCTGGCCAGGGTAAACGAAGCAGTAACTTTGTGTATTTAGCTTATAGCCCATTTGTTTGTCTGAAAATGTGAATGGGATCAATTTAATTAATCAATAAGCACAACAGCTGACATTGACTGTGAGTTAAATTTTTATTAGGCCTACAGTTGCATAGGGCATGACTACACGATACAAACCTGTCACACCCTGATCTGTTTCACCTGTTCCTGTGATTGTCACCACCCCCTCCAGGTGTCGCTTATTTTCCCCAGTGTATTTATCCCTGTGTTTCCTGTCTCTCTGTGCCAGTTCCTCTTGTATGTTTAGTCAAGTCAACCAGCGTGTTTTTCCCGTACTCCTTTTGCTATTATCCTTTTTCTAGTCCTCCCGGTTTTGACCCTTGCCTGTTTCTGGACTCTGTACCTGCCTGCCTGACCATTCTGCCTGCCTTGACCACGAGCCTGTCTGCCACTCTGTACCTCCTGGACTCTGATCTGGTTTTGACATTTTTGCCTGTCCACGACCATTCTCTTGCCTACCCCTTTGGATTATTAAACATTGTAAGACTCCAACCATCTGTCTCCTGTGTCTGCATCTGGGTCTCGCCTTGTGCCTTGATAAAACCTGCATAAAGCAAGCTCAGCTTTGAGTTTTATTGTCCAATGATATTGCTTTCTCTGTGTATGTGAAACCTCCGTAGTCCTTCTTTAAAATATAATGAATATGAAGTCCAAGGTTGCTGCAGTTTGACAGGGTTTTCATCCTCCCCAAGGCCAGGAGTTTTTCCATTTGTTTTTTTTTTTAAACCAAGTGACCTTATAAGAACAACTCTGGTCCAATCATAGCCCATATTAAATATGTTTCCAACCCAAGGCGCAAAATAAATCAGGGAGACGGACCTGGAGGAGCGAAGGGTGCGTGTGGAGCAGGAGGGTAGAATGAGGTCAAACAGGTACTTGGGTCCAGAGTTGTGGATAGCTTGGTAGGTGTGAAGCAGGATATTGTAGTCGATGCATGAGCATATGGAGAGCCAGTGGTTGAACAGCACTGGGAGGATGTGCTCCCAGGGGAAGGTGTGGGTGAGGGCACATGCAGCACAGTTCTGGACATTTTGTAGCCTGTTCAGGCAGATGACGCAACAAAAAAGGTGTTACAATAGTCTAGACGGATGAAATAAAGGCGTGGATGAGTCGCTCAGCTGCAAGTTGTGGCAGCATAAGTCGTAACCTGGAAATGTTCCGTAGATTAAAACATTTTACTTTGGTCATACTCTTGATGTGGGCTTCAAACAAGAGCTTACTGTCAAATATCTCACGCAGGTTGCGAACCTCAAAGGAGGGGAGGACCTTGACACCATCAATATTGAGGCTGTAGCTGCTGATGTGGTTTATGATGGTTCGAGTGCAAATCAGGACGACCTCTGTCTTTTTGCAGTTTACAGTGCATTCGGAAAGTATTCCGACTTTTTCACTTTTTCCACATTTTGTTACGTTACAGCCTTATTCTAAAATGGATGAACAGGTTTTTTCCCTCAACCTACACACAATACCCCATAACGACAAAGCAAAAACAGGAATTTAGACATGAAAATGTATTAAATATAAAAACTGAAATATGACATTTACATAAGTATTCAGACCCTTTACGCAGTACTTTGTTGAAGCACCTTTGGCAGCGATTACAGCCTCGAGTCTTCTTGGGTATGACGCTACAGTACAGTACAACCTTGACACACCGGTATTTTGGGGAGTTTCTCCCATTCTTCTCTGCAGATCCTCTCAAGCTCTGTCAGGTTGGATGGGGTGCGTCGCTGCTTGAGATTTTTCTACAACTTGATTGGAGTCCACCTGTGGTAAATGTAATTGATTGGACATTAATTAGAAAGGCACACACATGACTATATAAGGTCCTACAGTTGACGGTGCATGTCAGAGCAAAAACCAAGCCATGAGGTTAAAGAAATTGTCCATAGAGCTCCGAGACAGAGTTGTGTCGAGCCACAGATCTGAGGAAGGGTACCAAACATTTCTGCAGCATTGAAGGTCCCCAAGAACACTGTGGCCTCTATCATTATTAAATGGAAGAAGTTTGGAACGAACAAGATTCTTCCTAGAGCTGGCCGCCCGGCCAAACTGAGCAATCGGGTTAGAAGGGCCTTGGCCAAGAACCCGATGGTCACTCTGACAGAGGTCCAGAGTTCTTCTGTGGAGATGGGAGAACCTTCCAGAAGGACAACCATCTCCGCACGACTCCACCAATCAGGCCTTTATGGTAGATTGGCCAGACGAAAGCCACTCTTAAGTAAAAGGCACATGACAGCCCACTTGGAGTTTGCCAAAAGGCACCTAAAGGACTCTCAGACCATAAGAAACAAGATTCTCCGGTCTGATGAAAGCAAGATTGAACTCTTTGGCCTGAATGACAAGCGTCACGTCTGGAGGAAACCAGGAACCGCTCATCATCTGGCCAAAACCATCTCTACAGCATCATGCTGTGGGGATGTTTTTCAGCAGCAGGGACTGGGAAACTAGTCAGGATCGAGGAAAAGATGAATGAAGCAAAGTACGGAGAGATCCTTGATGAAAACATGATCCAGAGCGCTCAGGACCTCAGACTGGGGCGAAGTTTCACCTTCCAACAGGACAATGACCCTAAGCACACAGCCAAGACAACACAGGAGTGGCTTCAGAACAAGTCTCTCAATGTCCTTGAGTGGCCCAGCCAGAACCCGGACCCAGATCGAACATCTCTGGAGAGACCTGAAAATAGCTGTGCAGCGACGCTCCCCATTCAACCTGACAGAGCTTGAGAGGAAATACAGGTGTGCCAAACTTGTAGCATCATACCCAAGAAGACTCGTGGCTGTAATCGCTGCCAAAGGTGCTTCAACAAAGTACTGAGTAAAGGGTCTGAATACTTATGTAAATGTGATATTTCCGTTTTTCTTTCTCAAAACATGTTTTTGCTTTGTCATTATGGGGTATTGTGTTTAGATTGATGTTATAGAATATATAGAATAAGGCTGTAACGTAACAAAATGTGGAAAAAGTTAAATGTCTGAATACTTTACAAATGCACTGTATAGCCTATCAGCTATACCAATATAATGTTATACCCCTGAAAGGGGGGAAATATGATAAATTATTCATACTGACATGTAGCAACAGTTCAATCAGTTGTAATGATGAATTGCATAAAATAATCAACTCTTTACATAGATATCTCTTTTTTCAAACTACGTAGCGTTCACATTTGTATTCCTAGGCATTACTAATCAAACTCTGCACAAAACAGACATAAATGGAGCACACATGATTGGATTATCACATTCACATGAATTACTATAATATTACTTACGATTCTGTATTAATATAATAAACTATAAAGTCCAGTCGGCAAATCGAGATATGATGAACAATCATATAAACAAAAACATATGACGTTTTAGAACTGTATTGTTTGCATTCTGATTGCAATTTAATGGAGCCCGAAAATAAATATACGCCATGTGGAGATGTTCATATTGAAACACATCTTTGTTTTTTTAGGTTCCTAACTTGTTTGATAAGATTAGTACAGATTTTCTTAGTGGACCCTGCATGGGGACCAGACCCCAAGTTTGTGAACCACTGTACTAACCTCTCTCTGATTGCTTCCTCTCTCTCTCTGTCTCCTCTGTTTCCTTCTGCATGCATTGCAGCCTGCAGAGTTATTATGTTATTATGAGAACTTAGAAGCCTATTTTTGCTCCTGCTAAGGTAGGCTCAGTTTAAAGTTAGCTTATTAGTTCATCCTTCTAGCTGGCTAAGTAGTAAGAGCCCTTCAACGTTACTGCAATAGATGTAAAAAAAACAAAACAAAAAAACATTTCACAGCCATGCCTGTGCACGTGACTTTCCCCATAGTCTCTTTGGGATGATTTCTCCTCTTCTCAGCTGTCTATCACAGCCTCCTGGTTTCCACCAATCAGAGCGCCCGAATGCACATTTGGACTCTGACCCCTCCCACTCAAGGTCAGAGTTGCTATCATTGTCTACAGACAATGATGCAAATTTGGCTGCCGACCAAGTTATCGGTGTGTTTATTTTAGGAAGAAGTGAGTTGTCGGGTGGGTTAATGCTACTTCATGGTGATTGACTGGAAGCAAGGCCTGATTATCTTGTTACATCTGTAGCTGAATAGTACTACTGCAGATTATGTATACTGAACAAAAAATATATCTATATTTCTGTCTGTAATAAAGCCCTTTTGTGGGGAAAAACTCATTCTGATTAGCTGGGCCTTGCTCTCAAGTGGGTGGGCCCATTGCTGCGCCCCTGACCAGTTATGTCAAATCCATAAATTAGGGCCTAATGAGTTTGTTTCAATTGACTGATTTCTTTCTTTGAACTGTAACTCAGTAAAATGTTTGAAATTGTTGCATGTTGCATTTATATTTTTGTTCAGTATATATTTCATGTGAATGTTGTTTATAATTGCATGTATTGCATTGAATACATGAGCGTTTTGCAGTATATTGTTATTGTTTAGAGATGGTTAAATCCTATATAGCCTGTAGTAGACTGTCCTCGTGCTCCTGCATGGAGAGTAAGATTTATGACTCTGTGGAACTAGACACAGATCAGATAAGATCTCCACCAGTCCTGAGAGAGAGGGCCATAAATCTCACCTGTCTAAGTAATTAGTTCTCTCTCTCTCCAGCGAGATGTTTATATACGGTACAGATGTAAATGTGTATGCTGTTATGTGAATATCCCTGCGTAGATGCTTTGCCGTTATTTCCTGTGTAGATATTCCTTTTGCATTGCTTACAACATTGTATATTTAAGCAATAGGGCACGAGGGGTGTGGTATATGGCCAATATACCACGGCTAAGGGCTGATCTTAAGCAAGACGCATCGCGGAGTGCCTGGATACAGCCCTTAGCCGTTGTGTATTGGCCTTATACCACAAACCCCCGAGGTGTCTTATTGCTATTATAAACTAGTTACCAACGTAATTAGAGCAGTAAAAATAAATGTTTTGTCATACTCGTGGTATACGGTCTGATATACCACGGCTGTCAGCCAATCAGCATTCAGGGCTCAAACCACCCAGTTTATAATTGTTCTTACCTATCAGAACCACAAGTCCATCCTATGTAAACTGATGATTTCTGTCTTTGAGTGTGAATACTGTAGTGTGTGGTGGTGATGAAGATAATAAGATAATTGGTCTAAGAAGCATCCGTACTGTTCTTGCCGGACAGTCTTTAGCGAGTCAGAACCAATTATATCAGCATTAAGTACTAGCGGGTGAGGGCATTCACAGGCAACCGCTCAGATGAGCTCCAGCTAGTCGTTTTTACAATAGAAGTTTCCTAACTGACTGATATAAAATATCTACAAGCGACTATTTACCGGTTTTGCACTCATTCTCTGAGAGTCGTTTTTTTTTATTCGAGCTCAGTCAGATCAAGAATAGCTTATAATTTTTCTGAGCTTTGATATTTACATTTTGACCTATCATTTATTTTCTTTATTGTGTACAAAATATACAGTACCAGTCAAAAGTTTGGACACACCTACTCATTGCAGGATTTTTCTTTATTTTTACTATTTTCTACATTGTAGAATAAAAGTGAAGACATCAAAACTATGAAATAACACATATAGAATCATGTAGTAACCCAAAAAGTGTTAAACAAATGAAAACAGATTTGAGATGTGAGATTCTTCAAATTAGCCACCCTTTGCCTTGATGACAGCTTTGCACACTTTCCGATTTCAAAAAGGCTTTACGACGAAAGCATAGCATGCGATTATGTTAGGTCAGCACCTAGTTACAGAAAAACACAGCCATTTTTCCAGCCAAAGAGAGGAGTCACAAAGAGCAGAAATAGAGACAAAATTAATCACTAACCTTTGATGATCTTCATCAGATGACACTCATAGGACTTCATGTTACACAATACATGTATGTTTTGTTCGATAAAGTTCATATTTATATCCAAAAATCTCAGTTTACATTGGCGCGTTATGTTCATTAATGTTTTGCTTCCAAAACATCCGGTGATTTTGCAGACAGCCTCATCAATTTACAGACATACTCATAATTGTCACGATCGTTGTAGGAAGGTGACAGCATGGTAAGCGTACATTTTCTTTTATTAGTAAAATGTCGCCAACAAAACAAGAAATAACAAAAACGACCGTGAAGCTACAAGGGCTATAGACAACTTCCCACAATGACAAAAGAGGAAAAGGCTGCCTAAGTATGATTCCCAATCAGAGACAACGATAGACAGCTGCACCCCAAGGTGCGGACTCTGGCCGCAAAACTGAACCTATAGGGAAGGGTCTGGTTCGGCATCTATCCACGGTGGCGGCTCTGGTGCGGGAAGTAGACCCCGCTCCACCTCTGGCTCACCCCACTTTGGTGCCACCTCTGGTGCGGGGACCCACGTCGCCGCCCCCGGATTGGGGACCCTCGTTGCGGGCCCCGGACTGGGGACCCTCGCTGCGGGCCCCGGACTGGGGACCCTCGCTGCGGGCCCCGGACTGGGGACCGTCGTTGGAGGCTCCGGACTGGAGGCCGTCGCTGGAAGCTCCGGACTGGAGGCCGTCGCTGGAAGCTCCGGACTGGAGACCGGTCGCTGGAGCCTCCGGACTGGAGGCCGGTCGCTGGAGGCTCCGGACTGGAGGCCGGTCGCTGGAGGCTCCGGACTGGAGGCCGGTCGCTGGAGGCTCCGGACTGGAGACCGGTCGCTGGAGGCTCCGGACTGGAGACCGTCGTTGGAGGCGTCGTGCCATGGATCATCACTGGAGGCTTCGTGCCATGGATCATCACTGGAGGCTTCGTGCCATGGATCATCACTGGAGGCTTCGTGCCATGGATCATCACTGGAGGCTTCGTGCCATGGATCATCACTGGAGGCTTCGTGCCATGGATCATCACTGGATGCTTCGTGCCATGGATCATCACTGGAGGCTTCGTGCCATGGATCATCACTGGAGGCTTCGTGCCATGGATCATCACTGGAGGCTTCGTGCCCTGGATCATCACTGGAGGCTTCCTCCGTGGAGCCGAAACAGGTCTCAACGGACTGAGGAGACGTACTGGCAGCCTGGTGCGTGGAGCTGCCACTGGGCTTACCAGGCTGGGGAGACATACAGGAGGCCTGGGTCTGGGGGCAGGCACAGGACTCACCAGGCTGGGGAGACATACAGGAGGCCTGGTTTTGGGGGCAGGCACAGGATACACTGGGCCGTAGAGGCGCACTGGAGGTCTCGAGCATAGAGCCTGCACAACCCGTCCTGGCTGGATGGTTATTTTCGCCCTGCAGATGCGGGGCGCTGGCACAGGACACACTGGGCTGTGCAGACGCACCGGAGACACAGTGCCCAGAGCCGGCACAGGATATCCTGGGCCGTGGAGACGCACTGGAGGCCAGATGTGCTGAGCCGGCACCTTCCGTCCTGGCTGGATGCTCACTCTAGCCCGTCCAATGCGGGGAGCTGGAATGTAGTGCACCGGGCTATGAACGCTCACTGGAGACACCGTGCGCTCCACCGCATAACACGGTGCCTTCTGGGCTTCTGGGCCTGAGAAGCAGGCAGTTTACTCTGGGCCCCTTATTCATCCAAGCTACTCAATACTGCCCCCCAGCCATAAGAAGTTAACAGGTGTGCCTAGTTACAAGTTGATTTGTGGAATTTATTTCCGTCTTAAAGAGTTTGAGGCAATCAGTTGTGTTGTGACAAGGTAGGGGGGTATACAGAAGATAGCCCTATTTGGTAAAAGACCAAGTCCGTATTATGTCAAGAACAACTAAAATAACCAAAGAGAACTTACAGTCCATCATTACTTTAAGAAATGAAGGTCAGTCAATGTGGAAAATGTCAAGACCTTTGAAAGTTCTTCAAGTGCAGTCACAAAAACTATCAAGCACTATGATGAAACTGGCTCTCATGAGGACCGCCACAGGAATGGAGGACCCAGAGTAACCTCTGCTGCAGAGGATAAGTTCATTAGAGTTACTAGCCCCAGAAATTGCAGCCCAAATAAATGCTTCACAGAGTTCAAGTAACAGACAGATCCCAACATCAACTGTTCAGAGGGGACTGTGTGAATCAGGCCTTCATGGTCGAATTTCTGCAGAGAAACCACTATTAAAGTACATCAATAAGAAGAAGAGACTTGCTTGGGTCAAGAAATACGAGCAATGGACATTAGACCGGTGGAAATGTTTGCTTTGGTCTGATGAGTCCAAATTTGAGATTTTTGTTTCCAACTGCCGTGTCTTTTTGAGACACACAGTAGGATGATCTCCGCATGTGTGGTTTCCACCATGAAGTATGGAGGAGGAGGTGTGATGGTTTGTGAGTACTTTGCTGGTGACACTGTCTGTGATTTATTTAGAATTCAAGGCACACTTAACCAGCATGGCTACCACAGCATTCTGCAGCGACTTTCATGTTGGGTTGAGTTTGAGTTTATTTTATTTTTACAGGGACAGTGCACATTAATCAACGTTTCAGTAAAAGTGCTCGGCTTTAGCCAGCCGGGCTAATTTTCAACCGCAGTCCCTGGGCAGGTTATTAAAAACAATTACAATATAGACAACCATTGAGCAGTGAGCACACGCAGAGCAACAAAGGACAAGCAAGACGTAACATACAGACAGAGCAACATAGGACAAGCAAGACGTAGCATACAGACAGAGCAACATAGAACAAAAAGCAGCAAGACAAAATTCATAAAAACAACAAATTGTTTCCACACCTCACAAGCTACAGACAACAGACAACATGGAAAGCGGCAATACACAGCTAGGGATTATGTTCACAAATCTGATTGACCTTTAGCCATGTCTTCATGCATTTTGTGAAAGTGTGATATGTGGTGCAGTTATGTGTGTCTGATGGCAGTGTCTGTCCCATTCCAGACATGGGAAGCTCTCACAGGGAAAGCGGATTTACTAAAGGTGCTTTTCCTTAAGGGAACTATACAGTCACCTCTCATGGCAGACCTTGTGGATCTGCTGCCATATGTTTGGGTTTTCTGTTTAACAAAAATACTGAGTGGAGGGGGAGCCAGGCCATTTAGTATCTTGAATACAAGACATGCGTCGGTGTATTGCACAAGATTTTCCCAACTCAGGAACTCATGCTTTCTGAGGATGTAACAGTGATGATGGCTATTGGGCTTCCTATCAAGCACTTTGAGAGCCTGTTTGTAGACAGACTGAATAGGTTTTAATGTTGTACAGCAAGCTTGGGCCCAACTAGTCAAGCAGTATGTTAAGTGGGGGAGTATCATAGATTTGAAGTACAGTTTTGCTACCTCTGTAGTCAAACAATTTTGTATAAATCGGAAATTAGCTAGGTTGAATTTGGTTATTTGAATGACCTTTTTCACATGCTTTTTAAAAGAGAGGTTGGAATCAAGTATGATGCCAAGGTACTTAAAATCAGATACCACCTGGAGCTTCTCCCCTGACACATAGACATCTGGCTCAGTAGCATCTGTTGCCCTCTTTGTGAAGAACATGCAAACAGTTTTTCACATTGAGATGCAAACACGAGTCACTGAGCCACTTTGTAACCTGGACCATTACAGTAGTGAGTTCTTATGCAGCTTGTTATTTGTTCTTTGCATGCACATATATCACTGTATCATCTGCACACATTTGAACTTCAGACCCAGTACAGACAGAAGGCAGATCATTAATGTACAGGCTGAACAGGAGGGGCCCCAGTATTGACCCTTGGGGCATGCCCACATCATAGCTAAGAGTGGGCGACAGCTCATTGCTCACTCTGACACACTGAGTTCTGCCTTCAAAGTATGATTTCATCCATCTCAAGGCATCGGAGGAAAAGTTGAACTTGGACAATTTTGTGATGAGAATCTCATGGTTAACAGTATCAAAAGCCTTCCTTAGGTCCAGAAACACAGCCCCAACAACGCCCCCTTTGTCCATCTTGGACTTCACATTTTCCAGAAGAAAGCAGTTGGCCGTTTCTGTGGAGTGTTTCGCTCTGAAGCCAAACTGCATGGAGTGTAATGTGAAAGGGCTGTTATTGAGGTGGGCAATCAGTTGCTCTGCTACACACTTTTCAACAACCTTTGACACCACAGGTAGTATACTAATGGGCCTGTAGTTACTCACGTCAGCAGGGTCGCCTGATTTAAAGATGGCCCGAGACCAATAGATGTGTTGGTGACCTTAGTAATGGGGCCAATGAGTGACTCTTGTAGTTTTTAAGAAAGGTAGAGTCCAGCCCAAACACATTTTTGGCTTTAGAGTTCTTTAGTGAGCTAATCACCTTGTTCACCTTCGACTCAGAAACCTCCCTTATGATGAAGACAGGTTGAGCGCCATTCACTAGCACTGAGCCCAAGAAACCAGTGGAGGGGTTCTGTGTCAGTACCCTGACAGAGTCAATAAAGTAAGAATTGAAGGCTATTGCTATTTCGACTGCATCCTGTGTTAAATTTTATTCACCATGATTTCTTTTTGCAGTGTTACTATGGTCTTTCCCTGTTAACTTTTTTAGATTCTCCCAGATCAATTTAGAATTTCCCTTTGCTTTACCAATTATTGTAATAAAAAAGTTTGCCCTGGCCTGTCTGATTTCTTTCATCACCTTATTTCTCAACATGATAAACCTACGTCTGTCATGCTCTAATTTGGATCTTAGGGCTAAAACACGTTTTCGCCTAAAAAGAAGGAGACCACATTTTGTTAAAAGGAAAACACTTCTTTTAGTGCAGGTCCCATAAATATTTGCTGTGATGATGACAGAGTTCTCTAAAGCCCTCTCAGAATGCCACCATTTCATATTGTACTTGGCACCATTGAAAATCAAAACCAAGACCAAGTTGAACTATCATACAGTAGGAAGTGCTTGCTGCCATCTGGTGGAACACAGCTGAATGAGAGGAAAAACTATTGAGAGATCCTGTTCAAAACAAATACAATATTATCAAATACGGTAGATACTGAAACACATCTTTAATTGTGTATTTTGGGACAATTCAACCAAACATCATACATTATCATTTGATCAACACTGAAATATGGTAAAGCATGTTTGTTTTGTCAACTTAAATACGGTACATTTATCAATCACTACTTTCACATCTCTATCTCACACTCACTTGGTTTTCTCATCCAATATATATATATATTTTAGGCATTTAGCAGACTCTCTTATCCAGAGCAACTTACAGGAGCAATTAGGGTTAAGTGCCTTGCTCAAGGGCACATCAACATATCTTTCACCTAGTTGGCTCAGGGATTCAAAAGAGCGACCTTTCAGTTACTGGCCCAACGCTCTTAACCACTCGACTACCTGTCGCCCCGTTCTTCACTGTCTCCAATCTCACTCCTAACTCAATAACAGGCCTGCTCAAGCATGAACCTTTACATAGAGTACTGTTTATACTGTAGCTCTGAGTCTTACTCAACTGTCCTCAGTCACACTGTTTATATTGGTCTTGTCCCAATAAGACTTCACCATTACAACGCTTTTATTACGTCAGTTCCTTCCCACCCTTGGGAACAACTTGAAACCTTTCAATTGAGTTATTCACCTCCCTGTTTATTGACTCCAGTATCTTTGTAATCATCTGTAATTAAAGTGATTTGTTTGGGGAATTCAGACTGTGACCTCAAATCACATATTTTACTGGAGATATCTGACTGCTTCAGTGTCGTCTGCCGAGATCAAACTTTATAGATTATCTCAACTTTATAGATGCCAAAGGTGCTACATGTACAGGGCTGTGATCCACACCCATTAGACTAACCCTCTTTTGACAATGCCTCAGGATTATGCTTCTTTGAAGGAATCGCATAAAGAGTTCGCTGCCTATTTATTTGTCCGTGTTGATTTGTTAATGACATCATACGGAATCATACTATCATCTAATATGCATTTGGTGAAAGAGCATGTTAAATGGTTGGAGGGAATTGAATGGTATCAAATGTATAGAAAATGTTGTGATGAAGATAACATTATAACACTACAGAATGTGTCAAACTCATTCCACGGAGGGCCGAGGGTCTGCGGGATTTCGCTCCTCCCTTCTACTTGATTGATGAATTTAAGGTCACTAATTAGTAAAGACCTCCCTTCACCTGGTTGTCTAGGTCTTCATTGAAAGGGAAAAAACAAAAACCCGCAGACACTAGGCCCTCCATGGAATGATTTTGCCACCCCGGACCTATAGTATAACATATACTGATATAAGATCATCTCTTTAAATGTTCTGAACAATGTTATTTTCCAATGATAAGACAGTGGACTGCGAGGGGAAATGATTTGAGAGATCATGCTCAAAACGAATAGACAATGATCAAATACGGTAGATACTGAAACATCTTTTATTACGTCTTTAGGGACAATTCAACCAAACGTCATACATTATCATTTGATCAACAACGATATTCAAATGCATGTTTGTTTTGTCAATTTAAATATCAAATATGGTCAATTTATCAAAGATTGCACAGGGCTGTACATTCACCGAGCATACAGCCAAAGTGATGCCATCCAGAGGAGATTAAAACATGTTAACATTCCTGGTATTCCTTTTAGCTGTAGGCGGGAACTAGGCTTTTAATGACAGGTGGGTTTGGGTGGGCAAGGGATCTATTTTTTCGGGACCTCCATCTCCACATCCTCTGTACGGGAGACCACCTTTCCATCAACCATCTCCTCAATCACCGTCCTCACTCTCTTTGTCACCACTGGCTCAGCTACAAAGTAGGGACAAATAACCATTAGTACACTTAGTGTTGGGCATAGCTAAAGAGGAGAAGCACAGAGCCATGGGAACACATAGCACCTTAACACATTCAAATCAACCAAATCCTTTGTGTTCTAGAGTGTTTCACAATTACTACCGCTGGGTTCACTCAATATGGAATTTGATATGATAGAAAATGGTCTCGCTCCACTTACGTTTTTTGACCTCAACAATCTCAACCTTCTTGGTGATGACAGCTCTCCTGGAGGGCAGAAGATAGTTTAAGTGTTAAGTACCTTCCTATTGAACAACTCTACATTCATCTCTCTACTCTGTAACACAGTCTCTATTGCCCAGTTCCAAATTGACCCCTGGCCCCTTCCCCTGTGCACTTCTTGTAGATCTGTAATGATCAGATAGGCTGCTGTAGGTCATTAGCGTAATGATTGCTCCATCTTGCCCTCTAGTAATATTCACACAATAGTTCTTGCATGTATCCAATCCTTTTAGATTCAAAGTTCCTACAGCAGGTGGTGTGTCAAAGGGGTAGGGGAGGGGTTGATTTGTAATTGGGTATGTAAATGCACATTTATAATTTACATTGTGGATGTGAAGCCCATGTAAATCCCATTGGGTATGTAACTTAGGGATCTGCAGCCTTCTCCTCTCTCCTTACCCGACATCCTCTCCGTCCAGCAGCCTCCTGTACTCTGCGATCTCCATCTCCAGCCGGGTCTTGATGTCCAGGAGCATGCGGTATTCGCTGGCCTGCCTCTCGATGTCCGTCTTCATGCGACCCAACTCCTGCTCCAGGCTGTTGACCATGCCCTGGAGCTGGTTCAGCTGCATGCTGTAGCGGGACTCGGTCTCATTCAGCTGGCCCTCCAAGGCTGATTTCTATAGGGAGAGAGGGAGGAAGAGGAAGGGTTAAAGACTTCAGACGATTCAACAAGTGGTGTTGATTTAGGCTACCCACACTGACATCAGTGAATGATTGAGGGGAAGTTCCTGGTGAGCACGTGTTTTTAGAATTCAGTTTTGAGGATCACAGCAGTGGTATAACAAAAACTGTTATCCTCAACTTCACTTCATATATCCATCAATCAAAGAGCTTGTCAAAAATGAAATGTATTATTATTATAGTTTGTGATAATTACAAAGCTCTGAGTTGACTGATTGCTTCTCTCTTCTCTCTCTGTAACTAATCCATAATCTTCAGTTTCTAAAAGGTAAACCTGAGGACTCATATGTAACCCGTAGGGTAGGAATGTATTTGTGAGGTCTAAATGATAATGGTTTTACTGTGAGGTGTCAGTTGTATTGTACTGTTCAACTGAAGGTGGAATCTTGTAAATGTCATGTATTTCCGAATTCCGAGTAATCTTCTACAGCAATTACACCTAGTCTAGCTCTAACTCAAACTCATACGCCTAGCATCAACTAGGAGGCAGAGAGGGTTGTGACGTTAGGGGGGTTGAGGGGGCATTTGTTTCCTCACCAGGCTGAGTTGGGACTGCAGCTCGATCTGCAGGGCCTGAAAGGTCCTCTTGAGCTCGTTGATCTCACTGCGGGACGTTTGGAGGGTCTCTGTGCTGCTGGTCACCACCTTGTTCAGCTCATCAAACTGGGACGTACAGAAGGAACACGGTAAGGGTTGTGTAACTCCACTTGTACTGGTAATAAGCACAAAAGTCATTCTCCATGGTCTGTTATCTCTATATTGACATGATCAATGTATGTGATCACAGTAATTGGTTGTTTATAAGCACTTTAAATACTGCCCTCATAGGACATAGTGTTCCTTTTAAGATGTACTAAACCATTTTCATATGATCTAAAACAGAACAGATGGATCAAGAGGTAATCCCTAGACAAGGTTGGGCTCTTCTTCTCCTCACCTTGCCCTTGTACCAGGTCTCCATGTCGCGGCGATTCTTCTCGGCGATGCCCTCGTACTGAGTACGGATCTCCTCCATCATCCTGGCCATGTCCTGCTGGGGTGCTGCATCCACCTCCACGTTCACTGAGCTGACGTTCATGTGAGCCCGCATGGCAGCAATCTCCTATAAGGGGCACAGAGTGATGACAGAGGTCAACCAGGGTCAACACCAGATGAGAGGCCAATGGAGGTTGCCACTGGGTAGGCTGTCACCGGGTAAGATAAGATACAACTTGACTGTCCCAGACAGGGAAATTGTCTAGCACAGGAGAGGAGTCAAATTGGGTCACAGACAGGTGGTGTCTCAGGTTCAACCACATGAGAAATCAATTAGGTAGTTGGGTGTCACAAACTGTCCCCATCTTTCATAACCTAGTTACAGTGTTCATGGTGTATTTCCGTCAGCTTCTCTGACATCCTGTACAACCATCCTAAAGTAAGTATATGATAACTGTGAAAACACTCAAGGTAATCCAACATGAAATAATACTTGTGACCTCAAGTGTGGTTTTAGCATCTATGCCATACTGCTGCAGGGCTTGCGACAAATTTGCTGACAGCTTTAAAGCTACCCGAACAGAGATAGCGCAGACACTCCAAATAAGGTCTGTTTGATCTGTTGTTTGCATTGTCATTGACACAGCCAAAGACAACACTGCTTGGCATGCGATGAGAATGAATTATGCCTCTGACAACTCCATTCGACTCTCACAACCACATTGTTTTCATCTAGGTAAAATGTATAAGAATTTTGAACTGTGGGGAGGTCTTGCTATTGACAGGGTTGTGCCATGACTCTTGGGGATATGGTATGATAAAAGAGGGGCTTCGTAGGGGCTTCCAAGGCCCCTACAGTGCCCTGAAGAACACCCACCTCCTCATGGTTCTTCTTGAGGTAGACCAGCTCCTCCTTCAGCCCCTCGATCTGCATTTCCAGGTCTGACCGGGACATGGTCAACTCGTCCAGAACCTTCCTCAGTCCAGCAATGTCTGCCTCCACCGACTGACGCATAACCATTTCATTCTCAAACCTTTCCAGAGGGAAATGGAGTTAACCAGCATTATTAACAGTTGCCGCCAACAGTAAACATACCAAATGGCACAAAACCAGTCAGACCAGTTTTATGTGCAGTTGACCGCTGATGATGTATCTAAGCTGTACAGTAATGTGACATTTAACATCACGTCATGGGCACATTGACCTTGAGTAATGTTATAGTAGGTGTGGCTTCATACTGTAATAATGGTATAAAAGTTGCATGACTAAAGTCTACATATGACGTCTAGTTCCCATTCTAATCCTGACTTAAAGTATTATTCTAAGGTGAATTCAACAGTTGTTTGCTGCTTCCATCTTATAGACCCTTTGTACTCACTTGACTTTGAAGTCCTCTGCTGCCAGTTTGGCATTGTCTATCTGCAGGAGGATACTGGCGTTGCTCAGAGTGGCAGCACTGATCTGAGAACAGGACAAAAAAACTGGTTGGTACATGGTACATAAAAAAGGAAGACAATTACACCCTGTCAGGCTTATCACAATGATTACATAATTAGCTTGCGTGATAAGGAGAAGCCTATCAGAGCTATAATAGGGTGTTAGTAACTTATTGATTAGCCTCCTACGCACGCATATATACTGTAGCCTATCTATGACAACGGCCACACAGTTATGTATGGGAAATGAAAATGATAAGCATGACTTGGATCACATCAGATGAAATAATGCAAAATGCTATTTGAACAGTGGCATGATTCAATCCGCGTCATCATCACGCTCACGGCTCTCCCCTTCGAAAGAAGTCGTGTAGGCGGCAGGAGTGTGAATGTAAATGTTGACAGGGTGATAAGTTGAACGGAAGTGAAGGTTTCACATGCCAAGCCCTTTTTTTTGGTAATTGCTTTCTTTCAATAGGGACAAACAAACTAAACAACACTCATGACATGTAACTCCTATAATCCATCACTACTGTAAACTTGGTATGATCACTCTATTAAAGTCAAGGGTTTACAAATTCACATCCCGAGGGCACACTTATATTGCAGCCTGACAGCTTCATAGATGCAGTCAGTCAATGAACTTCAGGGTATGACTTGTGTCTTGTAAGCCAGCACTGAATTGTATATGTGAATATATGTTGTTTCCTGCCTGAGTAGAAATGTTTAGACATTTTACTTTTGTAAATTATACATTCTATTATAATTTTTTCTCATCATAGAAAACTTCATCTAAACTCAATAGTAAATAGGAGTGAGGTTGATGACAGAAAATGTAATAATATCAATCTCGCTCAATATAGCAATATACTGTATTTATGATGCCCCAAAAATACTCACCTTTCTGCGCAGGTCGACCAGAGTAGCTTCGTATTTACTGTAATCTCTAATGACCGGTGTCTTCTTTTCGTACCACTCGCGGATTTGACGCTCGAGATGAGTATTCGCTGTCTCCAAGGAGCGCACCTTCTCCAGGTAGGTGGCCAAACGGTCGTTGAGGTTCTGCATGGTGGCCTTCTCGTTGACCGACACTGCATTACTACCATAGCTGCCATTGTCACCTCCAAGCGCACTGGACAGATCAAAACCGCTCCTGGTGCCTGAAGCGTAAGATACGCGGACACTCTGTCCCCCTGCCCCTCCATAGACGCTTGGTGCCCGTGATGCGATGCGACTCTGGTACCCTCCTCCGAGAGACATGGAGGATGAGCCTCGGCTGCCTCCATAACTGCGAAGTGATAAAGCACTCATGGCGACGTTGTGATGATGGGTATGTAGAGCTGACAAAACCCGGAGTGGTACTTCGAAGAGTTGGTGGTGAACCAGTTCAAGCCTGATAGCAGAATATATACCCCCTTGGAGGCGGGAGCGGCTATATGTCGCATTGAGATAATTATGTAAGTGAATAGATATTCATTAGGCATCCTACAGGTGTGTCCTTAGTCAGCTCATTAAAAAAGGGAACTAAGGTGTGGTGCGCGTGAGAGTTAGCTGGCATTCTGCCTCCATAATTGTTTTCACTTTCCTGTACAACCTGACAACTGTCACGGCATGATAAACCTCAGATAAGCAAGTTATGAACATGATAAGATAGTAGCTTACGTTTTAAGAGATGACAGAAGACTGGAACCCTCAGCAGAAAGTCTACTTTCCCCTCTGTAGTCACCGAAAAATGTAGGATACAGTAAAATAGGCTCCTCTACCTAAACTTAGTAGAACAGTTGGCTAGCTCACATGACATGCTCATGTTGGTAGGCTATATTTTGGAGAGATGGAAGCATCATAAATATTTTTTAAATACAAATTATACATTTCATCAATATTATGTTTATTTTTCAAATGTTTTTGGGCAAATAAATTAGGTTCAAGGGTAATGGTAACAGGTATAGAAGTCTCCCAAATGTGGAGGCTAATCCAAATCTGACGTCCTTCGGTCTAATAAAAATAGGTACCGTTATTTCCTCATAGTTAGTGAACAAATTTACGTTTTCCATTTAGAAAATGTTGTAAATACATTGATCATCATGCCATAAAAGTAGTCGGTGACATGGCATGGGGCGTTGATAAAGAGGAATTTATGAAATGGTTACCCTGATGTTTACTATGTTAAAGATTCAAATATGAAGTTACAAATTGTTATAGAGATGTCACTTGAATCAAGAGGGCATTCAGGAGAGAGACTTCAGGAATACAATAACAATTACCTTCAAAAGGTTCTCTAAACTTCACATCAAAGTTATAGTTGGTTGCCCATTATTGCACAAATACAGGTATGTGTGGAATGGCCAAAACAATACACAGAAACACATTAATATACACTGAGTATACCAAACATTAGAAACACCTTCCTAATATTGAGTTAATTTAGCACAGATAGCATGCGGAAAGATTGACATGCCATTTATTAAAAATATTGATGTGCCATTTATTAAAAAGGTTGATATGCCATTGATATTAACTGAATTACACAGAAAACTGGTTTCATGTTTGGCTTCTGCCGTAGGCCAGTGTTGGTATACGGGCCACTAGACGTCTTCTCCCGTCAAACTCAAGTCTATTTTGTCAACAGGTGCAAAGTGTGAATCACGAGCTAGGTGTTTCCCAGATGTTGAGTGTAAACTCAACCTTTCCAGCACAGGTGGTGTCTTCGCCATCCCTCTCTGGAGTTGCTTTCACAGACATGTCCTCTAGTATAAGACATTTGCAATGATATGATTAGCATGTAAAATAGAAAGCAACCACAAACTGGTGTTGTTCTTATTACTTGCCCCTGACGGTTACTGATACTGATGTACTTTTCACCTCTGAATTCAATCTATCAGTCTTTTGGGAAATCAAACTCTTTTATATGTTCAATAGCATGTTGTATGTGTAACGGATGTGAAATGGCTAGCTAGGGGCGAGGGGACGGACGTAAAGTTATACTGTTACATATGATTATATCTGACGGAATGCTGCAAGTCATGCTTAGTTATCATTTTCCTTACTCATTACTGTATAGCCTTTGCCATACTGTGGTTATGGTATATCTGTGTGGGTAGGCTAATTAATCACTTACTAACACACCTTCATAGTTCTATGTACTGTATGTTCACATTATTATGCCTTCCTAGCTGTTTAAGGAAAATGAAACATTCAAACACAATACACTCCATCCCTTATTTTTCAATCCTTGTTCTGATATACGTATATTCTATCGTCATAACCTCAGAATAACACGATTGTTTAAACTTTGAGAAAGTGTTATTGTGTTTGTGACTGCGTGTGACACATAACAATAGTAAAAAAAACTTTACTGGCTCAAATAGCCGACCAATCAGCCTGTTACCAACCCTTAGTAAACTTCTGGGGAAAATAGTGTTTGACCAGATACAATGTTATTTCACAGTAAGCAAATTGACAACAGACTTTCAGCACTCATATAGGGAAGGACACTCAACAAGCACGCACTTACACAAGTGACTGATGATTGGCTGAGAGAAATTGATGATGAAATGATTGCAGGGGCTGTCTTGTTAAACTTCAGTGCAGCTTTTGACATTATCGATCATAGTCTGCTGCTCGAAAAACGTATGTTCTATGGCTTTACACCCCCTTCTATAATGTGGATGAAGCTGTTTAGGCCCCTTGCTTTTTTCAATCTTTACTAACGACATGCCACTGGCTTTGAGTAAGGCCAGTGTGTCTATGTATGCGGATGACTCAACACTATACACATTAGCTACTACAGTGACTGAAATGACTGCAACACTTAACAAAGAGCTGCAGTTAGTTTCGGAATGGGTAGCAAAGAATAAGTTAGTCCTAAATATTTCCAAAACTAAAAGCATTGTATTTAGGACAAAACATTCACTAAACCCTAAACCTCAACTACATCTCATAATGAATAATGTGGAAATTGAGCAAGTTGAGGTGACTAAACTGCTTGGAGTAACCCTGGATTGTAAACTGTCACGGTCACAACATATTGATACAACATTAGCTAAGATGAGGAGAAGTCTGTCCATAATAAAGCACTGCTCTGCCTCTCCAAACAGGTCATGGACAAAGTTGTGGAGAAGTACAGATCAGGGTTGTGTTATAAAAAAATATCAGAACCTTTGAACATCCCACGGAGCACCATTAAATCCATTATATAAAAATGGAAAGAATATGGCACAACAACAAACCTGCCAAGAGAGGGCCGCCCACCAAAACTCATGGACCAGGCAAGGAGGGGCATTGATCAGAGGCAACAAAGAGACCAAAGATAACCCTGAAGGAGCTGCAAAGTTCCACAGCTGAGATTGGAGTATTTGTCCATAGGACCACTTGAAGTCGTACACTCCACAGAGCTGGGCTTTACAGAAGATTGGCCAGAAAAAAATCCATTGCTTAAAGAAAAAAATAAACAAACACGTTTGCCAAAAGGCATGTGGGAGACTCCCCAAACATATGGAAGAAGGTACTCTGGTATGATGAGACTAAAATTGAGCTTTTAGGCCATCAGTGAATACGCTATGTCTGGCGCAAACCCAACACCTCTCATCACCCCGAGAACATCATCCCCCAGTGAAGCATGGTGGTGGCACCATTATGCTGTGGGGATGTTTTTCATTGGCAGGGACTGGGAAACTGGTCAGAATTGAAGGAATGATGGATGGTGCTAAATACATGGAAATTCTTGAGGGAAACCTGTTTCAGTCTTCCAGAGATTTAAGACTCGGACAGAGGTTCACCTTCCAGCAGGACAATGACCCTAAGCATACCGCTAAAGCAACACTCGAGTGGTTTAATGGGAAACATTTAAATGTCTTGGAATGGCCTAGTCAAAGCCCAGACCTCAATCCAATTGAGAATCTGTGGTATGACCTAAAGATTGCTCTACACCAGCGGAACCATCCAACTTGAAGGAGCTGGAGCAGTTTTGCATTGAAGAATGGGCAAAATTCCCAGTGGCTAGATGTGTCAAGCTTATAGAGACATACCCCAAGAGACTTGCAGCTGTAATTTCTGAAAAAGGTGGCTCTACAAAGTATTGACTTTGGGGGGGGGTGAATAGTTATGCACGCTCGAGTTTTCTGTTTTTTTGTCTTATTTCTTGTTTCTCACAATAAAAAATATTTTGCATCTTCAAAGTGGTAGGCATGTTGTGTAAATCAAATGATACAAACTCCCCCCAAAAATATTTTTAATTCCAGGTTGTAAGGCAACAAAATAGGAGAAATGCCAAGGGTGGTGAATACTTTCGCAAGCCACTGTATAGGAGGCGCACAGTACTACATGGAGCCATGACTACATGGAACTCTACTCCACATCAGGTAACTGATGCAACCAGTATAATCAGATTTAAAAAGCAAGTAAAAATACACCTTATGGAACAGCAGGGACTGTGAACACAAACATAGGCACAGACACAGACACATGCATACACACATGATAACATATGCACTATACATACACGTACACATGGATTTTGCATTGTAGATATGTGGTAGTGGAGTATGTGCCTGAGGGCACACACTTAGTGTGTTGTGAATTCTGTAATGAATGTACTGTAATGTTAAAAAAAAAAAAACAGACCCTAGAAAGAGTAGCTGCTGCCAAGGCAGCATAAGTCACCATAATGAATACAAATACAAATAACAAACAGCTTTCTCTGTGGTAGTTCAATGTTGGCAATCCTCAATGCAGAACTCTTTTACTTAGGAGAATCAAATCGCTAATAGCCTCAAATTAGTACTTGTGGACCTCAATGAGAAATACCGAAAAATGTAATGAAAGAACATGAGCTTTTGCAAAGGAGCCACCTGGTCCATTCAGAACAATATGTACTTTCTAATGAAAACCGCTGTATGATGTTCCATTCAAAAAACATGAATAGCTTTTCAGATGAACAAGACTGGAGAGGAGCACATTCCCCATCCCCACCCTCATAATCATAGCTTTTCCCCATTAAAAAAGAGTTGTTTATTTTGGACCTGTAATTCCCCCTTTGGTTTTGATGCTTACAGGTTTTGCAGTATTGCTGAAAGTTACCCAAGCATAGCTTAGAGCAGGGTTATTCAACTCTTACCCTAGAAGATCTGGAGCCTGCTGGTTTTCTGTTTTACCTGATAATGAATTGCACACACCTGGTGTCCAAGGTCTAAATCAGTCCCTGATTAGAGGGGAACAATGAAAAGATGCAATGGAACTGGCTTTGAAAGCCAGTTGAATTTGAACGGCTTAGAGTATCTTTAATGTAATTGCTATCCCTCCCTCCCTGTCTCTCTCTCTATCATGTGATCATTTTTAAGGTCAGAGTGGGTTGATGTTAGCTGTTTGTCAACACGCTTTAATTTAATTTCGGTGGCCTTCACACAGGTGTGATGGAGGTCCCTGTCACGTCCCTACACTTTCCGCTTGTTCATGAGTGACACAGCGTACTGACAGATGGCTACTGAACTACTACCCAATGTTGTGTCCTCTAGGCGAAAACAGTAACAGACAGACATAATTCATGCACACTTTGTGCCACACAGACTGTTTACTCATTGCAACACTCATTACAACACACATTTAAAGTGTTCCCATGATCTTATGTGATTTTTCACATACTGTCATTTATCGTTATGACGGTCTTAATTAAGACTGTCTTAATTAACCACGCATGGCCAATTGGGTTGGAGTAGGAGATCCCTGCTATAGGGTGTCCGCTCACATTAGCTCTGTGAATTGAACTGAACTGAAATGTGGATTTGAACCCTTATGAACGTATTAGGCTTCAAAGGATGCAGACAGACAGTATAATTGATCCATTTTACTCCCTGACCTCCGTAAACCACCTTCAGACTTTCAGGGTGTCTTGTCAGGTCTAAGCAGACAGCCCCAGGGACAGGGACATTTTAGGCTGTAGCCCACTTTTTATCTCACTAATTGGTCTGTTGATCAATCAGATCAGCTCTAAACAAGATCTGATGTGAAAACATCTAATGTGATTGGTCAAAATACCAATTAGTGGAAAAGATATCAGAATTGGCTGCCTGTCTAAACGCAGCCTTAGTCTTCTTTCCCCCTGGCTATCAAGTTGTTCACTTGCTCTGTGTGCAGTATTTAAAATTCAATTACACGCATCTACCCCCATGAATAGGCCTATTGGTCAATTTCTACCATTTCTACCAGTACGTACACTACAGTATCAAGGTTATCAATCAATCAATCAAATGTATTTATAAAGCCCTTTTTACATCAGCCTATGTCCCAAAGTGCTGGTTATTGAGGGACCAATCATACAGCGCTAATATAACTGTCTGACACTCCTTGTTGTAGCAAATAATTTGCTCTCTCCAGTGTTGTGGTTGTGTAAGACATGCTTGTCTGACCACAATCCTTGTAATGCTTTTGGGCCAGCCTGCACATATTGTTCTTTTAAGCCCTTAAAGCTAGAATCCATAGTTGAAACAATAACAAAGCCCTCACCCCTCCTCTGTTTTTGTAAAAGCTGAGGAATGGGCCTAGAGAAATGTATCCACTCTCAAATTCATAGACAGATCTACGGATGCAACAACTGACCATCCATGATATCAACATTATATTTTTAACCATGTTTTGAAGCTATACAGTGTTGGTTTACATTTACTTTGTTTATGAACATTGGGGTAAAAAAAACTTATATTCTGGGTTCTGATGGGGTACAACAGTTGAAATGACTCATGCGGCATGTATAAGTCATATTCTTCAAGAATCAATGGGTGCAAATAATTAATTGTTAAGTACAAAAATGGAGGTAGCAACTAAGGATTCTAGCTTTAACCAACTGACCAAGTTGAATTTATCAATTATAATTTAGGAAGGAATGGTTAATCCTAAATCAGTTGTGATGGCCAGAGGGTAGGCTAAACCAGATAATGTCAGTGCACACAGACGCCGCTCCCTACCTTTTGCTCTTCTGGCGACCCCTCCTGCTGTCTATGGATTGCCTTTGCCTTGACTTGTTTGGACATGTGTAAAGTATGTCCCCATCCTTGTTCAACAGAAAGGTGATGTCAGGAAAGTGTGCCACTCCTAGGTGTAATTGTTTTTCAGATCAACAAGGACTCCTAAACCCGGAGGCGCTTTCACAAAACCATGTCGAAGAAGATTATGATATGGCCTAATCATTTTTTGTTGTTCCTCTCTCCTCAGCTTTAACACTATAAGTGCACAGAGCGTCATGTGGACGCAAAACTAATTTACATGCCCCCCCCCCCCCCCCCCCCCATCCTTGGGTTTTCCTAAATAAGTCTATATAACACACCATCGTTGTTAGAATCTTAATATCACAAACAGAACCGGTGTTATGACCAGTTTTAGGAGGATATGTCATTTTTTGCATGGTTTTCCCCCGCTGCCCCTCCTACCCCCAAAAGTTGAAGGTGTCCTGCCCAGTTGATAATCACTGAACCTAAACAATATCAAAACTAATTTCACACATATAACAGAAATATAGTATGGTGGGAGAGAATGTGTGAGTTGATGAGCGAGGGGAAGCGAACGATGCATTATTATATAATCACCAATTGTGAATGACGAACAGGGCGGGCCATTCTATTGTGGTGGGCCGATGCACTCGGAACGCCCCTGTGTCACCTGCAAGCGACATGTTTGTGGGACGTGTGGCAAGCAAGTGAATGTGACGAAAGATTTGTCTCAAACAAGGGATAACAGCTAAATGAGATCCAACTGATGCCATTGCGTGAAGATGCACACCGTACTGTAAGACAAGCACAAGCGAGGCCATGAACAATGTGTCCAATAACAGACAATAAGGGACTATTTTTGACTGCTGTCATATCAACACTTACAGTGCTGGGAAAAATGTTCTCTACTTTTGCATATTTTTGATACTGAATGTTATCAGATCTTCGACCAAAACCTAATATTAGATAAATGGAACCCGAGTGAACAAATAACACAACAATTACATACTTATTTAATTTATTTCATAGACAAAGTTATGCAACACCCAATTCCCCTGTGTGAAAAAGTACTTGCCCACTTACACTCAATAACTGGTTGTGCCACCTTCAGCTGCAATGACTCCAACCAAACGCTTCCTGTAGTTGTTGATCAGTCTCTCACGTCGCTGTGGAGCATTTTGGCTCACTCTTCCATGCAGAACTGCTTTAACTTAATGACATTGGTGTGATTTTAAGCATGAACTGCTCATTTCAAGTCCTGCCATAACATCTCAATTGGGATTAGGTCTGGACTTTGACTAGACCATTCCAAAACTTCAAATGTATTGCTTTTTAGCGATTTTCCTGTAGACTTGATTGTGTATTTTGGATCATTGTCTTGCTGCATGACTCAGCTGCGCTTTAGCTTCCGCTTACTGACAGATGGCCTGACATTCTCCTGTAGAATTCTCTGATACAGAGCAGAATTCATGGTTCCTGTAGAATGCAGTGTTTGGTTTTTGCCAGGCATAATGGGACCAATATCAACCAAAAAGTTATACTTTTGACTCATCTGTCCATATAACATTCTTCCAAGAGTCTTGATGACATCCAGGTGCTTCCAGGTGCTTTTTGGCAAACTTGAGTCAACTTTTTGGATGAGATGGGTCCCGTTATGTCTGGCGAAAACCAAACACTATACTCCACAGTAAGAACCTCATACCAACGGTCAAGCATGGTGGTGGTAGTGTGATGGTTTGGGGATGCTTTGCTGCCTCGGGACCTGGCTGGGTTTTCCGTGCATCGGCAAGACAGAACAGCTACCTCCAGTAAGAAGAGGGGTGGTGGTCTGTGTCTGTTTGTCAATAACAGCTGGTGCGCGATCTCTAATATTAAGGAGGTCTTGAGGTTTTGCTCGCCTGAGGTAGAGTACCTCATAATAAGCTGTAGATCACTCTATCTACCTAGAGAGTTTTCATCTATATTTTTTGTAGCTGTCTATTTACCACCACAAACTGATGCTGGCACTAAGACTGCACTCACCGAGCTGTATAAGGCCATAAGCAAACAAGAAAGCAGAAGCAGCACTCCTAGTGGCCAGGGACTTTAATGCAGGAAAACTTAAATCCGTTTTACCTAATTTCTACTAGCATGTCACATGTGCAACCAGAGGGAAAAAAGCTCTAGACCACCTTTACTCCACACACAGAGATGCGTACAAAGCTCTCCCTTGCCCTCCATTTGGCAAATCTGACCATAATTCTATCCTCCTTATTCCTGCTTACTAGCAGAAACTAAAGCAGGATGTACCAGTGACTCGCTCAATAAGTGGTCAGATGACGTAAATGCTAAGCTACAGGACTGTTTTGCTAGCACAGACTGGAATATGTTCCGGGATTCATCCAATGGCATTGAGGAGTATACCACCTCAGTCAACCGCTTCATCAATAAGTGCATCAATGACATCATCCCCACAGTGACCATGGGTACATATCCCAAACAGAAGCTATGGATTACAGGCAACATCTGCACAGAGCTAAAGACTAGAGCTGCCGCTTTCAAGGAGCGGGACACTATTCCGGACACTTATAAGAAATCCCGCTATGCCCTCAGACGAACCATCAAAAAGGCAAAGCGTCAATACAGCACTAAGATTGAATCCTACTACACCGGCTCTGACGGTCGTCGGATGTGGCAGGGATTGCAAACTTTTACGGACTACAAAGGGAAACCCAGCCGCGAGCTGCCAAGTGACACGACCCTACCAGAAGAGCTAAATGCTTTTCATGCTCACTTCGAGGCAAACAACACTGAAGCATGCATGAGAGCACCAGCTGTTCTGGACGACTGTGTGATCATGTTCTCCATAGCCGATGTGAGTAAGTATTCACAAGGCCGCGGGGCCAGATGAATTACTAGGACGTGTACTCAGAGCATGCACGGATCAACTGGCAAGTGTCTTCACTGACATTTTCAACCTCTCCCTGACTGAGTCTGTAATACCTACATGTTTCAAGCAGACCACCATAGTCACTTGTGCCCAAGAACGCCAAGATAACCTGCCTAAATGACTACCGCCCCGTAGCACTCACGTCTGTAGCCATGAAGTGCTTTGAAAGGCTGGTCATGGCTCACATCAACACCATCATTCCAGAAACCCTAGACCCACTCCAATTCGCATACCGCCCCAACAGATCCACAGATGACGCAATCTCAATTGCACTCCACACTGCCCTTTCCCACCTGGACAAAAGGAACACTTATGTGAGCATGCTGTTCATTGACTACAGCTCAGCGTTCCACACCATAGTGCCCACAAAGCTCATCACTAAGATAAGGACCCTGGGACTAAACACCTCCCTCTGCAACTGGAACCTGGACTTCCTGACGGGCCACCCCAGGAGGTAAGGGTCGGCAACAACACATATGCCACATTGATCCTCAACACGGGGGACCCTCAGTGGTGCGTGCTTAGTCCCCTCTTGTACTCCCCGTTCACCCACGACTGTGTGGCCAAGCATGACTCCAATGCCATCATTAAGTTTGCTGACGACACAACAGTGGTAGGCCTGATCACCGACAACGATGAGACAGCCTATAAGGAGGAGGTCAGAGACCTGGCAGTGTGGTGCCAGATTAACAAACTTTCCCTCAACGTGAGCAAGACCGTGAGATGCTGACCAAACCGGACGGGCATCTGCGTCCACGTGCTCATGCACCATCGCGCGTACGTTGATTTTCTTCACCCTCACCAGAAGATATCAGGACACGCAGGTTGAAATATCAAACAAACTCTGAACCAATTATATAAATTTTGGGACAGGTCAAAAAGCATTAAACATTTATGGCAATTTAGCTAGCTAACATGCTGTTGCTAGCTAATTTGTCCTGGTATATAAACATTGGCTTATTATTTTACCTGAAATGCACAAGGACCTCTACTTCAACAATTAATCCACAGATGAAACCAAATTCATTTCTCGTTATCTATCCTCCTTCCTTCGGTCTTCTTTTTCTTCTTTGGACTTCATGTGGCGGTTGGCAACCAACTTTACAGCATTACTACAACCGACCGGAGTGTGGACATTAGTTCATTTTTCAATCACCCACGTGGGTATATGCTCTTAAAAGCAAATGAGGAGATTTTTATTTTATTTATTTTGCAACGCTCGCACACACGACGCAAGTGGTGTGGTCAGCATGTAAGGCGCTACAGAGGGTACTGCGTACGGCCAAGTAAATCACTGGGGCCAAGCTTCCTGCCATCCAGGACCTCTATACCAGAGCGCCAAGTCTAGTTTCAAAAGGCTCCTTAAACTTCTTCGGGATCGGTGTCCCGTCCACGGGACGGTTGAGCTAACATAGGCTAATGCGATTAGCATGAGGTTGCAAGCAAAAATAACATTTCCCAGGACATAGACATATCTGATATTGGCAGAAAGCTTAAATTCTTGTTAATCTAACTGCACTGTCCAATACAGTAGCTATTACAGTGAAAAAATACCATGCTATTGTTTGAGGAGAGTGCACAATTTTGAACATGGAAAGTTATTAATAAACAAATTAGGCACATTTGGGCAGTCTTGATACATTTTGAACAGAAATCCAAGATGGCGTAGCAGTCAGACGTCTTTTGTCCTCATTGTGTCCCGTGTATATATATTTTAATATCTTTTTATTCGCATATCTTTTTATATTTTTTTCTAAAACTCAACTTCAAAACATTCTCCTGCAACCCGCCTCACCCAATGTGCTGCGGATCATTTATATTATTCACCTCGAATCCGGAATCCCCCCCAACAGAAGCTAGCCAGCTCACTAGCTACTAGCTAGTAGTCAGCTAACCACTGCTAGCGGTCATCAGCTAACCTTTAGCCCGGAAAGCTCTCGCCAGTTTGTACAACGTGACTCAAACCAGAGCATACCGGACCTATTTTCTCTCCATATCCCCGGATTCCTACCACAAGCTCTGAACATTTTCACCTGGATCTTCGCAGCTAGCTAGCTGCTATCTGAGTACTGGCTAACGTCGGTCCCGGAGCAAGCACCAATTAGCCTGGAGCTAGCCCATGCTAGGCCCTTTCTCCCGGCTAGCTAAAGACGCCCATCAGCCACTCCTGGGCTACAATACCCGGACCCCTTCTACTGCCGGTACGGGGCACGGAAACCCGCAGATCCTTCACGACTGGACTATGACGTAATCTGCTCGAGGGGGTACTCAACTGGCCTCTACATCGCGACCACCCCTGAATGACCATCCGCCTGCTAGCTGCTAGCTGTCTAGAGCATATTGGAATGTTATCCATCGGCCAATTTCTTGGGCCAATATACCTATTTTGACAATTAGACTTGGACACCCCTGCTACTCGGAACCCTACTAATCCATCAAGACTGGTCTATCGACGTCACCGTACGCGGATTCCAAAACAGACTTTCCTCCGTCGAGACGTCCCTCTAAAGCCCTTCTGCTAGCTTGTTAGCCCCGGCCTACTAGCTGTCTGGATCGCCGTGTCTCCAGCCAGCCCAACCACTCACTGGATCCCTATTGATCACCCGGCTACGCATGCCTTACCCTAATATCAATATGCCTTGTCCATTACTGTCCTGGATAGTGATTATTGTCTTATTTCACTGTAGAGCCTCTAGCCCTGCTCAATATGCCTTAACCTACCATTTAGTTCCACCTCCCACATATGCGGTGACATCACCTGGTTTAAACGTCTCTAGAGACAATATCTCTCTCATCACTACTCAATGCCTAGGTTTACCTCCAATGCACTCACATCTTACCATGCTTCTGTCTGTACATTATGCCTTGAATCTATTCTCTCACGCCCAGAAACCTGCTCCTTTTACGCTCTGCTCTGAACGCACTAAACGACCAGTCCTGATAGGCTTTAGCCGTACCCTCATCCTACTCCTCCTCTGTTCCTCTGGCGATGTAGAGGTTAATCCAGGCCCTGCAGTGCCTAGCTCCACTCTTACTCCCTAGGTGCTCTCATTTGTCAGACTTCTGTAACCGTAAAAGCCTTGGTTTCAAACTTCTTCTGGCTGCAAGCCCGAGGCCGCCCACAATATGACAACAGCCACTTCAAGTGCAGGGCGCGAAATTCAAAATATATTTTTTAGAAATATTTAACTTTCACACATTAACAAGTCCAATACAGCAAATGAAAGGTACACATCTTGTGAATCCAGCCAACATGTCCGATTTTTAAAATGTTTTACAGCGAAAACAGCACGTATATTTATGTTAGCTCACCACCAAATACAAAAAAGGACAGACATTTTTCACAGCACAGGTAGCATGCACAAAGCCAACCTAACTAACCAAGAACCAACCAAACTAACCAAGAAACAACTTCATCAGATGACAGTCTTATAACATGTTATACAATAAATCTATGTTTTGTTCGAAAAATTTGCATATTTCAGGTATAAATCATAGTTTACATTGCAGCTACAATCAGAAATTGCACCGAAAGCAGCCATAATAATTACAGACACCAACGTCAAATACCTAATTACTCATCATAAAACATTTCTGAAAAATACATAGTGTACAGCAAATGAAAGACAGGCATCTTGTGATTCCAGCCATTATTTCCGATTTATTAAGTGTTTTACAGCGAAAACACAATATAGCGTTATATTAGCTTACCACAATAGCCAGAAACACAAGCCATTTCCCAGTAGCAAAAGTTAGCGATCGTAACAAACAAGCAAAAGATATATAATTTTTGACTAACCTTGATATACTTCATCAGATGCCAGTCCTATAACATCAGGTTATACATACACTTATGTTTTGTTCGAAAATGTGCATATTTAGAGCTGAAATCAGTGGTTATACATTGTGCTAACGTAGCTACTTTTTCCCACAACGTCCGGATATTTTTCTGACACTTTTTCTGACACACATATTCTGACCAAATAGCTATTCATAAACATAACTAAAAAATACATGTTGTATAGGAAATGATAGATCCATTAGTTCTTAATGAAATCGCCGTGTTAGAATTCTAAAAATAACTTCATTACGACATACAGCTTCGGTATAACTAGAGAGTACCCAAAAGCTGGGTGCCGACGACTAGTTCACATGTACGACAGTAATATGAAATAGCATCATAAAATGTTTCCTACTTTTGCTGATCTTTCATCAGAATGTTGGACAAGGGGTCCTTTGTCAAGAACAATCGTTGTTTGGATTTAGAACGGCCTCTTTCCCTCTCGATTTAGCAAGCACACTAGCCAAGTGGCACGAATCTCTCCATGTCAACAAACGGAAGAGAACGGAACACGGCAAAACTCCCGAAAAAATTTCAATAATCTGATTAAACTATATTGAAAAAACATACTTTACGATGATATGGTCACATGTATCAAATAAAATCAAAGCCGGAGATAGTAGTCGCCTATAACGAAAGCTTTTCATAAGGCAAATCCAGGTCCCTCCTCGCGCCTTCCTGAAAACAGGAAATGGGTGACACGTCATTCCAAGAGCTTGTATTCCACTTCAGACCAAGATAAACACTTAATTTCTTCTCTCACCGCCTCTTGACATCCAGGGGAAGGTGTATGACGTGCATGTATACTAATACGTATCATGCCCATTTATAGGCAGGACCTAGAAGAGAGCATCGATTTCAGATTTTCCACTTCCTGGTCAGGAAGTTTGTGCCAAATGAGTTCTGTTTTACTCACAGATATAATTCAAACGGTTTTAGAAACGAGAGTGTTTTCTATCCAATAGTAATAATAATATGCATATTGTACGAGCAAGAATTGAGTACGAGGCCGTTTGAAATGGGCACCTTTTATCTGGCTACTCAATACTGCCCCTGCAGCCCAAACAGGTTTTAACATTAGAAGCCTCCTCCCTAAGTTTTTTTTTCACTGCTTTAGCACACTCTGCCAACCCGAATGTCCTAGCCATGTCTGAATCCTGGCTTAGGAAGTCCACCAAAAACCCTGAAATTTCCATCCCTAACTATAACATTTTCCGACAAGATAGAACTGCCAAAGGGGGGCGGTGTTGCCATCTACTGCAGAGATAGCCTGCAGAGTTCTGTCTTACTATCCAGGTCTGTACCCAAACAATTCGAACTTCTACTTTTAAAAATCCATCTTTCCAGAAACAAGTCTCTTACTGTTGCCGCTTAGTGACCTTGTTGATTAGTGACCTGACAAGTTCATGCTTGAAAACCCACAAATGTCGCTGAGTTAAAGCAGTTCTGCATGCAAGAGTGGGCCAGAATTCCTCCACAGCGATGTGAGAGACTGATCAACAACTACAGGAAGCATTTGGTTGCAGTCATTGCGGATAAAGGTGGCACAACCAATTATTGAGTGTAAGGGGACAATTACTTTTCAAACAGGGGTATTGGGCTTTGCAAAACTTTGTTAATTAAATAAATAAAATAAGTATCAATTTATCTAATAATAGGTTTTGGTTGAAGATCTGATAACATTCAGTATAGAAAATGGGCAAAAATAAAAGGGGCTAATACTTTTTTTTATTGCATGAAGAAGGCAACTGAAAAAGTTGTCATGATTTAGCATTTTTTTACTCATGTTTTATCACTTAGAAATGTATCATATTCTATATTTAATTCAATAGCGATAGTGATGAGTAAATTCATTAATTTTATCAACCTTTATCGGCCCACTTATCATTTACAATTTTATTCTTGATATTAAAAGGTCTTAGAACCCAAGGAACTTTGGAACACTAAGTGAATAACTTTATCATGACTCAGTTGTGTTATATTTGTAACGGGTGTTGTCGTCGGATGTGGAGGAATCGGACCAAAGCGCAGCGTGGTGTGTGTTCATGACTTTTATTGAAACTGAACAATTAAACAAAAATAACAATGAGAATATACGAAACCGAAACAGTCCTGTCAGCTGAAGAACACTAAACAGAAAACAACTACCCACACAAAACATAGGAGGGAAAATGCTACCTAAGTATGGTTCCCAATCAGAGACAACGATAGTCAGCTGTCCCTGATTGAGAACCATACCCGGCCAAAACAAAGAAATACAAAACATAGAAAAAGGAACATAGAATGCTCACCCAAATCACACCCTGACCAAACCAAAATAGAGACATAAAAAGCTCTCTAAGGTCAGGGCGTGACAATATTATGTATTAAGATCAACAGTCTCGGTCATAAAACGGATATTGGTTTTACAGTCCACATTTATTGTCCGAGATCTGAATCATAAATTTACAAGAAAAGGAAGTAACAGATAAGAAGACATATGAAATAAAGACATTATAGTAGAAATATATATCTTTTGCATGTAATGGATTACAAAAAAAACGTTAACTGTAATCCGTTAAATTACCAGCAAAAATATTGTAATCAGATTACAGATACTTTTGAAAAACTAGATGATTACTTCGAGGATTACTTTTAAATTCAGAAAGGATGTTAGCAAAAGAAGCACGACTTTTATTGCTCAATCTAATTCATGTTGATTAAAAAAAAGAAATACATAGGCCTAATGGACACATAATCAAACTTGCACACTTTTGATAGATTTAAAGGGGCAATTTGTATTTGCTACATCCATTTTTGGACTTATAAATTATATATATATATATATATACAGTACAAATCAAATGTTTGGACACACCTACTCATTCAAGGGTTTTGCCTTTTTTTTACTATGTTCTACATTGTAGAATAATAGTGAAGACATCAAAACTATGAAATGACACATATGGAATCATGTAGCATCCCAAAAAATGTTAAGCAAATCAAAATATATTTAATATTTAAGATTATTCAAAGTCGCCAACCTTTGCCTTGATGACAGCTTTGCACACTCTTGGCATTCTCTCTACCAGCTTCATGAGGTAGTCACCTGGAATGCATTTCAATTAACATGCGTGCCTTGTTAAAAATTAATTTGTGGAATTTCATTCCTTCTTAATGTGTTTGACATTAGACCGGTGGAAATCTGTCCTTTGGTTTGATGAGTCCAAATTTGAGATTTTTGGTTCCAACCGCCATGTCTTTGGGAGACGTAGGTGAACAGATGACCTCCGCATGTGTGGTTCCCACCGTGAAGCATGGAGGAGGGGGTGTGATGGTGTGGAGGTGCTTTGTTAGTGACACTGTCTGTGATTTATTTAGAATTCAAGGCACACTTAATAGCGCTAGGGGTCAGAATTATTTTTATTTTTTTAATAACGTGCCCAACGTAAACGGACATTTTCTCTGGCCCAGATTGTAGAATATGCATATAATTTACAGATTAGGATAGAAAACACTCCAAAGTTTCCAAAACTGTCAAAATATTGTCTGTGAGAATAAGAATACTTATTCTGCAAGCGAAATCCTGAGAAAAAGTAACCCGGAAGTGATATATTTTTTTTTAAATCTTTGTTTCCTGGCCCGTCTAACCTCCATTTAAAGGGGTATCAACCAGATTCCTTCTCCAATGGCTTCCTCAGGCTGTGACCAGGCTTTAGACATAGTTTCAGGCTTTTATTTTGAAAAATGAACGAGTTTTTTCAAAACTAGTAAGGTGTCCTCGGAATATTTCCTGCGCGCGCGGGAGGAGCTCACCATTTTCCTTTTCTCTCTTAATGAATAGGTTATGCTCCGGTTGAAATATTATCGATTATGTTTGTTAAAGACAACCTGAGGTTCGATTATAAAAAACATTTGAAATGTTTCTATGACCATTTCGGATACTTTTTGGGATTTGTCGAACGGAACACGGCTTTTGTTTTCTCATCATAACGCGCAACCCAAATGGCGTTTTTTTGTGATAAAAGTAATATTTATCGAACAAAAAGAAGATTTCTTGTGTAACTGGGAGTCTCGTGAGTGGAAACGTCCGAAGATTATCTAAGGTAAGCGATTCATTTTATTGCTTTTCTGACTTTCGTGACCATGCTAATTTGGGGCTAGCTGATGTAGCATTGAAAGCTACACTCACAAAAGCTTGGATTTCTTTCGCTGTAAAATATATTTTCAAAATCTGACACGATAGGTGGATTAACAACAAGCTAAGCTGTGTTTTGGTATATTTCACTTGTGATTGCATGATTATAAATATTTTTAGTAATATTTTTGAATTTGGCGCCCTGCAATTCAGCGGTTGTTTAGGAAAGTGAACCCGTATTCGGTATCCGTAGCGCAGAAAAGTTAACCAGCATGGCTACCACAGCATTCTGCAGCAATATGCCATCCCATCTGGTCTGCGCTTAGTGGGACTATCATTTGTTTTACAAGAGGACAATGACCCAACATACTGTACCTTCAGGCTGGGTGATCTGTCACACCCTGATCTGTTTCACCTGTCTTTGTGATTGTCTCCACCCCCTTCCCCATTATCCCCTGTGTATTTATACCTGTGTTCTCTGTTTGTTTGTTGCCAGTTTGTTTTGTTTTGTCAAACCTACCAGCGTTTTTTTCTCTGTTCCTGTCTCTCGATTGTTCCCGTTTTCTAGTTTTCCCGGCCCTGACCCTGAGCCTGCCTTCCATCCTGTATCTTTGCCCCACCAATCTGGATGACTGACTCCTGCCTGCCCTTGACCTGTCTTTTGCCTGCCCATGTTGGATTAATAAACTGGTGTTAATTCGGCGTTGTCTGCATCTGGGTCTTACCTTGAAATGTGATAGTACGAACTGGCCATGACTGACCCAGCAGACCCGGGCCAGCTGTGCAACGCCATCTCCTTCCAAGGAGCCACCATCGGTAGGCACAAGGAATTGCTTTGTGATCTTATGGAGGTGGTCCAAACGTTGGCTGTACGCCATGACCGGGTGTTGGGCATTTTTCTGGAGCAATTCCGTGGGTTGTCTGGGAGACAGCCTACCATGGTGGTAACCCCACAGCCCCTCATTAACTCAGCTGCTAGCAGCGCCGTCTCATCGGTCACCCAACCTTCTCGGGAGCCCAGCTTACCTCCCCCGGAATGCTTCAATGGAGAGCCGAGTGTTTCTAGCTCAGTGTGCCCTCGTCTTCGAGATTCAGCCCTCCTCGTTCCCCTCAGATCGCTCCAAAATAGCCTACCTCGTCACGCTGATGTCTGGGAGGGCTCTCACCTGGGCTAATGCTGAATGGGAACAATAGCCGGCCAAATGCATTAGTCTGGAGGGGTTCATGGGAGAGGTGGAGAGGTGGTTTTTGATGCCCCGGTCTCCGGGGGAGAAGCTGCCTGGAAGCTAATCCAGCTTCAGCAGGACTCCTGATTACGAGAACGACGGAGGTAGAGGAAATTTGATTTCGCTCGCACATCCAGGGATTCCACCAGTCCTCCGAGTCATCCCCGAAGTCCCCGATGGTCCCGTTGCCGAGTGAACCCAAGGCTTCCTGACCTCCCCTGAGAGTCACCATAGAGGGCCGAGTCACCGCTTCCCGAGCCTATGCAACTAGGCAGAGCTGGGCTGTCACCAGTGGAACTGCAATACAGGATCAACACGAAGAGTTGTATGTATTGCGGGACTCTTGGTCATTTTGTGTCCTCTTGTCCTTTAAAAAGACCAGGCTCACCGGTGGGAGCGAGTACTCTGGTGGGCCATATGGAGAACTTTTCTGCTTCCCTTGCTCGCACCCCTTTTCATGCCATTCTGCTGTGGGGAAACCAGTCTAAATCTCTCCGGGTCATCATTGACTCTGGGGCCAATTAGAGCTTTGTGGACGCTACCCTAGCTTCCAAGCTGAATATCCCCACTCAGCCCCTCTCCATTCCCATGGATGTTAGAGCTCGATTTCTGCTCATCAAGTCTCCTCAGATTCCCGTGGTTTTGGGATTCTCCTGTCTCCAGCAACACAACTGGTCTACGTGTGCCATCATGGGCTGGAGTTCGTTCTGCCACGCCCATTGTCTGAAGTCAGCGCAACCTGCCTTGGGACATGTTCCTGGGGGCTCCGAAGGTGCCCCGGACCTCTCCGACATCCTCGCGGAGTGCCAGGACCTCCGGGAGGTGTTCAGCAAGGCCCGAGCCACTTCACTTCCGCCGCACCGACCCTATGACTGCAGGATTGACCTTCTCCCTAGCACCACGCCGCCCCGGGGACGTCTGTACTCTCTGTCGGGACCGGAGACCAAGGCAATGGAGACCTACATTGGGGACTCCCTAGCTGCAGGATTTATCCGTCCCTCTTCCTCTCCCGCCCGTGCATTGACTACCGGGGACTCAATGACATTACTGTTAAGAACCGTTACCCACTACCAATCATTTCCTCGGCCTTCGAGCCGCTCCAGGGGGCCACTGTGTTTTCCAAGCTAGATCTACGGAATGCCTACCACCTGGTGTGGATACGAGAGGGGGATGAGTGGAAGACCGCGTTCAACACGGCCAGCGGCCACTACGAGTATCGCCCCTGCTGTGTTCCTGGCTCTGGTAAATTATGTTCTCAACGACATGTTGAACCGGTTCATCTTCGTCTACATTGATGACATCCTCATCTTCTCCCGCTCCCCCCAAGAACACGTGCTCCATGTCCGGCAGCTTCTTCAACGCCTTCTGGAGAATCAGCTTTTTGTGAAGGTGCTGAAGTGCGAGTTCCATCGCTCCACCATCCCCTTTCTGGGTTACATCATCTCTTCTGGGAGTGTCCAGATGGATCCCAGGAAGGTGAGAGTTTTGGTGAATTTACCTCAGCCTACGTCCAGGGTGCAGCTGCAATGTTTCCTGGGGTTTGCCAACTTTTATCGACACTTTATCCGGGGTTAGAGCACCCTGGTTTCTCCCTTTCTGCACTCACCTCTACCAAGGTTCCGTTCACGTGGTCCTCTACCGCTGACCAGGCGTTCCGGGACCTCAAACACCACTTCACCACTGCTCCCATCTTGGTTCATCCTGACCCTTCCCGTCAGTTCGTGGCAGAGGCCGATGCTTCGGATGTTGGAGTGGGGGCTGTCCTGTCCCAACGTTCTGCCCTGGACCTTAAGCTGCATCCCTGCGCCGCCTTCTCCCACCACCTCAACGCCACGGAGAAGAACTACGATGTGGGGAATCGAGAGCTTCTCGAAGTGAAGATGACATTGGAAGAATGGAAGCACTGGCTGGAAGGGGCGGAACATCCGTTCATTGTGTGAACCGGCCACAAAAACCTGGAGTATCTCCGCACCGCCTAGCGCCTCAACTCCAGGTAAGCGAGATGGGCCCTGCTGTTTACCCGGTTCAACTTTTCCCTCTCTTACCGGGCGGGGTCCAAGAACGTCAAGCCGGACACCCTGTCTCGCCGCTATAGCCCCACAGTTACCACCCCGGAGCCCAAGACCATCCTTCCCATCTTGTGCCTGATGACGGCACTCAGCTGGGGTATAGGGAAACAGGTCAGGGAGGCGCAGCAGTCCCAGCCGAACCCTGTGGGGGGCTCAGACAACCGGATGTTTGTGCCTGATGCTGTTCACTCTGCGGTCCTGGAGTGGGCCCATTCCTCCAGGCTTGCCTTCCACCCGGGCTCCCGTCGGACCCTGGACTTCGCGCGACAATGCTTTTGTCGCCGCCTGCACAGTATGTGCTCAGAACAAGACTCCTCGGCAAGCTCCGGCTGGTCTTCTGCAACCACTGCCTGTCCCTCGCCATTCCTGGTCCCACATATCCCTGGATTTTGTCACGGGTCTCCCCCCGTCTGAGGGCAACACTGTCATCCTGACAGTGGTCGACCGGTTTTCCAAGGCCGCCCACTTCATTCCTCCTCAAAACTACCCTCGGCCAAGGAGACGGCCCAGCTCATGGTGCAGCACATCTTCCAGATCCATGGACTGCCCATGGACATGGTCTCCGACCGGGGCCCTCAGTTCTCGTCCCGGTTCTGTAAGGCGTTCTGCACCCTCATTGGGTCGTCAGCCAGCCTGTCCTCTGGGTTCCACCCCCAGTCCAATGGCCAGTCAGAGCGAGCCAACCAGGACCTCGAGACTACTCTGCGTTGCCTGGTCTCCGCCAACCCCACCACCTGGAGCCAGCAGCTTGTGTGGGTGGAACACGCCCGCAACACCCTTCCCTGCTCTTCCAAGGGCCTATCGCCATTTGATTGTTCCCTGGGGTATCAGGCCCGCTCTTCCCCAGGCAGGGAAAAGAGGTCGGCATACCTTCTGCCCAGATGTTTGTCCGCCGCTGTTGTCGTACCTGGAGGAGAGCCCGGTCGGCCCTCCTCAAGACCACCTCTAGGTATCAACAACAAGCGGATCGCCATCGGACCCAGGCTCTGCGGTATCGTCTCGGGCAGAAGGTATGGCTATCCACCTGGGATCTGCCCCTCCGGGTGGAATCCCGCAAACTCTGCCCCCGGTTTATCAGCCCGTTTCCCATCTCTAAAATTATTAGCCCCTCTGCTATTATTCTTCTGTTGCCCCGTACCCTTCGTATACACCCCACCTTTCTTGTGTCCATGAAAGGACACATATCTCACAGCCCTTTGTCTCCTGTTACTGACCCCTGCCTGCCTTTGACCTGCATTTTGCCTGCCCCTGTTGGATTAATAAACTGTTGTTGATTCGACGTTGTCTGCATCTGGGTCTTACCTTGAAACGTGATAGTATCAGATGACCTGGCCTCCACAATCACCCAACCTCAACCACATTGAGATGGTTTGGGATGAGTTGGACCGTAGAGTGAAGGAAAAGCAGCCAACAAGTGCTCAGCATATGTGGGAAAAACTTCAAGGCTGTTGGAAAAGCATTCCAGGTGAAGCTAGTTGAGAGAATGCCAGGAGTGTGCAAAGCTGTCATCAAGGCAAAGTGTGGCTACTTTGAAGAATGTAAAGTCTGAAATAAATTTTGATTTGTTTAACACTTTTTTGGTTACTACATGATTCCATATGTGTTTTTTCATAGTTTTGATGTCTTCACTATTATTCTACAATGTAGAAAACAGTAAAAATACAGAAAAACCCTTGAATGAGTAGGTGTATCCAAACTTTTGACTGGTACTATATATATATATATATATATATATATATATATATATTTATATAGATAGATATGTCTAAAACAGCATGTACAGCAGAAGGCACATTTATGCTCTAATGGTTTTCCGTCCTTCAACTCAACCACCTTTTAACACTTTCCCCATGTCAATTCAACATCACCTGTGGCTTTTGTCTGTATAGTGCACTGGAATGTGGTCTCTTTCCCTTGCCTTCGTCTCTAATATAAGTCTCTCTCGTGCAACAAGAAATACCTCACACACACAACACTCTGGCTGCAAATGTACGGAATGACTAGTATGTCTGCCACCTACAACCACAGAAATGGTTGGATCTCACCTGTCTGAATACCTGTCGTGGTTATCATTTATGTCTAAGGTGTGGCAGGGAGAGTAGATAAAAGCATGTACTATCTGTGATTCAGTAGAGTCATCTGATGGGTGTGTTCACCTGTAGTAGGATTATAAGGGGTTTAAGGTTAACGGCTGTCACTACAGTATATGCAAACTATCTGAGGTTCAGGGAACTAATCTGATAAAAGGGCGTTCACTCTGGATTAGAATGGGTGTTGGATTTAAGGGGCGTCGCTCCATGCAAGTGGTCTAAAACGCAACACCCCTGCACACTCCCTTAGTGACAGGAGAGATGGACCCAATGCATACAGTAGGCCTTACTCTAGCCTTTTGAACTCTCTCTTGATTTATTGACTAAACGACTGAAGCCCAATGGTTCATGATGAATTAAGATTGCAAACTAACTTGTGTGAACTTTCAAAGGTTTGTGGCCCACCAAGTGAAGAGATCAGATGTTTTCTAACCAGGACCCAGTCAGCAGCCGTGAAACGCTGCTCCATATGGTTGGCCTCGGCCAAGGAGACGGCCCAGCTCATGGTGCAGCACATCTTCCAGATCCATGGACTGCCCATGGACCGGGGCCCTCAGTTCTCGTCCCGGTTCTGTAAGGCGTTCTGCACCCTCATTGGGTCGTCAGCCAGCCTGTCCTCTGGGTTCCACCCCCAGTCCAATGGCCAGTCAGAGCGAGCCAACCAGGACCTCGAGACTACCCTGCGTTGCCTGGTCTCCGCCAACCCCACCACCGAAAAGACATCCATTTTCACAATGTGGTATAGCTTCGAAGTAAGCTATAACAACATATTTTACAGCAGAGCCCTGTGGAGCATTGCAGGAGGACTTAGATAGGTTTTAAATGAGCCATTTGGAAGTTGGGGATAATTAGGTGGCCATGGTAATATGGTAGGCCAGTTTAGGAATTTGGCCGAGACAGACATTATTACCCCTACTCTTAAAAAGTGTGTTTATGAAGTATTGTAAATGTATGTATGTCCCAAACCGTCTTCAACAGTATAATAATGGTTTACTGGTTTACAATGGCATGTCAGGTATGTGGAAGAAAAAACGTGACCAGTTACTAAGAGATAATGCTAAAGAGTTGAACTGCAGTTAATCCTTTGAACTGGTTTGGATTAATACCATAATAACCTACAAATCAGGGCTCTAGTCTCAGAGGTTGCATAAGGATATCATGCTCCGACAAAACCCTCTAGGCGTTAACACAGTACTGTGTGCTACAGTGTGTTTCAAATGATACCTGCAGGTCCCACTGTTGGTTTAATAAAGCTTAAATGCCTAAAGGAATATGTAAAAACAAAACATATGTCAGTTGTCAGAATTGCTTGTGCTCTTTTGCTGCAGAAAACATGTGGAGCAATGAATTTAATGTAAGAGGGGCAACGGGTTAAGGAGTATGAACTAAAGGTCTTCAGTAGCACTGTCAAGGTCAAGATCAACACTCGATCAGGTGTTTACTTGTTTGTCCC
The DNA here is from genome assembly GCF_016432855.1 of Salvelinus namaycush. Taxonomy (NCBI): domain Eukaryota; kingdom Metazoa; phylum Chordata; class Actinopteri; order Salmoniformes; family Salmonidae; genus Salvelinus; species Salvelinus namaycush. Next base: position 65,185,165 of record NC_052308.1, on the reverse strand, counting down.
TGCAAATGTCGTGCGACGAAACTGCTTCCTCGGCTTGTGGGAGCAACGCAACGCAGTGTCCTGACTGGAACAGGCTAGGCCGCATTCCCGGTGTGCATTCACTCACATTTTGTGATCGGTTGTCCCAGGCACACACACAGAAGAGCTTGCTTCCTGTATTGTTTTCATCCTGTTAACGACGGCACTATCAATCGCCCTCATCGTAGACATCAAACCATCAACGCCCTCTATACCAGGGGGATAGGCTGCGGGCCAGCGCTGCGTGGGCGGGTGTGTGTGATGGTAAGAGCCCTAACAGCCACCTGCTCTAGTTTTCCCTTTGACATGCTTGTTAGGTCTCACCTGGTTTCACATTTTGGTCTGGTGGATGTGTGGGTCTAACCTTTCTCACCTCTCTCTTGTCCCTGTCCGAATAGACTGTCCTAGGACTCTCTCTAGTAGTATGCACTTGTTATGGACCAAAGCCAAAACCACAGCACTGGCAAGCTCTGAGGGAAACACTTCAATTTGAACCAAAAAATGTGATCATATTACTCCAGTGCTAGCCTCCCTACACTGGCTTCCTGTTAAGGCAAGGGCTGATTTCAAGGTTTTACTGCTAACCTACAAAGCATTACATGGGCTTGCTCCGACCTATCTTTCCGATTTGGTCCTGCTGTACATACCTACACGTACGCTACGGTCACAAGATGCAGGCCTCCTTGTTGTCCCTGGAATTTCTAAGCAAACAGCTGGAGGCAGGGCTTTCTCCTATAGAGCTCCATTTTTATGGAATGGTCTGCCTGCCCATGTGAGAGACGCATACTCGGTCTCAACGTTTAAGTCCTTACTGAAGACTCATCTCTTCAGTAGGTCATATGATTGAGTGTAGTCTGGCCCAGGAGTGTGAAGGTGAACGGAAAGGCTCTGGAGCAACGAACCGCCCTTGCTGTCTCAGCCTGGCCGGTTCCCCTCTCTCCACTGGGATTCTCTGCCTCTAACCCTATTACAGGGGCTGAGTCACTGGCTTACTGGTGCTCTTCCATGCCGTCCCTAAGAGGGGTGCTTCACTTGAGTGGGTTGAGTCGCTGACGTGGTCTTCCTGTCTGGGTTGGCGCCCCCCTTGGGTTGTGCCGTGGCGGAGATCTTTGTGGGCTATACTCGGCCTTGTCTCAGGATGGTAAGTTGGTGGTTGAAGATATCCCTCTAGTGGTGTGGGGGCTGTGCTTTGGCAAAGTGGGTGGGGTTATATCCTGCCTGTTTGGCCCTGTCCGGGGGTATCATCGGATGGGGTCACAGTGTCTCCTGACCCCTCCTGTCTCAGCCTCCAGTATTTATGCTGCAGTAGTTTATGTGTCGGGGGGCTAGGGTCAGTCTGTTATATCTGGAGTATTTCTCCTGTCTTATCCAGTGTCCTGCGTGAATTTAAGTATGCTCGCTCTAATTCTCTCTTTCTCTCTTCCTTTCTTTCTCTCTCTCGGAGGACCTGAGCCCTAGGACCATGCCTCAGGACTACCTGGTATGATGACTCCTTGCTGTCCCCAGTCCACCTGGCCGTACTGCTGCTCCAGTTTCAACTGTTCTGCCTGCGGCTATGGAACCCTGACCTGTTCACCGGACGTGCTACCTGTCCCAGACCTGCTGTTTTCAACTCTCTAGAGACAGCAGGAGCGGTAGAGATACTCGCAATGATCGGCTATGAAAAGCCAATTGACATTTACTCCTGAGGTGCTGACTTGTTGCACCCTCGACAACTACTATGATTATTATTATTTGACCATGCTGGTCATTTATGAACATTTGAACATCTTGGCCATGTTCTGTTATAATCTCCACCCGGCACAGCCAGAAGAGGACTGGCCACCCCTCATAGTCTGGTTCCTCTCTAGGTTTCTTCCTAGGTTTTGGCCTTTCTAGGGAGTTTTTCCTAGCCACCGTGCTTCTACACCTGCATTGCTTGCTGTTTGGGGTTTTAGGCTGGGTTTCTGTACAGCACTTTGATATATCAGCTGATGTAAGAAGGGCTATATAAATAACTGTGATTTGATTTGATTCAATGAGAGAACATTATTTTTGCCCATGAAGTGTTTCCATGGTGATATTGTACTATAGACTCTAGACAGATGCAGTGTTTGTAGCAGGTTTATGTGTGACCTTATATTAATGATCCCTAGATCCTGTCTGTGAATGGTACAATGCAGGCGTGGCTGTTTACACAGAAAGGAAGAGAAACCCTTTATTAATCCAACAAGTAAATCCCACAGTCATCTGCTGCCTTTATCACATAATGAGGTAGATTGGGAGTGCAAACGACTGGAAAGGACTTGAAAGTGCCTACTCCAAGAGAGAGAGAGAGAGAGACGAATAGAGATGACTATGAGTTGTGTTACCTTGATTCACATTCCAAACACCCTGTCAGAGTGGCTTAAACTGGATGTTTTATGTGCTTTTTCCGTCAGACGTTCACCGGCTCCTTTAGATGCCGCACCCACACCTTAACTACCGTAACCATACGTCTTATCTTATTACCTCACCTGACTTAAAGCTTGCATTGTTATGACGTATGTGCTGGAGCCAAAATGTCTAAGATCTTGGTTAGATTAATTGATCATGGAAATAACACCCTCACATTACTTACTGAGGTAAGTCATAAAAAAAAGTCAGTGAAAGACTGAAAGAAAGCTTGATGGTTGCCATGACGAATCAACACACATTTGGTATCTCCTATACAAGTAGAACATTGTTGTCAACTTCAAGAAGATGAAAAAGTCGTGACCTGCGAGAATGTCTGGTAAATGATCTCACTTGCCCCTCCCAGACAGACAAACACACACAGACACACACACACACACACACACACACACACACACACACACACACACACACACACACACAGACACACACACACACACACACAATCACAAAACAGGCCAATGAGAGGGTAGTGGTAGTCAAGGGAGGAATTGAGCAACCCATGTGACACAGCACAAAGTTCAGTGTTTATTACAGGCTGTTGATCTGATGAGTCAGTGGATAGACAGTCGTTTCTGAATATTAATTATTGGTAGATACTAGATATGTTGTTTACACACACACACACGTGCAAACAAATGCGCACATACGCAAACGCACACAAACACAGACACACTCACACAAACAGAGAGTGTTGTCGCAGTGTGTGCCTGAACTTTCCCTCCACACAGGGCTCAGTAATCCTGGATCAGAGAACACAAAGGGCCTCAGAGCGCTGGTGATGTATAAGCAACAGAGTGTCCAGCAAGTGAGCGCTTTGCTGTACCCCAGCACTCACCCCTACAGCTCTGCTGCAGGCTGTGTTCGGGGCAGCAAGAACAGGGACAGTACCACTGGCCCTGTCATGGCTGACCCCATGACAGCTGGCACATAGTTGGCGCGAGAGCGATAGCGAGACTTGCCCTAACCTTACCATTCCTATCTGATCTGTCACAGACAGGGGACCGTCTCTGACCTGGGACCCAGTGGGAAAGTGAAAGTTGTTGAAGCAGTGGAGAAGAATGTGGTCCAGCTCCGTCTGGGAGGGGAGGATCAGGAGCAGCTTGCTGCAGTGACCAGAGGCTACTGAGACTGGTGCTTAACTTACCACTGCCAACACATGGTGCTGCCGAGAGAGAGAGAGAGAGAGAGAGAGAGAGAGAGAGAGAGAGAGACCACATTGCCTCACGGGTGAGTATTGCTGGGTAAATATTTACCCAGTAACCACCTCATGGGTCTGTAATCTCACCAGTATCGGTGGCAGACAGGGTACCGCCTGGGGTTTAAGTGATTGTGGTGTGGACGTATGCTGCAATAGTAGTGAAAGAGTTTTTGGATAGCATAAGTAGTTACCGTACGTTTGGGTTGACACTTTGTATCAGACACTCTCCTGAGTTGGCGAGCCTGTAAGTGTTTGATAGCACCCCTGAGAGGATTCTGTGTGTTTTTTTGGGTGTACACTGCATAGGAGCACCATGGATTTGCTGCAGGACTCTCGGTGGACCATGCAGGGCCTCAACAGCCGTCTGAAGGGCTTCCTGGAGCAGGTAAACAAGCTGCAAGAGGCAAACTGGCATCTGGAGGGCCAGATTGCAGACTGGGGTCTGAGGAACGCCCCGCACCCCCAGGAATGGACGCAGCAGGAAAGGACTGTGGACGATCTCCGTGCCCAGGTGAGACTGGCATCTATTACCTTTTTAATTGGTCCAAACAATGAGCCCTGAGGGACCCCAACTCATTAGACAGTGTTTTTCTTATGTCCACCGACAGTACCTTTGTTTGCCAGTGATTATGCTGAGGTACTGTAATGCCTAGATTTGTTTGAGCTGCTGTGTTCTGGCCATACAGTAGCTAGTAGGACTGACTTGGACTAACTTGTATTGAATATTATCCGTATAATTTTTTACCAGAGTAGAGCAAAGCAGACGATATGTCTCTGAAATAGCTGGCAAAGCATCTTTACTTCAAAGGTGTTTTCTTGCGTGCAGAGTTTTGGCTTTGAGACAGATACAGCACTGACTGAGCAAACCAGTTATTAACGATTTTCAGTCCTAGCGATGATTACACTTAATAGCAGTCGAGTTAAAACAGACATTTGACAAGTAGTTCCTATCAAGATAATGTCAACTCTTCCAGAGGGTGAGAAATAGTGTCATACTGTATGTCAGGACATTTGGAAACAAGCCATCACTCCATTGTCACACTCAAGAATGTGGATCCTTTTATTGCTTTAAAGGCCGTTGCCCTAGTAGACCATTAACACAGGCTGCTGTAATTGTCAGCTCCCTCGCATGAGCTGATTGGAGGTTTTGCAACCGCTCCTTGATTTATGGTCTCTGAATGTGAATGGAGACAAAGGCAAAGAAAGCACCAAGATCTGACCTATTAGTATTGAAGCCAACGGGAGGGTTGACATTTATGCCCAATTTCACTTTCAGTGAGAGTGTTGCGTAAAATATGAGCGATTGCCAATCCATTGATCAATATAAAGATCCATCATGCATAGCAGCACTGATACGATACCTGCAGACTTTACCATGTGAGAACATGGCATGTACAAATGTACATATGTAGGACATTTCCTCACATTTTCGCCTGAACTAATACCTGGAATGTTGACTTCTACGGAACCCAGGACTCCCTGGAAAACAGTGGCAATTGTTACTGAGTGGACTATCCTGGCTAAATAAATCAAATCAAATGAAATAATGTGTGACTTGACATACACATAACTGATAACGTTCTTCAAATCTTCCTTTGACATGAATGCGTGATTGATAGTAACACTTGTCTTTGTTATGTGCATCTTCCTCAAGTCCGGTTTCAGTCCTAGACTACTGTTATTGTTGTGGGTTTAGGTTTTAAGACCTGGCGCCACCCTCATTCTATTGAGGGGAAGCATTGAATAACAAGCCATAATAAGGAGTACTGGTACCCGTGTATATAGCCAAGTTATCATTACTCATTGTGTATCTATTCCCTGTGTTATTATTTTTTTATTTCTCTGTTCATTATTGGGAAGGGCCTGTAAGTAAATATTTCACTGTTAGTGTACACCTGTTATTTACAAAAAATTTGATGTGATTTAATTTGAAATCAATCAGTTAATGTTCAGTTGGAGAAGTGCCCTGTAGGAAGAAAACGTGCTGATATCTGGTTTGTACTCTCTCATGGCTAGGAATCAACAGGGTCAGACATGAATAACTGGCAGAGCTAAGATAATGGAACGGGTACTTACAATGAAAATATGATTATAATCGTTGAGGCACTTCTGTGAGAAAAAAACACAATATTGTCCAAGTTATTCCAGGTTTTCCTCCTTCAAAATGGGTGTGTTTGTCTTGAGTAAGCATTGTGATATTGTGATTGGCAAAGGAAGAGTCAGCATTGAAACTCAAAAATGGCCCTAGGTTATACAGTAAACATTTCCATATCAAAGATGCAAGGGATTTTGGATAACATTTGTTTAGGTTTCATGTACTTACATTGCAGTTAACGCCAAACATTTGGGGGTTTTGACGTCAAGTACTAGAATTACTGTGAGAGGCTCTTTGGCTTTAATATCTGTGCCACAGATGCTTCAGGCCTTGTCTTAATGAACCCAAATCGTGGGACGTCATGATGTAATAAAACTGACTCACTGAGCTGGTGGCAATCTGACAAGCATGAACAGGCAGAATATAATAATGCAGTCTTTTAAATTAATGTGAAGTGGATCTATGGAATGCTGGTAAATACCCATAGACTTCCAGTCATTGCTCTAACGCTAGTTAGCGTTGGCTCGCAAAACTACCTCTAACTTCCTTCATACTAGACACAGAGACATAACAATGGTATCCACGATTTCATCTGACTCTGGGGAAGTAGATAAAGGGCCTCATTGCCCAAAATCCCGAAGTATCCCTTTATCTTATTCTATCTTATCTCTGCTCCAACTTCCTTTCTTTGATGATATTTCAAAGGCTTCTATCTTCATGCTTGTGCTAGTGTATTAGCCTTGTCCCATACTCTATGTGCTATAGCCAACTCTTCCATTGGTCAATGTCATGCCACACAGTATGAGACGAGGCCAGTGTAATTCAAGGAAGCAAAACCTTTATTACAGTTGTTCTATTGTGATAAGCCTCACCCACATGTTTTCATATTTTGAGAAAGACTCTGATGCAGCACCTGGTAATGTGAACTTCCAGTGTACTGAGGTGTATTCGTATGTGATTTCATGTTTCATTGTGTTTTTTTTCTACCTATTGGGCCAATGACATTAGATGGATCAACAAGATTGAACTCATTCTGAAATCGATCATGTTTTTCACGCATCTTATTCACTTCCTTGTTATTTTGTCTTGTGTGTGTTGACTGTGTTTTGGTTCTGTAGGTTGGTAAACTGCTGATGGAGAACGCAGAGCTGGTGCTGCAGTCTGACCACATGATGTCCAGGGCTTCTACCATCCAGGCCAGGTCAGTCGTGTTTGGGACATTATAGGTGAGGCCTAGAATACTATACTAATACAGTAACACATACCCTCATAGTATTTATTTTCATCATAATTAAAGAAAACACAGATATACCATAGCAGTTGTGAATGCCTTCTGGAAACATCTCTTTTAAGAGCAAAAATCCATGAAATCCTACACCTACTGTTAGTATAATACTAACAGTAGGTGTAGGATAATACTAACAACCAATTTCAGTCTATAACACTTTAAATGCACCTCTTGAATAACAATCAGATATTTTATTTTCCCCTGCAGCGATACTTGATCTCTTCTCTACTGTAGCAGCAGTACAGTCCGCACTTTGTTATAACTCGGCTAGTTCCCACTCCTGTTCAACAACCTGCATACAAATCGCAGCCTGGCTGTGTTGTGCCTGGTCGTCACTTTCCCATCTGTATTGATGCAGAGTGACACACCGGCCCCTCTGCTACTGCCAGAGATCTGCGTCCCAAATGGCACCCTAATTCTTATTTAGAGCACTACTTTTGACCAGGGGCCATCAGGGTACCCATAGTGTGTGGTCAAAATTAGTGCACTAAATAGGGAATAGGGTCCCATTTGGGACGCAGTTGGAGATCCATTAACCCCTGAAGGGCAAGGGAGGGCAACAACATGCAGGCAGCTATGAGCTATGAATATACACCTCCTCTATTTATATACTGTGTCCTACTGGCCTTACATGGGTCACTGTCATAATGTTGTCTGCAACTCTGTGTCGCAAGGTTTATATTGTATTTAAAAAATATTTAGATATTCTTTGTGTACTTTTTGACATTTTGCTGCATTGTTAGGAGCTAGTAACATAAGCATTTTGCTGCCCCCGCTATAACATCTGCTAAACTGTGTACGCAACCAGTAAACTTTGATTTGATGTCTGTGACTGTGACTTTAGCATCTGTTGGGAAGTGAGGACTATTGCAACTACTGAATGACTGTTGCACGATATTTTTCCCACTGTATGATAAGGTATTTTACAGGATTAGGTCAGATCTGATGAAGGGTCACTAAAACACATGGGAGCAAAGATTGCAGTGTGCAGTCTATTTACCTTGACCTGAAAACACTTGTATATCTTAAAACCTTTTACTAAAGTGGGCTAAATCAGGGTCACACAGAGTGATTCTTGGTAGTCTTAAACAAATCTACTTTGTAACAAAAGTATACACCTCACACACATGGATATAGGCTTAAGAAAAAAGAAAACACCTATACCATGTCAGACATATGAAATGTATTCAATTTTGAGTTTGCATCCCAATATTACACATTATATGCATCACAGAAGACTGAAATATAACAAAACCGTCTGACATACTGTAGAAACACTGGATTTTCGTCAGTAAAAAAAAAAAAATACTTGATTAATTAAGACATTTTGAAAAATATGAATAACATTTCAGCCGTGAGACCAAAGAGGGTGCTTTAAGTCATTGACTGAAGGAAAGGCCTAGGCACCTGCTTAGATACAATGGATGTGCCGCTGTAACATTTCCATATACTGTGTCACAGTGTTTACCTACAGTACATGCACAGTATGTGTAGCTGTTTCACCACCCATGTAAAGTACCCTGACTAGTTGACCCAGAGTCGGGTACATTCAGTAGCCTTACATTGAAAAACACTTCCCTATGTGACCATCACCACCTCTTGGTAAAGTGTAGGCCTATAGCTGCTTTGCATAGACCACTGTGGTCAAGGCTAATTACTAGTCAATATCGCCGACTGAAACATGGTAACAGGAACTACCTGTCCAGTAAGAAACACACTTTTTTTTTCAGTTTTCCCATTTCAAAAAGTTTTAAAACATTTTCTATTGAGTGCTCTAATGAACATGACCCAGTTAATAGGATGAGATGTGTTCTGTGTCCTGTCATAGATGTGAGTTGGAGGAGAGGCTGACCAAGTGTCTGGAGCAACAGGTGGCTCTGCTGAGGGAGAACAAGACGAGGGTGGAGCATACCAATGTGCAGGTGGAGGCGGAACTACACAACTCCATGGCAGAGCTGCAGGACATGCACCAGGACTATGTGGTACGGTCTTGTGCCAGTGTCCGTGCGGTTCCGTACACCTGCATTCGTTCAGTAAAGACATCCGTAGAAAGGTTGAATAAACGTGGCCATGGATGTGTTACTCATTTTAAGGTTGAACGTTACATTAGTTTGTAAGATAGCCTTAACATTAGGCTATTTACTGTAAAAGTAATATTGAATTGTGCTTGGTTGACAATGCAACAAAATATCAACATTTAAAGGAGATGTATCTACTGCTTGGATAGTTCAATCTGAGCCACTGGTTTAATCCCATTCTTCAACTTGTATTTTTGGTTGAGTTGGAAACATGAATCCAACACATAATTTGTTAACATGTCGACAAGTTAATAGGCTATTTATTGTATTTCAAAAGTAATATTGAATTGTGTCTGGCTGTTAACGCAGGACATGCACCAGGACTGTGGTACGGTCTTGTGCGAGTGTCTGTGTGCATGTTGCAAGGGTCGGTACGGTTCCGTACACCTGCATTCGTTCAGTAAAGACATCCGTTAAAAGGTTGAATATATACTGTTACATTCGTTTGTAAGACAGCCTTGACTTTTGGATATTTACGCTATTACAAAAGTAATATTGAATTGTGTTTGGTTGACAATGCAACAAAATATCAACATTTAAAGGAGATATATCTACTGCTTGGATAGTTCCATCTGAGCCACTGGCTTAATTCTATTCTTCAACTTGAGTTGGAGACATGATTCCGACATTATTTGTTAACATGTCGCCTATTGTATTTCAAAAATAATACTGAATTGTGTTTGGTTGTTAACGCAACCAAATATCAACATTTGAAAGAGATTTATCTCTTGCTTGGATAGTTCCATCTGTGTCAATGACTTAGTCTGGCTTTAATTCCAGTTTGTCTCCAAATTAATAATTGATTTGTTGGATTCACGTCTGCATCTCAACCAAAAATCTAAGTTAGAAAATAGGACTGAATCAAAACAAACTTTGATTAATGGGCATTTAAATGTTGGTTTGTTTTGATTCAGTCCTTTTCTTTAACTTTGATTTTTGGTTGAGATGCAGATGTGAATCCAACTTATCAATGATTCATTTGTAGACAAAATGGAATAAAAGTCTAACTAAGTCATTGGCACAGATGGAACTATCCAAGCAGAAGATACATCTCCTTTAAATGTTGATATTTGGTTGTGTTGACAACCAAAAACATTCCAATATCACTAAATATCATTACATTTGAAATCAACCAGAGCTTGAAGCCATTGGCCTATTTTATTGTCTATTTTTAGTTCTGGGTTGAATTGAAACAATAACTATTGATGAATATCGTAGCTAAGCAGGGCTGGGCTTGGGAGACCAAACGGTAGCTGTAGATATATACATTCTCCAGTAGGAGGTGCTGCCCAGCCTATAGTATTTTTTTCTGATACTGGATATAATGTTGAAGATCTGACATTGTTTTAAAGTTACAAATTCAACATATTTTAAACAAGGTTTGTCTACGCTGAAATTTGGTTTTCATGGTTACATAATCCTGTGGTTGATGTTTCACCCTCAAAACAACATATTACGTTGATTTCTTTTTTCAAATCCAATGTATTTCCCACGTAGATTCCACATCACAACATGTTGAAAAATGACATTGCACCAGTTTGTGCCCAGTGGGAAGTGACTCTGGCAGGGGTTATCCAACTCTGTCTTGTTCCAATTAGGAGGAAATTCGTTAACTTTTGACTGATCAGCATCCAGTGTGTTTGCACAGTATATTCCACCTTTGATAATTCCCATTGTCTCATTCTTTTTTTAATGTTTATGTGTGGAAGTTGAGAGAAAGGTGTGACAAAAAAGAGAGAAAAAGAGAGAAGAGAGAAAGAGAGAAGGAAGAGAGAGACACATTAGAGAGGTGAGAGAAGAGAGAGAGAACGCAAGAGACAGAAGAAAGGTGAAACAAGAGAGAAAGACACAAGACAGCTAGTGTAAAGAAAGAACAACGTCTCAGAACACCTTCTCCTTATTAGCCCATTAACCAGAAGAATGCCTACTCCTGTTTTCTCACACCTCCCCTATTGATCTCAGTGGAAAGGCGTGTTAGGTTTCACACCATCCTTTCCCTCTCAATGCTTTCCTGTCATCCTCCCGCCCTCTCTCTTTCTCTCTTTCTCTTTTACTAACCCCTTTTTATTCCTGCTGACTAATATTCCCCTTCCCTTCCTCCACTCAGATCTTTACGTGATCCAGCTTCTCTCTCCCACACACACACACACGCACACACACACACACACGTGCACGCACGCACGCACGCACACACACACACACACACACTGTCCCAGACTCACAGACTCAGGCTCAATAACAGACTCTACCCCTCCCCTGCATTGCGTGTGTCTGCTCTCCCACTGTTCTCTCTCTCTCGCGCTCTTCCTCTGCCCTCGTTCTCTCTCTGTTCCCTTTTCTCCTTCTCTCTCAGATCCATCCCCTCTCGCTGTCACACACACACTCTTGCATACTCTCTTATATTCATATATCTCCCTGTCTCTCTCTCCCTCTTCTCTCTCCCTCTCTCTGGTTGGCTCATTGTGCAGGCAGCCCGTGCTCTGCAGCAGCAGCAGGCCGACTCCTGTGATGCGCTGCTAGTGACGGCCACAGCGTGGGAGGAGGATGGCACAGGGATGGAGCTCTCCCAGCTCCTCGACCGAATCAGGACGCAGTGCGACCGCCTCAGCCTCACCGGCCTAAATCAAGTCCCAGATGACCGACACCCCGGCCTGGCCGCCGGCCCAAATCAAACTCCATACTCTGCTGCTGGGCCGAGCCGTTTCGGAGCCACACTCAGACCCCGAGCCCATGGAGGATCTCTCCCACAGGTACGCAGTGTCCCACTGCCTTTGTCCCTCCCCCAGTTTTTATTTCCTTCCTTCCATCCATCCATCCCTCTCTCTGTCTTTCCTTTCATCCTCCCTTGGCTTCCTGCCACCTAGTCACACCCTGATCATAGCTCTACCTCTGCTGTTTCCAGGCAACGCAGTGATATGTGGTAAGATAAGAAGAGTTGGTTTGTTTTGATATGTTGTACTGAATTAGTGTCGGAGCTCTGAGGTGGTCTGAGGTCTGAGATGGGTTGTTTACCTCTCTCCCTCTTTCTCTCTCTCCTTCTCTTTCTCTCTCCGTCCCTCTTTATCCTCATCACACCCCTACCAAACACAGAAAGGTGCCCCATAGACAATCCATTACCTCCAAAGAAGAGATCAACTTTTACTACGATTTTGAAACGCTGCTTTAGATATTGATACGTCGTCAACCACAACCGCAGCATTGTAATACATCACTTGTAACGGGCCTCTCTGATCTGCTTTCTGCTAAGTCCTTATAAGGCATCAGCTTAGGACAGTATTCTTTTCAGTCTTTGAAATAGGAGCATTTGGAATTCAGTTGGAAAGGATAACTTGCAATTGGCAGGTAGCATATAGCCACCTTCCATAGCTGTTGGTTTCGACAACATCACATCGGATGGGGACAGTATTTCAGGCTTTGAAACAGTAGCATTTTGATTTCAGGGAATATGATATATTTAGCAAATGACCTATAGCTTTCTCTCATAGCTATGTTGTCTTCCACAATAATGCAGCCCGTCTAGTCAGTTTGGCTTATTACCCATGAGATGCTATTTCCGCTCATGTTTCAGGTTTTGAAATAGGAGCATTTCGGTTTCAGTGGAATAGGGGCAATAGAATGAGTCACTCATCATGGCTGTGTTGTTTCCGTCTGGTCAGTTTTACCGTCTGTGGCACACTGGCTGCATCCAAATTGGCACCTTATTCCTTAGTTAGTGCACTACTTTTGACCAGAGCCCATAGGGCTCCTATAGGGCTCTGGTCTAAAGTAGTGCAATTTTTAGGGAATAGGGTTCCATTTGGGATGCAGCCAGTGACTTTGATGTGACAGGCATGATTAAGCATCTTGGCCCATGGCTCCAGGCAGGCAGCGACTGGTACTTAACCAGCGTCTGCTCTACAGAATGACTTTGTTTGTTGCGCTCCTAGTTAGAGGCCCTTTATGTCAGAGTGGACTGGAGTCTGGAGTGGAATACAGCCCTGTTACAGCCTGGTTCCAGATCTGTCGGGGAAGCAGAGTTGGATAAAGCACATACAATGCATTCGGAAAGTATTCAAACCCCTTGACTTTTTCCACATTTTGTTACGTTACAGCCTTATTCTAAATTAGATTTTTTTTTTTTTATAAATCCTCATCAATCTACACACAATACCCCATAATGACAAAGCAAAAACAGGTTTTTAGAAAATGTTAGAAATGTATTCAAAATAAAAACAGAAGTATTCAGACCCTTTCTATGAGACTTTGAGCTTGAGCAAATTGAGCTCAGGTGCATTTTGTTTCAATTGATCATCCTTGAGATGTTTCTACAACTTGATTGGAGTCCAACTGTGGTATATTCAATTGATTGGACATGATTTGGAAAGGCACATATCTGTCTATATAAGGTCCCACAGTTGACAGTGCATGTCAAAGCAAAAACCAAGCCATGAGGTCAAAAGAATTGTCCATAGAGCTCCGAGACAGGATTGTGTCGAGGCACAGATCTGGGGAAGACACTCCTCAGTAAAAGGCACATGAAAGCCCGCTTGGAGTTTTCCAAAAGGCACCTAAAGGACTCTCAGACCATGAAAAACAAGAGTATCTGGTCTGATGTAACCAAGATTGAACTCTTTGACCTGAATGCCAAGCGTCACGTCTGGAGGAAACCTGGCACCAACCATACAGTGAAACATGGTGGTGGCAGCATCCTGCTGTGGGGATGTTTTTCAGAGGCAGGGACTGGGAGACTAGTCAGGACCGAGGGAAAGATGAACGGAGCAAATTACAGAGATATCCTTGATGAAAACCTGCTCCAGAGTGCTCAGGACCTCAGAGTGGGGCGAAGGTTCACCTTCCAACAGGACAACGACCCTAAGCACACCGCCAAGACAACGCAGGAGTGGCTTCGGGACAAGTCTCTGAATGTCCTTGAGTGGCCCAGCCAGAGCCCAAACTTGAACCCGATTGAACATTTCAGGAGAGACCTGAAAATAGCTGTGCAGTGACGCTCCCCATCCAACCTGACAGAGCTTGAGAGGATCTGTCGAGAAGAATGGGAGAAACTCCCCAAATACAGGTGTGCCAATACCCAAGAAAGCTCAAGGCAGTAACCGAAGGTGCATCAACAAAGTACAGAGTAAATGTCTGAATACATAGGTAAATGTCATATTTCAGTTTCAAAATCTAAAATCTAAATAACAGTTTTTGCTTTGTCATTATTGTGTGTAGATTGATGAGGACATTTTCTTTAATCCATTTTAGAATAGGGCCTGAGTGGGGGTCTGAATAATTTTCCAAATGCTCTGTACATACTGTATGGGACAAATTAACTAGCTATTATGTTATCCTTCTTACTGTAAAATGACTGGTTAAGGTTAACACTTACAATAATTGCCCCTAATACGTTCTTGTTTACACGGTAATTACAGACTAATATTATGATGTCCACAGTTTCGAGGAATCCACTGAGCACAATCGTCAGTTTCATGTTTAACTAACCAACTTGATTCAACGTGTTTGTGCCCTGTGGGAATCTGTGGGGGAAATGATTACAGGTAGATGTATAAAGGTGTGAAGCCTATTTACAATGTTTCATCAAGTTTAAGTCTTGGTTTAGAGTTGTTTTACTTTGTGTGCCTGATAGTTCATCAGTTCGTGTCAACGCCTAGGGTGTCAGATTACCCTCATCGACCTGTCCCACATGTGCCCGGAGTCCTCTGGCTCTGTGCCAATGTGTGTGGGCACCAGTTTTTATGAGTGTGTGTGTGTGTGTGTGTGTGTGTGTGTGTGTGTGTGTGTGTGTGTGTGTGTGTGTCCCTGAGTTCCATGTGAACTGTTCCTGTTTGTGTGTGTGTCAGCATCTATCTCCATCAGAACTTTATTTTTGTGTTCTTCCATGTGAATGATGTGTGTGTGCAGGTGCGTGCATGCGTACTTGCGTGCGCACGTGTAGGTGTGTGTATGTGTGTGTGTTATATGACCTCCTTCTCTCTCCCCCAGCTCAATGCAGAAGAGGCAGCATGGACCCAGGTGAACCTCGGAGGGACTGCCCTGAGGGAGGCGCGGGCAGAGCTAGCCGAGGCCAGGAAACAGTGGCACTGCCTGCAGGTGGAGATCGAGTCCCTACATGCTCTGGTGAGCACACACACACACATGCACAGACACACCACTGTAGCCTCAGCATTGCGGCAGACACATACAGTACTTTTCTGTCTCTGCCACACACCCATAATGGATCAGTAGAGTTTGGAGAACATTCATCTTTATTGATTCTGAAACACTATTGGTGATTCTCTCACTCTTGTTCTCTTGCCTCTTCCCCCTCTACCCCGTCCCCTCTCACTCTCTCTTCTGTTCCACATTCTGTGTCATCCTCTCATCACCTTTTGTTCCTATCCACCCTCTCCTCTATCATATCCCCTCTTTCCCCTCTATGCTGTCCTCCCTCTCCATCGCTGTGCTCCACCTTCTTCATCCACTCTCTGCTCTCTCTTCCCCTCTCCATTTTTACAATGATTTAATCCCTCTGATCCTGCTATTTCCCTCTCTCCTCCATCCCCGCTCCCCTCTCCCCACCTCTCCCCTCTCTCCTCCATCCCCTCTCCCCTCTCCCCACCTCTCCCCTCTCCCCTCTCTCCTCCATCTCCTCTCCTCTCTCCTCTCCCCTCCATCTTCTTTCCCCTCTCTCCTTTCCCCTCTCTCCTCTCCTCCATCTCCTCCATCTCCTCTCCCTTCTCTCCTCTCCCCTCTCTCCACCTCTCCCCTCTCCTCTCCCTTCTCTCCTCCATCTCCTCTCCCCTCTCTCCTCTCCCCTCTCCTCCATCTCCTCTCCCTTCTCTCCTCCATCTCCTCTCCCCTCTCCCCTCCCCCCTCCATCTTCTTTCCCCTCTCTCCTCTCCTCCATCTCCTCTCATCTCCTCTCCTCCATCTCCTCTCCTCCATCTCCTCTCCTCCTCTCCTCCATCTCCTCTCCTTCATCTCCTCCCTTTCCTCTCCTCCATCTCCTCTCCCCTCTTTCCTCCATCTCCTCTCCCCTCTCCACTCTCTCCTCCAACTCTTCTGCCCTCTCTCCTCCATCTCCTCTCTACTCCTCTCCTCTCCCCTCTCTTCATTCCCCTCTCTCCTCCATCTCCTGTCCAATGTCTCCTCCATCCCCTCTCCCATCTCTCGTCCATCTACTCTCCCCTCTCTCCTCCATCTCCTCTCCATCTGCTCTCCCCTCTCTCCTCCATCTCCTCTCTACTCCTCTCCCCTCTCTTCTTTCCCCTCTCTCCTCCATCTCCTCTCCACTCTCTCCTCCATCCCCTCTCCCCTCTCTCGTCCATCTACTCTCCCCTCTCTCCTCCAATGTCTCCTCCATCCCTTCTCCCCTCTCTCCTCCATCTCCTCTGCCCTCTCTCCTCTATCTCCTCTCCCCTCCATCTCCTCTCCCCTCTCTCCTCTCTCCTCTGCCCTCTCTTCTCCATCTCCTCTCCCCTCTCTCCTCCATCTCCTCTCCCCTCTCTTTCCTCCTCTCCACTCTCTCCTCCAACTCCTCTGCCCTCTCTCCTCCATCTCCTCTCTACTCCATCTCCTCTCCCCGCTCTTCTTTCCCCTCTCTCCTCCATCTCCTCTCCAATCTCTCCTCCATCCCTTCTCCCCTTTCTCGTCCATCTACTCTCCCCTCTCCCCTCTCTCGTCCATCTACTCTCCCCTCTCTCCTCCATCTCCTCTCCACTCTCTCCTTCATCTGCTCTCCCCTCTTTCCTCCATCTCCTCTCTACTCCATCTCCTCTCCCCTCTTCTTTCCCCTCTCTCCTCCATCTCCTCTCCACTCTCTCCTTCATCTGCTCTCCCCTCTCTCCTCCATCTCCTCTGCCCTCTCTCCTCTCCCCTCTATCTCCTCTCCCCTCCATCTCCTCTGCCCTCTCTTCTCCATCTCCTCTCCCCTCTCTCCTCCATCTCCTCTCCCCTCTCTCTCCTCCTCTCCCCTCTCTTCTCCATCTCCTCTGCCATTTCTCTCCCTTTTCACCTGCTCCCTATCTCCTCTCTCTGTCCCACATCATTTTCTCCTGTCCACCCTCTCTCCCCCATCCTTCCTTTCCCCAGGAGAAAGGTCTAGAGAGTTCCCTCCACCATACCAAGCGTCAATACTCCAGCCAGCTGCAGGGCCTGTCAGAGGTCATCCAAGACCTGGAGAGCGAGCTGGAGCAGGTGAGGGGCGGCCTGGCCACACAGCAAGAGCGCCACGGTCAGCTGCTCAATACCAAGATGAGGCTGGAGAAAGAGATCGCCACCTACAGGCGCCTGCTGGAGCGCGAGGAGGGCAGGTGAGGGGGCTAACGGTCACAGACAAGGGCTATTAAATAGGATGCCATTTGGGACAGATCCTTGGGCAGATGTAGCAGAAGAGGTTTGGTGAACTACATGGTGATGAGTAACCTTTCCTGAGATTTGAGATGTTTAACTGTAACCCCCAGAGCAAAAGGCTTTACTCTAGAATGGAGCAGCTGAGTCAGATTTGATTTCTGGTCAATTACACAGACATAGATGCTCACAGATGAATACACACTTACTAAGGGTGAGGTAGCTGGTATAAAGGTATTACGTTATATTGTGATATAAAACCGTTTCAAGCTACAGGGCATATTCACAGCAATGAGCTGGCAGGTCTTCGTCCAAAACCGTAAACCTGAACTATAAATAAGAACTATAAAGCGATGAGAGGTATAAAATTGCATGACCCGAATGAACTTCTGCATTAAGAATGGAGATGGCTGAAATTAACAGGCAGGATAAGCTTTCGTACAACATTAAAATGTCCAAACAGAAATTGTATCACAGTGAAGTTCTTAGTTCTTAACGAGACAGTGAAGGAACTTGAAGGTATTTTGCTAGAGAAACTTTTTGAGGGCACTATACATTTTAAAGAAAAGGGATCGAAAGTGAAGGTTGTGAATCATTAGTCAAAATGAGAAAGAGGGTCTCCGGATCTATGAGGACATGAGGAAGGGTGGAGACCGTTTAAGTTGCATGAACTCTCTCCTTCAGTTTGCAAATGAAACGAAATGAAGATGCCCCAGTTGTTTTTAACAGATCATGAAAACATGCTATAAAAACTCTCCCATGAGCGTCCCACGCCTATAATGATCTATCTTTTGTTTCCCATGCACATTCAGACAGTCAAAACCTCATCAAAAAAGCACCACCTTGTTCTCAAACATTTTCAATGAAATTAAACATCCAAAACCGTCCAAAAGGAGCTTAAAGGATGAAGTTCATTTAAAAAAGGATTCCTCTTATTTTAACCCTTTTGTTTCTCTGTCAAAACAGCTACATTTATATGTTGTCTTTCTCTTTTGTTGAGGAGTGTGACAGATGACTTTCTTTACTGTTGCAGCTTAAGAAAGCCTTATCTGCATAGAGAATCAAGAATAATTGCAGGTTGAGACAGAGATGTTCTGGCGGTGACTCAATATAATAGCGAAACTGTTGGTTACTGGAAATTCCCCAGACTTGTGCTAATGTACACTGAGTGTACAAAACATTAAGGACACCTGCTCTTTCCATGACATAGTCTGACCAGGTGAATCCAGGTGAAAGCTACGATCTCTTATTGATGTCACGTGTTAAATCCACTTCAATCAGTGTAGATGAAGGAGAGGAGACCGGTAAAAGAAGGATATTTAAACCTTGAGTGGGGTATGGTAGTAGGTGCCAGGTTTGTGTCAAGAACTGCAATGCTGCTGGGTTTTTCACGCTCAACAGTTTCAAGAATCAAGAATGGTCCACCACCCAAAGGACATCCAGCCAACTTGACACAACTGTGAGGGTGTGCCCTTAATGTTTTGTACACTCAGTGTATTTACCTACATACAGTACAGGCAGACAGACAGCCATGCAGGAAGGCAGACAGGCAGGATGACAGGCAGGTAGACAGACAGGCAGGCATGCAGGAAGACAGGCAGGAAAACAGGCAGACAGACAGACATGCAGGAAGACAGGCAGACAGACAGGCAGGAAGACAGACATGAAGAAAGGCAGGCAGACAGACATACAGGCAGACAGACATACACATTTCTCTGCATTGTGTGTACAGATATAAGACAGTTTTAAACTGCCAGCTGTTCTGTACCAGACATCCCCACATTCACCTCAAGGCGTTCATTCACTCAGATCTTTAATGTTGTTTCCTCTTAACATTTATTAGGGAAGATTCCATTCAATTTACAAGCCTAAAGATAATACTCAATTATCATCACTGAGGCATTCAAAGGCTAGTCACACGAATGTATTCAAGCACAGACAGTTCACGGCCATTATGTTTGTACATCGCAGATCTGTCCCTCAATTTAGCACACTCACCCCAGCAGGCTCATAATTATGTTTTCATTACCACCTTTTATTTATCTGGGAGGTGCCCGGCATTATCTAGTTTTATGACCATCCAGGTTGAGAAAGATGACGCTCGATGATGCATCCTCGATCTTCTCCCAGTCTATTGGATTTATATCTATATTCTCAGAAGATCACAATGCACTTGCTCAACTTAAGATGCCAGGCTCTGTATTGATTCAATCTGCTCTGTCATATCATGATTCGGATGTGCTGACCGCACTATAAGATATCCTTCCGCCACGCAATTTCTTTGCGTGCACAGAAATGGCTATAGTTATCCATCAAATATGTAGACAGCATATGAGACAGCTGCCGAAGGAGTGTCCCCCCCACACAGATGCCATTGAGTCCTACTCACCATGTTTTCTCATCTATTCACAGGTACCCAGGTGGGCGTAACGGACAGGTCATGGGGCTGCGGCGCTGGAGGGGCCCCAAAAGAGAGCCAGGCCCCATAGGGGAGGAGCCCAAAGAGAATGGAGTGGAGGAGAACGGCCTCAGTGATCCCGCGGTGACCCCTGAGGAGCCACTGTCCGAGCCCCTGCCTGAGAGACCTCAGCGGTGGTCTGTGACAGAGAACGGCCTGAGGAAGAGCCCTGCACTAACTCTGCATAGGCAACAGAGCCTGGTCATCCTTACAGGTGGGGGACATGGTCAGACACATACACAAACAGAATGGTATACACATATTCATGTTAATGGTCATATACACACTCGTATACACACAATCAGGCAGGAGTACCATACACACACACACATTCAGTATGCTAAATACACTATATATACAAACATTTGTGGATTTGGATATTTCAGCCACACCCATTGCTGACAGGTGTATATAATCAAGCACACAGCCATGCAATCCCCATAGACAAACAGGCAGTAGAATGGCCTTACTGAAGAGCTCGGTAACTTTCAAAGTGGCACCGTCATAGGATGCCACCTTTCCAACAAGTCAGTTCGTCAAATTTCTGCCCTGCTAGGGCTGCCCCGGTCAATTGTAAGTGCTGTTATTGTGAAGTGGAAACGTCTAGGAGCAACAACGGCTCAGCCGCGAAGTGGTAGGCAACACAAGCTCACAGAACGGGACCGCCGAGTGCTAAAGCGTATAGCGAATATAAAGCGTATAGCGCATAGAAATCGTCTGACCTCGGTTGCAACACTCACTACCAAGTTCCAAACTGCCTCTGGATGCAACGTCAGCACAATAACTGTTCGTCGGGAGCTTAATGAAAAGGGTTTCCATGGCCGAGCATCCGCACACAAGCCTAAGATCGCCATGCACAATGCCAAGCGTCGGCTAGAGTGGTGTAAAGCTCGCCGCCATTGGACTCTGTAGCAGCGGAAATGCGTTCTCTGGAGTGAGGAATCCCGCTTCACCATCTAGCAGTCCTACAGATGAATCTGGGTTTGGCAGATGCCAGGAGAACGCTACCAGCTCCAATGCGTAGTGCAAACTGTAAAGTTTGGTGGAGGAGGAATAATGGTCTGGGGCTGTTTTTATGGCCCGGGCTAGGACCCTTAGTTCCAGTGAAGGGAAATCTTAACGCTACATTATTCAATGACATTCTAGACGATTCTGTGCTTCCAACTTTGGGGCAACAGTTTGGGGAAGGCCTTTTTCTGTTCCAGTATGACAAAGCCCCCATGCACAAAGCGAGGGTCATACAGAAATGGTTTGTCGAGATCGGTGTGGAAGAACTTGACTGGACTGCACAGAGCCCTGACCTCAACCCCATCAAACACCTTTGGGATGAATTGGAACACCGACTGTGAGTCAGGCCTAATCGCCCAACATCCATGCCCGACCTCACTAATGCTCTTGTGGCTGAATGGAAGCAAGTCCCCGCAGCAATGTTACAACATCTAATGGAAAGCTTTCCCAGAAGTGTGTAGGCTGTTATAGCAGCAAAGGGGGGACCAACTCCATATTAATGCCCATGATTTTGGAATGAGATGTTCGACGAGCAGGTGTCCACGTACTTTTGGTCATGTAGTGTATGTGTGTGCGACCAATCAAATTTGATTTGATTTGAGTATGTTTTTTATGTGCAGAGCCAAAGAGAGACAATGATCTGAGGATTTCCACAGTGAAGACCCAGGAGATCTTCCAAGGCAACGTGGTGAGGGAGAGTGCAGAGGGCACTGGTACCGTGGAGTAAGTATTTATCAGACCTAGGGCTGTCGCGGTGACCGTATTACCGCCACACTGGCGGTCCCAAGTCATGAGGACAGTCAAATTCCACATGACCGTTTAGTCACGGTAATTAGGCTTCTCTAAGCTCTGATGCTGCTGATGGTCATTAGTAGCCGACCAAACTTGCTAACTGCCTGGTACTCCGCACTCTATTGTCCCTCTAATCACTCTGACATCAATATAAATGTAATCAAACACTTCATGAGAGCCCACGAGCTCATGTTGCGCAAAATTTCTATAGGCTATGCAATTGTGTGAGAAAACAGAGTGATGGCCTCTATTAAAAAGAGGATCCCATCAGCTTTCTATAGGCTTGGCCTACTATATTTATTTCTCAACTTTCCTAATATTAAGCACATTGCTTCTCTTCACAACAGTATAGCCTACCTGGCTGGCATAAAAAAATTTACCACGGGAAACGCATCCTCCATTCGTGCACAGATAACATGTGCACAGATAAGTGCACAGATAACATGTATTTTTTCCCCTGCCTCTGTTTCGACACAAGCGCATAATAATGGTTCATTCTGAATCAAAACAAATTACACACATACACTACCATTCAAAAGTTTGGGGTCACTTAGAAATGTCTGTGTTTTTGAAAGAAAAGCTAATTTTTTTGTCCATTAAAATAACATCAAATTGATCAGAAATACAGTGTAGACATTGTTAATGTTGTAAATGACTATTGTAGCGGGAAACGGCAGATTTTTTTATGGAATATCTACATAGGCGTACAGAGGCCCATTATCAGCAGCCATCACTCCTTTGTTCCAATGGCACGTTGTGTTACCTAATCCAAGTTTATCATTTTAAAAGGCTTTGTCTTTTTTTCATCTTTTTCAAACCATAGCCACACACCTCATGTAGCCTTGCCCATAGGCCTATATTTTGATACGATTTGTATCAAAACTAAAGTGGCCAAATAACTTCCTAAAATTAAGCACATTAATCCACTTTACAAGGGGTATAGAGCCTAACTGGCATACATAAGCAGCGAGTGAGTTTCAAGTTTGGGGAAGATCCTTTTCATCATAAAAATGCACATTAATAATAAAAGCATTACATGCATAATCGCATTTGCGGTCACTTTTGATAATGGTGTTTTCCCGCTACTGGGGCATTTGCGCTTATAGCCTACTGCCATGTGTGCATTGCTGTGCTTATAATGTGAAGAAACAGCCTAATAGATTATCAACATTTTAAGCTAAACGTTCTGATCTGTTGCGTCAGCCTCAATGCGTAAAAAAGTTTTGATGCTAGTGGTTGCATTAATTTGGAATCTATCACATCCCACAACTGTCCCAGACTATGTTTGGAATATGTATTTCTTGCACAGAATAGAATATGTCAACTTTTGGACAATGGGGGATAGTAGATTGACATAGGCTAGTGCTTTTGCTTGTCGTTAGGCCTAGTCATCTTGTTGGCTGACAAAAAGTAAATGTGGACAAGGATAAGGACGTGTGCAGTTGCGTCCCCGATGTGTCTGTCTTCACTTGCAGCCTATGAGAAAGACCTGATCATGTGATTGAGAGCCATGTAAGTGAGAAGTGCTTCGGAGCACGCAGCACTTAGGGAGAAGGGAATTATAATTATTATATTTAGCCCAAGGGCACAACGGCCACAAAAAGCATGGATTTTTTAAGAGTGCATTACGGTCACACAAAGGGGATGCCGCCGGGAAATGTTAGGCATTATCAAGTGCCTCGAATTGAATGAGAGACTGATGAAGTGTGTACAGCCTCTGCATAAAAACAAAACAGAGCTCATGCCTTTCAAGCAACTTTTTTCAAATCATCATTAGAGTGGCGTCATGCAGCCTTACAATGTATTATGAATCAAAACATATAGCCCAACGTTTGTAGAACAACTAAATGTACATTAATAACTCTAAATTAAGCATATAGGAGTACCTATTTCTTTGTTAACCGCTCAACACAGAATAGCTGCATGTGCGCACTCCCTTAAATCGTTTGGAGAAAATATAATTTATATTTTATTCAGCTTTGTTCCATTGTATTCGTCATACTATAAAATAATATAAAATAATGCCACGGAATTCCAAGCAATTCTTGTCTGCTAAATTAACTAGTGTAGCCCATAGCTATATGGCATAGCCAGATCAGGGTCTAACATAAGGTCAACTCAGAGTTTGCTATTCTGTTCTTGTGAAATAGACAAAATAAATCTTCATATGAGGTTTCTTTATACCTGTCTAAAATAAAGAATGGATTTATTGTTAAGGTGTAGGCTATATTACATGGATTTATTAGACTTTTTAAAATGTAGATGTTCCAAAGGTCTGCATCAGTGGCTTGTAAGCTATGTGTGGAAGCCAGCAGATGCTAAATGTGTTTATGTTAATTAATGGTCAATTACCGTGAGACCGGCAGTTATTTGGTTGACAATCACCGGCTGACAAAATTTCGTCATCACCACATCCCTAATCAGACCTATTAATCGTGATCTTTGACCCAATGTCACCGCCTGCTTCAGTCAGTGTGAAAAGTAATCGTGCCTTAGTGTCAGAAAGTGTCAACTACAATGAAGGGAGCAGGGATGCTTTACTTATGATGTTATTCAAGAGACTATTATGGGATATGTTTACAAACTGTCAAATGAGGTATTCTAAGTATAATTCAGGACAAAGTGTTACCACTTTAGGTAGCAGCTGAACGCATCTTTCACATGAACCACCTTTCCCTGTGTATTGTCTTTGTTAGACTAATGATGACACCAATAGTCACACCCAACCACAGGGAAGTACCTCTGCATGCCTAAGCCAGGAGTGATTAACAGCAGTTTATTCAGTTGCGAAATGTGGCATAAATTTGTCATGAGCTCTCGGTCTGGGGGTTGTTGGGAATCTTTTTCATTGAGAGACATTCCTTAATGAGCTCCATTAGATGTGGAGACAAGAGGGAGCGGCGTCTGTCATTCCTAAATTCTTTGTGCACACATCTGGTGTTAAAACCACACACCGTACCAACTGGGATGGGAATGGCCGCATACATATTTTTGCTTTCAGAGTCTTCGTCGCCCAGTTGTTTTACTAACCGTGTCATCTCGTAAACTTTCCTTGACTCTGAATTAGATCATTATCACAATTAACTGTTAACGAGGCATGTACAATCCTTGTGTGTGTTTGGGAAGGGTTCTCTGACTTATACCTATACCTGTAAAAGTCCCACCCATACAATCATATAGGACTAATCATCAGTTAGAGATACCATATTACAATTTACCCCAGGTTTACTGTGGCCAGGGTACAACTCACAACACCAGCTTTGTAAAGGATGGTTTGTTTGATTGTTTATATACATGTAGTCTACATTTCTAGTTGTAGTCTAGCATCTATTGCATTTTAAAACCGAACCCATTGTTTCCCCAACCCCTTCCAGGACGGACAGGATCGACAAGGTGATTAAGCAGTGGGAGGGCTCCTTCTTCAAGGGGAACCCCAAGCTGCGGAAGAAGTCGGTGTCGCTACGATTCGACCTGCACATGGCGGCGGCGGATGAGGGCTGCGCCCAGACCAGGCAGGACAGCCTGCCTGACGTGGAGGTCCGCCTGGTGATGAAGAGGTCCCGCAGTATCCCCACCATCGCGGCAAATGTCGAGGCAACAGTATAGTCGAGGCAACAGTACACCTATCATTGATAGGTGATATCATCATTGAATTGCCTCCCTCATAAATGTTGTGATCTGGCAACAGCATCCCTACCCTTGACTGTGATATCACCATGAGATCAGCATTGCTTCCTATTGCCCTAGGTTGAAGATGGGAAGGTTAAGACAATGAAGTAATTCCATGCGGAAGCTTTCGAAAATATGGGACCGACCAGCTCCATTAATAACTATTAGCGCCATTGCTAACTAGCAATGCTGGTTTTATGAATTGCAAAGAGTTATGAAATATTATAAACTGGGTGGTTCGAGCCCTGAATGCTGATTGGCTGACAGCTGTGGTATATCAGACCATACACCACGGCTATGACAAAACATTTGTTTTTACTGCTCTAATTATGTTGGCAACCAGTTTATAATAGCAATAAGGCACCTCAGGATTTGTGGTATATGGCCAATATACCACGGCTAAGGGCTGTGTGCAGTCATTCCGCGTTGCGCATAAGAACAGCCCTCAGCTGCGGTATATTGGCCATACACCACACCTCCTCGGGCCTTATTGCTTAATTAGAATCCTCTTGTATTAACCTGTATATTTTGAACCTAGCCATTGACCAGAGTGGTATTGTCATGTCATCAATGCTCCTGCAACTCCACTATCACCCACAATCATCATTGTGACATCAGCATTACCAGCAGCCATTTTGCAACCCCCATGACCAAACCATCCTGGTGACATCCATACAAAACCACATACATGAGAGGTTAATGTGTGATTCAGAAAAGTGAATGCCATTAATTTGATATATCAGCATTTCTCAATCATGTATAAAAGTAGAAAGTCATATTGCCTACTTGTGATTTTGCCATCAAGGTAAATGTGACAACATGCCATGTTCAAGAGATTTCCCCTGTGGTCAATAATACATCATACCAGTGTATAATACTCACTGTTGTCACCACATTTAACAAATGTATAATCCAACCATCCCTCAGTAACAACTAACAATTTATACAGGTGGTGAAAAATATAAACATGGAAAAAGGCTGAGCCATCAGAGTTGTATGTGGCATTCTACTGTGGACTATTTAAGGGTGGTTATTTTCTTCTCAATTCGCTGTGTGTAAAATGCTAATGGTTTTGCTATGCTGTCATGGATCAACCCAGCACTGAGAGTTTGCCTATGGCTGAAACCTGCTTTTTACTTATAATGCTGTAAGTTAACTGTAGTCTATATATTATCTATATATGGACAATATGGCCACAGTCAAAACAAAGCAAAGAAGATAGAAATGTACAGTAAAGAAAATAGCTATTTATTTCCCCCATACTGCTCACTGTGACCCGAAATTGCAGTGAGGCTTCTTCCTGGAGAGCAACCCTCCTGTAGGTTTTCATTTCAACCCCAGTTGTAACTAACCTGATTCAGTTTATCAACCAGATAATTTTTAGAATCAGGTGCGCTAGAATAGGATAGGCGCGAAAACCTACAGGACGGTGGGTCTCCAAAAATTGGAGAGCCCTGTTCTAATCTAACCCTCCTCTTGTATCGCAGAGATATACCCTGGTTTAGCCAGCAGGGGTCGGTATTTGTAAATAGTTGTTCTACAGTATCCTGAATGCTTTATTTTGGTGTTGTTGTGTCGTATACATAATATCTATATGACTGATTACACTCTATAAGACAATATCTTTATTTTATTTTTTTGCTATGTTTTTGAGTTGGCACCAAATATATGACGTGAAAATAATACCATTGTGCATTGCAGTTGGGTCCCTCCTGTGTACAAATGTTAAAAACAATTATCTTCTTTGCAGTTCTTCATGCGCTTGATTTGCTCTGCTTCGTGGAGTACTTGGGACTAAATCTTCTTTTCGTTTTTGGGGCTCTTTAACTTTAGAATGAAGAATTATGCTTTTATCTAACAATGTATTCATTTAAATAAAACACCAAAAACGCTGTCTTTAGTCATTTTTTTTATCAATATAGAATAGTATATTTCTCTAGTCATGGGTTTTGTACAAATGCTGCGAATTTTTCAGATAATGTATTTCCACAGAGTCCGATTATTTTATGTATTTCCAGAATATTTAATGTATTTGGCAGGTATGTGTTTTGGATATAGGTGCAGCCTGCAGGGATATTAAAGATCCATTACAGGACAAGACACAAACACTCTTGTCACTTTAAGTTTATTACTATCCTAAATATCAAATAAATATGACAAAATATGAAATAGATACGTTTTGTATTTAATACACAAGAATATACAACGTCTGAGAAAATAGATATGATAAAGTTAGTGCAGGAAAAAATATAATTCTTGTCATGAAGCATAGCAATAGGCTATACATAATCAAATTACCCATATTAGGGCCGAATTCTAACTTGCATGCCCATAACTCGCATTTTCTCATGCATTAGTGTAAATGGGAGAGTTGTGCCAAAATGCAAGTGACACATGGATCTCAAGTTAGAATTTGTCCCTGAGAGGATATCTCTACTTATCTAATGAACCTCTAGTGCTTTTCAACCTCGTTATGATAACTACTACAGATTTATATCACAATTTCCTGTAGAAATTAAGATAGCTCCAGTTACTGTGCCCTCCACATAACCAGGGGGTGACTATTAAATAAGGTACTGATCTACAGTTCATCAGCAGTGTACTTTGTGGAACCCTTTCCATCCAAACTATAAAATGTTATAGCTTGCAACATCTATGACCTATCGATTTTGAAATCTACAGTATCTTCCTACCTTGTATGAAATTAATTGGGGTACCACATATTTATGAACGGACACCCCAGTCTTAGCTTTGGTGGAAATAAAGCTTTTTGGCCTCAGTGGGTCATCAGATCTGCAACATGCTACAGGAATCCCTGTTACGTGTCTTTATGACACATCAGAGTATCTGTATCAGGTCTGGCTCTGGGCGCCCTCGTTGACGGAAGTGACTTAAAGGGTTTCCGGCATTCAGTCTGGTGATATTGTCTTATCTCACCTTCCCAAACTGGACAGAGTGAGGTTATGGTTTGAAAATGATGCCCTGTGTCAACTCAATGGTCGGATTACAGGGCTGAAGAGGGTCGTATTCTGCGAAGACGTGGCACACATTCTCCATACCCGCTTCAGTGCCCTTTGCCACTATACCAAATATCCTGGAGGGGAAAAAAATAATCAAAGTTGGATATTTGCCTACATCGTTGTTAGCTTTCCTTCACAAAATCATACCTATTATAATATGCGCATATGCATGCTGAAGCTATCTAATAATGAAGAACATTACCTTGCTGGTTTGGAACTCTTGTGCCACCTGTGAAGATTAAAGGGGTATAATTAGAGATTAAAACTATGTTTAAAAATGGATAGGGATACAGTCCATTCAAGTGGACTTTATTTCTGATTTGTAGGCCCAGAGTTTTTCCTGACAACATGACCTTACCAGGAAAAACTCAGGGCCCTTAAAAACAAGCTTTTGAAAGAATCAACTCACAGTCTCTTGTCTGGATCTTCACCACTGTAGCTGAGCAGGTGTGCAGGGTAATGACGTCTGAAGAAAAGTCTAATGGGAACACACACATTCATCAGATTTCATTTAATCAAGAAAGGTCATTACCATAATTTGATCATCGTTAAATGCTCAAAAGAAAATTTAATTCAGAAAAATTCCATATTTTTCTTACTTTCTCTGGATGTCTGTCAAAGTGACACCTTTGGGTGACACCTTCAGGTTGACTATGGTGGGTGTGATGGTGCCCTGGGCCATCGTGAAGGTGGAGGACACAGCCTTTTGTACAGCACACGGCCCTGTCAACATCTCAGTGGGGATAGCACTCAGGTAGAGGAAATTGCAAGCTAGGGAGAAGACAAGGAAGATCATTAATTCATTTGAGAGAAGAGAAACCAGTGTGATGCTTTTTATCACAGCTGTCTACTGCGGCATGTAGGACAGGAGGACAACCACTACATTGCACTGCAGATTTCTACACTTACCAGTCATTTCCTAAATATTGTAGCGACCCGCACAGACAGCTGTGTGTTATGTGTTAGGCTAGTAGGTGGTTGTGTTGTACTGACCAGTACCCAGTGTTCGCGGGGTCCGACATGTCAATCAACCTGCTATCTGCCAATCACGGGAATGCCTGGAATGTTCTGATGCCGGGCATCCTGGCGGTTGGCGGAGTGTCGTGGAGGGGGGTTGGGCAGGGGGATGGAGCATTGGAAGTTAAGACCAGTTTTCGCCTTTGTTCTCTCTCTTACGTCTGGGCTTCACAAGAGAAGGTCACGATTGGCTTGTGGGTTATCTGTCATTTATTTGGCGTGTGCTACGGCCCAAACAGTAGCCTGTGTAAAGTTGGTTTAATAAACCGTCAATTCGCAAACTCAAGCCTCTGTCTGGACAATTGTTCATTTATGATCTAGTCAGGTCATTACAATATTATAGGAGTTCAAATGCTGTGTGCAATGTAGCCTACTGTGACTGTTTATAATGTAGCATAAATTATTTAATGCAAGAAGTTGCGACATTGTTGAAGCTTGTGTTGCACTCATACCACACTGTATAAAATCTGTCCACGTTAAGCAGATTCTTAATTAATAAGCAGGTGAGGAGTTTTTGTATGAGAGGCAAGGAGTGTTGAATTTAGTCAAGATAAACATTAATTGCTATTTTGATACGTGAGGCTTATTTGATCAAATATAAGTTTCATAACGTTTAGGTTGTTACGAGTGTACTGATATAAGTGTGATTCACGTGACATCCTGGCAACTTTGAGAAAACTTTATAGAGTTGTCCCTGTTGAAATTCGAGACGGTCTATGCATATTGAGGCGAGCATAGAATCTCACTCTCCATTGAACACAGGCGGTTGACGTCAATACCCCTCATCGAATATTCAAAATAATTTTTAAATAACTAAGTGTATCCACCAATCCAAATAGACGATTAGGTGGGAACTTGACAGCACGCCATTCCGCTCTGTGGACAACGAATTCATTGTTGAGCAGTAGACATAGGTATTTCGTCAATATCGTGCTTCTACACCTGCATTGCTTGCTTTTTGGGGTTTTAGGCTGGGTTTCTGTACAGCACTTTGAGATATCAGCTGATGTAAGAAGGGCTTTATAAATACATTTGATTTGATGATATACACATTTCTGGCTGAATCAAGAATACTGCCATGATCCAGATAATTAGCGGGAGTCGCGAGAGGTCAGGTGGTCACCTCACCTGTGAGCTTTCTAAAAAACATGCCACTTTGATTCAAGTGACTTTTTTAGCAGGTTAGAAAGCATTTTCGCTAACCCTAACCTACTACACCAAAGTCGGAGCTGTATCAAAGTGGCGTGTATTTAGGGAATCTCTGCACGGCTTACCTGAAGATGCCGTTCGCTAACTTTGTGAACATTTAAATATGTTCCTTAAGTATATTACGGGGAAAATAACAGTTGAACTGTAACAAGTTCAAGATAAACAATGCAGAAATGTTTACCCTATATGGGAAAAGATTGCAGTATAACTGCAGTATGCTGCAATTCTTTCTTCCAAAATACCACAGTCAACTGCATTTACTGTTCTTTTACTGCAGTTTCAAAACGGCAGTATTTTTTGTAAGGGCCAGTTTACTCAGGTAAGCCATTAACAGATCATTAGCTAATATTACAATGAAACGCTGGCTACTATAGCTAGCTAGCTTGGACTATTTCTTTAGCCAGTCACCATTAAGGCCTACCAAACTTGTTCATGAAATGATGTTGCATGTTATTCTTTAGAGACAGAATAATATAAAACTAGCTAGCTGATTGGCAAATTGATACCACAACTAGATAACCTAATGATGAATGCTGGGGGCACAATTCTCACCAGTCTTGGTCTTGTCTTCTGGTGCTGACCTGTCAGTTGTTCCCTCCTGTCCTTTGTTCAGATCTGTAGACCAAACAGATACCATTTAATTGCCTGGTTTTATTAATAAAAAGGTTGTCTTATATGTGGAATATGCGATTATTCACATCATCATACAATTTATGTAAACATCATGTGGCTTGTTGCCTAATAGATTTAGGCTATTTGTTAAATTATTATAGCATACCATGTGATTGGAGCAGAAGTTTGCAGGGTAGGGCATATGCAGTGATGGTGTGTTGGAAGACCAGGGCAGACAGACTACCTGCAAGGGGATACAAAACACAGTCCTGTTGTTTTGACTAAAAGTGGTTGAATATACATATCAAATGATAAAGTATTAATGTTGTTTCAAGGAATGTCCACAAGAGGGCGTGGGTGATCTTTCTGAGTCATGGCATTACATCCATGCATCAGAGTAGCCTTGATGATCCAAGGCAACAGCAAAGCAACCTCAACATCACAAATGTGTTTGAGATCTACATAGATTATCACAATCAGACTCAACTGTTGTTTTTCTATAGTGTGATTGTTTGATTTGCGGTACAGCCAATATAAATCTAATCTACTTTCTTTCTTACAGGACATAGGATAGAAGCCCACATCTCTCAAAACCCTGAAAAGCAATCAGCTCCATCCCCCTGCCTCACAGTTTTCAGGACACCGACCAGACATGGCTGACTCAAGTCTTGTGATTCATGCTTCTCCTAAACCAGGGTGTGGGCCTTTTGTCAAGATTGACAGATTGTTCATTCATGGTAAACAAAGAAGTATGGGATTGATAGATTGTCACACTATGAATGAACAAAGTTGACTTCTTACCGAAGTATGGTTCCTGTGAGGAGCCCTTGATACGGACGCCCTTGGCCGACGATTCAATGAGAAAGTGCCTCACGAGCTCTGAGCTGCCCTCCACTACAATGAAGAAGCCAAGAGTCAGTAAAAGAGACAAGGCAGATAGGCAGTGTAGTATTTACTGTGAATGAATCTGATATGAGATATGACAGTTAGACAACATACGGACAGATGCCTTTGATTCTACTGTGACTGTGGTATTGTTAATGATGTGGTGTTGTGATAATAGTATAATATTGATAATAGTTACTGTTGATATAAGAAGCCAGGATTTAAACACTATAATAACATTCTGGTAATTAAATGCTATGGAGTGTTTGCACTGCCACAGAGGTAGACATGAGTAATGAGCGGATAAACACAGACAGACAGACATGCCCACTCAAGTCAGCAGCAGAGAGAGTTAGGTAAGTCCTACCAGGTCTTTTCAAGACACACTGGTATTGATCGTGTGCTTTAGTTGTGTATACTCTGTTTATAGGACTGTGTGATGTGGTGTGTGTGTGTGGTTATTCTGAGTAGCAGTGTTGAATGGTGAGAAGGACTTCAGGATTGTTTACCTGGTTGGCCAGTAGGGGATATATTGATGGGCACCTGGTCCACCTTCATAGCCAGCCCGAAGGAGCCTCTGAAGGACGTGCTGTCTCTCACCACGAAGGTCCCCGGCTCCTTATCTATCACTATGGCCTCAGCTACAATCACACAGGTACCACAGATACAGCTCAGACAGTGCAGAGGTGTCACCATTGTTTGTCATTGTTGTAGACCGAGTATTAATAAAATCATTCATTTTAGTCTAAGATAAGTTTTGGTTTTCTGTTTAAACATACATTTGCTTTGCGTCTTTAACTTAATATAGGACATAAAATGCAACAATGTACATACAGTTGTGGCCAAATATATTGGCTCCCCATTTCTTCTCAAAATGCTTACCCTGAACTCTGTTGATGTGTGGGCGGAACCAGAACTGAGAAGTGTCCATGACAAACTTCATGGAGTGCTGGTTGCCTTGGAAATGGCCTTGGAAAGCTAAGGGACCATGAAAATGAAATGCACATTATTTTATTATTGAATACGCACAAATCTTTTCCCAGCAGAGGGCACTGGACAGAGATTTTAGATTTTAAACAGATTGACGAGGATCATCATCATCAAGACTCACAGTGAGAGGGAGATGGCGAGGATGGCCTGGAGCTGTGCCTCTGCTTGATCTGTACGCCTGGGACCATTGCCTCTGGAGGTGACTGGGGGCTGAGCTCCCGCTCTGGAGCTCCGTTGACCAACACCACAGGGATGTCTGTCAGTGAACCGGCCAGGGAGGCAGGGCTGCTGTGAGGGCTGCTGTGGATCCCCTGGAAGTGGCCGAGTGGTGATGGGCCGGTCGGCAAAGGCTTGTTGGTGAACGGCCTGGTCGAGGACCTGGACACGTCGCTGAAGGAGCTGGATGTGCGGTAGAGGAGGACAGACTCGGGGCTGTCGCCTTCACTGTCACTGAGCAATGACTGATAGCTGTGGAAGAGAGATGAGTTGAAGAGAAGATGTTTACGGCACTGTGGAGTCCAGACGGGATTGGTAGAACTTTCAAGTGTCAAGCTGTGACAACACCAGTTAGTGTTGCTCTATGGAGTCAAGGCTGGTCTAACTTGCCATTATCTTTGCATAAAACTAAGATATTAAAGTAATTTCCAAAAGCATGTATTAACAGAGTGTGAAGGGGTCTGACCTGCCCATCATGTAACTGGTTTCTGAGCCGGGCGACGTGGAGAGCATCGAGACGGCACTGTTCCTGTGAGAGTGTGACATGCGCAGGGTAACCGGGGATGAACACATGCCCACATCGCCTCCCTGCATTGAGGGCAGCCGCCGGCGAACGACACTTCCACACGGCAGTGGGGGGCGAGAGGAGGCATCAGAGAACACCAGGGAGCTTTGGGGGCTGCACCTGGAGCCAGAAGCAGAGGACAGTGGGATGGGAATGCTGCAGGAGGGGGAGACGGAGGAGAAGGAGGTGGAGATGTTCCTTGGAGAACAGCTTCTGGGGACCAGCACACAGTTGGAGACGTCTTCATCTGGAGAGAAGTCATCTGGAGAGGAGAGAGGGAGTACGCCAGAGGAAGTTGGAGCAAATGGTGCTAAATATCGAATAGATAAAGGGATTGGAAAACCTAATAGGTCTATGCAATTTCTTATATCGTTAATGTTGTGTTATCTGAGAGGAGAGAAAGAACATCCAAGAGAAGCGTGAGAAAGGAATG
Organism: Salvelinus namaycush; assembly: GCF_016432855.1. NCBI lineage: Eukaryota > Metazoa > Chordata > Actinopteri > Salmoniformes > Salmonidae > Salvelinus > Salvelinus namaycush. Next base: position 65,150,853 of record NC_052308.1, on the reverse strand, counting down.
TTCAGTGGCTTAACCAGTGAATGAACTGAAGTTCCCTTTTCGGCAAGCAATACGTCACACAATTCGTGGTATTTGTTCTCCTATACAGTCACTTACGAGAAGTGATCACACATATTTAAAATTGGAGGTCTTAAACGTTTCCTTCCCCATAATATGAATGAGAAGTGTTGAAATAGTCTTCTTATGATCAAAAATCATATCCATTGCGTGCCGTTACAGATAAAAATGTATCGCCTTTTCAAGACCCACATACTCTACAGTCAGAGCAGATTGTGGAGACTCGTTTAATCTCATACGTGTACTCACTCATACATCCCATTCCTTTCCCTTCTATGGCTGTGTGTCTGTATTAGATGGGCGTGGCTTTATTATGTCAATACTACACTGAGTATACCAACATTTAGAACACCTTCCTAATATTGAGTTACACCCCCTTTTGCCCTCAGAACAGCTTTAATTCGTCAGGGCATGGACTACAAGGCATTGAAAGCATTCCACATGGATGCTGGCCCATGTTGACTCCAATGCTTCCCACAGTTGTGTCAAGTTGGCTCAATGTCCTTTGGGTGGACCATTCTTAACCAGGGACATCGATAAGGGATCATAGCTTTCATCTGGATTCACCTGGTCAGTCTATGTCATGGAAAGAGCAGGTGTTCGTAATGTTTTGTATACTCAGTGTATACCACACAAGTGTTTTCCTGGGAGGCTAAAGACGGAAGGTTGAAATTCCTCCACGTCATGCAGGCTTTTACTTGTTCAAGTGAGTCCCAACCCTCCCTATTCAAATACACCAAGCAAACACTGTGTTCTTGCTGTGAGGGTGAGAATGCAGTACTTTGCCATGGAGAATTTCCTAGATAAGTTTCAACTTGTCCCCCAAAAATTCTGTCTGACTGTATGATCTACCCGCCTGTCAGTAACGGCGGGAACCTATTGAAATAGATGAGTCTGTTGCCCCATGCCACTGAGGTGAGGTGTCCTGTGGTCAGGGTGAGTGAGACGGGCGGGTCACTGTTATGTAGTGATGAGAGTTAACGTGGAACGGTGACAAGTACTAAGGGGGATATCCATTGATGAGTAGGTAGTAACAGTAAATATATCCATCACAATTACTGTGACCTCATTCAGTACATCCCACGCCATTTGTTCTTTGGTTGTCTAAGAATGAATACTTCTATATATGGAATTGTGCTCACTTCTGTTTTTCAGTTCAGACCGTGTCAGACAGTGACTGTTAAAGGTTGACTGTATTTAAAGCACCACTGTGTGTCTCCCTCAGATGTTCTGGGTGTGGTATGTTTTTTTGTCTGGGCAGTAACCCCAGATAAATGTACTCTATTTTGTAACATTAAACTGATGTGAAATTATGGGTGGATTTTTACATAGCCCCGGGCCATGGGTACATGAATGGGGCACAATGGGAGTTGTTATTCAAGGTTCTCAGGCTTGGTCTCCAGCCAACGTAACTGCAGATGTTTCTAGCCATGTTTTACGATGGAAAAGTACCCTAGGTCTAAACTCCTTCATTGACTAAGTTTGACATTTTTCTATGTTCAAAACTGTTGAGTTGAATGACCGAATGTAATTCAGTAGGCGTAGGCATCCTGACAGGTCTACGTAGAAATATCAATTAAAAAAAATATATGTAGATAAACTACAGTTTAAATAAAGCATGTGAGCTTGTACTGAAAGAAAGTAAATAGGCCTAGCCTATATTACAGCATATGAATAACTATTGGGCTCTATATGCCCTCTCACTCATTGTCCTACCTGTGTGAAGGCTGCTGGACTGGGACCTCTTGTTGAAGTGCATGGGCTCAAACGTGGGGTCCAGTTCCAGAATGAGCTGGTTCAGGTTATCTAGGGAGATGTCCAGGTCGTCCTGTTCACTGCAACTCCCGTTGGGGTCCATCATGGCGCTCGGACTGCACCCCAGAGCCGCCTCATGAGCGGAGCCCAGGCAGGTACTCTGACCCACCCTCAGAATGTGATTGGGTATTATGTGGGACATGACTCCAACTATAGGCATCACGTAAATCTCTGAAACAGACACACCAGTAGGATTAACTCACTCTAATATATCTATTGCTGTAAATATCATTCTTAGTACATATTGTGTAAATTCATCCGGTGCATATACAGTACCAGTCAAAAGTTTGGACACCTACTCATTCAAGGGTTTTTCTTTATTTTTTACTATTTTCTACATTGTAGAGTAATAGTGAAGACATCAAAACTATGAAATAACACATATAGAATCATGTAGTAACCAATAAAGTGTAAAATGTATTTTATATTTTAGTTTCTTCAAAGTAGCCACCCTTTTCCTTGATGACAGCTTTGCACACTTGGCATTCTCTCATCCAGCTTCAGCTGGAATGCTTTTTTCTACAGTCTTGAAGGAGTTCCCACATATGCTGAGCACTTCTTGACTGCTTTTCCTTCATTCTGCGGTCCAACTCATCCCAAACCATCTCAATTGGCCCAAGCAAGTTTCTTCTTCTTATTGATGTTCTTTAGTAGTGGTTTCTTTGCAGCAATTGAACCATGAAGGGCTGATTCACGCAGTCTCCTCTGAACAGTTGATGTTGAGATGTGTCTCTTACTTTAACCCCTTGAAGCATTTATTTGGGCTGCAATCTGAGGTGCGGTTAACTCTAATGAACTTATACTCTGCAGGGTCTTCCTTTCCTGTGGCGGTCCTCATGAGAACCAGTTTCATCATAGTGCTTGATGGTTTTTGAAACTGCAAGTGAAGAAACTTTCAAAGTTCTTGAAATGTTCTGCATTGACTGACCCTCATGTCTTAAAGTAATGATGGACTGTCATTTCTCTTTGCGTATTTGAGCTGTTCTTGCCATAATATGGGTTTGGTCTTTTACTAAATAGGGCTATCTTCTGTATACACCCCTACCTTGTCACAACACAACTGATTGGCTCAAACACATTAGGAAGGAAAGAAATTCCACTAATTAACTTTTAACAAGGCACCCCTGTTAATTGAAATGCATTCCAGGTGACTACCTCATGAAGCTGGTTGATAGAATGCCAAGAGTGTGCAAAGCTGTCACCAAGGCAAACGGTGGCTACTTTGAAGAATCGCAAATAAAAATATATTTTGATTTGTTTAACACTTTTTTGGTTTCATATGTGTTATTTCATAGTTTTGATGTCTTCACTACTGTTATACAATGTGGAAAATAGTAAAAATAAAGCAAACCCCTGGAATGAGTAGGTGCTTCCAAACTTTTGACTGGTACTGTACATATAGATTGAATTTGGATTACTGTTACAGTGCTTTTTGAGTTGTTATTTGGTTTCGTTCCCACGTCCCATATTAAACTTTGATTTGATTAGCATAGGCGAGATCACTAACATTGGTGTGTCAATGGGATGAATGGCGGTTATTACACTGTGTCCAAACTGACCTAAATAGGACAGCTGTGCCTACCCTACACTTGACCCTTGCTACTGTACAAATTATATTTACACTTTGCTAAAATGTACATGTATGTATACAAATCTCCATTACAGATCAAATGTTTAGTAACCCACCGGGGAACATTTATTAAAACTGTCTTGTTGTAAGGAACGTAATTTCAACCAGAGTTGCCTACTAGGTAAAAGCTGTCAGTTAGAGGACATTGCAATTCAACAGAACCCAAGTAGAAGGCTCAGTACTAAAAGTTCAGATATTGTAGATGATTTACGCGTTTGTTTTATGATTCACATCATATTGCCTTTTCATTGGATTCACACACATTGTTATCGTGACACAATGTTATCTTGAGTGAATTAAGTTCAAATATCACTCTTCCACATTGTGTGAACTCCACCCAGCCTTTCCCAGTCTCAATAGACCTGCAGCTGTCCCGTGAACTATACGAACCTTCCACAAACTTTCATTGTATTGTTGATAGTATTGTCAACAAAGGTCAACTCTTTGTGAACCCAGTGAAAGGAGCTGCATCTAAATATGAGTAATACTTAATTATATGAGACCTGTTTACTGTTGGCTTAACAGCTACTGGCGATTAACAAATACTCATATCCTTCTCTTCAGGTTTTCTGCCTACCAGTTGCTTACCAATACTGTGGTTAACTTTACAGCATCACATATGCAAGAGTATAGGAAAGGGTCATAGTAATTTGGAAAGTTACATATTTGACCTAGAATTATGACGCAATCTCTTGAGAAAGTGTAAGGTTTGCTTACAGTGATAGTTGAGGGGATAAAGGAAGGGTGTGGAGTGTGTAAGAGGGAGATAGAATCTACCCCCTCCTCCCCCTCGTCTCAGACAGGGCAAGGCACCCAGTGAGTCACAGGGCCAGAGGGAGTCACCATGACAACACAACCCTTGTTGACCCCCCAACACTTCCATTGCTGATACAGCAATCAGAGACCATACGTTTTCTATCCTGATTTACCACTGGTATTTACAGCAATTAAAAGATGTGCAGATGTTACATCTAAGAACTGCTTCCTATTTTATTTTTATTTATCCTTTATTAAACTAGGCAAATCAGTTAAGAACAAATTCTTATTTACAATGAAGGGCTACCCCAGCCAAACCCTTCCCTAACCCGGACGATGCTGGGCCAATTGTGCGCTCGGGAGGCCCTATAAAGACCCCTTTAGTGTTGCTGTAGTGTACAGTAGCCTACTATTTCCATATTCCAGACAGAGTGAGGAAAGTTGATGCCTGAGGCTCACTGTTATGTGACACACTTCAACATCGTTCTATCAGCCTTGGGGGCAACACGTACTGTAGTTGCAGTAGCATGAGGTTGTAGCATTAGATTGCGACCCTGCGAAGGACGTCCAATCTCTATGTGCAGGTAGCGTGTGCATGAGGTCCTGACCCACCTTCACCACAATATACTTATAAGAATAATAGATATGTCTATTACTGAAAAATCACTACCCTAACATTTGGAAAGACACAATTATCTATCCTTGATGAATACAGAACTAATGTTTTATGATACTTGTTTGCATAAATCAATTTTTTTCTCCAAAGTGTAACAACAGAAGTATAAGTAAACACAGTATACATATTCTAATTAAATGCATTCTGAATCTCCGTCACGTATGAGATTCTGTATACTGAAATATAGTTGAGGTATCTTACCTGTTTTTGTTGTTCTCTTGTCCTCAATGTCTAAGGAAAGGGGTTGTCTATATCCCTGAGGTTTCAAAGTAAATTAATCCAAGAGTAGAATGCTTTTATTGATAGCTCCCAACTCCTCCTACTGTCATCCAGTCAGCCGACTGTTTCACACACCCTTGCTTGCAGCTCTAATATTCTGGGTTAGGTCTGATGATGTCATCAGTTGTAGGATATTAATTTGAGGCAGAAACAGGAATTATTCATTATTATGAGGAATATAATTCATGGAGATTTTGAATTTTCTAAGTGGATTTTACAGATCTAACTAGAATGAGTGACATTTAAAGGATGGGTAGTGTTCTAGAGAACACATTCGTGAAGAGGGCACGAGTGTAACCCATGTCTTTTACTGTATTTTTTGGTGCAAATTTTGCACTCAGAGATACAGTAAATTGGCCAACTTCCATAAGCTATACATTTTATGTTGAAAGCCAATAAATGTTCTATAAAACTTTATTTTGAATTATCCATGTCTTACAATTGCTCTCCATGTCTTTTAGCATCTGTAAAACAAAATGCTGTGGAATCAATAAAAGCTTATCTTATCACTATTACAGTTGTTAGAAAGGAGTATTAGGTAACTTTCAGAAAGGATGTAAAGGGATAACCCCTTTCTTACAAACAATAGCCTATTGTCATTTGCATTTCTTGGGAACCGAGTCATTTGCTTTTCTGGGGAACTGAACTCCCAAGGTTTGTTTTGAAACGAGTAAGTGAATGAGACGATGTCCGGCAATGTCTGACTTGTGCTAACCTCCTCTGTAACGCCCTAGTTTGAATGCAAACCATTTATTAACCATGCCATGTGATGTTCTTTTTGTCCTGTGGAAGACTTCAAGGTCACACTTTATTTGGATAGTCCATCTGTAGATGCTCTACAGATAGTTTGTTGATAGCATGACCATCTGTTGATAAGCAACTGCTTGCTACGGTTACGGTTAAGGGTAGGTTTAAAATATGGGTTATGGTAAGGGTTAAGGTTAGTAGATAGTTAGCTGAAATGTTACTGATAGTCTGTCGATAGTCCATCTGTAGATGCTCCACAGACTATGCAAATAAAGTGTTATGGGCTTCAAAGACCCATATTGAAGCAAGGTACTGTAAATTGGTTGAAATCTAACATGTCAAATAGCCTAGAAGCAGGGTTCCCACATGAAAAAATACTACAGTTTACTATAGAATACTACAGTACTTACTATATAATTCTATTGTAAACTGTAGTATACTGTTAATCAGTTCAGTGACTGCCTAAATTCAACACACCTGGTCTTCCAGGTCAGTTAAACCAAAAACATGAAGTGCCTGTGGCACTCCAGGACCAGGGTTGCTACCCCTGCTGTAGAATACTATACCACACTGTAGAATCCCTCGATCATGTGTAGTACTTAATATAGAATATTGTAGTATATAGTAAATACTACAGTATTAACCGCAAAAGAAGCACTGTAGTAAATACTACAGCAATGTCAGTAAAAACACTACAGTCCACAAAAACACAACTTTTTTTTACTATATTAAACACTGCAGTGTTTAATTTGCATATACCCTGCCCATTCCCCTCCCCTGTATCGCAATTTGTGCCACCCATAAGTGAGAAACATACATGCCAAGTATAGACCATATATTAATTTCCCTTCAGGTTACTGAAAAGAGCAGAAGCACTGAACTAGCTGTTCAGACCCCAGTCCTACCTACATACAGGTTATGAAAAATGTGCTGTTTTAGTATTTCTCCAGTAGGTTTCTTGAAGGAGAAAGCCTCCACTTCTATTTCAAAGTGTAACGCTCATCTGATGAAGACAGCTGCCTCTGATTGAGAACCACACCCGGCAAAACACAAAGAAATAGAAAACATAGAAATAAAGAAACTAGAATGCCCACCCTAGTCACACCCTGGCCTAACCAAAATAGAGAGTAAAAGCCTCTCTATGGCCAGGGCGTGACACAAAGATAGTAAAACAAAAACACCATGTCTGCAAAAACAGTAATACTACAGTATACTAGTCTTCGTAAATACTACAGTATACTACAGTCTGCAAAAACACTACAGTAAATACTACAGTATACTACAGTCTGCAAAAACACTACAGTAAATACTATAGTACAATACGCAAAAACACTGAATTAATTACTATAGTATTTTTTTTTTTTATACTTCAGTATTTATACTATAGTTAACTGTAAATACTACAGTAAAGTATGCAAAACACTGCAGTGAATACCACAAATCACTACAGTATTTATACCATAGTATACTTTAGTATTTTTTCATGTGAGTTGTTGAACAAGTGGTCAAATGAGACCAGAGTACACCTTTTTTAAATTATTATTTATTTACAAGACTTTGGAAATAAGACTCAAAACAACACAGAAATAATACAAAGACATTGAGTATTTACAGTGCTAGTCCTCCACTGGCAGCTCTATAACAGGAAAAAATGGAATGGTACAGACTTGATCTAAATCAATACCTGGTGGCGACAAGTAAACTGCCTGATACATTAAACATATATGTCCTTTAGACCTTTTCAGTGACCTATAGAACACTTACATGAAAACAATTTAAATATAATCAGAAATAAACATAGGCTGTGTACAAGGTCTTATCCATGTTGAAAAGGCTGACAGATTAGGCAGCATTGGCAGCTTTAGGGGGAGAAAGTGGTTGTGGTCTCGGTTTCCATGGCGGCCGCTGAGCTCCTCCTCTTTCCGCAGGTGTACTGGAAAAATTTCTCCTGCCTCATACAGCCCAGATCCTTCAGCAGCTTCAGGAGGTCGCGGCGGAACTTCACTCCGATGAACGCATACACAAAGGGGTTGAGGCAGCACCTCAGGAAAGCCAGGCACTGGGTGATGTCAGAGGCGTAGAGGAGGCTGTTGTCGTAGATGCACTCCTTGCTGCCACCCTTAGCCGCGTCGAGAGTGGTCAGCAGCAGTACCAGATTATAGGGCACCTGGCAGAGCAGGAAAACCGCCACCAAAGTGAAGATCACCTTGATGGCCTTGTTCTTCTCAAAGCTCCGGGCCTGGCACAGGGTCTTCACAATGGCGCCGTAACAGAAGGCCATGATTAGGAGCGGCAGAACAAACCCCAGGACCATCTGGCTCACCTGGATGGCCACGCGCACCTGGTCTGAGCCGGCGGTGTAGGGGGTGCAGGTATTGTTGCTGATGTTTGTGTAGGACATCTCGGGCACAGAGAAGACCAGCGCCATCACCCAGATGACCACAGAGGTCACCTTGCTAATGAACACTGCCATGGAGCGGTGGCGGTGGGCAGAGACGGCCTTGGAGATGGCGAAGTACCTGTCGGAAAAATGACAAAAAGTAGGCTTTATATAGCAGGCTCATATAATACTTTAGTGAACCATATACGAATATTTACAGAGATAGAAACAGATCAGCCTATTCGGTCACAGCAGAGATAAGAGCAGATAAGCCTATTAGGTCACAGCAGAGATAAGAGCAGATCAGCCTATTAGGTCACAACAGAGATAGGAGCAGATCAGCCTATTATGTCACAGCAGAGATAGGAGCAGATCAGCCTATTAGGTCACAGCAGGACGCACACTGCAACACGTTTCGATCAGGATTTTATTTAACCAGGTTAGTCTTTGAAAACGCTTTCTCATTTGCAGTAACGTACCTGTCCACGCTGATTGAGGTGAGGAGGAACATGCCGCTGTAGAAGCTGACCTTATAGATGGTGTGCATGGCCTTGCAGATGAACAGGCCCAGCACCCATTCTGTCATGGAGTTGGTCGCCCAGAGGGGCAGCGACACGGCGAACAGCAGGTCAGCGATGGACAGGCTGAGCAGGAACACATCGGTCCCGGTCTTCAGCCGGTTGAAGTAGACGTAGGTACCGATCACCAGGATGTTACCGACCAGACCGAGGAAGCAGATGAGGGAGTAGAAGGTGGGCATGAACCAGGAGCGGAAGTGGCGGTTGGATTCCTTCTGGCATTGCTGGGTCCAATAGTCATAATCCAAGTCAGTCTTGTCCATGGGGTAATCAGTGTAATCAGTGATGGACTCTGTAGTCATTTTTTCATTCTGAGAGAAGCAAGTCTGAAAAATAGACAATGGGACATACTGTAAATCAGGATAATTGATGATTGACTGGTGTAATCGTATGCCTTGAATTCTAATAAAATGTCATTCAAATAGATTAGTGTTCAGGTTCAGGTAACTGGGTCCAATATAAAGCAGACACAATGTACCCTGCATCTGGCCCCTTGATAAACTGCCATGCTTTCAGATAAGTATACCACTTCCTGAGAGGAAGTTGTTCTATACAGTATGCTCTTGAATGAAAGACTGTGGTTAGTACCAGTGTAGTGTTTGTGCGTTTCTGGGTAGATTATGTGTTATTAAGTGAGTTATAAACATATCAGTTAATTGATTGTCTAAAAAAAATTATATCAAAAGACTATTAATACTAAATACAAATGATATTGTATGATATGGTATACTGAAGACTGTTCATCCATTGTTCTTACCTCAAAGTAGGTCCAGATCAGCAGAGCTGGTACTAAGATTCGTATATCTGAAAATCAGATAAGGTGTGGTTAAAGCTCTAGAGTATCAGTTGATCGATAAATAGACTGATATGTTAGTTGACTAGTGCCCTGCAAAAGTATTCATCCCCCTTGGCGTTTTTCCTATTTTGTTGCATTACAACCTGTACTTCAAATTGATTTTTATTTGTATTTCATGTAATGGACATACACAGAATAGTCCAAATTGGTGAAGTGAAATTCAAAAAATTACTTGTTTAAAAGAATTCTTAAAAATGGAAAAGTGGTGCATGCAAATGTATTCACCCCTTTGCTATGAAGCCCCTAAATAACCTCTGGTGCAACCAATTACCTTCAGAAGTCACATAGTTAGTTAAATAAAGTCCACCTATGTGTAATCTGTGTCACATGATCTGTCACATGATCTTAGTATATATACACCTGTTCTGAAAGGCCACAGAGTCTGCAACACCACAAAGCAAGGAGCACCACCAAGCGGCACCATGAAGACCAAGGAGCTCTCCAAACAGGTCAGGGACAAAGTTATGGAGAAGTACAGATCAAGGTTGGTTTATAAAAAATATCTGAAACTTTGAACATCCCATGGAGCACCATTAAATCTGTTATTAAAAAAATGGAAAGAATATGGCACCACAACAAACCTGCCAAGAGAGGGCCTCCCACCAAAACTCACGGTCCAGGCAAGGAGGGCATTAATCAGAGAGGCAACAAAGAGACCAAAGATAACCCTGAAGGAGCTGCAAAGCTCCACAGCGGAGATTGGAGTATCTGTCCATAGGACCACTAAGCCGTACACTCCACAGAGCTGGGCTTTACGGAAGAGTGGCCAGAAAAAAGCCATTGCTTAAAGAAAATCATAAGCAAGCACGTTTGGTGTTCTCCAAAAGGCATGTGGGAGACTCTCCAAACATATGGAAGAAGCTACTCTTGTCAGGTGAGACAAAAATGTAGCTTTTTGGCCAAACGCTGTCTGGCGCAAACCCAACACCTCTCATCACCCCGAGAACACCATCCACACAGTGAAGCATGGTGGTGGCAGCATCATGCTGTGGGGATGTTTTTTATCGGCAGTGACTAGGAAACTGGTCAGAATTGAAGGAATGATGGATGGGCGCTAAATACAGGGAAATTCTTGAGGGAAACCTGTTTCAGTCTTCCAGAGATTTGAGACTGGGACGGAGGTTCACCTTCCAGCAGGACAATGACCCTAAGCATACTGCTAAAGCAACACTCGAGTGGTTTAAGGGGAAACATTTAAATGTCTTGGAATGGCCTCGTCAAAGCCCAGACCTCAATCCAATTGAGAATCTGTGGTATGACTTAAAGATTGCTGTACACCAGCAGAACCCATCCAACTCGAAGGAGCTGGAGGAGTTTTGCCTTGAAGAATGGGAAAAAATCCCAGTGGCTAGATGTGCTAAGCTTATAGAGACATACCCCCTCACGACGCCAGGACAGCGGAGTCAATCACCACCTTCCGGAGACACCTGAAACCCCACCTCTTTAAGGAATACCTAGGATAGGATAAAGTAATCCTTCTGACCCCCCCCCCCCCCCCCCCCCTTAAAAGATTTAGATGCACTATTGTAAAGTGGCTGTTCCACTGGATGTCATAAGGTGAATGCACTAATTTGTAAGTCGCTCTGCTAAATGACTCAAATGTAAATGTAAATGTAAATACCCCAAGAGAGGTGGCTCTACAAAGTATTGGCTTTGGGGGGGATGAATAGTATTGCACGCTGAAGTTTTCAGTTACTTTGTCTTATTTCTTGTTCGTTTCACCCCAAAAATTATTTTGCATCTTCAAAGTGGTAGGCATGTTGTTTAAATCAAATGATACAAACCCCCCAAAAATCAGTTTTAATTACAGGTTGTAAGGTTACAAAATAGGAAAAATGTGAAGGTGGTAAATACTTTCGCACGCCACTGTATAAGAATAACCTTTGGAAAGAGTTCAATACACGTCACTTATGATAATACATAGGAGTTGATGTCCCTTGTTATTAGCATATATTGTTTTTCTAAGTGTAAATAATGAATTTGAGTTGTCTCAACTGTTAGGTATTTAGCTTGTACCGCAGGATTCCCCAATAAGTGGCCAATAGGCCAAATTCATCCTACAGGTGATTTTATTTGGCCTCTCAAGTTTTCTGAGCATGTTTGTTTTTGGACATAAAACACTGGAAAATCACCAGGAAGTCAGCTCAAAGTGTTTGGGATTTCTGCAGTTAATTTGCAGTGTGCAAATCATTTACAACTATGTTCTGGACCCGTGACCATTCACTCAAGGAAAAATATTCACACGGATGAATGTAATTGAGGAGCCCTGTTGTCCAGTGTGCAACAAAGACATAGCAAGGACATCTGGTGGTAACAGAAGGGGATGCACCAATTGATTGGTTGTTCAAAGATATCATAGCATACCCAAATATGAAAAGCATTAAAACTATAATTTTTTTAGAGACAAAAAGAAACAAACAAACAAAAAACACGATCAAAAATACCCCTTTGGCTCGTCCCCCTGAGGCCCATCTGCTAGCCTGCTATCCCCGGCCTGCTAGCTGTCTGAATCGCCGTGCCTCCAGCTTGCCTAGCTACTCACTGGACCCTATGATCACTCGGCTACACATGCCTCTCCCTAATGTCAATATGCCTTGTCTATTGCCTTGTCTATTGCCTTGTCTATTGCTCTTTTGGTTCGTGAGCTAGCCCTTTTGTTCCACCCCCCACATATGCGGTGACCACACCTGGCTTAAATGGTGCCTCTAGAAACAAAACCTCTCTCATCGTCACTCAATGCCTTACCTCCACTGTACTCACATCCTACCATACCCTTGTCTGTATAGTATGCCTTGAATCTATTCTTCCGCGCCCAGAAACCTCCTCCTTTTACTCTCTGTTCCGAACGCACTAGACGACCAGTTCTTTTAGCCTTTAGCCATACTCTTATCCTACTCCTCCTCTGTTCCTCTGGTGATGTAGAGGTAACCCAGCCCCTGCAGCCCCCAGCATCACTCCCATTCCCCAGGCGCTCTCATTTGTTGACTTCTGTAACCGTAAAAGCATTGGTTTCATGTATGTTAACATTAGAAGCCTCCTCCCTAAATTTGTTTTATTCACTGCTTCAGCACACTCCGCCAACCCGGATGTGCTAGCCGTGTCTGAATCCTGGCTTAGGAAGGCCACCAAAAATCCTGAAATTTCCATCCCTAACTATAATTTGTTTCTGACAAGATAGAACTGCCAAAGGGGTGGAGTTGCAATCTACTGCAGAGAAAGCCTGCAGAGTTCTGTCATACTATCCAGGTCTGTGCCAAAACAATTCAAGCTTCTACTTTTAAAAATCCACCTTTCCAGAAACAAATCGCTTGTTATAGGCCCCCATCTGTGCCCAGGACATTGATCGCCCCCCATCTATCTTCAGAGTTCGTACTGTTATGTGACCTAAACTGGGACAAGCTTAACACCCCGGCTGTCCTACAATCTAAGCTAGATGTCCTCAATCTCACACAAATTATCAAGGAACCTACCAGGTACAACCCTAAATCCGTAACCATTGGCACCCTCTTAGATATCATCCTGACAAACTTGCCCTCTAAATACACCTCTCCTGTCTACAACCAGGATCTCAGCAATCACTGCCTCATTGCCTGCGTGCGTAATGGGTCCGCGGTCAAACGACCACCCCTCATCACTGTCAAACGCTCCCTAAAACACTTCAGCGAGCAGGCCTTTCTAATCGACCTGGCCCGGGTATCCTTGAAGGATATTGACCTCATCCTATCAGTAGAGGATGCCTGGTTGCTCTTCAAAAGGGCTTTCCTCTCCATCTTAAATAAGCATGCCCCATTCAAAAAATGTAGAACTAAGAACAGATATAGCCCTTGGTTCACCCCAGACTTGACTGCCCTTGACCAGTAAAAAAACATCCTGTGGTGTTCTGCATTAGCATCGAATAGCCCCCGCGATATGCAACTTTTCAGGGAAGTCCGGAACCAATATACTCAGTCAGTCAGGAAAGCTAAGGCTAGCTTTTTCAAATAGAAATGTGCTTCCTGTAGCACTAATTCCAAAACGTTTTGGGACACTGTGAAGTCCATGGAGAATAAGAGCACCTCCTCCTAGCTGCCCACTGCACTGAGGATAGGAAACACTGTCACCACCGATAAATCCACTATAATTGAGAATTTCAATAAGCATTTTTCCACGGCTGGCCATGCTTTCCACCTGGCTACCCCTACCCTGGCCAACATTTTAGCAACCCCTGCAGCAACTTGCCCAAGCCCCCCCCCCCCCCCCCCCCCGCTTCTCTTTCACCTAAATCCAGACAGCTGATGTTCTGAAAGAGCTGCAAAATCTGGATCCCTACAAATCAGCTGGGCTAGACAATCTGGACCCTCTCTTTCTAAAATTATCCGCCGAAATTGTTGCAACCCCTATTACTAGCCTATTCAAGCCTACTCTCTTTCGTATCATCTGAGATCCCCATAGATTGGAAAGCTGCCTCGGTCATCCCCCTCTTCAAAGGGGGAGACACTCTAGACCTAAACTGTTATAAACCTATTTCAGCCTTTCTAAAATCTTCAAAAGCCAAGTTAATAAACAGATCACCGACCATTTAGAATCCCATCGTACCTTCTCCACTATGCAATCTGGTTTCCGAGCTGGTCATGGGTGCACCTCAGCCACGCTCAAGGTCCTAAACGATATCATAACCACCATCAATAAAAGACAGTACTGTGCAGCCGTCTTCATCGACCTGGCCAAGGCGTTCGACTCTGTCAATCACCGCATTCTTATCGGCAGACTCAATAGCCTTCTCAAGTGACTGCCTCGTCTGGTTCACCAACCACTTCTCAGATAGAGTTCAGTATGTCAAATCGGAGGGCCTGTTGTCCGGACCTCTGGCAGTCTCTATGGGGGTGCCACAGGGTTCAATTCTCGGGCCGACTCTTTTCTCTGTATACATCAATGATGTCGCTCTTGCTGCTGGTGATTCTCTGATCCACCTCTACGCAGACGACACCATTCTGCATACATATGGCCCTTCTTTGGACACTGTGCTAACAAACCTCCAAACGAGTTTCAATGCCATACAACACTCCTTCCGTGGCCTCCAACTGCTTTTAAATGCTAGTAAAACTAAGTGCATGCTCTTCAACCGATTGCTGCCCGCACCCTCCTGCCCGACTAGCATCACTACTCTGGACGGTTCTGACCTAGAATATGTGGACAACTACAAATACCTAGGTGTCTGGTTAGACTGTAAACTCTCCTTCCAGACTCACATTAAGCATCTCCAATCCAAAATTAAATCTAGAATCGGGAAATTCTCAAACCTTCAAAACAGAAGTGACTCGGTTACGAAACGTATCATGAGTAAACCAGGGCTGTACCTGCAACCATCTCAGTCTTACAAACCTGGTTCCAGTTTCAGTCTTTCTACACTCAATTGATTTGGAACACTTAAAAAGTGAATTAACAGTTCAAAAACATGAATTAAACAAGTGCAGCAGATGTCAGCGATTCACAGATATTGTGTTAATAAGAAGTAGAAGCTCAATTGAATGATTACAGCCTACTGTAGCTATACAGCTGTATGGCTTGTTATCAGCCTTTCTATCTTAGCACCCTACACCACATACACTATGTTCACCTAACGGAAGCACATTTACTAATTTCGTATATCATTGTCTACATGCATGCAGCAATTGACTGGACACACTGTTTTGCTAAACTTCCCCCATAGTAGTGCTTTTTTAGTAATTTAATTCAATATAACCCATACTTATACAAAACATATTTATCTATTTATTTATTGGACAAATAAATCTTAGAACAAAACTTATTTATATTCCTTTTGATAAAAGTGTTAGTTGTTATTAGTTGAAAAATTGCAGGAAGCTAATATCCTGATCAACTATTTAAGATGTTCAAATCACTTTTCCGCAGTTATGAAATTGTATGAAACATTGAATGATGTGCTCACCTTTGACAGCGGTCATGTTGATTGAGAGTTACTACTGTGCATTCTCTCAGTACACAGGTTGTGAAAGTAGAGAGACAGCCCGCTAGTCTAGATGAGGCTGTGTGAGGCGCTAGTTTCCCCTTTGAACTATACTAAAAAAAGTGCCCCTGGTTCATAGTTACACTCCCGGTGTCTTGTAAAAAAACAATGATTAGGAATGAGAGTCAATGCAAATGTTGTTGGTTTTACGCATTGTGCAGGAGTGTGTGTGAAATTGACTGAATGAACAATTTGAGGTAGTATAATCTATATGACATTACAGAGAGATAGAACTGCATCCCGCTTGTAGTTGGTGATTTACTACCCATTGAACATTGCTGTTGAACTGTTGCATACAGCTATTGCACACTATGAGAGGAAATCGGTGTACATGTTGTTCAGCACAGACACTCAGACACACAAAGATCTCAGTGACCACTGTGGTCGAGGGAAAATGTATTGTCTGTTCTATTTTCAACACACAGTCACTAGAAAGATAACACCATTACACTTGTGCTGTTGACGCTTACTTTTCTTTGTAGTCTACAGTGAGGAATAGGCTACATCAGTTCATTGAGAACACAATATATAGGTCCTAAATTGGTATATATTTGGTTTCTCATCTCGCCATTACAACCCCATTACTTATCAATAGGCTTAGATGTTGATGAAATTGGCCATGCCGTCTCCGACTGAGTTTACAGCTGATGTTGGATTAAAGGCCATTAGACATTGATTTGAATTGTATTTTTTACTTTTGTCTACTATTTTCTATTGTCTGCAGTTTATCCCCACACCTGCATGTACTTTCAGGTGGAGCAGGGATGAAGGTGAGGAAAAGCTCAGTGTCCGGGTCAAACAGGGCATACTGCTTATCATTACAATACATGTACTGTATGTACTCTTAGAAAAAGGGTTCCAAAAGGGTTATTCGACTGTCCCCATAGGAGAACCCCTTTTGGTTCCAGGTAGAACCCTTTTTGGCTCCAGGTAGAACTATTTTGGGTTCCATTTAGAACCCTCTGAGACCATACGGGTTCAACATGGAACCAAAAAGGGTTCTCATATGGGAACAGACGAAGAACCCTTTTAGGTTCACCTTTTTTTCTAAGAGTGTACTAATATGTTGGATGAAAAGGCTGTTTTACAAAGTCTGTATTACAATGAAATCTTTAGCATAGCAAATAACCCACTTTGAGTTACATTTAGCTAGAATAAAAGTACAAATATAACTAAAAAACAAATACTGAAAAGTATTTATTGCACAAGTAAGTAACAAACAAGATGGATGCTCATTCTGTGAACAGCATGCATTGAAGGGACTATTTTTAAATGTCTTACCAATTCTGGGTGTTTGCCAAACCAACAGCTACAAAACAGGCCTCCCAGAGCAAGTGAATGATATGTAGAGTACTTCTAAGGTGAGATAGACTCATTACAGTCAACGCTTCATGTGTGTTTAATCCAAAATATTATAGATATACTAATGTTTCTTCATGTCCCCTTTGACAACTTCGACAAATAAGTGATTTACACAAAAGTCATTTCTCCAAAAGTCCCTTTCACCAATACTCATACGGTATACGTTGGTCATTGTGTTTACCACCACAACACTTTTGTTTAGGCAGTGGTGGCAGTTCCACTGCTGTCTTGGTTTATCTTGGTCAGTAAAGGGCACGTTCAGTCTTATTCTCCCCTACTCTCCACCAACTCTGCACAAGCTGCACACCTCTCTGCCTGTGCGGTTGCGGCTTTGAGTTTAAGGCGCTCAGGAAAAGAACCCAGCAAAGAAACACTAACCACAATTCTGTGCAACAGGTGACTGCTGCAGAGGGACGACTGTGCATATCTGCACCTACAGTAAAGTTGTGACAAATCTCATCACTATTGCAAAAGGCTGATCATAGAAATATAGTTATTATAACAGACAATTATGAGCTGCAACAATTTGACTGGTTCACTCATGGGTAAACTCAATAGGTCACCGGCCCACCCATCATGGATGTTGATTTGAATGAGAATGTCTTTTCTACCAATTAAAATTATATGGGGCTGCTGGTATGGTTCCTGCACATGGAATCTAGCTGCAAAAGTGACAGACATTTTTTAAGTGTGCTAGCAGGAAGATGACTGTAGCTGTACCTTTATCTAGGGTGTTAACCCAGAAGCCAGCCACACCAATGTGTCAGAGGAAACACTGTACACCTGGTGACCATGGGACAAGGACATCCCTGCCGGCCAAACCCTCCCCTAACCCGGACGACGCTGGGCCAATTGTGCACCGCCCCACAGGTCTCCTGGTTGCGGCCTGCTGCAACAGAGCCTGGACTCGAACCCAGAAGCTAGCACTGCGATGCAGTGCCTTAGACCACTGCGCCACTCGGGAGGCCACAATCATCACGTTTGCAGACGACACAACAGTAGTAGGCCTAATTACCAACAATGACGACACAGCCTACAGGGAGGAGGTCAGGGCCCTGGGAGTCTGGTGCCAGGAAAATAACCTCTCACACCAACATCAACAAAACAAAGGAGCAGATTGTGGACTTCAGGAAACAGCAGAGGTGGCACCCCCTATCCACATCGACAGGACCGCAGTGGAGAAGGGGGAAAGCTTCAAGTTCCTCTGCGTACACATCACTGACAAACTGAAATGGTCTACCAACACAGACAGTGTGGTGAAGAAGGCGCAACAGCACCTCTTCAACCGCAGGAGGCTGAAGAAATTTGGCTTGGCACCTAAAACCCTCACAAACTTTTAAAGATGCACAATTGAGAATATCCTGTTGGGCTGTATCACTGCCTGGTACGGAAACTGCACAGTCCGCAACCGCAGGGCTCTCCAGAGGGTGGTGCGGTCTGCCCAATTCATCAACGGGGGCAAACTACCTGCCCTCCAGGACACCTACAGCACCCGATGTCACAGGAAGGCCAAAAAGATCATCAAGGACAACAACCACCCGAGCCACTGCCTGTTCACCCCGCTATCATCCAGAAGGTGAGGTCAGTACTGGTGAATCAAAGCTGGGACCGAGAGATTGAAAAACAGCTTCTATCTTCTATAAGGCCATCAGACGGTTAAATACTGTTAAATAGCCATCACTAGCACATTAGAGGATGCTGCCCTATATACATAGATATGGAATCACTGGCCACTTTAATAATGTAACACTTGTCACTTTAATAATGTTTACATATTTGCATTACTCATCTCATATGTACAGTTGTCGGAAGTTTACATACACTTAGGTTGGAGTCATTAAAACTCGTTTTAATTTAAACAATTTAAAGGCAATG